>NC_081846.1:54842537-55443648 GCF_963259705.1 Myotis daubentonii
TTAATATTTATTGAAGCATCCTATATAATAAAAGTGTAATATGCAAATTGACTGAACGGCGGTTGCGGGAGCCTATCCCATCTCTGCTGCAGGTTGGCGGTAAAGAGTGAGCGAGGGTTCCGGACTGCAAGAGGGCGCAGGCCGGGCTGAGGGAATCTCGTGGCACTGGGCTTCTAGTTAAGAATAAAAGGCCCTACAATAAGTTTTCTCTAAATACAAGAATCATACAAAAATCACCTGTTTCCATATGTACAATGTGGTAAGAAAAATCAAATCCCTTAAAATTTTAAATAATAAATGCCACATAATAACTTAAAAACTGACGGAGTTCTTCATCTATTCTCACCCAATACAGCTTTATCGCTTGCATTTCAAATATATATGAATCTCAGAGTGAAAACTTAATGTAAGTTAAAGTGCAACCATGCCAAAACATTTGCTGAGATCATCCTATATAATAAAAGCCTAATATGTTAAGTGTCTGGTCGTCCATTCAACCAATCAAAGCATAATATGCTAATGATATGCTAAAGCTGCTCAACTGCTCGCTATGAGTGTCTGGGGGCAGACACTCCACCAAGTAGGTTAGCTTGCTGCTGGGGTCCAGCCGACTGGGACTGAGCGAGATGGCCAGACACGCCCTGGAGCCCTCCCGCAGTCCCTTCCTGGCTGGCCAACCTCCCGTGTCTCTACCTGGCCCCACTGGTGCATGAATTCATGCACTGGGCCTCTAGTCATCATATAAAACATAATTTTGTTAAAATAATTTTATTCATCTAAAAAAGTTAAGAAAATTTAAGAAGGTAAGGACAGTAATAAATTGGGATGAGAGGTTTTAGGGAAGTAATACTTTAAGGTCAGGACAGTGAACACTGTATTCATAAAAAGTATTCCAGGATCCACAGCAACTTAAAATACGCATATGGAGAAAAAATTTTAAACTGGTGTCTATACTACATTTATTAATACAAGTGATTTTTAACAAGGGTGCCAATACCATTCAATAAGGAAAGGATAATCTTTTCAACAAATGGATATCCACATGCAAAAGAATAAAGCTAGAACCTTATCTAATATCATACAGAAATTAACTCAAAACGGACCAAGGACATAAAAACGTTAAGTAAGACCTAAAACAGTAACAAAAGAAAATATAGAACAAAAGGTTCATAAGATTGGTTTGGCAATGATTTCTTAGATATGATATTAAAGGCACAGAAAAAATATACATTGGACTTTATAAAAATTAAAAAATTTTGTGCATCTCCATGGCCGATGTGGCTCAGTTGGTTAGAGCACTGTGTTGTGCTCTGAAGACTCATGGGTTCGACTCCCGTCTGGGGCACATATTCAGGTTGTGGGTTCGATCCTTGTTCAGGATTAAAAAAATTTTTTGTGCATCAAGATACTACCAACAGAGCAAAAAGGCAACCCACAGAATAGGAGAAAATATCTATAAATTATATATCTGACAAGGGATTAATATCCAGAACATACCATAGAGAACTCTTGAATCTCAAAAAACAAAACCAAACAACTTGCCCTAACCGGTCGGCTCAGTGGATAAAGCGTCGGCCTGCGGGCTGAAGGGTCCCAGGTTCAATTCCAGTCAAGGGCATGTACCTTGGTTGTGGGCACATCCCCAGTAGAGGGTGTGCAGGAGGCAGCTGATTGATGTTTCTCTCTCATTGATGTTTCTAACTCTCTATTCCTCTCTGTAAAAAATTAATAAAATGTATTTTTTTTAAAAACACCAAAAAAAAAACCCCCAAACAATTTGATTCAAAAATGGGCAAAGAACTTGAATAGACATTTCTCCAAAGATACACAAATAGCCAACTAGGACATAAAGAAGATGCTCAGCATCACAAGTCATTAGGGAAATGTCAGTCAAAACTACAATGAATTGTACCCATTAAAATGGCAACTATAAACACACACACACACACACACACACACACACACACAAAAAAAAAAACGACGATGTGAAGAAAATGGAACCCCTGTGCACCATGGGGAATATAAAATGGTACAACCACTGTGGAAAACAGTATGGCAGCTCCTCAAAAAATTAAAAATAGAATACCATAGCATTGAGCAATTCTACTTCTGAATATTTACCCAAAAGTATTGAAAGCAGGATCTTAAAGAGCTATTTGTATAGCAATGTTCACAGCAACAATATTCACAACAGTTAAAACATGGAAGCAATCCAAGTGTCCATTGATGAATGATGGGTAAGCAGAATGTGATATATATACACAAAAGAATATTAAGCCTTGAAAAGAAAGTAAATTCTGCAATATGCTTTGCCCGGGCGACAGGCTCTGATCACCCAATGGCGAACAGGGAACCAGGGAACATGGCTCTGATTGCAGGCCAGGCCGAGGGACTGTATGGAACACAAATTTTGTGTGCCAGGCCTCTAGTGTGTGTGTGTGTGTGTGTGTGTGTGTGTGTGTGTGTGTGTGTATGAATTATCTGGATCAGAAAACACATTTTATGTATAAACCTAACTGAACAAATAAAACAATATAAAGCTGACAACATAATCTAAAATTACAAAATACTAAAAAACTTAAAAAGGAAAAAAACAAACCCTAAAAACGAATTGTCCCATTTACAACAAAAGTCAACATAAAAGTTACCAAAATACTAAAATCTTAATGGAAAACATGTGCAAATAATATTAAGCAATTATTACATAACAAACACATGATGAAATATGAAAACTGTCCAACCTTAATAGGTGACCTTCTTTAAGACATGCCAATTAACACAGTAAGACATTGTTGTTGTTTTTGTTTTCCTATCAACAAGCCTTACAATGCCTAATTTTGGAGAAGGTATAATAAAAGAGACACTCTCAGCACTGTGGTAGGATTGTGAATTAGTATAATCTATCATAAAAGCAATTAAGTGATGTATATTGAAAGCTTTACAACTGCACACACTTTTTGACCTACTTTTGCATTCCTAGAAATTATTTAAGTAAATAAGCAGAAATATGTGCATAACCAGAACATTCATGATAGTTCTTCTTAAAATAATGCAAATAAACCTAAGAACAAAATAACAACCAATAACTGAAGAATACTGTTGAAAGTTCCTTTCTCTAAAATCTCTGCTGTCTGTAGCCATCTTAATCAGCAATATTACCTTAAGTTAAAGGTATGCCAGCTGCTGCTATACTGAATATTTTAAACTTACAATCTTGAAGGAATTCTCTCCTAATTTAAAAAGAAAACTAAGACAGTGGAACATTGCTGCTAAATACATTTACATGGAGGCAGATTTCTCTCCCTTCTTGGGGGCTATGATAGCAAGAAAGATAAATTAGCAATTAACCCATAAGACAACCACACAGGCTCCAATGTTTGCCAGAGAAAAGATTTTATAGCACTTAAGGATACAGCCTTTTTTGGCCAGTTCTTGACTATATGCAAAAGATTCCACTTCAGAAATTTCTTCAGTCTCAAAATCTGAGTTCTTAGTGTGGGAAAGTGACTTAAAATCATGAAATATAGTAAAGGTTCAAAAGAACTTGATGTAGCTTGGAAAAGATTCACGGTACAGAAGAATGATCTTCAAATATAAGAAAAGTTTCAGACAAAGTTCAGACTAATAGTTCTGAAAGTGCAGTGCTTGAACCAGACCCAGCATCAGCATCATCTGGGAATTTGTTAGAAATGCACATTCTTGCTAAAATGGGAATTCTGGGGGCAAAGCCCAGAAATATGGATTTTGAAAAAAACCTCTAGGTGATTCTAATGCTTACTAAATTATGAGAACCACTGATTTTAGACTACATAGTTTATAGAACTATAGCTAATGGAAAACGCTTATATTGGTCCAAGCTATCTAAAGAAGAGTTGAAGTTAATGAGTTCCTTGTAATAGGAGTTATTAAAACATAAGTGTTCAAATTTATGAACATGTTATAGAAGGATCTCAAACATTTGATAACTGCTTAAGTCAGATGATGTTTTTGGGTTCTCTCCCAACTCAGCAATCATTACAATTGTTTCCCAAGGGAGACAAACAAATCCAACATCTTCAAAATCAAACTTACCAAGTTTCTCTACAAACTAACTTTCCCGACTTATAACTCTAATTAATTATCTTGAGTAGTCTCAAACTAGAAATTTGCACAAAATTTTGTTGACTCTCCTTCAGTCCTCATATGGAATATATCACAAAGTTTTATCAATTCTTTGTTATTCTGAGTGACAGAGATTTCAAAAAATATTCATTTTTGAAAAAAGTTAAAAAAACACCATCCAAAGAGTTCATTCCTAGTCAAGTTTTGAATATTTTGCATATATAACCTACCCCCCAAAGTTATGCTGTATGTTAGAATATTAAATACTTGGAAAAAAATCTGTTTATCTTTATTTAACCTAATGTTTTCTGAATCCATGGGCGACATGGTCCTCTCAGAACAAATTCAGAGTTTCTTCCTCAGGCTCTGAAGAAATTTATCATTTTTTTTCAAATGTGTAGGCAGAGATCAATCCCAGGCTCCAAATAATATGTGAGTATTTACCATTGTGCCTAGCACTTAAATTCATGGTTAAATGAAGGCTTCAAGAAGCTTATGATGTAGTTAGAAAGGCAGACACACTGGCATACGTTATGAGGACTAAAATGCAATTTCTGACTTCCAGCATGCCATCCCATTTTCAGATGCCCAAATGTACTTTTATTCTGGAGGCTTAGTTCCTTTCCTTTGTTTACAATGTTAGAATCCTCTGCTACCTGGAGCCATTTCCTATTAGAGACACAGGATGCTGTTCCTCCCCAAAAGCAGTTACTATGCCCACTGAGAACAAGGGACACTTGAAGAGTCTCCACATATTTTCTGAAATCTGGATGGGCACACTGGGCTTTGCAGAGTGAAACACACAACTGTATTTACTTACAAAACAGTTCCTACTCTACTATGAAAACCAAAAAATGCCTCTTTATTAAAACACACTGTAGGAAATTTAAGTCACACAAAATGTGGGGCTGTTTTTTAAAATCACATGTAATGACAAATTCTACACATCCCATGCATAAGATAAAAAAAATCTGGCCCTGACTGGTTTGGCTCAGTGGAATAGAGTGTCAGCTGAGGACTGAAAGGTCCCAGGTTCGATTCCGGTCAAGGGCATGTACCTTGGTTGCGGGCACATCCCCAGTAGGAGGTGTGCAGGAGGCAGCTGATCGATGTTTCTCTCTCATTGATGTTTCTAACTCACTATCCCTCTCCCTTCCTCTCTGTAAAAAATCAATAAAATATATTTTAAAAAAAAAATCTTGCCCTAGTCAGTTTGGCTCAATGGATAGATCGTCAACCTGCGGACTGAAGGGTCCCAGGTTCGATTCTGATCAAGGGCACATGCCTGGGTTGCGAGCTCGATCCCCAGTGTGGGCGTGCAGGAGGCAGCCGATCAATGACTTTCATCATTGATGTTTCTATCTCTCTCTCTCCTTCACCCTTCCTCTTTGAAATCAATAAAAAAAATTTTTTTAATCTGAATAAATGTAGAGAATTTTAATTATTGCAATCATCTTTCATTTACTTCTCTTTATTTTATCATTTTTCCATCACCATTTATGCCCCCTATATCCTCTCCTACCACCATTCAATCATCTTTCATTCATTAAGAATTTAGGCTCAAAAACTAACCTAAATGCTGGGTAAACTAAGGTGAAAATTGTATGATATAAATCAAATGAAAACCTGGGCCCAAATATTTTTGAACTTTAAAAATTAGCTTAGACGATTACTATTATAAAAAATAAATTATAGAGAAAATGTTTCTTTCCCCCCTGGTGCTTAATCAACAGCGTATCTCTAAACATTTCAGCTTATACAATGTGTGAACTATTCAAGTTAACTCTGCTGACCTTATAACAACTATTTTACCATCATAATAAACAAGTACAGAAAGTCATGTTTTTGGAGACTGAACATGATATAACTTAAATTTCAAGGTCTTTTAATAACAAATGGTAGAATAACTGAAGGCACTGGTATAACTAAAGCAGTATTAAGCAAAAGAAAAAACTAAAGAGAATTGATCTGTATTTCACACAATGCCACTATAAAATAGAAGCATGCATCACTGACAACAGATAAATAAGAAACATCTGAATGTTTCAAATTGAAAATTGGAATATGATTTAGTTCTATACTGCTGTAAAAAACATGAAACTAAATGCACATACCCCCTCATATATATAAGAAATACAAATAATTAATTTCGTTATATATTTCTCATTCTTAGTACTTAATTCCTATAGGCAACTTTGAAATGACTTAAGTCTGACTCTTTATAGTAAGTTTGTTTTAAAAGGGGGGGAAACCCTATTCTTTAAACTGACTAAAATTATAAGTCAGACATCTAACGGAACTGTGGGGTAAATAAGTGAACCACAGGCACAAGAAGTGAGATCGACCTTTATATAAATGTGAAAATCTACCCAACCAGTGAGATGTAATACCTATGATGGACGCCACAGAGGCATCAAGCCTACCTCTGTACAATAAGTTTTAATCTGTCACATTTAGTAAAACAGAAATTATTAACCAAGTCCACAAATTTTAAGTGTGGGTAAATTAAATGAGACATGAGTTGAGTTTTTTGTCTTTTTTTTTTTTTTCTTTCTATTTAGAAGGTTAAAATTTGATCCAACATTAAAAGGTGTGACTTTTACTTGGGTAGCCCTTGTTGACTAAGTGTTAAAAAAAAAAAAAAAAAAGGTATTTGCCATTATAACAGGATAAAAACTAACGACTCAAAGTGTTACCTACTCAGGCCTTTTAACAAATTTGTTAACACTATTAGTTATATTACTCCACCTTTCTCTTAGTGTGAACTGGTATCAATTACTTAGCCAATTTTATTATGTTATTAAAATACCTGCTGATTAAACATGAAC
Source organism: Myotis daubentonii (assembly GCF_963259705.1). NCBI lineage: Eukaryota > Metazoa > Chordata > Mammalia > Chiroptera > Vespertilionidae > Myotis > Myotis daubentonii. The sequence continues at coordinate 54,849,467 of NC_081846.1, forward strand.
CAAAGTGTCAGCTGAAAGAAATCTAAAATAAAGAGTATCACTGAACTTCAACACTTCAAATATAACTGAAATTATAAAGTTATCTTGGGAAATGACATTTCAAAATTTATAAAAAATGTTGCTGTGGGAGTAAATATTACATAGGACTTATTTTTATACTAGCTATTTAAAGGTGTGTATTTGGTCCTGCATTATAGAATTATGTTTAAAGGTCTATTAAAATATGTATTTTTCAACAAAGGAAAAATAAACTATATCAACAAATAAAGGTGACTACTTTAAAACGAAATGAAACCTAAACATATAATATATTGAATAGTTAACAAAAAATAATTCTTTTTTTTTTTTTTTTTACTTTTATTGTTGACACTATTAAAGATGATGCCTTTTCCCCCCTTTGCCCACCCCCACCTCTTTCCCTCTGGGTACCACCTCACTGTGGTCTGTGCAGAAAATAATTTTAATCTATGGTATCCAATATAACTCTCAACAAATTCTACCAAAAATTTAAAATTTTGATGAAACCAGCACCTTCAATTTCCTCAATGAAAAAATTCAAAAAGAGAGAGAAAAAAAAGCACACACAAAATAAGCAAATTCAAACATATACAAGTAACCACCACTGTATTGTTTATTTCTTACTCAGAAAGCTAAGAAGCAACCTTTTAATACTTTAATTTTGTGAGTATTAAACAACTAGTGTGAAAAACAAGCTGCATGTAAACTATTTCTACTGCCTGAGCTTCAATGACTAGCTGAGGCAACCTGTTATAGGAGGTGTTAATTGGCAATAGGAGTACAAGTCAGAAGCATGTTCCCCATCGGCCTAACCCAGCAAGGCTAGGTCATTAAAGTGGAAATGAATTCTTTCATGTCGACTTAACCCTTTCAATGCATGATTTCAGCTGTTTCCTCTCAATTAATTTTTAAAACTTGTTACTTTTTAGAGTTAAAAAAATGTTAAAAAAAAAAAAAGTCCTTTGGCTGACAGTTCCAATGACTATATTATTCAAAAGAGAAGAATAGAACAAGTTAATTGCAATGTATTATTGCAACTCTCCCCTCTGAAAAACATATAAACTAATTGTATTTGCTTATTTTAACACTGAAAAGAAGATACAGGATATAGTGTTTAGAAGTAGCTTGTAACCATTTAGTCACATAGAGTTTTGATTTACATTTCTCTTTCAGGATCCAACAACTACCCCACAATGAAAACTTAATCACCTTAACCTTGGGATAGAGCAGTACTAATTTTTTTTTCTAATTCCCATAATGTTCGTACAGGAATTCCCAATATAAAAATGTTTTGAAACATATATGTTAAACACTTTCCTAATTATGTTTCTTTATTCTGGTAAGGTGAATAGTCACAACATATCCTGATGACTGGTAGCCAAAAAAGCCAAAATTCCTTTTATGGCATGATCTTAGAGGTTTCCAGATGGCACATTAATTCTTTAAAAAAAAAAAAAAAAAAAGACAAAAAGAAGGAAAGAAAAATAAGAAGGGAAATGTCAAAATAATGATACATTGCTTTGAAATGCTATATTTATAAATGCTAATATTCCCATATATTTTTAAACATTATAGGCATTTAAAATAAAACTCAATTATATAAATATTCTAAATAGTATGATTAAAAGTTAGCATACATATAATGCATCTTTTATCTCTCAGTAATATTGGAAAGATTTAATAAAAATATCAGACTAAGAACAAAAAATTAAAAAACCTGTAATACCTAACACTATGTAGATAAATCAATTAGAAATTACCAACATGGCAATGGAGACATAATTTCACCCACTGTTATAAAATAGCTGGGCTCTGGAGTAAATATAACCAATAACATACTTATTAGAAGTCACTAGTTTGATTCCCAGTCAGGGCACATGCCTGGGTTGTGCGCTCAATCCCCAGTAGAGGGTGTGCAGGAGGCAGCCAATCAATGTTTCTCTCTCTCTATCCCTCTCCCTTCCTTTCTCTAAAAATCAATAAAAACACATTTGAAAAAAGAATATAAAAATTTCAGTGGGAAACAGGCACTGGGGTGAGGCAATGTGGAATATGGCACCATCATCTTATAAGACATCAGATCAAAGTAACAGGGGCTGATGGCCTAGTGCACTATGAGCAACTGTGACATTTCTTTGTCTTTAAGACCACCCTTGATACTCACTTTAAAACAATTTTCACCTACTTAAAAATGAGTGTGTGAAATATGCCTTAAGCACCGATCACTTTAGACATCTTTGAAATCTGTCTCACCAGAATAGGGACTATCTCCCACACCGGGTGATTTTCATTCTGCCCCACAGCAATGAGGAAGGAGCAAGCACAACGTTTGGTTACTTTTGCTATATAAAGCACAATCATTCACAAGGATCAATCAAACTTCAGAAACCAAAGGGTAACAACAAACGTTTCGGAGTGGCTAAAACACACTATCTTTTATAATTGGAAATAGGGTCCCAGAATGAAGCAGAACCTTGAATGCCCTACAACAGAACATTAAGGTATCACAACAGTTCCATATTACTTACAGTAATATGTAGTGTCTCTTTGGTTGACAGAATTTGTACAAATATTATATCTGACTTACAGTCTTGAGGCCAGGGGCTATTTCTCTTTAACATATAGTTCTCAGAACAAAATATTCTTTAAAAAATCCTATATAACAAAACCCCAATATGCAAATTGACCAGACGGTGGAATGACCAGTTGCTATGACGTGCACTGACCACCAGGGAGCAGACGCTCAATGCAGGAGCTGCCCCCTGGTGGTCAGTGCACTCCCACAGGGGGAGTGCTACTCAGCCAAAAGCTGGGCTCATGGCATTGCTGGCGAGTGCAGCGACGGTGGGGGAGCCTCTCCTACCTCCACTGCAGGCAGGCAGTAAGGAGCAAGGGGTCCAAGACTGCGAGAGCTCCGGACTGTGAGAGGGATGTCCAAATGCCAGCTTAGGCCCAATCCTCAGGGGGATTGGGCCTAAGCCAGCCGGCGGACATCCCCCAAGGGGTCCCAGATGCAGGGCGCAGGCCAGGCTGAGGGATCTCCCCCCCCAAACCCCATGCATGAATTTCGTTTACCAGGCCTCTAGTAATATTATAAAAACCTGATTATCTGACATCCAAGTAATGGGTACCACTGGAAGAGAAGACAGTTCAAGGCTGGGATTAGCTAAATCACTGACCAAAGGAACTGAAGGTTAAGTGGATGCTACTGTGATAGGCTGTTAGAGACACTAAACAGCCATTAAGCCAGGCCCTAGAGGTGTTAACAAATACTAATAGCCTTGTCTGTTTGGGTGTACCTTACTTTATACTTTTCACATAAATTATATTTACATCTTGCTTTATTTTTACAAATTTGGAATTTATCAAACCTGATGAAAGAAGACCAAGGAACAAGATATAAGAAAAAGAGCTCCATACAGAGGAGAAGGAACTCCAAAATGGGTGAATATGGGCTTGGCTAGGAGAAAAAAAGAAAAAGAAAGACTCAAGAAAGCTCGGTGTGCCACACATAAGGACATGCATCAGGTATATAATGAATTAATTAGATGTGGCGGTAGTCCTTAAATGTGGGTAGGAGATGGATAATACAAGTAAATAGAAAAATAAATATATAATTGTAACTTGGGTTTGGCACCAAAATAACAAAAGAATAAATAAGCCTTAGGGACATAATAAAAACAAAGTTTTACTTTCAAAAAGCCTCTCCAGAAAGCAAATAAACAATGAACATGTAAGCCAGTGGTTCTTAACCCTGTTTATCCCTCAGAATCACCTGGAGAATCTAAAAAATTCTGATTTGTGGACCCACCTCAGAAATGCTAATTTAAACTGCTCTGGGGTGAGGCCCAAAAACCTCTTTTTTATTTTTTAGTACCCCAAGTGATTCTTTGTAATAAGCGATTCTTTTATTATTTTTAAGAATAAAGCACCCTTGCCAAACGGTCACTCAATTTCCTCTTATAAAAAGAGCACAAATGAAAGTTACATCTTAATAATATACATAGTTTTACTTTTGTTGGAAATCAGAATCTACTTTGAAATAGTTTCTCTCTCCAAATGCTTAATTAATCATTCATTCATCAAAAAATGTCATTTACTTTATACAAGACACCATTCACAGTTCAGAACACACTGTGCGTAAGACCTGCTGGTCTCTCCAACCTGTCCCTAGTATAACTAACAGTGGACTCACCAGGCGTGCCTTGAGTAGCGCTCTTCAGACACACTGGATTTTCTCTGCTATGCACTTTTCTCCTCATCATGTCATTAAAGTCCCCAGTAAGTAAAACACTCTGTAAGGACTCAGCATTTACTGGTTTGTCACTTCACATGGCATCTGGGTCAATGCTCTGCATATTACTATCGCTCCCTGATAGATTATCTTAATAGAAAAGTCAAAAAGTTAAGAGAAAGCTACTGATATAATAGAAAGAATTCCACACACAAGATGCTAAATAAATAACTTTTCAATCTCTTTATAAATTCAAAAGGCAGAATAAATGAGAGCCTAGAGAAAAGTAAACTAATATACTTGAAGTACACTTAGAAAGGAATAAGAAACTGAGATAGTAAATCAATTAGGCACCAGACGGGACACAGGGATTATTCACTTCAAGAGCTGATCTGTCTTAAGCCTAAGAGTAGAAAGTTGCCTTCCTGGGAGGAGAGGCCATTGAGGCAGGTATGTGAGTAGATGAGAGGACGAGAGAACCAAGTGACAACTATCCACAGAGTTAGTTAGAAAAAGTTCTAACTAACCACTGTTAGTTTTTCTTGCAAAACTTGTAAAATATTTAAGATACAAAAAGATTTAATAAATAATAAACATACCATCCAGCTTATGCTATAAAACGTCACTAAGACAGTTGGTCTGAAGCTCATCTGTCATCCTCCTTGATTGACTGCATCTTTCCCTACCCCCAGATGTAGCCACTGGTCTAATTTTGGTGATTATCATACATTTGTTTATACTTTCACTAAATAAGTATACGTAGGTAATATATTGTATAGTAACTGCATGTTTTTAAATTGTATATAAAAACTTCATATAGAACGTATTATTCTTCCACTTGCTTTTACCCTTCATTATGTTAGTACTAGAGGCTTGGTGCACGAAATCTGTGTGCGGGTATGGTCCCTAGGCCTGGCCTGCGATCAGGGCCATCTTCCTAGCTGCCCACAGGTGGCCCCGCCCCCCGCCACCACCCACCCCTGGTTCCCTGTTCACCATCGGGTGATTGGTGCCTGACTGCCAGGGGAAGGGACTGAGAGGTCAGCTATTCCTGTCCGCTCATCATCTCCGCCCCCACAGTGGGTGGCCATCAGGCGATTGGAGCCTGCTGGTCTGGGAAAGGGACCAAGAGGTAGTCAGTGCGCCTCATAGTGACTGGTCCAGCGGTTGTTCTGGTCGTTCTGGTCGTTCTGTCGTTAGGGTGAATTTGCATATTACCCTTTTATTATATAGGATGGATTAATCACGTTGATATGTAAAGATCACTTACTTTATAAAAGGCCATTGTTAAGTGTCATTATGTACACATTTTCCCACTAATGCACTATTATGTACACATTTACCCACTAATGGATAATTAGGTAGTTTTTAATTATTATATATAGAGATCAGCAAACTATAACCTGTGGGCAAGCCAGCTGATTGTTTTTTTGCAAATACAATTTTATTGGAATACAGCCAGGCCTATTCATTTTTGTATTATGTATGGCTGCATTAACACTACAGATTTACTATCTGGCCCTTTAAGAAAAGCATACCAACCCTTGTTATAAACAATGCTATTATGAATGACCTTGTATCCATGTGGAACACATAACTGGGGAAAAAAACTGGTAGGTTATAGGGTAGGAAAATCTTTATCATTTCTAAATTTCACCAAAATGTTTTCCAAAATGGTTGTAATACTACCATTAGCTTACATGCATTTAGACCATTTGCATTTCTTCCAATGTTCATATCTGTTGCCCCTTTAAAAAATTTTTTTCTTACTGATTTGTAGAAGTTAAATATATATGTAAAACACGAATGCTTTCTCTATTACATATTAGATATATTTTTCCCCATCGGTGGCTCACTGTTTTCTACATTTCTCCATGCCTCAGGTGCATCTGAAAAATGAGGATTATAACAACAACCCAAATTCATACAGCTGCTGCAGATCATGAGTTAATATCTTTAAAATACTTAGAACAGTGCCTAGCACATCCCAATGTTCCACAAATGTATTTATTTTATAATGGTGTTTCTACAAAAGGGACAGGCAGGACAATTATTCAACATACACGAAGTTATAATTTTTGAACTCTGTAACTTGTCATATACTACTCATTTTTAATAACTATTTACCTCTTTAAAAATACCTTGTTTAGTTCTCCAAAAACTCCTTGATTTATGCTAATTAGAAGCAAAAAAAAAAAAGGCTTAGAAGTTCTGAGGCATAACAGAGAATAAAGGATAGAAATCATCTCTTCACGACTTCTAGAAATACTCCTGAGCACTGCCCTAACTTTATTAAGCATTCATCTATTCACAATAGTATTTGGGATATCACCCAAAATATTACAGAATTGCTATTTCTGAGGAACTAAGAGAACAAGGACAGAAAATTATAGAAGAAAAATGCTTGCAAAGCACTGAAAGAATAAATGTGGCCAAAAGGCTCAGGGGAAAGCTATGTTCTTTAGGGAAGGAAGGCACAGGTCATACAACTATTTCTCTTCTTATACTTCCATTTAATGCTCCACAGAAGAGCACTTAAAAATCTTTCAGTTCTGCTCTGAAGTCACATTTTTTTTCAAATGTATTTCTTCTAAAATCATAATACACTGAACAAGTTAATTAATTGCTATATGCCTCAATTTCCCCACCTGTAAAATAATTGCTTAACCAATAATATTTACTAACTACTGGACATTATTGCCTTAGGAAAGGGAACAGCCAAACCTGTGAGAACAAAAAAGGCACAGTGGTCAGGTACGACAAATAACAAACAACAAAACATTTAAATAGAAGGTGTTCTCTCCTTAGGAGATGGTCAGCCCTGGGAGGTAAAAGAGCCTGGGGATGAGGCTAATATATGGAAATCTACTCTGGAAGAAAAATGAATAGGACAGGATCCCAAACCATTCTCTTTCTTGTACATTAAGACCACATTTCCATGCACTCTTTTTGCACCATGGATCTCATCCATTGTTTGAATCCAGTCTAGCTCTAGAGCAGTGGTTCTCAACCTTCTGGCCCTTTAAATACAGTTCCTCATGTTGTGACCCAACCATAAAATTATTTTCGTTGCTACTTCATAACTGTAATGTTGCTACTGTTATGAATCGTAATGTAAATATCTGATATGCGACCCCTGTGAAAGGGTCGTTTGACCGCCAAAGGGGCCGCGACCCACAGGTTGAGAACCGCTGCTCTAGAGTTTTGCCTTTCATTGTTCCCCAATACACACTGCCTTTCACAGAGTTTAGGCAGGTCAGAGATCTGTGCCAGGGCAGCCACAAGGTCAAGCTGGTGTCCACAAAGTGATAAGGGCACAAATTTGTCCCACACAGACTGGTGACCAGGAAGCCTGCCCAAATTCCAGGAATCTGGGTTTGTGAGAAAACAAAAGCATGGCATAGTCCTTTCAGGTAGGAATGTCATTCAAGGCCTCCAATATCTAATCATATCCACAATCCTCCAAAGAAGCCAACTTACTAAAGAAAATGTCCTACAAAATATAAGACCACATAAGGAAGATGTGGCACAGTGAGAAAGAACATAAGACAATTATTTCCAGAAATTTTTATTTTCCAGTTATTAATAAATGTTAAAATACAATCATTTACCAATAAGTAACTTAAATCCTTTAAAATTTATAGGACAGATACTAAGTTCATTTCACACAAATGCTACATGTAGAAATCTCAACACTTATGTGGCCTTAGACTACATTTATTTAAAGGAGACATTTGAAAGTGAGTTTATATTAATGAGAAAGGGCAAAGAAACTTGCCACTGTGTGCCAGCTCTATGACCCATGAGCAATGAGCATCACCTGTCTGTGCCAGTCACATCACCAAACAACATTACCATGAAGGCCATGAAAGAAGCTGTTAACACTCTGGTTTGATTCAGTACAGGCCAGAGCAGCAGACTAAGCAGAACTTTACATCAGTGGCAGGTCTCCCAAGTTCTCTTGATGCCACAGAATTCATAAGTGGGATCAGTATGTTCTAAAAAAACATGGTACTGCAAAAGGAAATAAAGGTTCCACAGCATCAAGCAGTGTAATACTTGAAACCCCATCATCAAAGTGACAGTTTTCAAGTGCCATTTATGATGCCCTAGTCTGGAAACATCCCAGCTAACCCATCTGATCAACAATTTCACAGATGGAAGCACTTGATGGCTAATTGGCAAGTCTATTATTCAAATAAAACAGCTCTCTGTACCTCTTCTTTCATTATAACAAGTCAAGGTACAACAAGATTGGTCATTCAAATTAGCTTAATATGAGAAGCCTCTTTCCCAAAATAATTTTTTAATGAAAAATAAAACACACCATAATTTGACAATTAGTTTAGAGCACTCATCAGCTTCTGAATAGCAAGAAAAATGTTTTAAAAATTAAAAAGAGTAAGAAACGTAACCCTTCATTAAAAAGCTGTACTATTTGTATCCTCTACCTTTATCAGTAGTCAAGATATACATTATAATAGGGAATAAAATGAAATATTCACTCATTCCTTAAATATTCTTAAAATATGACCAAGTATTACATGTCAGAATAAAAAAAAAACCCTGTCAAATACTATGTTTCCTAAAATTTAAAAAGCAAGTATCTTACTCTTCACCTACATGTAATAAAAATTTCTGGACTATTTAAGGTTTTTTACTTTATGAAGCAAGTAGCCAGGAACAACACTATAGATTTATCCACCTAAAGAAATACTATTGATGCAAAAAAGGTTTTGGCATCCAAAAGACTTATATTCCAACTCAAGCTCCACTTCTTGTTAGTTCTGGGACTTGACCCTATAATCCTATATAATAAAAGCCTAATAAGCAAATTGTCTCGACCAGGAGTTTGACAGTTTGACTCCTCACTATGACGTGCACTGACCACCAGGGGGTGGCGCGGAACATGGCAGGTGTCAGTGACGCAGTGCTGGTAACGGGTGGTAGTAGAGGCGCTACCGGCCCCGATGGGCCCCAACGAGAGTGGGACTGCAGCAGGATGGTGGAGCAGGTGAGCGGGTGGTTCCAGGCCAATGTGGATGCAAGCAGGGAACCAATCACCCCACAGATGGCGACCAGCAGCAGCAGCAGGGGGCAGGGCTGCCGCCCAACTCCCAGGTGCTGAGGGAGCCAGGCGGGGGGCCCAGCCCCGAATGATCACCCCATAGGCGGGATGGTGGAGGTGAGGGGCAGCGCTGACACTTCCATTACAGAGAAAGGGCAAATAGCAATATTAAAATATTTCTTCTAATTATTTTCCTTTCAATGTGCACGAATCCGTGCACTGGGCCACTAGTATGGAAATAATTATTCCTACCCACATAGGATTGTTGTGAGGACCAAATGAGAAGATTAAATACAGAGAACACCTCACATCAAAACATGGGAGGCACTCAGCATTAGTCCATCCCCTTCCCCATCTCATTTCTATAAATTCTAGAAGGGAATCCTGATACAACTGTCAAAATATGTGGGTTCTCTTTATGGATCCATACATTTGCTCCCGATCCCACTGACAATTACACTCCCTATTCAAATGATCTGGTTATCTCCCTATCCTATCTAATAATAGACAAACATGGTAATTGACCATACCTTCGCTATGCCTCCCATTGGCTAATCAGCACGATATGCAAATTAAACAAAAACAAAGATGGCGGCTAATTTGCATACTGCAGGCAGGGCGCAACAGCGTGAGTGCAAGCCGCCCCGGAAGCCCCAGAAGCCGCCTGCCTGCCGCCAGTGATCAGATCCTATCCCAGGCCGCAGGCAGGCTCCAGAAGCCACAGAAGCCGCCTGCCTGCTGCCCGTGATGGATCCTGATATGGCAGTAACTGTATCAGTAAGCACTCTGAAAGTCAGTGGCATAAATGCACCAATTAAAAGACAGATTATGAGGGTGAATCAAAAAACCCACTTTAAATATAAAGACACATATAGATTAAAAGTAAATGAGTTAAGCTGCAGCCTGTTTTGCTCAGTGGATAGAGCATTAGCCCATGGACTGAAGGGTCCCAGGTTCGATTCCAGTCAAGGGCATGTACCTCAGTTGCTGGCTTGATCCCCAGTCCCTATCAGAGCATGTGCAGGAGGCAACCAATCAATGTGTCTCTCCCTTTCCCTTACTCTCTCTAAAATTCAATGGAAAAATATCCTTGGGTAAAGATTAACAAAAACAAAGTAAATGGATTAAGTATCATTAAAGAGATTATAAGAACAAATATATTCCAAATTTTGTTAGTTGTATAATGGTTATGTTTAAATTATTAACACCTAAGAAACTGGGTGAAGGGTACATATAATATACTGTAGTATTTTATAGTTTTTTTACATGTATGAGATTATTTCAAATTAAAATATTAAAAAATTAAAAATAAAATATTAATTGAAATGTTTCTGCATTACATAAAAAAATCTCCTATTGCTTCTGGCAAAATTTATTAAATTGTGCTAAAATATATAATAGTGCAGTTATAAGCACTTATCTGAAAATAAAAATTTAAAGAAGTGAATTTAAAGAAGGGATTAGCCAAAGAAAATATATGCACAACCCATGAACACAGACAACAGTATGGTGATGGCCAGAGAGAAGTTGGGGGCAAGAGCTGGGTAGAGGGGGCAAAGGGGGGGAAAGAGGGACATACTATATAATAATAATAATAAGCCGAAACCGGTTTGGCTCAGTGGATAGAGCGTCGGCCTGCGGACTGGAGTGTCCCGGGTTCGATTCCGGTCAAGGGCATGTACCTGGGTTGCAGGCACATCCCCAGTGGGAGGTGTGCAGGAGGCAGCTGATCGATGTTTCTCTCTCATCGATGTTTCTAACTCTCTCTATCTCTCTCCCTTCCTCTCTGTAAAAAATCAATAAAATATATTTAAAAAAAATAAAAATAAAAATAAAAAATAATAATAATAAAAGGCTAATATGCAAATTGACTGAAAGGCAGAATGACCAGTTGCTATGATGCGCACTGGCCACCAGGGGGCAGACGCTCAATGCAGGAGCTGCCCCCTGGTGGTCAGTGCACTTCCATATGGGGAGTGACACTCAGCCAGAAGCTGGTTCATGGCTGGCCAGCACAGAGATGGTGGCAGGAGTCTCTCCCAACTCCGTGGCAGCACTAAGAATGTCCAACTAACAGTTTAGACCCGATCCCTTGGGGGCCTAAGCCTTTAGTCAGGCATCCCCCGAGGGCTCCCTGGCTGCCAGAAGGATGTCTGACTGCAAGCTTAGGCCTGATCCCCCGGGGAGTGGGCCTAAGTTGACAGGTGGACATCCCCCAAGGGGTCCTGGACTGCAAATGGGTGCAGGCCGGGCTGAGGGACCCCCCCTCCCCCAGTGCACAAATTTTTGTGCACCGGGCCTCTAGTATTGCTATAATTACCAAGGAAACCACCAAGGAAGAACCTTGTAGAAAGACTGAGCTATAAAATATTTTAAAAACTCATCCTATATAATAAAAGGCTAATATGCAAATCGACCAAACGGTGGAATGACCAGTTGCTATGACGTGCAGTGACCACCAGGGGCAGATGCTCACCGCAGGAGCTTCCCCCTGGTGGTCAGTGCGCTCCCACAAGGGGAGTACCACTCAGCCAGAAGTCCTGAGCTGGGCTCACGGCTGGCGAGCACAGCGATCATGGCTGGAGCGCTAAGGATGTCTGACTGACAGCTCCCAGACTGTGAGAGGGCACAGTCTGTGCTGAGGGACCCTCCCCCTCCAGGGGCCCTTCCCCTCCCTCCCTTGCATGAATTTTGTGCACCAGGCCTCTAGTTTAGATATAAAATAGAAATTAGAAGCCAGAACCTACAAATGGGAAGGAAATAATAGCCAAAAACTGTGCAACAAGGTGTAAACTAATGTAAAATCAAAATTAATTCCTCACAGTTACAAAGCTAGATAAAGGTAACAAAAAATGTATTCTATTAGGTAATGAAATAAGTATTTTCCTGTGAAATTAAAACAAACAAACAAACAAAAAAGCACCTTTTTGCCTTAGCCGATTTGGCTCAGTGGATAGAGTGTCGGCCTGCAAACCAAAGAGTCCCGGGTTCGATTCTAGTCAAGGGCATGTATCTTGGTTGCAGGCTCCTCCCTGGCCCAGACCCTAGGTCAGGGTTTGTGCAGGAGGGAACCAATCAGTGTGTTTCTCTCACACTGATATTTCTCTGTCTTTCCCTCCCTCCATCCTCCCTAAAATTCAGTGGAAAAATATCTTTGGATGAGGATTAATAACTACAAAGAAAAGCACCTTTTCTATAAAACAGAAAGGGGTGCTTTTCTAAAACTAGGTTTATCTACTTTTGATAAGCATCTTGCTTTCAATTACTCAGGCTCTAGTGTTTACAACACTGGGAAATAAAGAACCAATTAACACAGGCTATCACAGGTAGGTAAGAATGTAATTGAATAAAAAGAGGGACATGTATACAAAATGAATAAGGATAGAGTATAGCTATCATACTTATTAATTTACTCTTTATTGTCCCTAAGCCTTCCCATTGTGCCCAACACATGGTATTTAGTCTCCTGGAGGGAAGAGCCTGTGAAATCACTGGGAACATTTGAAAAGCAGTACTGGGAGCCTGTCCAGTGGAGACCATTGCTCTCTCTGGTGGCATACTTCCAGTGCACCCAACCCAGATAACATCCCACAAAAGACCACTTTGAATGTGTCTTGTGGGAGAGAACACTGGTCATGTCTGCCCAGATTTTAAATGAGTATGATATCTAGAGAACTGTCCAAATGACAATATGAAATGAAAAATTCAAGTTATATCACACAAGTTTAGGACAGGAAACCAAAGATCAATGTACCAAATGAGCAATGTAACCAGTAAATCAAAGATGTAAAACAATGTTGAGGACAGGAAAAGAAAAGATATAGATTGAATTTTTATGATCATAACATCCCCATACATTTGGGATATTGAGATTCTATTGCAATATCTTTGTGTCCTATATTAGAGGTATCTTCCCATTTCTCATCTCATATATCCTTTCTATCGATAAATGGTATCAAATATCATAGCTCCATCATATCCTTGATTTCAAATTTAAAATTTTTACATTCTTCAAACTTTTCATTTTTCCTCATAATTTTGATTTTCTATTTCATCAGACTGGGATTAATTTTGGAAGACAATTTCACTGTAATTGAAAATACATCACTGCTCTCCTTATGTGCTAAAGAACTCAAAATCATTTAGGGTAATTTCATATCAAAATAGAAATTTAACATTGACAATGTCAAACACCTTTCCCCTTGAAAGACCAGTCACAACTAGAATGTTCAAACAAAATGACACAGATTAACTAGAATACACCCACTATAAATGTGTTCCCCTTTGACTTAATTGAGAACTCTCAAGAGTTGATTTGAGACCAACAGTTGATTTCATGGGGTTTAATATCTATCTAAAAGAATAATGCTGCAATGACAACTAGAAAGAGTATGCTCTAATTAGCTTGCTTTTGACCTGACCTTTCTTAATTTTCTGTAGTAGAAACATAAATTCAATTGCATTAATAGAATGATTAGGAACTATACTTTCTAAAATAATAACTATTCTGTTTTAAATTATCACATTACAAAAGCAACAAATGAAAAAAACTTAAATATCTTGTATTTTTGCTTCGTTTCTAAAGCAAAGTCACTATTTGTAGTTAAGCAAAGAAATAAAACTATTAAAATTTCTTGATCCTTCTCTACTCCTTAAAAAAGAAAATGGCCAAATTAATCTACCAATGTTTGTAAATGTTCAGAGGATCACATCAGAATAGCTACTCAAAGAATCAAAAGGAAAAAATGGTAACCAAAACATCCATATAAAATTGTCAATACAGATTGGCTACAGAGATCAAAGAACTCATAAAAAGCCTGCTCATTTTCATTCTACTGTGCCAATCCTATATAATAACAGCCTAATATGCAAATCAACCGAATGGTGGAACGACCAGTCCCTATGATGCGACCAGTCCCTATGATGCGCACTGACCAGGAACTGCCTCCAGCCTGCAGGCCCCAGGCCAGCCAAGGCCAGTGCAGAGGGCCCTCCCTCCACCTGATAGGCCGCTGATCGCCCTGCAGAGGGAGGTGACCAGCAGCTGTGGTGGGGGATGGGGCCAGCGAGCAGGCAGTGCCAGGCCGGGCAAGGCGGGTGCCAGTGGGTGGCCCCACAAATCAGCCCTGATCACTGGCCAGGCCTTGGGACCCTACCCATGCACAATCTTCGTGCATCAGGCCTCTAGTAGTAAATAAATAATTTTATTTCAAATGTGACAAGTGTAAAGACTATACACATTAAATCATACCAGAATCTCTCTATCAAATAAATATACAATAAAAGCAGACACCATAATCAGTAATTTTCAGACAGCATTCTAGTAGTTTCTTGGCTATACTTCTATTCTTGCCTTCCTACATAGTATCCAGAGTATGCAAGTTCTTTAAAAATATAAGTCTGATAAGCATAACTCCTTGGCTTAAAAATCTCTAATGACTCCTCAACTCACTCAGAAGAGAACCTCTAAAAGGCCCTGCATGATCTAGTCTCTGCCAACCTCTGTAGTGTTATCCTCTTCAACTCCAAGACTGAAGGAAAATATGGAATGCCTAAGTAAAGTATGAGGAAAAGTAATGAACAATAAAATGAATTTCTGATTTTGTTTTACTTGGTGGCTTTTGTAAAAAGTACTAAAGGAAAATGTTATTTGAGATCATTTAATGTTACTCATAATGTTTTTGCTTTAGTTTATTAAAAATAGAGAATGATACATATGAAGTGGAAGTTCCTTTAGCCTTCCTCCTTTCTCATAAATTTGGTGTGGGTTATCTAGGCCTGTGCTATACAATATGGTAGCCACAGCTACATATGACTATACAAATTTACATAAAACTACAAATTCAGTTGTTCAGTCACACTGAGCACATCACATGGACTCAATAGCTACATGTGGCTATTAAACTTAAATTAATTAAAATTGAATAAAACTTAAAGCTTAGTTCTTCAATTGTTCCAGTCACATTTCTTTTATTTAAAATATATTTTTATTGATTTCAGAAAGTGAGAAGGAGAGATAGAAACATCAATGAGAAAGAATCATTGATTGGCTGCCTCCTACATGCCCGCTACTGGGGATTGAGCCCACAACGTGGGCATGTGCCCTGACTCGGAACTGTGACCTCCTGGTTCATAGGTCGACGCTCAACCCCTAAGCAACACCAGCCAGGTGCTCCAGTCACATTTCAAGGGCTTAACAGCCATGTGTGGCTAGTGCTTACAACAAGCACATCAAACTCAAAAGCTAACATGGGCCAAATAAACGAGGCATGCAGCCCGCGGGCCATGAGTTAGGCATGCTTGGCCTACAGTATTAACACATTGTATGCGAGAAACACATACAATTTTTATTGTGGTAGAATATACATAAGAGTTACCATTTAGTCAACAGTTTCACGTTGACTGGTAGTAGAGCGCGGGACACGTATTAATACGTTTTTTATAGACTAGCGGTAGAATGCAAGTAACGTATAAATACGTTTATTTTTATACTTTTTTATTGCTCTAAAGGGATGCTAACATGCAGATATACGAATTCCAAAGGACAAAATTTGGGTCTCTAACACATACAATGGTGAATTATGTATGTACTTGCAGGTATAACGGTAATCAATCTATTCAACTGCAAAAATGGCCCGCGCCACCTGTTAGCGCGCAATAAAAACTACCCGCAAACAATGTGTTAAACAGTGCAGATACAGAACATTTCCATGCTTGTAGAAAGTTCTACTACAAAGTGATACTATAAACTTTATAATCCTTTCACTCAAGAGTTATATACACTTACAAAAGGTGTTATTTTATGTTTTTTAATTGTTATTGCTTTCATATTGTTTATACTAGAGGCCCGGTGCACAAAATTCATGCACGGGGGTGGGGGGGAGTTCCCCCAGCTTGGCCTGTGCCCTCTCACAGTGCGGGAGCCCTGTGATCGATCGCCCCAAAGAGGTAGGCCCCGCCCACCCATCCGGGGCTCCTCAATGGACTGCCCCCAAAAGGTAGGCCGGAGCCAGGAATCCCAACTCTGTGCCGTGCGGGGCTGCGGAACCCCCAGGCCTGGCAGCACAGAGTGGCCGCCGGGCCCTGCCTCCACGCCGCACACTCAGCGTCAAGTCCCCACCCACCTGCGAGCACCCGCTGTGCACTCAGCCTCCTGGGGATGAATTGTGGGATTATGATGGCATGAGGGCATCACGGCGTGAGGGCGTGACAACCACCTAGGCTATTATTAGTATAGACTAGGGGCCCAGTGCACGAAATTCGTGCACTGGGTGTGTGTGGGCGGGGGGGAGTGTCCCTCAGCCCAGCCTGCCCCCTCTCACATACTGGGAGCCCTCAGGCGTTGACCCCAGCCCAGGCCTGAAGCCTCTGACAGAGGCTTCAGGCCTGGGCTGGGGGAAGAACCAGTGATGGGGGGAAATGAGGGTCCCCTGCTGGGCGGGAGAGCGGGTTGGGGGCGAGTCGCCCTGCCGGCCCGCGTGATCGGGTCCCGGGCGACCACCGGCACTCACACCCCCAAACCGCTCTTCCAGGTTGAAGGCGTGAGTGCAGGCAGACGCCGCAGCCGCCCCACCGGCTCGCGTCCAAGTCTGCCGGCCGGATCGGGTCCCGGGCGACCGCTGCAGCCGCACCGCAGGCCCGCGTGATCGGGTCCCGGGCGACCACTGGCACTCACGCCCTCAACCCGCTCTCGCCGGTTGAGGGAGTAAGTGCAGGCAGACGCTGTAGCCGCCCCTCCGGCTCGCGTCCAGGTTTGCCGGCCAGATCGGGTCCCGGGCGACCGCTGGCACTCACGCCCCCTACCCACTCTCCCGGGTTGGCGGCGTGAGTGCGGGCGGACGCTGCAGCCACCCCGCCGGCCCCGCGTGATCGGGTCCCGGGCGACCGCCGCAGCCGCCCCGCCAGCTCGCGTCCGGGTTTGCCGGCCGGATCAGGTCTTGGGCGACCACTGGCACTCACGCCCCCTACCCGCTCTCGCGGGTTGGCGGCGTGAGTGCGGGCGGAGGCTGCAGTCGCCTCGCCGGCCCGCATCTGGGTCTACTGGCGGGATCAGGTCTCAGGCGACTGCTGGCACTCACACCCCCAACCCGCTCTCTGATGGCGCTGTACCATCCGCCTGCAATATGCAAATTAGCCGCCATCTTTTTTGGCAGTTAACTGGCATCTTAGTTGGCAGTTAATTTGCATATCTCACTGATTAGCCAATGAAAAAGGTATCGGTCGTACGCCAATTACCATTTTTCTCTTTTAGTAGTATAGGATAGCTCTAAAACCTCAATTTTTCCTCTTAATCCTATACAATAAAAGGCAAATATGCAAATTGTCCCCTTGGGAGTTCGACCGACCAGGAGTTTGACTGCTCGCTATGTCGTGCACTGACCACCAGGGGATGGCGCAGAACAAAGGACGGCCCCAGCTGGCAGCTGGGAGCTGGCAGCCGGGGAAGGAATGCCCCGGCCAGCAGCCAGAAGGCCCCGATTAGCCCTGATCGCTGGCCAGGCCTAGGGACCCACCCATGCACAAATTTCATGCACCAGTCCTCTAGTATGTTTATAATGTCTATTATACTTATTGATATATACAATCTAGTTAATTTTACCTCTTGCATAATATTCCATTATAACACATTTTGCCACAAATATTTAAGTATTTTACACTTTTGCAGTAATAATAATGTTATAATGAATATCCTTAAACATGTCTACACATGTGTAAAAGTTTCTCTAAAATGAATAAATTGAATTGCTGAGCCACAGAAATTAAGGCATTTTCAAGTTTACTAGAGACTGACAAATAGGTTTCCAAAGTGACTTTAACCATTTATACTCCACATATAGTATGTTCATTAAAAAAAAAAATAATTATATATATATATCCTCACCTGAGGATATTTTTCCCATTGATTTTTTAGAGAGAGGAAGGGGGGGGGGGGTAGAGACAGAGATAAACATTGATGTGAGAGAGACACATCGATTGGTTGCCTCCTGCATGAGCCCAAACCTGGGCCAGGGATGAAACCTGCAATGGAGGTATGCGCCCTTGGCTGGAATTGAACTCATGACTCTACAGTCCTCGGGCCAACATTCTAACCACTGAGCATTCAGCTAGGGCAACATATATTTAAGATCTTCTATTTGCCAGGTAATGTTCTAGGCACTGAGATATAATTTTCAACCAACTCTCACACCCCACACCAACCCATCCTCAAGAAAAAAGCTTACATGAAAATTTTTGCTTCCCCAAGTCTTCATTAACACTTAATACAACAGACTTTTGTCTTTAAAAAATCAAATACTTGTTTTAATTTTCATTTCCCTGATATACGGTGAAGTTGAGTATCTTTTCATATGCTTGGCAATTTTTGCTCTACAAATTACCATTTCATGTTCTTTTTTCTATGAGGTTTTCTTTATTGTCTTCCTGATTTATGGTTCTGCTAAATGTGTTGCAGATAAATGTGTTACAAATAACTTCTCTCCTTCTATGGCTTGTCTTTACCGTTTGTTTCTCTTGCCTTTGTTGGGACAAGAGTTAGTAATGTACTGAGGTAGTCAATTCCCAATCTTCTCTTTTGAGTTATGCTTTCCTAATTTGAGGTCACAAGGACATAAAATTTTTTTCCAAAAAAATTGGGGAGGAGGGCTACCTACTCTGTGTATTTGACATGTTCACTCACTCTGAGTTTATGTTATCCTCATAAAAACAGCTAAGGTATATATTATTAATTTCATTTTAAGGATATGGTAATTTAGTTTTTAATGTGGTAGAATATACATAAGAGTTACCATTTAGCCATTTTTATGTACAGTTCAGTGGCATTAAGTACATCCACAATTGTCATGAAACCAGAACCCCTATCCAGCTCCAGAAACTTCATTTCCCAAATTTAAACTCTGTACCCATTAAACACTGACTCTTCACAACACTATGAGCTCCATCCCCTGGCAACCACCATTCGACGCTCTGTCTCTACAAATATGACTACTCTAGTAACTTGTATAAGTGTAATCATACAATATCTTGTCCTTTTGTGATGAGCTTATTCCACTTAGTATAATGTCTTCAAGGTTCATCCACGTTGTACCATATGTCAGAATTTCCTTCCTTTTAAAGGATGAATAATATTTTATAGTATGTATATAGCACATTCTGTTTTATTTGTTCACCCATCATCAGACACAAGCTGTTTCCACCTTTTGGCTACTGTGAATAATGCTACTATGAACACTGATGTACACACATCTAATTGAGTCCTTGTTTTCAATTCCCTGGGGCATAGATTCAGTAATGGAATTGCTGGATCATATGGTAATTCTATGTTTTCTACAGAGGTCACACAATTTTACATTCCTACCAGGAAATACACACGGATTCTATCCTCACCAATAGTTGTTTTTGGATTATTTGTGGATAATAGCCATCCTGATGGGTATGTCTTCCAAAATTACAAAGTTTGATTTTCACAGTTACGTATTCATTTGGTATACATTTTTGTATACAGAATAAGGTAAGAATCTAATATTACCCCCCACATAGAAAGCCCCTTGCTTCAGCATCATTTAATGAGCAGGCCTCTCCTTCCCCACTAATTTTTAATACCAGTTCTAACACAAATTAATTTCCCCTATATGCAGACAACTATTTCTGGGCTTTCTATTTACTAGTAATTATACTGATCTACTTGGCTATCACTATATCAATATAACACTCTTTGAGTCATAAAGTATTAACATATCTTTTGATATTTGGTATAGCAAGTTTCATTTTCATTTCTAAGAATTTCTTTACTATTCTTGGATTGTTTTATCCTATATGGATTTTAGAATCAGTTTTATAATTCCAAGAAAATTCTAGTTGGCATTTTTATTGGAACTCCATTGAATATATGATTAATTGGAGGGAATTAGAATGTGATATTAAGATTCCTCATATATAAAAGTGATATTTCTTTATTTATTCTAGCCATTTTCCATTGCTATGCTAAATTAATCCTTTCTATATAACACTAGACCAAATTCTAAAAGACAAATAACTGAAAGACTATTTCTCATCCAAGACCCATAACAGGAAACCAAAAATATGGTTATTATATACACAAAATCCATATACTGTATGGATTTGTGAGTTATAACAATTAAAATAGACCATATCCAATTGATTAAGTTACTTTTTTAAATCTAGCCACCTGAAATAATCCTTCAAAATGTAATTTATACCTCACCACTTTCAGAAAGCCTTCTCTGATCACTCATCTACAGCATTTCCCCTTGTTTTTGCATCTGGAAATTATTGAAGTCAGTTTCAGAGAACTACAAACCAATCACTTATAGGCAACATGGGCCTGCATAAGTGCTTAGTTTGACCTACACCAGGTTGCTCAAAACAAAAACTGGACACCAAAAAAATTAGGACATTTCACACAAAAATCACAGGATTTCTGACTTGCAGGTTATATGTCATTTTCCCTTAGGGATCAAGCGATGAGAGGTTCCACCTCCATGCTTCCTTGATTACCAGAGTAGGCAAATCTCACACTGATTCTTAAAGCTTCCACCTAAAAGTGACCTGTTAATTTCCAACTCATATTCCACTGGTCAAAGTAAAATCATGGTCAGGCTAACTTCAGAAATGATTTAAAAAGGTATAATCCTACAATGTGCCTGGAAGGTAGAAAGTCAGAAATATCTCCTATAATTAATGACATTGACTTCAGTTTCTTCCCTTCTACCTATTCTCCAAACTACCACTAGAAGCACAGACTGAATTATTTCACAACACTGCTTAAAAAAACATGAAACTACAATGTTTAAAGGATAAAAAGTAAAACTGAGCCTTCATAATCTTCTCCAAAGTCTTTTACCACCTTCTTTTCCCATTATATCCCCTCACATTACCTATTCTCTAGCCTTTCTGAATATGTTTTAGCATATATTCCAAAATTTAGCTCAAACATCATCTCAGGCTCGTTTTTCCCTTTTTCTGGAAAAAAATAAACCCTATATCCACTATATTTATAAAACCAAATTATTTATAATAAGCAGTAGTACTCACTCATTCAAAGTAGTTTATATGTGCCAGGCACTTAAAACATAATGGCCCTGTATCTACTAGAATGTAAGGTGCCTAGATTAAGTAAAGATCTTACTTGCCCTGGTAATTCCCTATAGCATAACACCAGACACACAGATTCTCAAAACATTAGCCTCCAAACAAATTCAAATAAGACACGATGTAATGCCACGACATTTTACTTACGTTTCATTTACTTTTAAGCGTACTTTGACTGTTTCTAAAGCTAAACGGACCCAGACCTAAACTATCGCTTTTTGAGACTGGAGACTATGCTTTAGTTATGCACGGCTCTTGGGTTTTGTCTTCACTGCTTTTGGAAATAGTTTACTTACCAAGACCTAAGTTGGGGTAGTTATAAAGACAATCAGGTAGCCAAATTAGAGCAGTAAATGCTTTTAATACAATCCTCACTTCTTTTAGTAATTTCAAGTTTGTAAGCACTCTAGCAAAGTAAATTTAAAAACACATTTGAAATTTAAAGTGATTAGTTTACAAATTCTAATAGTTCTAATAAAATATCTGTTTGCTTCTGCTTCAAACTAAGTTATACTGAAGTAGGAGACTGGACATATTTAGTCATTTTAGTCTACTACTGTCCAAATATTAGCATTTCAAAATGTAATATTAAAAAAAATAAAACTTCAAATGAACTTGTTTTGTAGGTATGGACACCATAATGAAGAACTAGGAAAAAAGTACCATAATAAAGCAAACAAAGAGAAAGTTTTAAGACATTGTGAACAGTGTGGAATATTGAAGTCTAGTTAAAAGAGAACTAAAAGTAGGCAAATAGATTTGGCAATTTAAACAATTACAGTACAGTAATGGAGGAGGCCAGAATATAATCTCAGGAAGAGTCAATGGAGGTAAGGAAGTAAAATATGTGACTATAAGCTATTATTCTCAGAAATTCTAGAAATAAATGGAAGAAAGGTTTAATGGCAGGGTGCAGTGAAGTTTTGTTGTTTCTTTTTGGTTTTTAATGTGCCTCAGGCATGAAACAGCTCTGGCCACTGACACAGGCATCAAGCTAGGATGAACTAAGGACTGTACATCCGCTTTGCCCTGACTGATATAAGAGCAACATCACCAATCAGGTGTCTCCTTGCCCATTGCAGGGGGTTGTTAAGTTTTGTTTATAGAATACAGGAGACTTAAATATCTTTGTAGGCAGAGAAGGGGGGATGGTCAATGGAGCAAGGTTTCAAGAAAGTGTAGGATCAGAGAATAAGCTAAAGGATCAGGCATAGAAAGAATACTTCTATTCAGAGATAGGTAAGAATTCTTAGAATAGATGAAGAACTCTATTCTGCTCATTCCCATGTTTTAAAGGGGGCATCTGCAAACTTATCAGCAAGTTTTGTGGAAAACTATTATGAGGAAATTCTGCCTTTTCAATTAAATGGTAAGACAGTAACATTCTCTACTGGTCTCTGGAGGATAAAACAACTTATGTCTCCTTTTCTATTTTTATTGGCTGTTATGCATTAGCAAATGGCAAGAGTGGCTATTATCAATCTAAATATCTTTGACTTCTTATTAAACATAAACAATACATTTAACGTTTCATTCCTGTTCATTAAAAGACAATGCACTTAACATTTCAAGTTGTAGAAGTAACATCGTTAAGTATATGACAAATCAGTCTGGAACAAGCATGTCAAACTCAAAGGCTAACACGGGCCAAATAAATGAGGCATGCGGCCCAGAGGCCGCAAGTTTGACATGCTTGATCTAGAACAGCGGTTCTCAACTTGTGGGTCGCGACTCCTTTGGCAGTGGAACGACCCTTTCACGGGGATCGCCTAAGACCATCCTGCATATCAGATATTTACATTACGATTCATAACAGTAGCAACATTACAGTTATGAAGTAGCAACAAAAATAATTTTATGGTTGGGTCACAACATGAGGAACTGTATTTAAAGGGCCAGAAGGTTGAGAACCACTGGTCTAGAACAAGAGTAAAATAAAATTTTATGGAAAAGTTTTCATCCTTTAATAACTAGTATTTGATAAAAGAGATATCACAGAAGTTAAGAACCCCCACAAATTATTCCCTTGAGAATTTGTCATCTAATTGGCCAGATGAAAAACATACATAAAATGACAGATTCTTAAGTAATATATTTTTAAGTTCAAATAAGAAAAAACTGAGGACCCAAGGGGTGAATAAATTATCACAAAGCAAAGAGAGGTTACTGAACCACAACTTAGTTTTCCACTTAAGGCAAAGGTTTGCAGTGGTCACTGAGATATAATGTAGCTCAATTTGTGGTCAGTAAAACCATTATTTCACATCCAATAATTTCACAGCACAGATACATAATTTACTGCATTTAATGCTCAAGAAAAGTTACTTTGGCATTTAAATTTGATACAACTTCCCTTAAGAATTCTACTAAGGCAACATTCTTACCTATAATTTGCAGGTGAATTTATAGTACCTACACACCACCTCAGCTCATTTCTGACAATTGTATATCTCAACATTGTTATTGTTAATTACAGAATAAGTTAGGGAAATTCTAGAAGCTATATAGAATGTTTACAAAAGTATAGAAGCAGCTTTGGAAGGGTCAACTTCAGAGATGCTTAGGCCTGTTAAGAAAATGGATTATGTCTTACAAAATTGGAAGAATCATGAAGAAACAGGCTGATACTATAGAAACATGAGAATATTTAAAACTAACAAAAGTAAACAAAAAAATAACTGAAGTCTATGCAAGGATGCAATATAGAATCGCAAAATGATTTCAATTGTCTAAAAAAGTCATAAACCGTGATAGATCTAATCAAATCATTGTTGAAAAATTGCCTCTAAAACACTGAAAATTTCACGAAATTTCAAACACAAGTGTTTCTTACACAAAATAGACTGCTTTGTATGAAGAAAGACAAAGTCACTGATAGTGATATGGAAATGAGGTAAAGGGATACTAAAGGTGGGTTATAAAAATATTTCCCCAAAATTAAACAATCCATTACTCAAAAGGAAGGAACAACACATAGTCATCTCTCTTGCTAATAGAGGACTGAAAAGATAATTAGTGTAGAACTCAAAAGAGGCAGAAATTTCTTTTTTAACTGAAAGTATATAGAATACCCTGAGATAGAAATCTATGAAGAGGTCATTTGTCCAACAGCATGGAACAAGACAAATGATAATAGTAAAACAACCGAAAATGCACTTAATTTTAATAAGAATGTAAAAAAAAATCTGTACCAGATTTAAAGAAAAAAGAAGTATTACTTATCAATTTAATCCATGTATCATAATCACTAACAAGAATTTATCAGTCTTAAGATTATACAAATGTTCTAGAGATCAGTTTTCTGGATCTTACCAAGAGTATGCCATGTTTACTTTTTCATGTGTTACTTCTAATGTCTACATTGCAAACCCACAAACTAGGTATTTTGAGTCCCTTTTTTACTAAAAGGAAAGTTTGATAATCTCACATATCCCCAAATTTTAAATCAAAGCAAAGAGAGAAAACTCTTATTACTAGGCAAAAATTAAATTAAGATAATAGAAAATGTTCTCCACGTTACTTAGTGTTGAAATACAGCAACCATATAAGGTAAGCTTCTTACCATAATGTTACCTACGAGGTGATTTTCTTGGGAGTGATTTCTTTCTCTGGATAACTAGAAAAAAGCTTGCAGTTTACACACAAAGAAATACTGAGAGTCTGTATACTAACCTGGCCCAGTCCAGGCATACCTCCTCCAAGTCTAAGAAGTCTGTCCATATTTCTAGAAAACAGAAACAAAGGAAAACGTTTCTAAGCACAAAAGTGTTTACGCAATTGCTATCTATATAATTCACCTTCAGTCACTCAGTATGTCAAAAATATTGGTGGTAATTACAACACAACATCAGACTTCCTGTTAATTAACACCACATATTAATTCAAGAAACTGTCTTCCATGCTAATTAACAGACCTTATTTTACTGCTTTGGTTTTGGGTTATCCCCAGTTTTAAAGACAAGCAATCCTAGCATAATTTCAAAACTTTGCTATCATTAAGTTAATTATATATTTTATTGTTATCTAATAAAGTACCTGAATAAGGAAAAAGTGCCTGAAATGCTTATATGTATGACTGAATTTCCTCCCATTTGTCCAGAGTGTACAAATAAAAATCCTCACTCTTAAAATTAAATTTTAACATCCTCATTAGTAAGTTCTGTGCTAATTAACTTACAGCTTGTCAGTTACCATCAAAACTACATGTGAAAGACATTGTGAGCAGATTATGGATCTCTGAATTAGCATCAAAGGCTTTTGAAAAATGAACTCATTATACTAAAAGGAATATTAAAAGTAAACATTAATGCATTAAGATAGTGTTTTACAACCTACACAGATGTTTTGTGTTATTTCAGATATTTTTGCTAAGGATATTCAGCTGCTGTTCTTAATTCTAATAGAGAGGATTAACTTTGAAATATCAATCTGATTTGTTTTTTTATGTCTGGAATAACTACAGAAGACATTCTGATAAGCCTAGAAATTTCACACAAGAAACTGAAAGGAAAAAAATACCAAGGCCTCAACTATACAAAAAGGAGTAATCAAGTTATACAAATTCATATCCAGTACCACTAGATGAGAATAAAGCATTTTTTTCTACTTGCTAATATGCCTTACAATTTCTCTTCTTCCTATGCTTTAGAAAATGGTATTACTACAAATATAAGTAAAATGCTAACAGATTCGTTTAGTCATTTGTCCATATCATTTTCTAGTTAAAAATGCTACACAAATTGAAACGCAGTAATGTACTTATGGCCCTGTGGCTCAGTTGGTTCCATGAACCGAGAGGTTGCTGGTTGATTCTGGGTCAGGGCACATGCCCAGGTTGGGGGCTTGATCTCCAGTAGGGGGGCTGCAGAAGGAAGACAATTCATGTTTCTCTCCCTCTCCCTTCTTCTCTCTCTAAAATCAATAAAATAAAATAATGTACTAATGATCATTACCTCTCGCTTAATCATGTTTGTTGAATCCTAACAATGTAATCATGAGAATCTATATATATAAAAGGCTAATATGCAAAGTGTCCCCATGGGAGTTCGACCGGGAGACCAGGAGTTCTATCACTCGCTATGACATACACTGACCACCAGGGGTTGGCGCGGAACGAAGGAAGGCCCCAGCCGGCAGCCGGCAGCCAGAGAAGGGAGGCCCCAGCCAGCAGCTGGCAGCCAAGGAAGGAAAGCCCCAGCCAGCAGCCAGCAGCCAGCAGCCAGGAAAGGGAGGCCGCAGCCGACAGCCAGAAGGCCCCTATCGGCCCTGATTGCCAGCCAGGCCTAGGGACCTACCTGTGCACCAATTTTGTGCACTTGGCCTCTAGTATTTAATAATGTTAACACTGCAAACTTTATTCAAGTCCATATAAAGAACACTGAAAACTTTACTCAAGTCCACATATAGAAGAGCACAGAAATGGGTAAACCATGGAATTTTCACAAAGTGACCACATTCGCATAACTACCACCTAGATCAGGTGTGGGAAACATCTGGCCTGAGGGCCATATAAGGCCCGAGAAATCATTTGGTCTGGCCCTGCCAAGGCATTAGGGATAAGTTAATTAAATGTTTAGCAGGCTAATTTTTAAGTTGATAATTTTGTATGGCCCTCACATGATGTTACAAATATCCAAATGGCCCTTGGCAGAAAAAAGGTTCCCCAACTTCTAAAAGCATAGATTAGTTCTACTATTTTTGAATTCTATAGAAATTAAATCATATACTTTAGTATCCAGCTTTCACTGCACAAGTCTGTGAGATTCACAACAAATAAACTCCTTTAAAAAAATGAAAAGGCACATATGAAAACTTGATAGCCCAGACAAATTTCTGCTTTACAACCTTAACTCATACTCCTAATGGCAACATTTACAAATAAACTCTCCATCAAATTCTCATTAAAATTCTTCAACTCAAATCTGGCATTCAATATATAGCATTTTTTAAAAAAACACCTATATATTTTAAATTATTAAAGACATTTCTCTAGAATATATTATCAAAGGAAAAACTTTTTTTTTTTTTGGACTATTTCAAGCTTACAAACTGAAATGCAAATGGAAAAAAAAGTAGTAATATGCCTTCGTTGGGTGGCTCAGTTAGTTAGAGTGTCGTTCCATATACCCAAAGGTTGTGGGTTCGATTCCCAGTCAGGGCACATACTAGGTTTTGGGCTCAATCCCCAGGAGGCAACAAGGCGATGTTTCTCTCACATGGATATTTATCTCTTTCTCTCCCCCGCCCCCCTTTTCCTCTCTCAAACGTATCCTCGAGTGAGGATTTTAAAAAAACAAAACAAAACAAAACTAACAACATCGAGTATATTCTAGAAATTCCAGGCCAAAGTCGATTCCCAGCTGTGTTCAGTTTATCTATTCCCCATGTTGTTTCTGATGCCTTTACACAGACTCCAGATGCTGTGAATATACATGAGCAATGTGGGGAGCAGAGGGAAAGAAAATCTGGCAGGTCAAATTTGTGTTTTTAGCAAAAGTAGATGTCTCAGCAAACAGGAGATAATATTTAACAAACCAAAACATTTAAGATAAGATAATCAGATCTAACAAAATACCAACATTTGGAAATGAAAAATATTGATAAATGTTCTAAATCACACCACTATTTCTAAGTTTATAGGATGCAAATAAAAACAAAAATGCTTTCATGAGCCCTTAAATTTGGTTATCTGATTTATAATTTGTTATGTGTTAAAAATGATATATTTTCATAACATCCTATATTAATTCCTGAGAGAATATGTAAGTAAAATACATTCTTAATTCTCACCTGGTCAGTAACTACAATTCCTGTGGTGCTAAGATTCAATTTGTTGACTTTGACAAGTTTCTTCTTAAGTCAAGCTATTGCTAATTCTGGCAGTTATGATTTTATTGAAGTATTTTTTTCTCTCTCCTAAAAAAAAAAAAAAAAAAAAAGTAAATGAAATGATATAATTTTGAGAACTAAAAAGGAAAATATAACAAGCACTTTACAAGAAGCAAAATTACTTAAAAACAAAATAGAAATCAAAATTAGATTTTTAATTACCGTTTCCAGAAGGTATAGAATGAAATATCATCCTGGGAAGCTAGATAGCATAGTGATTAATTCTATATCAAAATTTTGTTTCTAAGGATGTTTTTTTAAATTATATGTATTTTTTATAACTTTATTGTTGACACTATTACAGATGTCCCCATTCACCCCACCTCGCCCACCTTTACCCAGCCCCCTTCCCCCTTCCCTCTCACCATCACCACACTGTTGTCTGTGTCCATGGATTATACATATACTAGGGGCCCAATTCGTGCACTGGGTGTGTGTGGAGGGGGAGTGTCCCTCAGCCCAGCCTGCCCCCTCTCACATACTGGGAGCCCTCAGGCGTTGACCCCCATCACCCTCCAATCACAGGATCGGCCCCTTGCCCAGGCCTGACGCCTCCGCCAGAGGTGTCAGGCTTGG
Organism: Myotis daubentonii; assembly: GCF_963259705.1. NCBI lineage: Eukaryota > Metazoa > Chordata > Mammalia > Chiroptera > Vespertilionidae > Myotis > Myotis daubentonii. The sequence goes on from NC_081846.1 coordinate 54,878,359, forward strand.
ACAGGGGACCCCCATCTCCCCTCGATCACTGGCTCTGGCCCCCGCCCAGGCCTGAGGCCTCTGGCCCAGGAATCATGCCTGGCAGGGGACCCCCATCTCCCTCTGATCGCTTGCTCCACCCCCCGCCCAAGCCTGAGCCTCTGACCCAGGCTTCAGGCCTGGGCAAGGGGACCATCATATCCCCCCAGTCCCCGGCTCCGTCCCCCACCCAGGCCTGATGCCTCTGGCCCAGGCATCAGGCCTGGGCAGGGGACCCCCAGCCCCCCGCCCAGGCCTGATGCCTCGGCCAGAGGAGTTGACCCTCATCACCCTCCGATCACCAATCACCGGATCGGCCCCTTGACCAGGCCTAAGGCCTCCGGCAGAGGTGTCAGGCCTGGGCAGGGGACCCCCAGCTCCCCGCGGTTGCAGGCTCCGCCCCTGCCCAGTCCTAACGCCTCTGGGGCAGCGGGGACCTGCAGTGGCAGCGGGGGGCACCGCGATCATGCGGGCTCCGCCCCTGCCCCTGCAGGACGCCTCTGGCCTAGGCGTCCGGCCCGGGCAGCGGGGACCCGCAGCTGCAGCGGCCCCGCAATCGTGGGCTTCGCTTTAGGCCCAGGCAAGGGACCCCTAGCTCCCGGGACTGCCAGATTCGACTGTGCCCAGCTCCCATCGCTGGCTCCACCCCTACTTCCTGCTATCACTGGCCGGGGAGGAAAAGGCACCTGATTCTCCGATCATGGCTGGAGGGCAGGGCAAAGGCGGCCCCAGGGTCGCCTTTGCCCTGCCCCCCAGCTCTTAGCTCCCCCCTGGGTTTCTGATCACTGTCAGTGGCAGGGGGCTTCTTCCTGCTTTCCCTTTCGCCTCCCTGCATTGTGCCTACATATGCAAATTAACCGCCATCTTGTTGGCAGTTAACTGCCAATCTTAGTTGGCAGTTAATTTGCATATAGCCCTGATTAGCCAATGAAAAGGGTAGCTCGTACGCCAATTACCATTTTTCTCTTTTATTAGTGTTGATTAGGGTACTCCTAAGGCTTAGGAAGAGCCACACTCAAGCGGCCAAAGATCCGCGTGTAGCTCGCGAGCCGCAGTTTGCCGACCACGGCCCTAGATTCATTTTCTCAAACTTAAGAACCAATGAGTGCTGGAAACTGTTTGGGAGCTCTTCAAAAAAATTCAACATAGAATTACCATATGACCCAGCAATTCCACATCCAAAGGCGTGAAAACAGGTATTCAAAAGTACATGTACATGCATATGTATAGCATTCCTATTCACAATAGCTAAACAGTGGAAACAGCTCAAGTGTCAATCAAAGAAAAAAAATAAACAAATTCTAGCACTGTATATATAAGCAATGGTATGGAATATTATTCAGCTATAAAAAGAAATGAAATACTGATACATATTACAATGTTGATGAAGCTCAAAACATTATGCTATGCGAAAGAAGCCATGGACAAAAGGTCACATGTTGTATGATTCCATTTATATGAAATATTCAAAATATACAAATCCAGAGAAACAAATGGAGATTGGAGATTACCAGGAGCTTGGTGAAAGGAGTAAAATGGAGAAACTACTGCACAGGTTTAAAGTAACAGACTTTACTTTAAAATGATGGAAATGTTTTGAAACTGGGTAGCTGGTAGTTGCACAGCATTGTGAACGTACTATATGACACCGAATTAACTAACTGTTCACTTTAAAATGGTTAATTTTACATTATGTAAATTTCACCCCAATAAATTATTTCTTAAAAGGATAAATGAACAAACAACAATATTTCTAAGAAAAAAAAACAGAAATATGACATTTTCATCCAGTTAGGTACTCAACAAGGACTTTATCACATACTATTTTACAAGAACCTGTTTTGCTAACAAAATGTATAATATATTCTTTTACCTTTTTAAAAAATTTATTTTTGTATTGATTTCAGAGAGAAAGGAAAGAAGAAGTTAGAAACATCAATGATGGAGATAATCATTGATCAGCTCCTCCTGCACCCCCCTTATTGGGGATTGAGCCTGCAACCTGGGCATGTGCCCTAACCAGGAATCGAACTGTGACCTCCTGAGCTCTTTTACCTTTTATGACGTTGATACAGTTCATATGTGAACAAATGCTGAAGTGTAACACAAAAGGAAACAGATAATGTAGTAATGGAAATAAATTATTGGACTAACTCTAATTGGTGTTTATATATCTAAAAATAAAAAATGTTTTGCAAGCAAAGATGATGACCATCCTCTCTTCCACAAAATTAAGAACTTCCAATGTCTGTTTTCAAAAGTATTGCAATTGGGAAGACGAAAATTTTTGGAGATAGATGGTAGTGATGGTTGCACAACAAAGTGAATGTACTTAATGCCACTGAACTGTACACCTAAACACAGTTAAAATGGTAAACTTTAGGTTACGTATATTTAACACACATACCAAGTACTGCAAGTACAAGAACTGAAGAAATCATAAGCTAGGGCCCATTTAGAGAGGTATTTAAAATGTGGAGGTGATCTTTACAAGATGGATATGGACCAGGTGGATGATGAGCAGTTAATTACATTCAAAAGATGTTGTCCATTTCAGGTACATGTGCCTTCAAAACCAGGAAAATATGGAATAAAAATTTGTATTTTCTATGTTTAAACTTAACATTACTAAAATAGTTGTTTTTTTACTCTCTCTTTATTTTTACTTCTGTACATTATTCATGACTTAAAGGTGTAAAAAATGTTAGAAGGTCCACTGGACTCAGATGGAAAATTGGTTTATGAAGGTTAAAGGCTATGACTCTGTAGTCCAAGTGCCAGGTCTAACACTTATTAGCTCTGTGTCCTTGGGTCAGTAACCTCTCTCAGTCTCGGTTTCCTCATCTGCAAAATGGAGATAATAATAGCATCCATCTCATAGAGTTGTTTTGAAGATTAAAGAAGACAATGGCCATAACATTTAATATAATGTTTGGCACATAGTAAGTAAACCATGAATGCTAACTGCTATCATCAGCACTACTATCCTATGAGCATGCTACGTTCATCCAACACAGATTCTACTCCCCACATAGTGTGCCACATAGGGAGTTTTAAGATACTGGGTAGCCTGGCCATCATGGCTCAGTGGTTGAGCATCAACCTATGAACCAAGAGGTTACGGTTTTGATTCCTGGTCATGGCACATGCCCGGGTTGCGGGCTGTATCCTTAGTAGGGGGTGTGCAAGAGGCAGCCAATCAATGGTTCTCTCTCATCATTGATATTTCTATCTCTCTCCCTTCCTCTCTGAAATCATTTAAAATATACTTAAAAAACAAACAAACAAACAAAATTACTGGACATATTTCACGGCACTAAATGAATCACAATGGAGAGAAGGGATGTGCATTTTGAAGAATTTAGCAAAGGGATTCATAAAATTAAAGTGCTACACAATAAAAACATAAAATTCAAGTGTTACACTATTAAAGAGAATTCTTCCAATTCTTAGAAATAAAAGCAACATAAAAGGTCTATGGTTATAAACCAAGTGTTTACACCTATCAAAAGGTAGAGGACTCAAGAGCTCATTTCTGATATGATTAACTTAAAATATGGTCAGATAATATGAATGAAGTGTTTAGTTACATGTATTATGCCACACATACAGTAATGTACACTAACTAGTAAAAGCAGTACAAAGTATCATTATTTGCAAAAGGTTATTAATTTTCCATTTTTTCATCTTCTGAGTTAATATCTGATTAGAACTTGATATAGTTAGATAATGTCCATGATGTATGTAATTAAAACACATCATTCCCAAATATTTATAGGAAGTTTATGGAACCATGAATGAACTTAAAAAAAACAGATCCTCCAAAACTATCTTAATCTTGATCAAGCATGTGATAATTTTTTAAACATACATTTTGACTGGTTTCAGAGAAGGAGAGGAAGAGAGAGATAGAAACATCAATGATATGAATCATTGATTGGCTGACCCCTACTGGGGATCGATTCCCACAACCCAGCCATGTGCCTTGACCAGAATCAAAACATGACCTCCTGGTTCATAGGTCGATGCTCAACCAAGCCAGCCAGGCAGAATGTGATTTTTTATTTTTAATGTTCAACCTTTTCACAAGAGCCTCTGGTATCCCAATAACGCATAAAATTCAAACAAAATCATGAAGCCCTTAGCTGTTTGGGTTTACTATTAAGTTTCTCATTTTCCTTCTTCACTTCCCAACCCATGCAGTTAAATACTATTATTTCTCAGACTGATGCTAAATGCTTTTAAAACTACTCCACATTTGTGATCTCACTGTATTTCTAATTCCTCCACTCTGATTTGTGGAAAGTAATTAGGAACTTCTTTCACATTCTTAAGGGCTTTCTTCCGTGGAAGAAATACAAAGAGTCAACATTAAACTTAATTATATAAACAGGATTTCGAAAGCAAGATTCTCCCCCTTCAGAACAGAGTGTGGATAAAATTATAAGTAATTCTTGTGGTGTCTCCTAATTACGGCATTCAAGTGAAACAGTTATTAAGTACTACCATGTTTATAAGGTAATACAAAAATAGAGCCACTAAGAAACTTAGTGACTTGCACTAAAAACAATTTACAATCTACTTGGGGAGGCATGATATAAACACATGAAAAATACCTAAAGTGAAAGGACAGCAGAGTAGGAGAGCCTAAAAGGCTCTGCAGCCAATCAAACCTAGATTTGAATCCCGGTTTCAACACCTACTTATTACAGGATCTGGAACAAGATACAGTGCCTTCTTCTAGACCAGAGGTGGGGAACGTCCAGTCCCCGGGCCGTATAAGGCCCTCGAAATAATTTGGTCTGGTCCTGCCAAGGCATTAGGGCTGAGTTAATTAAATGTTTGACCAAATATAGCAGGCTAATTTTTAAGCTGATAATTTTGTATGGCCTGAGAATGATGTTATAAATATCCAGATGGCCCTTGGCAGAATAAAGGTTCCCCACCCCTGTTCTAGACTATAATTCAAATGGGACCACCTACCTTGCAAATCTGTTGCAAGAATAAATACAGAGCACCTAATATAGTACCTGGAACATTATAGGTACTCAATAACTTTTGTTGTCTTTACTATATTATTATCTTTCAGCTGAAAAAGATTATTGAATCCAATTCTCATTTTACAAGTGGGAACATGAAAGTGTCACAAAATGGAATATGAATGTCAAATAAGTACAAGAAACAGGGTATTTGACAAGTTCATGAGTAAGAAACCACAGGAGTATCCAAGTAAGGCTTCCACAGGTGGACACTGATTTATGAAATGAACATTGCTTTCTATTGAAATTGGAAAAAAAATAAAAGCACCATTGCTTCTTGGTAGTGATTTGCAAACAGGGGTTCTGAACTTGGAAACTAAACGCACAGTTTACACAAGTATAAAAAGAGAATGAACCCATGTCAGCGAAGTTAAAATCCAGCTTTTCCATTAGAACAGCAATACAGTATTTTCTAAACACCCGGAGCAAAAAAAAAAAGTCTCCTAAATTCAACAGGTCAGGCTTCACTGAACGATCATGAAATCTTTCTCCCATTGGCCAGATGTAATTTTGTTCTGGGACAAGTTTAAGACAGTATCCAGGCTTTCCATTAAATACCGCTTCACTAAACATATTGTAACTAGTTAATTCTGAGCGACTATGCCTTAATCTCTCCAAATGCACAAAACTCCATACACTTTGTTTGAACCGTATAATGTAAACTTTGAAGGTTGGCAGGCTTACAGGAAGGTCACCATTGTGTCAATCATCTCCACTAGCATTGTATTCAGTTCCTTTTTGTTATTTCAGCATTATCAGTGATTGTCTTGTTGCTGTCCCCATAAACATTTTAAGTCAGCAGCCCTAAAAACACACTTTTTGTGAGCAATGAAAAACAAAATTCTTTTCACCCCAGAATTATATTTCTATGCTAATTTTCAAAGACTCTCTCTTTCCTGCCTCTCCCAAGAAACCTTTCTCAATTTTTGGTACCATCTTAATTTCAAAACTTCTACATCCGGTCACCAGGTTCAGATTCTGATTCTCACAAAAAGCTTACGTTTTTCTTCTTTTGACTGAAATGAAGTGAACGTCCCCAGCAAAACTAAGAGGTAACACACAGAAGCTGATTTCTACTTTACTGAGAAACAGGAAATGTAACCCATTCCCCAACAGCTACTCATTGGAGGCTAAGTTAAAAGTAATTTAAAAAGCCGGGATAACCACACATTGTTTCGCAGGTTTTCAAGATGAAAAACCAGTGAATCTCTGGGGTGTGTGTTTGTTTTTTGAAGGGAGCTGAAAACCTAACACGAAGAGTCCGGGGCTACGGGAAGGACAAGTAAGTGATCAAGCCGGCATGCACTCAATTAGAACATTCATTTTCTTCTCTCCTTTGTCTGCTCGGTCTGCTTTCCCAAACAGCAGTAACTACCCATAGGGCACCCATGAGGCCCTGAGCACCGGTCCTCCCCGACCAGTAAGGAGGTCCCAGGATGCGGATCCGGGGGCCGGGGCACCGGGAGAGGAGGGACACCCAGACCTAACTCTGCCCCAGGCCCGAGCAGCCCTCCGCCAGGGCCCGGGCCTCCCGCGGCGCCTCGGCCGGGGAACGTGACTCAGGAAAGCGCCGGGTGGCCGCGGCCTAGCGCGCTGTCTCCGCGGCCTCCGGGCCCGGCCCTCCCCGTCTTACCTGGGGGCGGGCGGGGGTCCGCGGCCTGGACCCTGGTCTTCCCGCGGCGGTGACGCGGCGGCGGCGGGGCGGCGGCGGGGGGTCTGACTCGGCCCGGATCTGGCTCCGCGAACCGGCGATGAATCAGCCCGATTCCATTCAAAAGAGTCGCCCAGGCCTCCGCCGCGAAGTACTTCCGGGTTCACGGCTCCACTTCGGCTTCCGTTCCCCCGAAGGCCAATGGGAGACGACTCGGGAGCCGGCGGCGTCCCCCGAAGGACCGCCCCGGACGGCCTGCCTGGGCGGCCGAGCTTCCCGGGTCCGCGCTGGGAGGGCGGGGCGGCCGGTGCGGGGTCGGCCTCCGCGGCTCCGACAGCCTCTCTCTCCCCGACCTCCGAGCGCCCCCGGATCTGGGACGCCGGGTTCCCAGCCCGGAGGGGGCGGGCGGGGGAATGGAAGTGCAGGATGGCGGCGATCGGAGCCCCGTCGCTCGGCGTCCACCGCGGTCCTACTCGAAAACTAAACGCTTCACTGGGTCAGCTGAGAAGCAAACGAGAAGGAGGAGGGTGTGAAAAGAAGAGGGATCGGGCAGAGGCCCATTTCCGTAGTGCCATCTACCCCCTTGTCTTCACCGCGTTGCAAGGATTGGATTTCAAGGAAAACCAACGTTTTACCAAGTGTTAAAGCCACTTATTTGAGGCTCAGTTGAATTGGCAGGGCTTAAGGAATCATTTACTCGTGTTTCTCCGTGTAATTTGCATTAACAACAATGTTTTATCCATTTACCTGATCTGTGCTAGGTTTTAGCAAAAACGCCCAAGAAATGTTCACCAAGTCCCATTCACTTGGTCAAATGTCTTGCAAATAATAAGCGTCTTTAAAACATTCCTAAGCCAAGAATGGTGATGAATTTACTGGGTGGAGGGGAAGAAGGGGTTATGCAGGGGTGGGCAAACTTTCTGACTCGAGGGCCACAATGGGTTCTTAACCTGGACCGGAGGGCCGGAACAAAAGCATGGATGGAGTGTTTGTGTGAACTAATATAAATTCAAAGTAAACATCATTACATAAAAGGGTACGGTCTATTTTTTTTTTATTTTTGTTTTTTTAGTTTTATTCATTTCAAACGGGCCGGATCTGGCCCGCGGGCCGTAGTTTGCCCACGGCTGGGTTATGGCATCTGAACTCAAGGCTGTTTGAGTGGTACAATTACATAGAATTTCCCTCTCAAAGATGCTCCGTCTCTATCTAAAAAAAAATACATAGATGATTTAAGCGTAGGTAATATTAATTATATTTGGATCCTCATCCTTATGTTTTCCCCCAAACCTATTCCTCCTCTGTTTACATTTTTGGTGAATGAACCCATCCTTAACCCGTTTCCTAATCCAACCTGAGAGCAGACACTTCCCTCTTATTTACCTGTTCCCACTGGCTTTCCAATTTATCACCCTGGAAGTCATGAAGAGTTTAACCTGTAAAATAGCTTTCCCAATCCACCACTCCCCTCTGTTCATTCTCTCTACTTCATCCTTAACTCAGGCCTTCATCACTCTTTTCCTATCATGCGGCAATAGTCTCCTTGATCTCCCTGTCTCCAGTCTGTCCCCCTTGAAGTCATTCTCCACTTGGTTGGCAAAGATTTTTTTCTGGCTGTGCAAATGCAGTCATGCCCCTTCTTGGCTAAAACCCTAACCAGTGGTTCTCAACCTTCTGGCCCGTTAAATACAGTTCCTCATGTTGTGACCCAACCATAAAATTATTTTCGTTGCTACTTCATAACTGTAATGTTGCTACTGTTATGAATAGTAATGTTGATATCTGATATGCAGGATGGTCTTAGGCGACCCCTGTGAAAGGGTCGTTTGACCGCCAAAGGAGTCGCGACCCACGGGTTGAGAACCACTGCAAACCTAACCCATAACATCTAATAAAAGATTAAAAGTCTTCCAACTTTTTTTGGAGCACCATTGCTCCACCCATTCTAAGGTATTTAGCTGGGATGAGATGTCCATAGGGACTTTTTTAAAACTCTGACATATTCCGGGGAATCTGGAAGGAAATATACATGCTTAGGGCCATTTGATGGCTCAGGAAAGACCTGAGAAGGCCTTAGGCTTTCACTTCTGCCTGCCCTTTAGGCTCTATATAAGTAAGAAGTAAAGACGAAGGTAGAGTTGTAAAGTCCTTGGCTGAGTGTGGAAGGCATGCCCCAACACACATATAAGATCCCTGGCAGAGACTGGGAGACTAATTAGTTGAAGATATTTAAGGAGATCTCTGGCCAGTCATCAGATGACCATTAAGCTAACTAAGCAAAGACTTCAGTGCTTACATCAAAGAACACAGACTTGAAGGAATGAATTCAGAAAAGTCACTAAGCCAACAACTATTAGAACAAACAGAAACAACGAAAATCCTGGGGGGAGAGTAGAATTTGATTTCCTGAGTTGCCATATTTTATTGTTTTAAATGTCCAGTTTTCAAAATAAAAGTATTGAAAAAGTATGATACTTACAAAAAACAAAACAAAACAAGAATATAATGCCCATACTTAGGAGTAAAAGCAATCAGTAGGAACTATCCTTGAGAAAGCTCATACATTGGACTTATTAGATAAAGACTTTAAATAAGATATTGTAACTATGTTCACAATGCTAAAGGAAACAACGTCTAAAAAAATAAGAGGAAAATATGAGAAGTGTGTTTCACCAAATAGATAATATTAGTAAAGATATAGAAATTATTTTTAATAACAGAACAGTGTAAACATAAGTTTTGGTTTGGTGACAAACCAAAGAATTCACATGACTCACTTATTATGATATTCACTTTATTTTGCTGATCTGGAACTGAACCCACAAAACTCCAAGGTATGCCTGTAGAAAAGAGAATAAAGAAATATAAGCAGAGCCTCAGAAGCCTGTGGGACACAATCAACCATACCAACATATGTATGATGGGAATCTTAGAAGGAGAGGAGAAGGAGATTAAGCAGAAATAATGGTCAGAAAATTCCCATATTTAATGAAAAACCATGTATACATCCAAGAAGCTTAAAACGCCAAGTGAGATAAACTCAAAGAAACCCACACTTAGACCCATTATAATCAGCCTGCTGAAAGCCAAAGACAAGGAGAGAATCTTGAAAGTGTCAAGAGAGAATCCACTTATCACATATTTGTCAGTAAGATTTACAGCCAAAGCTATGGAGGGAGAAAGCAGCGGGATGACATTCAAATACTGAAGGAAAAGACTTTCAATGAAGAATTCTATATCCAAACACTATCCTTCAAAAATGAAGAAATTAACACATTCCCAAAATGTATGTATAAATAAAATTAGAATTTGTCACTAGGAAATTTGCCCTCCAAAAAATACTAAAGGGAGTCCTTTAGGCTGAAATGAAAGGACACTAGACAATAACTCAAACCCACAAGAAGAAATAAAGGACACATGTATAGGGTACTACATAAGTAAATATAGAAGACAGTATAAATATGTTTTCATTTGTAATTCATTTTTTTCTCCTATATGATTTAAAAGACAACTACATAAAGCATATTTATAAATCTATGTTGATGGGCATATAATGTATAAAGATATAATTTGTATTACAATAACGGCATAAAGGAGAGGAAAGAGAATGAAGCTATATAGTAGCAAAGTTTTTCTGTACTACTAAAGTTCAATTAGTATTAATCTGAACAATCCTATCTAATAAAAGAGAAACATGGTAATTGGCGTACGACCGCTACCCTTCCCATTGGCTAATCAGGGCGATATGCAAATTAACTGCCAGCCAAGATGGCGACTGGCAGCCAGGCAGCTTGAAACTAACATGAGGCTTGCTTGCTTCAGTGACGAAGGACTTCAACGTTCCCCGCCTGCTGCTGCAGGCCGCTGAGCTGCAACTCTAAGCAACTATGTAACAAATATAGAAGCTAAACAAAACCCCAGAAACCAGCTTTCAGCTAGCCAGGATCTCAGACCTGGAGTTGATACAGAGTTTCGATTATAGAACCAAAACAAACCAGATACCTGCTTTCAGGAGCGGAGGCCTAAGAGCTGGAGCCTCAGAGCTAAAGCTGGCTCAGAATAAAAAAAAAAAAAGAAAGAAAAAAAGGAGCAGTTTGGAGCTTCAGTCCCAGCCTGAAAACAGCCCTCAGCCCCTCACCCAGACTGGCCAGGCACCCCAGTGGGGACCCCCACCCTGAAGGGTGTGTGACCAGCTGCAAACAGCCATCATCCCCTCATCCAGGCTGGCCAGGCACCCCAGTGGGGACCCCCACCCTGATCCGGGACACCTTTCAGGGCAAACCAGCTAGCCCCCACCCATGCACCAGGCCTCTATCCTATATAGTAAACGCGTAATATGCCTCCCAGCACCGGGATCAGCGGAGCCGTGAGGTCTCCCAGCACTGGGATCAGCATGACAGGGGGCAGTGCCCAAACCCCCTGATCGCCCTGTGGCTCTGTGTGTGACAGGGGGCGGGGCCACAACCTCCCTATCGGCCCTGCTCTGTTCCTGACAGGGGAAGGTGCCCCAACCCCCTGATCGGCTCTGCTCTGTGCCTGATAGGGGGGAGCTCCCCAACCTCCTCATTGCCCTGTGGCTCTGTGTGTGACAGGGTGTGGCACCCCAACCCCCCCCACCCCACGGGCCCTGCTCTGTGTGTGATGGGGTAGAGCCATAACCTCCCCATTGGCCCTGCCCTGAGTGTGAGAGTGGCGGCGCCCCAACCCCCGATCCGCCCTGCTCTGTGCATGACAGGGGGGAGCTCCCCAACCCCCTGATCCGCCCTGCTCTGTGCGTGACAGGGGACAGCGCCCCAACCCCCTGATTGGCCCTGCTCTGTGCGTGACAGGGGGTGGCGCCGCAACCTCCCCATCGACCCTGCCTTGAGTGTGACAGGGGACGGTGCCCCAACCCCCCAATCGGCCCTACCCTGAGCGTGACTGAGGGTGGCATTGCAACCTCCCAATCCGCCCTGCTCTGTGCATGACAGGGGGCGGCGCCCCAACTCCCCAATCGGCCCTGCTCTGAGCCCAACCAGGGGCTGCACCTAGGGATTAGGCCTGCCCTCTGCCACCCGGGAGCAGGCCTAAGCCAGCAGGTCGTTATCTCCCGAGGGGTCCCAGACTGTGAGAGGGAACAGACCGGGCTGAGGGACCTCCCCTCCCCCCCAAGTGCACAAATTTTTGTGCACCGGGCCTCTAGTCCTATATAATAAAAGGCTAATATGCAAATCGACCCAATAGCAGAACAACTGGTTGCTATGACACACACGGACCACCAGGGGGCAGACACTTGATGCAGGAGCCGGGCTCACAGGTGGCAAGCACAGTAGTGGTGGTGAAAGCCTCTCCTGCCTCCAGGGCAGCGCTAAAGATGTCCAACTGCCAGGGAGCCGGCCTAAGCTGTCAGTTGGACATCCCCTGAGGGCTCCCAGGCTGCAAGAGGGCGCAGGCTGGGTTGAGGGAACCCGCCCCAAGTGCATGAATTTTGTGCACTGGGCCTCTACTATTGTTATAATTGGTAATTTTAATCCCTAGAGCAACCACTAAGAAAATATTTAAAATATAGATAGTAAAATAAATAACAGGGAATTAAAATGGCACACTACAAAGTATGTATTCAACACAAACGGCAGCAGTAATGGAGGAATAGAAAAAAAATGTACAAGTTTAAAAAATAAATTACAAAATAGCAAATGTAAATACTACTTTATTAGTAATTACATTAAGTGTAAAGATTAAACATTCCAATTAAAAGGCAGCAATTGGCAGAATAGGTTAAAAAAAAAAAAGATTGAACTATGTGCAGTCCACAAGAGACACAATTTAGTTTCAATGACACAAATATATTGAAACTAAGAGGATGAAAAAAATATATACCATACAGTTAACAGTAATGGTATAACAACTTCGAAAATTGTTCTGGTATTTTTTAAGAAGTTAAAAACACAATTACCATTTCACCTAGCAACTCCATTTTATATATTTACAAAAAATAAATAAATGTCCCTCTCCCATCTCCTATGCCCACATTTCACCCACCTTTTTGGAGCGTGGTCAGTTAATAGCAGCCATGTGTATTACCCTACAATCAAACTCTATCATCCCTGTTTTACTTATCTGCCTTCCCATCTAAACTTTTTAAAAAAATTAGTGTTGTGCCCTAACCAGTTTGGCTCAATGGATAGAGCGTTGGCCTGTGGACTGAAGGGTCCCAGGTTCAATTTCCAGTCATGGCATGTACCTTGGTTGTGGGCACATCCCCAGTAGTGGGTATGCAGGAGGCAGGTGATAGATGTTTCTCTCTCATCAATATTTCTAACTCTCTGTCCCTCTCCCTTTCTCTCTCTAAAAAACTCAATAAAATATATTTTTTAAAAAATTAATGTTTTATTTTTTAAATATGTTTTAATTATTATTTTTTTAATCCTCATGCATGGATTTTTTTCCATTGATTTTTAGCGAGAGTGGAAAGTAAGGAGGGAGGGGGAGAGAGGAGAGAGAGAGAGAGAGAGAGAGAGAGAGAGAGAGAGAGAGAGAAACATTGATGTGAGAGAAACTCATTGATTGATTGTCTCCCGAATGTGCCCCAACTGGGGCGGGAATGGACCCTGCAACCAAGGTACTTGCCCTTGACTGGAAATCGAACCTGCAACCCTTTGGTGAACAGGCTGATGCTTTATCCACCGAGCAACACCAGGGAAGGGAGAGGGATAAAGAGATAGAAACATCGATGAGAGAGAAACATCAATTGGCTGCCTCCTGCATGCCTGAGCCTGCAACCAGGGCATGTGCCCTGACCAGGAATTGAACTGGTGACTTCTTGGCTCAACCACTGAGATACATACCCCAGCTGGGCCCCATCTAAACTTTAAGCTTGAGAACAGAGAACATGGCCTGGGCACAGAATGTACTAAAAATTAAAATAATAGTTATCCAAGTACTTTTGCTTACTAAGAATACTCAAACGGATCAGGACATGTTTTAAAAAGATTTTTTAAAATTGATTTTTAGAAAGAGAGAAAGGAAGCAAAGAGAGAGAGAGAGAGAGAGAGAGAGAGAGAGAGAGAGAGAGAGAGACATTGATGTGAGAGTGGTACATCATTTGGCTGCCTCCTGCACGCCCTACAGGGGACTGAGCACACAGCCAGGCTTGTGCCCTGACCAGGAATGGAAATGGCAACCTTTTGGTGCAATGGATGACGCCCAAACAACTGAGCCACACTGGCCAGGGCCAGAAACATTTTAAATCCAGATACAGCCCCTCTTGAAATAATCAATTCTTTAAAAATAAACAAATAGGCAAATTTATGGAATTTGAAAGACCGCTTATCTGATATGAATATTACATGCTAATGCTTAAAGCATTCATTGGGTAACTCCCATTGTGGCTTTGTATGCAATTATGAAATGTTTGATATGCTTCCTAGAATTATAAATTGCCAAAAGTTCACATTATTGAATATGTAATATATACATTGTGTCAGAGAAACTTTTCTGTTCATTTGGTATCTTCTGAACCTGACAGGTTTGTTCAATGAATGACTATCTCTAGCTTAGTAGCATTACTAACATACCCTCTCAAATTGCATTGACCTTATAAAAATTTCCTCCCATTTTTAAAGAGCATTATATGCATATACATATAATTTCTTTTATATACAAAGTCTGACTATGTGTCTAATATGATATTGCAACAGTAAATTTTTCAAATAGCCCAGCTTTACAATTATGAATCTCAGAAGAGGGCTGTTGCCATTTGAATTTTTAAGAAATGCTTGGAAAGAATTTAAAAAACACATTGTTTTCTGTTCAAAATCAGTTTTAATTGTTATACCTAATTATAGTTTTTGAATTTTTCAGTTTCTGAGTATTATAAATAAATACAGCTCTAACACAAGAAAAAGGAAAAATAAGAAAATATTTACTTTTTAAAGTACAGTGAATTAATTTAATGTATAAGACCAATAGAATAATTGTTACTTCTCCCAGATGGTATTTTACATTTTGATAAAAAGATATATTCTTAATGATATATGTCAAGAAAAAGCGACCATATGTTGTTAAATTCTTCCAATTTGTCATTTAATTTAAAAGGCACTACTGATATTGCCATAAAATTTTTGATGATGTGGCCTGAGTATCCTTAGTGTCAATAAAATTTAATCTTCTCAAATAAATTTTCTTATTTCTCTTTGACTTTTGAGAAAATAATTTAACGAAGAGTTTGCATATCATCTATTAAGAAGCAATAGCATAACGAGGCTAAATCAGAATCTAGAGTCTACATTCCACTAGCTATTAGGTAAAAAGCATAACCTCTGTTTTCCAGAAGCCTCTAAAATGTAATTTACTGTATTCTAGCAAAGTAAATACAATATACAGAGTAACTCAAATGATTCCAAATTGATATAGCTTAAGTTCAGAAACCCAGTATATTATTATTAAGGTTTAAAAAGTGAATGATTATAAAATAATTTTGCACATTATAAAATGTTAGATATGTGCAACTACAAATAAGGACTAACTTTAAAAAACCTTATGGAATCCGCCCCATGTGGCTCAGTGGTTGAGCATTAACCTATGAACCAGGAGGTCATGGTTCAATTCCCAGTCAGGGCACCTGCCAGGGTTGCAGGCTTGATCCCCAGTAGGGGGCGTGCAGGAGGCAGTCGATCAATGATTCTCTCTCATCACTGATGTTTCTCTCTCTCTCTCTCCCTTTCCCTTCCTCTCTGAAATCAATAAAAATATATATTTAAAAAAACACCTGATAGAAAATATCATTCAGTCTAAAAAGGAAAAAGGAAATTCATATTAGATGATTATTAAAACAAAGATTTTGCAATAGTTCTCCCTTATCTGTTTTGTTCTCCCCTGTTTCAGTTACCCATGGTCAACCACAGTGTGAAATATTAAATGAAAAATCCTATAAATAACCAATTCATAAGTTTTAAATTGCATGCCATTCTGAATAGCATGATGAAATCTCTTGTCATCCTGTTCTGTCCTGCTCAGGATGTGAATCATCCCTTTGTCTAGCGTATCTGTGCTATATAGGCTACCTGCCTCGTGGACTTCATCAATGCCTGCATCATTCACCTCACTTCATCTCATCATGTGGCATTGTATCATCTCACATCATCACAAGAAGAAAAAGGTAAATACGAAACAATAAGATATTTTGAGGGAGGGAGGGAGGAAGAGAGAGAGAGAGAGAGAGAGAGAGAGAGAGAGAGAGAGAGAAATCACACTCACAAAATTACAGTTTATTGTTATAATTACTCTATTTTATTATGAATTATTATTGTTAACCTCTTAATGTGCCTAATTTATAAGTTAGCTGTGTATGTTTAGGGAAAAGTAAAGTATATATAGGGTTAGATCCTATCTACAGTTTCAGGCATCCACTGAGGGTTCTTGAATGTATCCCCCATGGGTAAGGGGGAACTACTATACATGGCTTTGTTTCCACTGCCTTTTTGAAGAGGGAGTTTGATGGTCCCTTATCCACTGCCATTCTCAACCAGTTTCTCATTTCACACTACAGGGTTCTATGTATGATTTCATTCAGGCTTAAAGTTTGTATCATGTACAAGACTTGCAAATTCCTATTGTCTATGCCTATTATCCAGGTTTTTCATTATTGTATGATTATATCACTATCTATTCTCTAGTTGATGATAGACACTTGAATTGTTTCCAGTTTTTTGCTGTTCTGAATGCCATAAATATTCTCTGTGTCCTCTGGTCTATCTTACTAAGACAGTTTCTAGAATGTATACCTAGAAGTCAAATTGCTGCTATGGCATGCATATTATTAATTTTACTAGATAATCCTATATAATAAAAGCCTAATATGCTAAGTGTCTGGTCATCCATTCAACCAATCAAAGCATAATATGCTAATGATATGCTAAGGCTGCTCAACCACTCACCATGACATGCATTGACCACCAGGGGGCAGACAGTTGACTGGTTGACCAGTCATTGTGACATGCACTGACCACCAGGGGGCAGATGCTCTGACCAGTAGGTTAGCCTGCTGCTGGGGTCTGGCCAATCGGGACTGAGCAAGATGGTCCTGACACACCCTGGAGCCCTCCCACAATCCCTCACTGGCTGGCCAACCTCTTGTGTCCCTCTCTGGCCCCGATCGTGTACCGGTGGGGTCCCTTGGCCTGGCCTGAGCCCTCTCGCAATACAGGACCCCTCAGGGGATGTCGGAGAGCCAGTTTCAGCCTAATCCTCCAGGCCAGGCCGAGGGACCACACTGGTGCACAAATTCGTGCACTGGGCTTCTAGTATCAAATAACACTCCAATATATTGTTCAAACTTTCTCATTGCTCTGCATCATCTTTAACCTTAAATTTTGTTAGACTTAATTTTTTCCAATCTAGTGGGAATAAAATAACATTATTTTTACTTTAATTTGAATGTTTCTTATTACTAAAAAAGTTGAACATCTTTCCTATGTTTGCTGTGATTTAAACTTTTTATTTTTTCTGAAATGCCAATTCATGACTTTGGCACACTCTTTACATTGAAGTTATTTATCCTTTTTTGCATGCTTTCAAACTCTTCATTTTGTACTTCAGTAAAATGAAAACCAAAGAGGATACATAGCATAGGATAGGTCATGTAGCAAGTTAGTAGCTAAGTCAAAACTTGTAGTAGCCAGTGATTTTGTGTGTGGAAAAGCAACTTATGTGCATCCAATGTCATTTCTGTCTATGTTACAATTTTATTTTTCTAAAATGGAAACAAGTGTATTATTAGATTTCTCTGAGTTTGGCTTGCATGTGGTCACCTCCTTTCTGAGCCAGGCAGGTATGTGGGCTCAGTTGTCCACTGAGATTGGAATGCTGCTACACCTCAAGGTGAACCTTGGGAAGTTATAGGCCTGTTCATTATATTTGCAAATAACATAGGAAATTTGTTAACAACTCTCCAGAAAACTCCAACTGGGGGGATGAAGCGGGGAAAGTGTATAATATAATGAAGTTCCCCAGTTGAGACTCATCTTTCTACTCATTGCGATCTATGTGGTCATTGTGTAAAATGATTGAGAGGCAAAATCAACATACAATGTATTTCTCATTGTTTACCATGAGAACCAGGTGGTACAAAATGTCCATGAACATTTTTTGCATTAATAGGTATATAGTTATTTTGATGTGTACTAGAAAAATACATAAAGAGCACATCAAAGACTGGTGATTTAATGTCTATGATTTCTTTTTTAAAAATATATTCTATTGATTTTTCACAGAGAGGAAGGGAGAGGGATAGAGAGTCAGAAACATCGATGAGGGAGAAACATCGACCAGCAGCCTCCTGCACACCCCCCACTGGGGATGTGCCCGCAACCAAGGTACATGCCCTTGACTGGAATCGAACCCAGGACCCTTCAGTCCGCAGGCCGATGCTCTATCCACTGAGTCAAACCGGTCAGGGCTAATGTCTATTATTTCTTAAAACAAGACTTAATTTTTAAAAATCATCTATTTAAAAAAAATAAAAATCATCTATTTAAAAATATATATATAAAGTAAATAATAACACAAATAGTATGTGGGCAGGGAAAATTGTGAAAATAATGCAGAAATAATCCAACTTTTTGAAATACTGGACTATGATTTTGATCATAGGTAAATCTGGATTTATTCATTGACTCAATGAAAGTTATTTACCTCTCTTGGCTGAATTGGTTAGTATATTAGTTGCTTTAGCAAAGACCCAAATAGTAATTGCTTAAAAAAGTTATAACATTTCTCTATCTCACATGAAATTTCATGGTGGTGAGAGGGTCAGGGTGGCACTGCTCCATGAAGTTGTCCAGGAGCCTGGGGTCCTCCTACCTAGCTGCTCCATCATCCTCTCTCACAACAGCATGTCGGAAGGGGAAAGAGGAAGTATGGGCAAGTAGCTTTCTACTAAGAGCATGAGCTAGAACTTACACATATCACTTTTATTTACAATCTAACTTAACTGCAAAAGGTACTGTCATATCTAATATAAAAGAGGAAAACAATGGAACTTAAGACATTGTACATCAAACAGAAAAGGAAAAAGAATCTGGAGCGATCGAAAACAAATAAGGAGAATCCTCTAGTTCCCCCAGCCATCCTAGCTTATGCCTGGAGAAAGTTTCCAAGCCTCAGCACAGGAAGGGAGAACACAGAGGTCTATCTGAATTGAGGAGACAGAGGTGGGAGTCTGGGGAAGCCCTGCTGCTAGAATTCACAGGGCAGAGAACTAGAGAGGAGAGACATGCAGAGGGAGAATGCCAGAGATCTTCAGAGAGACCCCTTGAGTTCAGTGGTGATCAGTGCAATGTGTGTGACTGGAGAAAGAACCATGTAAAAGGAGAGGGAATGGTGACTGGCTGGTAGGGACCAGAAGTAATACTTGTTTCCAGTACCATTTGAGCACCAAGTAGGCTATGCTTCAGTAGTGGGGAATAATTATCCCTAAACTAAATGCAGGTCTGGTCCTGATTTAAAAAATTAAAGCAAGACTCCAAAAGATCAAAGTGTTTCTAAGTTACTGAACCAGATTCAATATTAAGATTTTCCCCAAGCTGATTCTAAAATTCAAATGGAAATGCAAAGGACTTAAAATAACCGAAACAACTCTGAAAAAGAAGAACAAAATTGAAGGACTTCCACGAGCAGACTTCAAGACTTATACAGCTGTAATAATCCAGATTGTGGTATTTGACAGTTCCAGAAAGAAATCGCATTTCCATTTCTTACTTATTTTGGGCAAGTTACCTAAAGTCTATAAGCTTCAGTTTTCTTTATCTGTAAAATAACAATATTAACGCCTTGTAGGATTAGGTGACTAAATGAAATAGTATACAATGCATTTAGCACAGTAGTGAACCTGTAAAAAGAATGTCAGCTTTTATGATCCATTCAACCTCAGGCTCCATAGGACAGAGACTGTATCTGCTTATGACTGTATTTTGGGGCCTTAGAAGGAAACGGAGATTCAATTATCTCAAGCAAAGAGTTAATAAGAAACCAGTTAACTAGCTAGTTAAAAAGCTTTAGATATTATTAAATTGACAATTATCTCCTACTTTAAGTGTAAAGATATTAGTGACTCATGGGTTCGGACTTACATAAAGCTCTGAACCTTTTATAAGAAAACTTGATCCATTTACAAATATGAAAATTAGATAAAAATGTGTCAAGTATCAGAAAATGTTGCTCCAGTTAAACTTCAAAAGCTTGCTTGGCCTCTAATGAGGTAACTTAAACAAGATCATCTTTGTTGGATGATATTAATTGGGTCTATAAAGAGCCCTATTATTATTAGAGTATAACTACTTTTATAATGAATTTACTTGATTTGTAGATTAGTTCACTAGAAACCCTTTTCATCTTTATATTAGTTTTCTTAGCATTTTGTGATTTTTTCCTATAATTATTGTATATTTAATAGTTAAGCAATAAGTTTAATGCTTTAAAATGTTAGTGTAATAAATTAATTTCCTAACAATTTGGGTAAAAATGGGCTCATTCATGGAGAGGATTTAATATTCATTGACAAAATGACAAGAGAGATGGTCACATTTTAAATAGATCTCAGCCACTGAGTTAAAGGTTCAAAAATGGTAATTCTGAGACAACAGATAACTTAAGAATTAAATGAAGGGGAGAAACCAAGATGGTGGCATAGGTAAACACGGGAAATTGCTGCCTCCCACAACAACTTCAAAAATACAACTAAAAGACAAAACGGACATCATCCAGAACTACAGGAAGGCTGGCTCAGTGGAAATTCTACAACTAGAAGGAAAGAGAGAAGCACACTGAGACTCAGAGGAGGTGCGGAAGTAAAGTGCAGAGGTACGGAGGCACACGTGGAAAGGGCTGGCAACTGAGGACGCAGCTGTCTTTTTCAATGGGGAGGGAGTCTCAAGCTCCCGACTGCTCTGAGCTCCAGTTCTGGGCGAGTCTCTGGGGACCCAGACTCATACGGGGAGAAACTGGACTGTCTGGCATGGGTCGGAACTCAAGGGCGGCTTTCTCTCAGAGGTGCTTGCAGCGATTACCGGGACACTGAGATGCGGGGCCTCTTAGGGTAGGGCTGAGGATCAGCCATAGCTGTTTGCTCTGCCCTGTTGATCCCCTGAGACCCCGGCCTACCCAAGCTGTGCCCAGAGGCTTTTGCATATGAAAGGCCTGGTCCTTTGCAATCTGAAAATTACCTAACAAATTGCAGCTGGGTTAGAGAGACCCAGAACATCCAAAAGAAGGCCCAAGGCCTCATAGCAGCTTGCATTGATTCACACCTGGGCCTCATCTGGGTACCTCCAAACCCCAAACAAAGAAGAGGAACCTGCAGATCTCTCCATAGCTCGTGCTGGGTAGCCTCAGGCAGAGGCTAAATTGGCACCTCCTTAGATCCAAGAGCCAGTGTACCCAGTGGTCAGAGTGGGACCATCCAGATTACAACTCCTCAGATCCATAAGGGACACACACTCAGGGGGCAGACTCAGTGAGCACCAAAGCCCCACTGAAGCAAGTCTTGCCCCATAAGGGTGTCTTCAGCACAGAAGTTCTCCCACTGTAGATACAGCTGATTCTCACAACCAATTGGCCTGGTAATACCTACAACAATTAAGGCTTAACTACAACGAGACTGTGCACAAAGCCCACAAAGGGGTGCACCAAGAGTGTCCACCTCAGGTAATTGGGGAGGCTGAGCCACTGGGCCCTATAGGACATCTAGCACACAAAACCACTCTACCAACACAGGGAAGCATCAAAAATGTGGAGACAAAGAAACAGGTCACAAATGACAGAAATGGAGGAAAGCAAACGACTGGATATAGAGTTCAAAACCACACTTTTAAGGTTTTTCAAGAATTTTCTAGAAACTGCCAATAAGTTTAGTGAGATCCTGGAGGATATGAAAAAAGACAAACTAGAAATTAATAATACACTGACTGAAATAAACCATACACTGACTGAAATAAAGAATAATATACAGAGATCTAACAGCAGACAAGAGGATCACAAGAATCAAGTCAAAGATTTGAAACACGAAGAAGCAAAAAATACCCAACTAGAAAAGAAAAAAGAATACAAAAATATGAAGATAGTGTAAGGAGCCTCTGGGACAACTTCAAACGTACCAATATCTGAATTATAGGGGTGCCAGAAGAAGAGAGAGAGCAAGACATTGAAAACCTATTTGAAGAAATAATGACAGAAAATTCCCCTACCTGGTGAAAGAAATAGACTTACAAGTCCAGGATGCACAGAGAACCCCAAACAAAAGGAATCCAAAGAGGACCACACCAAGACACATCATAATTAAAATGCCAAGGGCAAAAGACAAAGAGAGAATCTTAAAAGCAGCATGAGGAAAACAGTCAGTTACCTACAAGGGAGTACCCATACGACTGTCAGCTGACTTCTCAACAGAAACTATGCAGGCCAGAAGGGAGTGGCAAGAAATATTCAAAGTGATGAATAGCAAGAACCTATAACCAAGATTACTTTATCCAGCAAAGCTATCATTCAGAATTGAAGGTCGGATAAAGAGCTTCACAGACAAGAAAAAGCTAAAGGAGTTCATCACCACCAAACCAGTATTATATAAAATGCTGAAAGGTATTCTTTAAGAAGAGGAAGAAGAAAAAGGTAAAGATAAAAATTATGAACAGCAAATACATATCTATCAACAAGTGAATCTAAAAATCAAGTGAATCAATAATCTGATGAACAGTATGAACTGGTGAATATAATAGAACCAGGGGCATAGAAAGGGAGTGGGCTGACAATTCTTGGGGGGAAAGGGGTGTGGGGGATGCAGGAAGAGACTGGACAAAAATCGTACACCTATGGATGAGGACAGTGGGAGGGGTAAGGGCAGTGGGTGGGGTGGGAACTGGGTGGAGGAGAGCTATGAGGGGAAAAAAGAGGAACAACTGTAATAATCTGAACAATAAAGATTTAATTGAAAAAAAAAGAATTAAATGAAGGGCAGATTATTTTTCTTCACTAATTTTTTACTTTATGTTTCAAAACAAAATTGGGCCAATGATGCTAAACAGAGCAATTGAACTATTAATTGTTCTGACCAAAAACAGTTAAAAATAATATTCACATATAACACATCAAATCTTTTATTGATGATAGCATATATGTAACTTTATGTCACCAGTATACAAAAAGGCTCCCTAGGGTTGTAGTACTAACCATGGTATCTATGGCACAGAATTGCCTCAAAGATGACATCATCTCAAAATAAAATACTTTGGAAATTTGGCATTATGCCAATTTTCATTAGGTTGCAAAATGTTTTTAATGAATTTTTCATTGTTTAGAGCAATTTAAAAATAACTCTAAAAGCAACACATACACTGTATATTTCCTTGCATAGTCTAGTCAATTTTTTCTATCTTGCACACTTCTAGACTCTATAGTGTTATCATAAGTAATTAAATAACTAATAATGGAACACATGCAAAAGATTTAAAACCAGTCAAAACTACTAAGAACTAAACAAACTGAATAGGTCAATAGGCTATTTATTTAATTACGGCAAAAGAGGATTTAATTTCATTTAATGTTGACAAAGGGTAGTAAAAAGAAAGAAAGAAAAAAAACAGCATGCCTGGATCACAGTAAGGGACCAACTTTGTGACTTTAAATTGTTTAACTGATCTGGGTGCACAATTGGAGAGTGGTTCTCAACTTCTTCCTCCTCTTCTTTTTCTTATCCTAGTGTTAGAACCCTTTGTCAAATGGTGTCTGACATGGAGCATCAATATACAAAGCAGATAAACGCAGAGCGGCTTGTTGAGGTGGTGGACGGGCCACCCTGGCGGTCTCTGCAGATTTGTGTATGCTATTTTTCACTGTATAAAAGTTGTTGTTTTTTTAAAGTCTGACGACGTTGCTTTTGTTTCTGGGTTGTATATACCCAGGAAAAGGATTTTACAGCAGAAAAATTCTTTTAAACAATCATAGCTTCCTTCTTCAAAGACTATTACATGTAAAACGATCTATCTGGATTTTACTTTCATGTAAGGAGTAACTTAGATCTCCAAATTCACATTTTCCAAGATTACTACCTAATTGTTCTTCCATTTATTATTTTCTCTTTATCCTATTGATTTGAAATGTCACCCTTCTCCTATAATAAATTCTCACATATCATCAAATTGATTTCTAGTTTTTGATACTTTAGTTTTAGGGACGCTTCTATCTCTCCATATCCTTTACCTATTGCCAAGAACAAATATTATATTATAGTCCTTATTTTTTAAACTATAAAGACTTTCAGTTCTGTATACTGATTGCTAGCATTTTTTATATCTTTTCATGCCACACTTACTATCCTTTATTGTCAACCATGTAAAAAATACTGACATGCATTGCAATGATAACCAAATAAGACACATAAAAATCACCAATATAGTGGTTAAGAGCATGAATTCTGAAGCCAGAATGGGGATAATTATGCTACTTATTCAATGGAGCTGTTGTGAGAATTAACTGTCTTAATATTTGTAAAACACTTAGTTATTATAATTATGCATATAATCTACAGATCAATTCATTTAGCTAGTACATTATACATTTAACCTTTCTTAAAGTCACTACTACCCTTATATCTTAACATGACTTTTCAACTTATCAATGTATAAATTTAGTCAGTATTTTTCTCATTTCTCCCACACCAAGGATCTTAAGACGCTTGAACTCCAATAAACTCCTCTTTCATCTTCCATATTATTATTGTCCAGTTCTATCTTGCATTCACTATTCTCATAATCATTATACTTATTTTTTCAATTCAATGTTAGGCTTATCCACATGGTATCCATAATCAATATTCAATACAGTTTTTCTTAAACTCTATTTGTGTTTATTTTTCATTTTATTCCTCGTATTTTTTTTATGTCAACCTGCCTTCACCATCTTCAACTTCTTCCTTACTTTGTAATATTCATTAGTCTCAATTCTTTTGGAATTAAATAAATAATTTTCAGTTTAATCTGTACAATTTAAAATTTTGTTTTAAACCTTAAACAAAACCTTTGGATGTAGCCTGTTCCATATTGTCCTAATCCAGTAACAAAACAATTGCCCTGAAACTGTCACCTTTTGCCACTAGATGGCACCTATGTCTAAATAACACAATCTTGCCCCTAGCCGGTTTGGCTCAATGGATAGAGCGTCGGCCTTCGGACCAAAGGGTCCTGGGTTCGATTCCAGTCAAGGACACATACCTTGGTTGCAGGCTCCTCTCTGGCCAAGGCCTAGTTGGGGCTTGTGAAGGAGGCAACCAATCGATGTGTTTCTCTCTGTTTTTCCCTCTCTCTTCCACTCTCCCTAAAAATCAATGGAAAAAATACCCTAAGTGAGGATTAACAAAATAAATAAATAACACAATCTTTACTCTTTAAGTTAAACTATTTAGAAATAACCTTGTCTTCCCTTGAGGTAAATCCTGCTAGTGAATTTTAATAATGGGTAAAATTTATCTCTTTAAGACTTAAGGATTTGTTAATTTTAGACAACTTGAATTAAAATCTTTCTAAATTTCGTTATACATTTCTCTCCCTTAAACTAGAGCATAATAAACCTGTCTCCTGATGATTTTCAGTAATCATTATAAACAGCAACTTATAATACTACACAAGATTATTCTAGAGTTTGATCCTACAGTAAACAGTCCCAGATAAGTATGCTTTTTAAGCTTACTTTTTACAGTATTTTAGTTTAATCTAATATTTTGAGACTTGTATATTTAATAAGCGTTTTTCTTTTTTCTTTCCAAATATTATTTTATTTTTTAAATTTGTCGTTATTGTTGAAAGTATTAAAGCTGCCCCCTTTTCCTGTTGTTGTTGTTTTTCCCATTGATCACCTCCACCCCCACCTGCCCCTCCCAAGCCTTCATCACACTATTGTTTGTGTCCATGGGCTATGCAATATTCATATAAATTCCCTGTTAATCTCTCCCCCCTCCTCCCCCCAACCTTCATTCTGAAATTCATCAGTCTGTTTCATGGTTCTATGTCTCTGGATCTATTTTGTTCATCAGTTTATTTTGTTCATTAGATTCCATATATGAGTGAGATCATGTGATACTTATTTTTCTCCCTCTGGCTTATTTCACTTAGCATGATATTCTCCAGGTCCATCCATGCTGTTGCAAATGGTAAGAGTTCCTTGGTTTTTACTGCTGTACAGTATTCCATTGTGTAAATGTACCACAGCTTTTTTTATCCACTCATCTGCTGATGGGCACTTGGGCTGTTTCCAAATCTTAGCTATGGTAAATTGTGTTGCTATGAACATAGGGGGGCATATATCCTTTCTGATTGGTACTTTGGGTTACTTAGGGTATATTCCTAGAAGTGGAATCACTGGGTCAAATGGAAGTTCCATTTTTAATTTTTGAGGAAAATCCATACAGTTTTCCACAGTGGCTACATCAGTATGCATTCCCACCAGCAGTGCACTAGGGTTCCCTTTTCTCCACATCCTCACCAACACTTGTCACTTGTTGATTAGCTGATGATAGCCATTCTGACAGGGGTGAGGTGATACCTCATGGTCGGGTTTTTTTTGCATCTCCTGGAGGATATGTAACTGAGCATTTTTTCATATGACTCTTGGCCTTCTGTATATCTAATTAGGAGAAGTGTCCATTTAGGTCCTTTGCCCATTTTTTTTTAAAATATATTTTATTGATTTTTTACAGAGAGGAAGGGAGAGAGATAGAGAGTTAGAAACATCGATGAGAGAGAAACATCGATCAGCTGCCTCCTGCACATCTCCTACTGGGGATGTGCCTGCAACCCAGGTACATGCCCTTGACCGGAATCGAACCCAGGACCCTTGAGTCCGCAGGCTGACGCTCTATCCACTGAGCCAAACCGGTTTCGGCCCTTTGCCCATTTTTTAATTGGGTTGTTTGTCTCCTTTAGTTAAGTTTTATCGGTTCCTTATATATTTTGGAAATTAACCCCTTATCAGATGTATCATTGGCTAACATTCCCCATGCAGTGGGGGGAAAAGCATACAATGGGGTAAAGACAGTGTCTTTAATGAATGGTGTTGGGAAAATTGGACAGGTACATGCAAAAAATGAAAGTAGACCACCAACTTACACCATACACAAGAATAAACTAAAAATGGATAAAAGGCAATCATGTAAGTCATGAAACCATAAACATTTTAGAAGAAACCATAGGCAGCAAAGTCTCAGATGTCTCTCATAGCAATATATTTACCAATACATCCCCTAGGGTAAAGGAAACTAAGGAGAAAATAAATGGGACTACATCAAAATAAAAAGCTTCTGCACAGCAAAAAAACCCATCCAGATATTACTCTTAAAAGTAACTTTTAGAAGCAAATATCTTCTTTGCCTAAACTTTGTTTTGAATCATTGCTACTTCCAATGTACGTTTTTTGATAAAATAAACCCCAAATATGAAGTTGCATATTAAAATCAGGTTTAGTCCTATTGATGCACTACATATAATTGTTTATGGCATCTGATTTGAGCACTATATGATCTGTTTAAGTAAAGATGTTTTGATAGCTGAAGTTGCTTAATAAGTGACATTTGAATATATTATTATATTTATAATTAAATATTATGTGCAGAGCATTCACAAATTTGAATGCTATTTAGCATATTGACTTCTCCTTGACATCTTCCTCCTTTTCATTTCTGCAAAAATAGTATTATTCATCTCATTAAGGTGACTCTAGGTCTAAGAACTCGTTTCATATAAGTAATTTCAGGTCTATTTTTTACCCTTTGCAAATGTATTTTCATTTCTATTGAAAAATAATTTTGTTTGTACAAAGAAAATATTTGTAGAAATTTATGAAAACATGAATATTAACCAAAAAAATATTCTTTAACTTTAGTATACATCAGAATCAAGTAGAGATTTTGTTACACATGTATACAGATGCCAGGGTCCCCACTTCCAGAGATTGTGTTTTGACTCCTATGAGGTAGAGACAAGGACTCTATAAGCACCTTCATTGATTCTTTTACCTCTCTGTGTTTGTCAGAATTCCTAACTGAATCTAAAGAAGAAATTCTCAGTTGAATAGATGTGAAGTTGGGTGTTGCATTTTAGATTAAAAATTAAGGTGTGTTATACAATTGTAACTTACAGGAAGGAAATTAATTTTCATGTCAAAGCCTTTTCCAAAGTAAGACAATACTGATAATTCAATTTAATACTTATTTTCTCATAAATAATATAAGGACATCTCTTCATAGTCTAAGTCATATCTGAAGATGGCAAACAAAAGTCACATCTGATTACTATTTACTAGTTGGACTTTCTAATATGCAATTATGAAAATTTAATTAAAATTAAGGTAACTATCACAGGTTTTTTTAAAATACTGATCCTTGTTTATTTTTAAAATGCTCTTTCTAGATCTGGATCTTTTTTTGTTATTAGATCCAGAGACATAGAAATATTGAACAGACCGAATAGACAATCAAACCTCAGAGGGAACGCAGGGAAGGATGGAGAGGAGGTAAGAGATCAACCAAAGGACTTGTATGCATGCATGTAAGCATAAACAATGGACACAGACAGTAGGGGGGTGAGGGCATGTGCTGGGGGGGGGGGCGGGAGCAGCTAGGGAGAGGTCAATGAGGGGGAAAGGAGACATATGTAATACTTTCAACAATAAAGAATTTATATTTTTTAAAAACTGAAGAATGAATTTTAAAAAAAATGTTCTTTCTAAAAATGAACTTTTGCCCTTCTTACCTGTTAGTAACACTTTTCCTTGACTTTTAAGTGACCTTGTTTTGAGAAGTGTTAACACTTAGGGAAAATTTCCAGGTATGTGTCAGGTATCCTTGGTTTGCTTTAATAACAAAACCGTCTCCTTGTTATCCTCACTTACTCAACCAATGCACGTTCTTACTCCTGTGTTTATACAGTACATTATTAGTGTTTTTTTACTCGTCTAGTCTTTTGGGTCACAAAACTAGAGTTTATTACCCGCCAGGTAATGGATCTTCTTATTTACAAATTAATTGCAGATCATGTGTGGGCAGGATGATTGCTGATCCTGCCTAACGAATACATTCAGTGTTTAATTTTTTTTTTCTGTTGCTATTTTCTAATTTGAAGTGGGTAGACCAACACCAATTAATTCTATTCCAGCTTTCCAGTGCTTTGCTGCATGCTTCTTCTGTCACTACAGATGCTTGTGACTCTTAATGTATGGCTTTAAATAGCATTGATATTAGAGATGTGCTGATACTAAACTACATGCTCCTGATAACTGCACCTTTCAGGTAAACCAGAGCTGCTAATTACTTTAGAAAGTTTTAGGTCACACACTCATAATGCTACTTAGTTTATCTTCAACAAAACTACTTATATTCAGGTGGCTTTAATAATAATCATAGCCTTAGAACTAGAAATCTTTAAAAACTTAGCTCAAAGACTGTAATACCTAGTCCAATGTGATTTTACAAGAGGGGAGATTTGTGGAGTTTTTAATATCTGAATATGAAATTAATAGATCCAGAGATATAGAAGCATGGAGTAGACTATCAAATCTCAGAGGTAAGGTAGGAGTAGGTGGGTGTGTGGGAAGAGATTAACCAAAGAACTTGAATGCATATATGCATAGCCCATGGACACAGACAATAGGGTGGTGAAGGCCTGGGGCGGGGGTGGGGGAGGGGCGTGGTGCTGGGGTGGGCTAGAAGGAGTTAATGAAGGGAAAGGGGGACATATGTAATACTTTCAACAATAAAGATTTTTTTTTTTTTTTAAAGAAATAGACATACGGGATACTTTCAGTGGTTCTCAACCTTCTGGCCCTTTAAATACAGTTCCTCATGTGATCCAACCATAAAATTATTTTCGTTGCTATTTCATAACTGTAATGTTGCTACTGTTATGAATCTTAATGTAAATATCTGATATGCAGGATGGTCTTAGGCGACCCCTGTGAAAGGGTCGTTCGACCGCCAAAGGGGTCTCGACCCACAGGTTGAGAACCGCTGCTTTAGATGAAGTTAGTAGGTTTTTGTACTCAGTAACTAGTCAATAAAGAGTATGAGTGAATTCCCTAGCCGGTTTGGCTCAGTGGATAGAGTGTCTGCCTGCGGACTGAAAGGTCCCAGGTTCGGTTCCGGTCAAGGGCATGTACCTTGGTTGCGGGCACATCCCCCAGTAGGGGGTGTGCAGGAGGCAGCTGATCAATGTTTCTAACTCTCTATCCCTCTCCCTACCTCTCTGCAAAAAATCAATAAGATATATTTTTTAAAAAAGAGTATGAATGAAGTAGAAGAGCAATTTTACAATGTAAAGACAAGCACTTATTGAGGCTATCATAAAATTCCAAAATATGAGGTGATTTTTATAGTTTTTAACTGAGATGTTACCATTAGTGAGCAAACAGGAAGGTGAATTTAATGAACAGGTAAATATTTGTGCAAATATATCTTGGTACAGCCATAACCCTAACACCACAAGAATCAAATATATAGTAGAAATATCTTTATTTATTTTCATGTTGGAAAATTGTGAACTGATTCTATATCATAATATTAGACAAAATGATACTTCAGTAACCCTAACGTTAGCATAATCATGGAAAACCAGGTACCCCAAAATCTATGTGACATTAACTAGCATTAGACACTTGAAACATAAGAAGTAGTGAGTGTGATATAACTGGATTTAAATGTAACTATTTTTAGTATGTATTATATTTCTAGCACTGTGTTAGGCATAATTATATAGGTTATTTCATTTAATTCTCAATCTTTTACATTCAGTGTTTATTTTTTTTTCTGTTGCTATTTTCTAATTTGAAGTGGGTAGCCCAATACCAATTAATTCTATTCCAGTTTTCCTACACTAATGAATGCACTCTATAAACACAGGGGTAATCTCAATCTTCATTTTGCCAATGAAGAAATAATAATTTTCTCCTGGCTTATTCACTTTCTTGTTGTCAATTATATATGCCCCAGCAGAAGTAAGCATTACCATCACTTTGCCACAAAAAAATATTAATGCTAAGGCCATGTACGTACTTGAAGAGATTCATCCAACCCTAATATCCTATACATTTATGTGACACTGCTCTATTTTAGATCATGGAGAAGTCTTAAAAACCATACAACTGGGGCACAAAACCATTAGGATATTATGAATATGAGGCAGAAACCATGTTCTGATGCTCATAGGTAGGTAGGATACATTCATGGCAATCTGTCCAGGAGAGTTTGGAACTGATTATGTATACAAAATTAATTGTTCTTAATTGTCTACACATAGTAAAATAATTACCTAATACATAATACATGAGAAAGAATTGGCTAGAAAGGATTGCCCCTGCCATTTTTTTTTTTAGCAGTAAGCTTTATGCTCGCACCTACAAAATGAGCAGAGGTTAACATTCTAATTCTATTTCTCTGTAGGACACCAAAAATAGAATCAGCTTGCATTGAAATAGTACTGTGACTAAGCCTAGCCTCACTGTTGCATGTTTCTAATTGCATGCACTTCAAGGTTTGAGGGTTTTTTTAGAAAGCTATTAAAAAGTGGGAAAGTAGGCCCTACAGTGTGACAGAGTTTACTTTCAAAAATTCAACTACTTAAGTTCACCAGTATTTAAGGCAGTGCTATTTTTCACTTCTTTTTAATTTAATCTTTTTCATGTATATACATAGTTATACAGACAAGTTACATGCTCCTGTGTATTAGCTTTACAAAAAAACCCCAAAAAACTGGGGGGGAAAAAGAGATGTCCAGTTAGAAAAAATATAGAAGAGGGACTAAAGAATATTTAATAAACTTTGTCTTACTCTAACATTATCTTTTGGCTACTTCACATGGTATTTGTGTTTGAATGAACTCCACTGACAAAAAATTCTTAAATGTTTGCTTCAATAAACTGGGGAGAAAGTTTGTTTTTTTTCTGCTTAATTTCTCAGATATGTCTGCATCCTTGCTGCAGTGCAATTGCTTTTTTTGTGGGGTATGTAGGTTCTTAGAATCTGTCCCTAATTTCTTTCAAGTCCATCTTTTTTTTTTTATCATATATTTTTTTTATTATTTAATTGCTTACAGTCTTACAAAGGGTATTACATATGTGATCTTAA
Organism: Myotis daubentonii; assembly: GCF_963259705.1. NCBI lineage: Eukaryota > Metazoa > Chordata > Mammalia > Chiroptera > Vespertilionidae > Myotis > Myotis daubentonii. The sequence goes on from NC_081846.1 coordinate 54,910,202, forward strand.
CCTCTCTTTTTAAAAAATTGCTTAAAATATACATAATATAAAATTTACCGTTTTAGTCACTTTTAAGTGCACAATTCAGTATCCCTAAGTGCATTCACATTGCATTACAATCACCACCACCGTCCAGCTCCATCCATCTTTTTTGTTAAAGCCTTATTGTTAGAGATGTAGGATTGGGCCATAGCTGCAGCTTTTCTGACCCCCACTTACCTTTCTAGCTGGGTTCCACAAGATAAATTTGCCAAAGATCTTCTAATCTAATACATTTGTTTATCTGTATTTTGCTAACCACAAATACTAATAGCATAAGGTAACTTAAAAAAGTGATATTAGAAAATGGATGAGCCAGAGCAAAATATGAGAAGTGATAAGGAGGTCTGTAAGCTCAAAGATATTTTAAATTTTCTGTAAAGTTATAATCATGTATTTGAAGTAAAGAATTTTATTATGTTTTTATTGGTGTTTAGAGAGAGAAGGGAGAGTTAGAGAGAGATAGAAACATCGATGCAATAAAGACCAGGAACATTGCTTGGCCGCCTCCTGTATGCCTAGTGGGAATTGAGCCCACACCTGAGCATGTGCTCTACCCAGGAACTGAACCAGAGATCTCTTGGTGCATGGGTTGACACTCAACCACTATGCCACATTGGCTGGGCTGAAGTAAAGAATTTTTTAAAAATCTCAACAACTGAAAACTAAAGTTAAAAGCTATGAAATCCTGTAGCATGGGATTTTTCCTTTAGAATATGAACTCTAGCACACAAGATACGAATTTATATGGTGTTAGGGATAAAACTTGTGAAAATATCAATTCTTTGTTCAGTAATTATTTGTATATCTGAACATATTACCACGGATATTGAATCTCCAAAATAGCTTCCTACAGTTGCTCTCAAAATGTGTGTGTAAGATAAGGCCATACTCACTCTTCCAGGAAATCTATTCATTCCATAATTTAGTTTTCAATTGAGCCTGAAAATATATCAGGTGAAAATAAGATGGTCCAGATGTGTCAGTATTGATGTATACGTAGGTGGATCCTTTATTATAATTTGTGAAATGCTTGCGAGCTGTCTTGGGAGGCATTTCACATGGAGAGAGAAAATCAAGATCCAAGATGTCAAAGTTCAGTCAAGTTGTGCAGTTTCGTGAAGTGATCAAGTACAGTAGGTTTTAAGTAAACCAGGTAAATTGTTGGCCTACAGCATTTTAGTGCAAATTATTTGATATCTTAAAATTTTTTTCTTTTCAGTCTAAAGTCACTGACAACTCCTGAATTCACTTGCTTCCATTTGAGTGGCATGTCATTAAAAACCCCCACGCTGAAACCCCTGTTATTTCTCTAGGAAGCACTGCAATCTACATCAAAACTGTCTACAACCAGGAGTTGTCTTTACATTAACTGCTTTTCTATTGTATTGAGAAAATAACTTTTGTTTTTCAATTACTTATTGGATTCTAAAAGAAACAGTTGTCAGAAATAAGCTTACAGTGGTGAATGGCTGCTTCAGTAGGTGTAAAATCAATTTGTAACTTTTATTTAAGAAAAGGGATCTGCCAAACTACCCACTGTTCCTTTAGTTACTGATTCTTGGTAGTGATGGCATACCTAATCCCAAAGAGAAAATTTTGGCTCAGCTGGTGGAGTTCAGTGGTTGAGCGTCAGCCCATGAACCAGGAGGTCACAGTTCGATTCCGGTCAGGGCACATGCCTGGGTTTAAGGCTCAATTCCCCAGTAAGACACAGCTGACTGGTGTTTCTTTCTCATCTTGATATTTCTATCTCTCTAGCCCTCTCCCTTCTTCTCTCTCTAAAATCAATAAAAACATAGTTTTAAAAAAAGAAAATTTTGTTTTTTAAGAAGCAAGTTGATGTACTTTATCACAGAGTCAAGCATATCATGAGGTATGTTAACATTTTTCAAGCAATAAGTTTTTTTCCCCAACCTCTCTCCTTTATACTAGTATGTCTTAATTTTCTCCCTGAAATATATGATCATCTCTTCACCCTACAAACAAATCTATTTCAGAATTAAAGTTCACCGTGGAGAACCAATGATTGAACGTATTTGGAAGTGAGATGGAGAAATGACAGACTACCTAGAAAACTAAAGGCGCAAATATGCCAATATATGTTACGCTAAACTAAAGCTTGTACTTTTAGGGCTTTTACCCTTTATATTTCTCTTCAGGTCAACTTCTGCACTTCAAAATCAACGATTAAAATAGCATAAGCAAGAACAGTAGGTAGATATGTTGTCTAGTAGGCTTACGTTGATGCCAATCCCCCTTCGACGTAAAAGAACCATTGCTGGTGTGCAAATGTTAAAACAAGACCCCATAAGGCCTTTCGGTTCTTGCTTAAACACACCAACCATGGCAACGAATTTGCCACGTGGGAGATTTTGATACAAATATCAACTAGACAAGTCCAATGCTTGCAAGTACTTGGAAAATAATTTTAAATTACCAAAGGCAAAGTATGAACGGCCTGCATTTGAAAACAAAATTGTTGCGTTGAAGTGTAGCCAAGTAGGAAAACACAAATGGTTGTGAGAAACCTGGTCCAGCGGGTAAGCTCTTTGGGGTCCACCTGGGCAGGGACAAAAATGGATGAAATCACGCAAGAGCAGTTCTGCTTCCTGCCTCTCTCGTTCTTGCGAGGGTGCCCATTTTTAAAGTATCCAAACAAAGAACCACGAGCCGCCATGCACGCCACAATACCAGCTTGTGTTTACATTGCCAGCTCTGCGGGTCGCGATCCCGCTCAGTGCACACAGAGCGGGTGCCCGCTACCCGCGCCGGCCGGCCGCGTGGGGAGGCCTGAGACTGTAAACACAGCTGCTATTTGGGTGCGATCACGCTAATATGGCGGGTTGTGGGGTCCAGGGCGGGAAGGTGAATTGCCTTGCTTTTGTCAGCTTAAGTCAGGCTGCTTTCGCAGGCGTTGCTTTGCAAACGCGAATAACCCAGCTAGTTTAAAGGAAGGAAGACCTACCTGAAAATCTGACACTCGGGAGCATTGTCCTCCAGGCAAAGTAGTGGAAGCTGCATCCCTCAGATCCTATAGCATTAGACCTCGAGAGGCACGGTCACAATCTAGTTCCGATATAACCGTGTGTTAGCCACAGCCACGGGGTTGGGTGAGACAACCCAACGTCCCTACCTCTAACCTCAAAGGGAAACCCTTCAGGTGACCTGTTTTACTATTACAAGTCCGTTTGACCAAGAAAATTGGCAAGGAAAGGCGATGAATGGTTCATTGTGCCCTAAAGAGTAGCGCCAAACACTTGAGACGTTACCACAGAATACTTTTTCTACTTTGTTGTTGAACCAAAGTTGACTTTTGCTGTTTAATTACAGGTTGGTAATATATCTATAACCAAACTTGTGCTAATTGGGATCCTCGAGATTATTTGGATTTGGAAGTATTATGGAAGTATTCTCAGCACCAAAGTATCAAAGATGGTAGCCCAGCTCACCAACAAGGACAAGACAAAGGTCATTAGTAGCAGATTTGTTGGAGCTTGATTCCTATCGGAACATAGGCTAGCCAATAAATAGATAAAATTAGTCTTATAGTCTCATTTATTCCTTCACACAGATTCAGGTAAATAGAATCCTTTTAGTCTGTTAACTTTGAAAAAGTATAATCTTAATAAGATCATCAACGTTTGAAAGATAAATGGTGGTTTCAGTAAGTGAGAGGCATTTACCTTGCGCTTGGCCCTTTTGAGTGACAGTTACATGAGGATTGGTTATATTTCTAGGAAAGTAATTTAAAATTTCCGTTCCTGATGACAACACAGGCTTTTCTTCTAATGTGTACTCTTTAGATCTGTGTGAAAAATAGTCCTAAAGTAGAGTGCAGTTATCAAAAATGGGTTTTGTTTGTTGTGCTTATTGTTCTATGTACAGAAATGAAAAATAGAAAGAAACCCAGCCGGTGTGGTTCAGTGGTTGAACGTCAACCTATGAACCAGGAGGTCACGGTTTGATTCCCAGTCATGGCACATGCTGGGGTTATGGGCTGGATTCCCAAAAGCGAGCGTGCAGGAGACAGCGATCAATGTTTCTCAACATTGATGTTTTTTTCTCTCTCTCTCCCTTCCTCTCTGAAATAAATAAAAATATATATTTTAAAAATAGAAAGACAGCCGAAGCCGGTTTGGCTCAGTGGATAGAGCGTCAGCCCGCGGACTGAGGGGTCCCAGGTTCGATTCCGGTCAAGGGCATGTACCTGGGTTGCGGGCACATCCCCAGTGGGAGATGTGCAGGAGGTGGCTGATCGATGTTTCTCTCCCATCGATGTTTCTAACTCTCTATCTCTCTCCCTTCCTCTCTGTAAAAAATCAATAAAATATATTTTTTTTAAAAAATAGAAAGACAATTTTCTTCTTCATATATGAAGTTATTTTCTATTCATCAGAACGTAATTTGAAACAAAGTTCAAAGAAAGAAAGTTTTTCATCTTAAGCAAACAGGTCAATAATAATTATATATATGCAGCTGTCCCACAGAGAGCCATCATACCTGTGACAGCACTGCAATTGCTAGAAGTAAAAAGTTCAGGTAGTCTTTTGGACTATTATAATCTTAAAGCTTTCAATAAAGCAGGGAATAATAAGCCATCCACATGTTGGGATATTTGGAGTCTCTTCTTAGAAGCCATCTCTGATTAATACAGAACAACTGACCACTATTTCCCTTTCATTTGCAAGTGTTCATATGTAATCATATATAATGGATACATACAAATATCTATACAATAAGTAAACCTACACATAAATAACTAGAATAAATAATCCTTATTAGCCTATTTTAAGTGAATTCATTTTGGGCTTATTTTTTCTCTCCTATTAGACCTTCAACTATTTAAAAATTTGAACCATATTGAAATGAAAGTTGTAGCTCTCACAGCATCATATACTGCTCATCTCAGTAATGATGGCAGTACTGATTAAAAATGGAGGTGGAGGGAAGTGAGAAAATAATAGAATGTAGGAGAGGCCAATGTCCTGAAAGATTACTGTTGACCTCAGTGGGATTTTCCACATTTTTATGCATCATTAACATATCTTTTATTTATTACTTGGTCTACAAAATGCATTTATTTTCCATTGACTTTAGAAGTACAACTTTTTTAGAAAGAAAAGGGAAGTATATTTAAAGAATAAAGGAAATAATAAGAATGATTAAATACAAACAAAAAGCCACATCATTTTTTTGCTGTATTTTCCTGTTTTACGGTTTTTACCTGCCTTTTTCTTCCTTGGAATGCTCTGATAGATAAATATGTGAAAGAAAATTTATTGTCTACTTAGTAAAAAATTTCCTTTGGGAAAAATGGATGGCTATTTCTGAATTTGAATAGTTAGAGCAGAAAAGGGTAACAATTATAAATTTTTGTTTCATCTTATTAGCATAATGCCTTTTCACTTATAATAGTGATAAGTTTTATGAAATGATTATTTGGTTTGTAATTCTACTGACCAGATCAGATTCTGTGGAGACTAATGGGAAAGGTGATGCCTATATTTTCTTGGCATTGAATGAGATCTCCTTGGGCCTCAACCATAATTTTTTTTTCAAGAAAGAAATATGCTCAGGTCAAATTAGGCTTCAGAGAAAATAACGAAAGGCTTAGTTTAGATATTCAGAGTTTTGAAAAGTGGAGAGCAAAACCTGTAGCTGAAATCTAAGTGAAATTTTACATAGAGTAAGTTTAAGCATTTGTAACATGTAAAAAATTTACTTTTTTTGGATGGCAATTTTCCATTACATATCAATATTTCTCTTTCTTATTTACCATTTAAAATATTTCTCATATGATAACATAAAAACAGGAAATAATTTTATTAACTATTAGATTGTATACAAGTATATGTAAGAGAGATAAGTAATGCTTTTGTAGTTCTTATATTTGAATTAAAAGACATGGACAGGTTTTGGTCTCAGCAATAAATAGTGTCATGTGTAATGTAGATAGAAAAATGAAAATAATATATTATAACAGAACAAGCATTAATAAATATTAATGCCTAGTGAAATTAAAGGAATGTAATATGTACTTAAGGAAAATATTAACCCCGTAGGATATTAGTCACTGTAACACAATCAGATAAAATGCTAACATGGGATGTATACTAGTATTCTCATTCACAAGCAATTAAGAACTCATCTTTCTTTAACCTTCGGTAGAAATGATCAGCTGCATCTTCCTGGACATTTACTAAGAGGGACTAACACTTCAGGTTCTCCAGTGGTCTCAGTACCATGTGTCTGAATAGTGTCACCTGGGTTAAATAGAAATTTATTACTTGCCATTAAACAAAGAGAGGGACATAATCTGAAGGAGGCATTTTCTAGGCATATCTCTACCTTTTTCTGTTTTTAAAGAGACTTTTCTTTGCTGTTTGTAGCTTTTTAATGTGTGGGATGTGCTAAGAGAGGAATGGCAGAAAAACAGAGATGCAGAGAATATTCCATGTTATATTTTAACTAGAGGCCCGGTGCACAAAATTTGTGCATAGGCAGGGTCCTTAGGCCTGGCCGGTGATCAGGGCTGATCAAGTTCTTTGCCTCCCTGCCTCCCTGCCTCCTCCTTCCCTCACTCCCTCAGCACCCTGCCACTGCCGCCACTGGTCGCCCACCATGTTCCACATCATCCCTTGGTGGTAAGCACAGGTCATACTGAGTGATCAAACCCCCGTTCTCTTGGTCAAACTCCTGAGGGGACACTTTGCATATTAGCCATAGATAGATAGATAGATAGATAGATAGATAGATAGATAATTGTTTCCCAGGGAAATTTTTCTCTGTGTAAATAAGTATTGTTTTTTTTAATATATTTCTTATTGATTTTTAGAGGGAGAGAAAGGGAGAAGGAGAGAGAGAAATAGAAACATCAATGATGAGAGAATCATCAATCACTGCCTCCTGCATGCCCCCCACTGGGGATTGAGCTCGCAACCACAACCAGGGCATGAGTCCTGACTGGGAATTGAACCCAAGACCTCCTGGTTCCTGGGTCAACGCTCAACCACTGAGCCCACACCGGCCGGGCAAGTATTGTTTTTTTAAATCACAGTTTACATAATTATTTAATATATAAATGCATGCTCATTGTTAAAAAGTAAAACAATATGCCAACACATTAGAGTAAAAAGTGAAAGCCCTTATCAGCACCTTAAAACACTGAATTTTATCATCAATATACCTTTCAATCCCAGAGGTAAACAAAATAAAAACCATGGTGTCTATCATTTCAAAACATATTCTTAAATGCATTTACATCACATATGTTGTTTGGAGAGTTTTGTGGGTTTTTTTTTAAACTCTAAACAATCCATCTTGGAGCTCTTTCTATGCACATATATATAGATACACCTCCTTATAAGATTTCTGCATAGTGGTCCAAGTACAGATGTACCTCAATTTATTTCACTTGCTGCCAATGAAGAACATTTAGTTTCTTTCAAGTAATTTCCATTGAAAACAATGATGCAATGAGCTGCCTTGTATACCTATCTTTGTGGTTGTGTTTGAGTATTTTATAGGATATGGTCAAAGAATTGGAATTGCTAGGTCAAACGCCTGTGTATTAAATTTTGATGAACACTGCCAAATTGCCACCCACAATGAATGAAATGTCTGCTAAGAACTTTTAAAATGCAGCTTTAAAAACAGCAAAACTATGTAGAAGTTCAAAGAACCAAAGGGCCAGTTTTGATACTATTATATTACATTGCTAGTTCATCCAACCAACAAGTAAGTATTGACTGCTGCCATGCCTCATGTGCTGTTTAGTGGTGGGACAGTAAGTTACAAGGCAAGGTAAATACTTTTTTACTATTAAGATTGTAGTTCTGACAGCAGAATCCTAGGATGCAATTTCTCCTTTGTTTTATGGGTGGGGTGGGGGGGAAGGAAAGAATGTTTGAATAAAATGCAAAAGAATATAAAACTAGATTGATTTTTAAAACTGAAATAGACAGCTTACATTATTTCCTAGTTGTGCACCTATGTGCATGCATTGGTGATTCTATGACCAAGATAGCAAGGCTATCAACTTTGATCACACTATCTTCCAAATAGATTGAACTCGTTAGCTCCAATGAAAGAAAACTTTAAGGGATATTCAAATTAACTAATTTAAAACTAACACAGACATCAACACACTTTGACAGGCTAGTAGTCATGCAAATGTGAAGTTACCAATAATTGGAATAATTCCATTAAAACAACAAAAATGTGGAACCCATTGGAAGACTTTCAAGCAATGAAGGCCATTTAATCAGGTAAAGATAAGTAAAGCAAAGTGAGAACAGGCCTTCACTAGGGCCGAAATGAAATCAGTGCTGGTAATATCAGTGGTTTGGGAAAAACGCTTTTTAAAAATTGGGCAGGCCCTGACTGGTTTGGCTCAGTGGATAGAGCGTCGGCCTGTGGACTCAAGGGTCCCAGGTTCGATTCCGGTCAAGGGCATGTACCTTGGTTGCAGGCACATCCCCAGTGGGGGGTATACAGGAGGCGGCTGATCGATGTTTCTCTCTCATCGATGTTTCTAACTCTCTATCCCTCTCCCTTCCTGTCTGAAAAAAGTCAATAAAATATATTTTAAAAAAAAAAATTGGGCAGGATTAATCGACCCATTTATAATATGCAAATGCACTGCTTTCTTGTATAAGGTTACACTGCTGAGCCAAGAGTTGGGAATAAACGATGTGCTTTCTACATACATGCACGCATTTCTCGGCACCATTGGCAGATGACTAAATAAAAACAAAACCATCGTTACTTCATTCTTGCTTTTTACCAAAAACACGTCTTTTTTAAACCTTCATTGAAGAATAATTGACAAATATGTTTGGTTTGGCTCAGTGGATAGAGCATTGGCCTGCAGACTGAAGGGTCCCAGGTTCGATTCCATTCAAGGGCACATGCCTGGGTTGCGGACTCAATCTCCAGTGTGGGGCCTGCAGGAGGCAGCCAATCAATGATTCCCTCTCATCACTGATGTTTCTATCTCTCTCTCTCTCTCTCCCATCCTCTCTGAAATCAATAAAAATATATTAAAAAAATAAAGTGTACAGCGTGATGATTTGATATACATATACATTATAAAATGGATAGGTATAGAATTTCTTTTTTTTTTTAATATATTTTATTGATTTTTTACAGAGAGGAAGGGAGAGAGATAGAGAGTTAGAAACATCGATCAGCCGCCTCCCGCACATCTCCCACTGGGGATGTGCCCGCAACCCAGGTACATGCCCTTGACCGGAATCGAACCTGGGATCCTTCAGTCCGCAAGCCGACGCTCTATCCACTGAGCCAAACCGGTTTCGGCAGGTATAGAATTTCTTAACAATTGTCCAAAACACATTTCTTGCGATTGAATCTAAATTAATGAACAGGTTTGTGTTATATTTTTGAAATCTGACATTTATTCTTTCTTAAAACTTCTCGTTATATATATATTCACAAGAAACAGCCAGTGCCTCATAACACTGAAAGCAAAGGAGGTCTTAGCTCCTCCCAGCTGCCTTTGCACTGGGAATTTCTTGGATGTTTTTGTATTAAAGACCCCTTTTAAAATGCATTGATTTTAAATCAGGTTTTAAGAACTAACAAAATAAAGGGCACTTTAATTCCAAAACTTGGGTCTTTGAAGGACAACTTAAAATATATGGCTCTAAAATTAAGCCTCAAAGTAATGCTTAAAAACACATTTAAGCCCGGAATTTCTATGTTATGAATAGAACATATAAATTATTTCCTTGCCCTAACAATCAATGCATCCTTATACAAGTCACATCTATTTTAATACATGTTTTGTTCTTATTTAGACAGAGAATCCCTGTTCAGCAGCTTTTCTCTTAAAATGCATCTTACAATTAAATACTATTCAAGTCACACCCAGACTTTAAGATTAAATAATGCCAATTCCTTTAACTTTCCTCTAAAATCTAAATTAGATCTCTTTGTTATTTTTCTGTCCTTTGAACTTTCATCAGTAGCTACAAATCTTTAAAAAGTGTGATCCAACAGGAAGTAATTTTCAAACAAAAGTATAATTAATACATGGTACAAGGAGAAACAATTTGTGCAGCACAGTTTTGGCCTTTTCTTTCTGTTTTTTTTTTTTTTTTCTTGTGTGAAATTCACTGGACATTGCTCTTCCCTTACTGTGCTCTCCACTTGCCTCTAAATGTTCTGAATTACTGAGGGGCCAAAATTCCCTGTTGCAACTAAGAAACACTCAAGTTCTACTGGTCAAACTGGACCCAACCTGCTCTATGCTGAAATCCTTCCCTAGACATTACTTCAATTTATACCTAATTTTAGTCCCCTTTCCTGTCTTCTAAATGCACCACTAACCAAACATTTGAGCAATTCTTAGAGAACAGAAGTTTAAAAAAAAATTGGACACAATACAAAAGATTTTTTGAGTAAAAAAATTGAGGATGCCAGTGATCATATAGGACATCTATAGGTACAGTGATGATCTGCCCAGACAGGAACAGGCAGGAGAAAGACCCATGTCCTTACTCATGTTGAGAGATAGTTTATGCATGAAAATCACTTGACCTAATACCAGGTGACTTCGTTTATGGCTGTTGCCCTAGAATAATTAGTAATAATGTTCTCTTTCACTTCCAAAAGTATGCCAATTTGGACAATAAGTGATATGGTCACCCTAAATATTCTGCAAATATTCTTGGAGCCCCTTTTGCTACCAGCAAATGAGAGGAAACCTGTTAACCAATGGTGTTGGTGCCAATTCAATGCCAACAGGAATCCCCAATTTGGAATCCCCAATTTCGTGTGTGGTGAAGAAGGAAACTTTATTCAATGCAAAACAGGTCAATTGTGACAACAGCATGGCACAGCTGTGAGGCAGCCCTGGGAGTAGGCCCCTCTCTGGCTAGACAGCTCTGCTCCACTCCTCGATGGTCTGCTCGCTCTGATCTAGCCAGACATCTTCAGTGCTTCAGCTGGGCCAGAGAGATCCAATTTTCAATGCAAAGAGAAATTTCACTTCTAGTTTTGACTTTTTTGAATAAATAGAAAATATGTTGATTATTAAGGGTCCCAAGAGTAATCCCTTATTTTGTTCATTAGAGTCCACATATGAGTGAAATCTTATGGTACTTGTCTTTCTCTGGCTGGATTATTTCACTTAACATAATGCTCTCCAGATCCATCCATGCTGTTGCAAAGGGTATGATTTCTTTCTTTTTTATAGCTGAGTAGTATCCCATTGCGTAAATGTACCATAGCTTTTTTATCTACTCATCTACTGATGTACACTGGGCTACTTCCAAATCTTGACTATCCTATATAATAAAAGCTCAGCGACCATAAGGGCAGAATGACCAGAACGACCACTTGACCAGTCACTATGAGGTGCACTGACCACCTCTTGGTCCCTTTCCCTGGCCGGCAGGTTCCCATTGCCCGATGGCGAATAGGGACCCAGCGGTGGGTGGTGGGGGATGCAGGCGGAACCAGGCCAAGGCCCTTGCCCTGCTGGTCACCCCACACACAGAGGGCGACCCACGGTGGGGGTGGAGGCAGCAAGCGGGTGGGAACTGCTGAACTCTCGGTTCCTCCCCTGGTTCTCAGGCTCCGATCGCCTGATCGCCAACGGGGAACTGGGTTGGGTGGCAGTGGGAGGCAGGACAGGCAAGCAGGCTGAATGGCTGACCTCTCAGTCCCTTCTCCCTGGCCGTCAGGCTCCAATCGCCCGATGGCAAACTGGGAACCTGGGTGGGTGGCAGCAAGGGGCAGGGCCTTGCCGGCAGACGGGTAAGATGGCCCTGATCGCAGGCTAGGCCTAGGGACTGACTGTACCCGTGCAAGAATTTCATGCACTGGGCCTCTAGTTGTAAATAATGCTGTAATGAACACAGGAGTGCACATATTTTTTCAAATTAGTGTTGCAGGTTACTTCGGATATATTCCCAAAAGTGAATTCGTTGGGTCATAGGGCAGCTCCGTTTTTAATTTTTAGAGGTAACTCCATACTGCTTTCCACAGTAATCACCATGCTGTTGATTACCAGAGGGCTGGTAGAAGAAGCTAAAGGGGGCATAACTGGTGATGGAAGGAGACTTGACTTAGGGTGGTGAACATACAATACAATATATAGATGATATATTATCCTATATAATAAAGAGGTAATACGCAAATTAACCCTCATGCCCTCACAAGATGGCTGCCTATGACCAGGTTGGCAGGGGGGTTAGTGAGGGACAACCAAACGACTGAACAGCAGGCTGCGTGGGGTGATCAGACTGGCAGGGGGGGCAGTTGGGGCAACCAGGCCAGCAGGGGGGCAGTTGGGGGAGACCAGGACTGCAGGAGGGGGCAGTTGGGGGTGACCTGGTTAGCAGCGGGGGGAAATAAGGGGTGACCAAGCTGGCGGGGGGGGGGGCAGTTAGAGGCAATCAAACTGGCACGCAGAGGCAGTGAGGGGCAATCAGACCGGCAGGGGGCTAGTTAGGGGCAACCAGGCAGGCAGGCAGGTGAGTGATTAGGATCCAGCAGTCCAGGATTGTGAGAGGGATGTCTGACTGCCGGTTTAGACATCTGGCAGTTAGACATCCCCCAAGGGGCCCTGGATTGGAGAGGGTGCAGCTGGGCTGAGGCCCCCCCCCCCCCGCATGAATTTCATGCACCGGGCCTCTAGTAGAATTATACACCTGAAACCTACATAATTTTATTAACCAATGTCACTCCAATAAATTTTTTTAAAAACCTTAAAAAAGAATAATCTCTTAAACTCCTCTTGGTAAGACCTTGAAATAACTTGCTCATCCTTCTAAAAGTAGTGTGATTGAGAAGATGCTTCCCTCAGTTATTAATGAGATGAACATATGTGATGGACTCAAAAGGCTATTTTTTTATTTGGAAAAAATGGTAGAGAATAGCCAGAAAAATTCTGTAATAAAAAGAGAGTTTTTAAAAAAATGAAAAAAAAAAAGAACAAAAAATAGTGATGGTGAAGAGTTAACCTGCTCTTCCACACATTAAAGTATCTTGCAAAGCTATATTATACTGTGAGAAAACAGATACACATTTATTGAAGCATTAGGTGCCAGATGCCACTGTGTTTGATATTTATTATCTATGTCATTGAATCTTAATAATCATATTTTAACAGTGAGGAAACAGAGACACTAGCTCAGTGTGATGGAAATATTATTTGTTTGCAAAGGTTCATTTTCTCCAAGTCCTATGAAAGCAATATATTTTCCTTTCTCATTCACTTAGAGTTTGGCCATGTGATTTCCTCAGACCAATGGGAGTATGGGTGGAAAATAGAATGTGCTAAGTTGAGGTGTAAGAAGTGTGGCCAGGTTTTGACCAGCCCTGTTGAACTCCTGCCATTCATCATGAGAAGAATACTAGTATGTTCTAGGGAGCTGTTGTTACTTCAGCCTGAAAAAAGAGGCATGTAGAACAGCTGTAAGCATTACCTGGAGTCAGGAGCAACTACAGAACCCTGAAATGTTATAGTTGACCCAGATAACTATGAGAGAGAAATAAATGTTTATTATTGTAAGCCATTGACATTTTGGGGATGTTTATTACACAGTACTACTGCAGCAAAACCTGAATAATATTCTCAAAATTGCACTAATACAGATCACATTACTACAGATAAATGAAATAGTTAGCCCAGATAAAATCTGGACCTAGAATACAGTATATCCAAAAACGTAGTGGAGAAAATATGGATTGTTAAAAAAATGGTGTGGAAACATTAACTAATCATTTGGGGGGAAATATGGTTAGCTCTCTACTTATAGGTTAAAAAAGAAAGTCTATATTGGTTAAAGACATAAATGCAAAATATGAAAACATAAAAATAGAATAAATCATAGGATAATTTTTCTTATTAATCTTATAAAGAATGTCTTCTTAAGAATGATAACAAATACATTTAATTTAGTGATAACTTATAAATATAATTACATAAAAACTTTGTGTGGCAAAAATGACACAAACACTGTAAAAAGATTAAAACATGCTGAAAGAAATACATATTACAAACAAAATATTAATATTTTTAATCTTCAAGAAGCCATTTAAAAGTCAAGAACAATAATACATATACTCCAAAAGAAAAGCAGGACTAGACTGGAATAGTTAATTCACATATATAGAAATAACTAGACCATAAACATATGAAAACCCAATAAACCTCATAAATAATAAAATTTTTAAAATTAACAGGACAATGAAATATCATTTCTCACTTATCAGATTATAAAATATTTAAAAAATGTCAACATTCACTATTGGATAGGCTTGAAAACAAAATCACTATGACTTTTGAGGACAGTTTGGCAGTATTATCAAAAGTCTTAAAATTATGCAGACTCATTGATCTAGCATTTTTATTTCTTAAGGAAATAATATGTGAGATACAAAAAGATGTGTTAGAATATTAATTGTAAAATATTAGAAACTAAGTGTTAATCTATGGAGAATTAATCACATAAATTATGGAATATCATGCAATAAAATATAAATTTTAATGGTAGCCATTAGGAATGGTGAAGACCTGCATTTATGGACATTAACAGATAGCAGTGATTATACCTTAGAAGAAAAAAGAGGCTAACAATCAGTATGTATAGTGTCATCTCATTTTATAAATATATAAAATTAATTATTGAAGAATAGGTAAAAAATTATTAACTAGTTTTTTTCTAGATGACAGATATGGTTGACCATATAAGAAAGTACTTTTCAAAATATTATTTAAACTAGGGGCCCGGTGCACGAAATTCGTGCACTGGGTGTGTGTGGGGAGGGGAGTGTCCCTCAGCCCAGCCTGCCCCCTCTCACATACTGGGAGCCCTCAGGCGTTGACCCCCATCACCCTCCAATCGCAGGATCGGCCCCTTGCCCAGGCCTGACGCCTCCGCCAGAGGTGTCAGGCTTGGACAGGGGACCGACCCCCATCTCCCCCCGATCACTGGCTCTGGCCCCCGCCCAGGCCTGAGGCCTCTGGCCCAGGAATCATGCCTGGGCAGGGGACCTCCATCTCCCTCTGATCGCTTGCTCCACCCCCGCCCAAGCCTGACGCCTCTGACCCAGGCTTCAGGCCTGGGCAAGGGGACCATCATATCCCCCCCAATCCCCGGCTCCGCCCCCACCCAGGCCTGATGCCTCGGCCAGAGGAGTTGACCCTCATCACCCTCCGATCACCAATCACCGGATCGGCCCCTTGACCAGGCCTGAGGCCTCCGGCAGAGGTGTCAGACCTGGGCAGGGGACCCCCAGCTCCCCGCGGTTGCAGGCTCCGCCCCTGCCCAGGCCTAACGCCTCTGGCCTAGGCGTCTGGCTCGGGCAGCGGGGACCCGCAGCTGCAGCGGCCCCGCGATCGTGGGCTCCGCTTTAGGCCCAGGCAAGGGACCCCTAGCTCCCGGGACTGCCAGCTTCGACCGTGTCCAGCTCCCATCGCTGGCTCCACCCCTACTTCCTGCTATCACTGGCCAGGGCAGCAAAGGCACCTGATTCTCCGATCATGGCTGGGGGGCAGGGCAAAGGCGGCCCCAGGGCCGCCTTTGCCCTGCCCCCCAGCTCTTAGCTCCCCCCTGGGTTTCCGATCACTGTCAGTGGCAGGGGGCTTCTTCCTGCTTTCCCTTTTGCCTCCCTGCATTGTGCCTACATATGCAAATTAACCGCCATCTTGTTGGCAGTTAACTGCCAATCATAGTTGGCAGTTAACTGCCAATCATAGTTGGTAGTTAACTGCCAATCATAGTTGACAGTTAATTTGCATATAGCCCTGATTAGCCAATGAAAAGGGTATCGTCGTACGCCAATTACCATTTTTCTCTTTTATTAGATAGGATGTTTTTCACAATAAGAATATTATATATTTATAGTCAATATAAATTTTTTCAGCTTGATTCAAAGTCTTTTAAAATCAGAATAATAGCAATAAAACACTTTCCTTTTGAAAAGAAAAATATGAAAAATAGCTGTATCTCCTATTACAAATATGGAAACAAGTCTACAGAACTCAAAATAGGTCATATCTATTTTTTCTTCCTTGTCTAGGTTCTCATAAATTATTCATGGAAATTCTATCTATACTAATAATTTTTTTCATTGTTCCTTTGCATTTCTTTTCAGAAAGTGACAGTCATATATATTTTAGAATATTCCTCTTAATTGCTATTTTTAAGCCATGTTTATTTGATTCAAAAAATCATAAATAAAAACAATTACATTGAGTAAAATTAGAGGATTTCTACATAAACCAATAATTTTAGCCTAAATTGGAACTGACAAACGTGAACTGACCAATTACTTCAGGATTATTTTTAAAGTTAAATTCCAGATTATTTAAAAATCAAGTTTCCCTCAATTACTTAAAGAAAAAAGATAATTAGACAATAGTGTTCAATAAGACAAATTAACTTTACAAACAATAGCAATTATGCAATATTTTATTTATAACATTATATATCTATATTTATGTATATAAGTCTATTGATAGAGATACATAATTTACATATATTTATAGGTATGTAAATCCTGGAATAAACCAATAAACTACAGAGCTTGTGTAGGACCCATCTGAAGAAAATTACAAAAGCTTATTGAGAGGCATAAAAATTTTTGAAAAGTGTCCCTATATGGGAAGAAGACAATATTATAAGGATATTCCAATTCATTTATACATTTAATGTAATTCTGTTTTGCATTCAGGTGAATTTTAAAGTCCAAACTACCTATAAATGTCTACCTTATAGTAAAAAGCAAAAATCCCTCTTCCCTACAATGTCCATTCCCACCCCCAAAGGTAACCACTGTTAACAATTTTTATGTCTCTTTAAGGCACTCACTCACATACACATGGACATACACTTCTATGCTTTTTTCCAAATTTTTATAATTATAGGAGAGATCATATACATAATGTTCTAAGACTGGCTTTTTTCACTTAATATATCTTTGGCATTTTTCCATAGCAAAACATATGTTCTCAAGAGATTTTTTCGACTTAATAAAGTAACTCTGAAGTATACAAAAGTTAAAGAGAAAAAAATGACAAAGAAAACTTTGGGAAAAAAACTACTGAAGAGGGACTTGAGATACCAGGTGTAAGAGTGTATAATTAAGACATTGTGATAAAGGTGGAAGAATAGAGAAATCAATGGGGCAGAAATTAATCTCAGGAGTGGATCCTGGAATATAAATGCTTTCAGCTTGATTCAAAGTCTTTTTAAATCAGTAGGAAAATGTATATTATTCAATAAATAATCAGGGACAATTGCTTAACAATGGAAAAATGATCAAATCCTCACCTCACATGATAAGTAAATTACTGAATAATGAAGCATTAAATGGATGAAATGAAAACAAAAACAAAACAAAGTAATCAAATATGTCATAAAAATATACTAATAAGTGAATATTTAATCTTTGGGACAAATATTTTCTAAACTTACATGCAAGAGTAGACATGTTAAAAACATTTCAGAAATTGATCATTTAAAAGTGAAAAAAATCAATAATAAAATATATTAGCCTGGAAAAATACTTGTAAAATGTGTGGTACAGTGTCACTATTCTTACTATATAAAGAACTCTCATAAATTCATTTAAGAAAAACATCTCAAGAGAAATAAAATGATTAATGTATAGAAAAAAGCAAGCCTTAATGAAACAATATAAATAGCAAATAAATATATGAAATATTGTTTTTCAAGTAACCAAAGTAACAAAAACCAGAAGAATAGACTTTTTTTTAAACATTAAATTAGAGAAGATTAAAAATTTTAGTGTTGTCCAATCTGTGTGGCTCAATGGTTGAGTGTCAACCTATGAACCAGGAGGTCACAGTTCAATTCCCAGTCAGGCACATGCCCAGGTTGCTGGCTTGAACCCCTGTAAGGGACATGCAGGAGGCAGCTGATCAATGGTTCTCTCTCATCATTGATGTTTCTATTTCTCTCTCCCTCTCCCTTCCTCTCTGAAATCAATAAAAATATATTAAAAAAACAAACAAACAAAAACATTTAGTGTTGCTGAAGATATAGAAAAACGGATACTCTTAGACACTTCTATTTTGGAAGATACTATGGGTTTATGTTCAATATTTGAAAACAAAGCAAAACATACCAAACATTTTGACCTTGAAATTCCTCTTTTAGAAATTTATGGGGAGTAAATAATTATAGGTATATGAAAATATTGTCTATAGAGATGTTTGTCATAGCATTGTTTATAATGTAGGAAAATTAGAAGCCATTAAATACAGACAGTCCTCAGGTTACATTGGACTCAAAGTAAGTCATTTCATGGTTATGTCACCATCTCCCATTTACAGTACTTATAAAAAAAAAGTTCCGTCATTTCGACTTATGTACATATGTGCTTTATGTTTTTTATTATTTATTTACCACAAGTAAAGGTCAGGAATTGTTATCTTTTGTTTAATTTTTTTTTTTTTTTTTTTACTGTTTCACTTCATTACTGCTGTGTACGTGTTCCATGTGGGTGACGTAGTGCTTATATAGGTGGGTTCCGACTTATGGCGAAAATCGCATTACGTTGCGCCGTAGGAACCCGAGGACCTACTGTACAGTGTTAGAGAACTTGTTAGATAAATTATAGTGCACTATGTAGTCATTCAAAATAATTATGTTGACAAATATTTCATGAAATGGGACATATTTGTGATATATTTTAAGTTGATAGTATAGCTCACAATGAGAGATGTGATATATTCCAATTATTTTTAATATATATTGTTGCATAGTAAAATATGCTGTAAGGATATACTCTAAATTATTAACAGTTGTTATCTCTAACTGGCTGGGTTGTGGGTGATTTTTATTTTCTTACTAGAGGCACGATGCATGAATTCATGCACTGGTGCGGGGCGTGGCCTGCAGGGATTGGCCTGCTGTGGGAGCGCAGCACATCCTGGTCAGCTGAGTGGCTGTGGACTCGCCCTCTGAGCAGTTGCTGAATGAGGAAATTAGTCTGAGCTGGTATTTTGGGGTAATGTCTTGGGTAAAGGCGTGGTCTGTGTCCTGGAGGAACCTGGCGGAGAGCTTTGCACCCCAAAGCCACTCGGTGAATGCCCTTGATGTGTGATGCCAGGTGGTGACACCACTGGGGATGATCAGGGCAGCCATGCTCCAGGATCCTCAGCCATCAGGACAGCCTCCCCGGGGGCCCACAGTCATGTCCCCTCTTGCCATCCGCCTATGCCAGCTCCCCGTGCTCTTTCTAGAACACACCTTAGAGGGCCTGCATCAGCTGGTGGGGTCAGGCCAGAGCCCGGATCGGCTCAGGTATCTGATAGGGGCAGAGACTCGGCCTCACCCTGGGCCCGCTAGCGGCTGTTTCCGCTGCAGGAGTAGCTGCTCATCCCAGTCAGCCGAGTGGCGCTCCCACCGTGGGAGCACACTGACCACCAGGGGACAGCTCCTGCATTGAGCGTCTGCCCCCTGGTGGTCAGTGCGTGTCATAGTGACTGGTTGACCGGTCATTCTGGTCGTTCTGCCGTTTGGTTGCTGGGCTTTTATGTATAGATATTATTTCCATAATTTCCCCAACGAACACATTCGTTTTATAACCAGAAATAATCTTAGAACAATAACATACTTTAAATAAATGTTTATAACACTAACATTGAAATTTATGTTTTTTGTCAAGTGACTGGTTGCTTTGGGATACTTTATTGAGACATAATTCTAGGTCAGCTTCTATGCATTTCATTTTTTAAAAAAAAATCATTAGAATAAAATTATATGTTGATTTTGTTAAAAATAATCTTTTGCTAGACAAATCACAGAGTTAAAATATATTTTTGTCTTTTTAAATGAAACAAATGACTAGTATTAAAAATTAAACGAGCATTATATACATTTAACTAGAGATTAAATGCCCCCGATCCCTACCAAAAAATTATATTACATAATTCAGCTTCACTTTTTAATTACTGGGAACACCAAGAAATAAAATTTTATAATTTAATGTTTAGTAATAGATAATTTTTAATAAAAAATTTCTAAATAGTTTTTCCATACACTAGTCATAGGGAACAAGTCATACCATAAAATATAGCAAATTGCTTCTAGAAAAAGACTTGATTGGTTCTATCTAGAAAAAGCTGACTTGTTGACTTGATGGCAAACATAGGTATGCATGTTATATTGAAAATAAAATTAATGTAAACTTAATGAAATATTGAAATTTTGAAGTGCAAAGCAGCTAGTTAAAACTACCCTTCTTTCATTTACTTTTTAAAATGTAGAACAAATTTTGCACAATGCTCAATTGGTTAATTAAAATAAAACTTTAAAAGACTCCCAAGTAATAAATACTGCACATTCTTCTTTTAGGATCTGATTTTAGGTGTAACTAATTTGACTGGCAATATGATAAGCAACACCTGAATGACATACAAACAGGAGGGGGTAAATTCCAAGCACATTCTGAATGAGAAGAGCAACTGATTTTTCATAACCCAGACTCCTTTTTAACACATCCATGCCTTCTCCATCTAAAACCAGGTGCTGTTCCCAAAGGAGAAAACACTGCCCTCCTGTGGTCTTCATTGGAGAAATGGGAACAGTTTTAGGTACCATGACTGCAGCATTTATACAAAACATCGTGAATGTCTCTAGTCTCATTTCTGGCTGTATTTCTTAAGCTGAAAGCTACGTCTACAACCGAGCATAAGGACAAAACCTCCTAAGTAAAGTTTAATATATAGGTAGCTACTTCGGTTAAATAGGTAGCTACTTCGGTTAGCTAAGAGGCATGCTCATGACTTTCTGACCCCAGAAGCTGACCTTCATTTGACTATCGTAATTGGACTATGCCAGCTACCTATAGCGTCTCACTTCCCCGATTAGGGAGAAGAGATTTCATCTCTGTTTCCCTTGTTGGCCAATTTTTTAGCTAAAAGACATTTAAAATTGTACAGCAGGCAGAACCCCAGGGGACCGAACAGTGTTCCAACATCCTCAAAGGCTTCCCATCACTTGAAAAACCAAATTTTTCCTCCTGTTTCTTAAACTCACCAAAGTAGGCAAAAGCAATTTTAAAAAGTCTTTGTGTCTAGCATTGGAACTTTCTCATATTTCACACCATTATATAAATGTCACTCTAACCTATATGTATCACAAATGCTACGCTAAATTAGGGCCAAATTTGCAACCTAGTTTAACTGGGTTTCCTCTTTTTGCAAATGCAGTTTTTGTGTCTGCATTTAGCAATGCATACAAAACTGTCCGGGTAGCTGACTGCTTCGAATTGCTAAAATTGAGAATGGACGTGGAGAGCGTCCGAGTCTTTATGCATGTGCCAAAGCAATCCTGTTTCCAGTCATAGGAAGACTTCCTAATCAAAGGGGCCTCATTTATACTGCTAAGGTCTTGGACTACTTCATGGACTCTTTTTGATTTAGTAAAGGAAAAACGGAGTTCTAAGAGGGGACGGATGGTTTTCTAACCTCTGTCCTTCAGACACAGAGTGGAAGTGCCTCATGTGGTCAGAGCGCCGACTTTAGATTTCCACAGCCGAACGGGCTGTCCATTACTAGCTATGTGACTTAAACTTAGCCTCATTTGCATTTTCAGTAAAATAAAGATGATAATGCTGGCCTCATAAGGTGGTTATTATGAATGAATTAGGGAGTATTCGTGAAAGTGTCTAGCACAGAGAAAGAACTTAACCAAGAATTTATTATTATTCTATCACCATCACTTCTTAGACTAATAAATACTCTAATGGATAAATAAGTGTCCTAGAAGCATGATTTTTTAAAAATAGTACCCTTTCTCATCTTAAGTAAAGGCTCCTCACTCAGTTCACTGTATAGATACAATGTCCTGAGTCCTCCAAATAAATTCTTCAAAACAAATGCCCGATGCTGAGATAAAATATTTTAACAACATATTGCTCAAATATAGCACCTTTAAATAGGAAATAAATTTTTTTCTTTCCACCCCTACAGAAGGTGGTATCTATTATATATTCATTTGGATTCACAAAGCATTTTAGAATAAAAATGACAACTATAAAACATAATTATTATGGAAATAGTATAGGAATTAGATATATTTTCATATAGTGTAGTGAAGTATAAAGTTTCTGAGCGTGAGCGTACAGAGTTCCGCCACCACATCTGCTTTTAGAAAACGTACACGTCAGAAAGAAATACCACTTCCTTTAGGAAATTATGCACTCTCTTTTCAGATGAAGAAAAAGCTACAAATACATTTTAACGAGACACATAGTGTCCCCTTTTCACGAGCTGTGGTTGTAAATTCTTACTGAGCCATGGTCCCGCATCTTCATCTCCTCCCACTGTGTGCACCTGCAGCATTATAAAACGTAATTCTCTCTGGATACATAATTGAGTGCTGTCTTCACTATCTATGACATCACACCAATCATCACATCATGATACTTTGTGACATACAACCTGGAATCTTTGATTAATCAAAATAGTTTTTATAAAGCAAACTGTTTATAATTTAAAACAGTGGGATATATTGAATTGCGACTACAACAATGATTTGATAAATATCGCATATTTAGCAAACTCCTAGAATATTTTGAGATGAAGTTCCACTTGAAGATGGAGCAATTTTAAGTCCAACTAGAGACTGCAATGGTGCATATGTGTTTCATTGAAGCTTGTGCATCACATTACCTATGCATCAAAAAATGCAAAGAAAATAAACGTTGGTTGTAACAGTTATAGCTACTCTAGCTCAATGAATTTGTGACAAACATTCTGAATTTTTAAAAATGCTTCATATTTGTACCAGTACCAAAATAATCTAAAGTCAGAACACTTTTTTTCTGGATATAATTATATTATTATAATTTTCTACCTTGACAGGTGACAATTTTAGAAAACTCTAAATACAACTTCTAGTGTATGCACTAAAATAAAATGTAACAGATAGACAACTCACCATAGTATAAGTAACACATTCAAATTTAGTAATTTATTTTCCAGGTGGAAACCAGGCTTCTTGGAAGACTTCAAACTCTGCCAAATGGTCTGATTTTACCATAGAGGTAGGCACTAAAGAACTAAATTTACTTCTGTATAATCTTTGTTAACTACATTTTACATGCAAATGTCTATACAACCATGTTAATGAAGTTATAGAGACAGAAAGAAAGTTGGCATTCCTATTGTTCTGTTTTATTCAAAAGCAACTTTTCAACTGACTAGCTGCATCATTTTAAACCACTTTTTATTTAGTCACAAGAAAAAAAGAAGCCTAACAATGTATTCAAATTCCATCACAAGTCAAGAAAAATGATACCTTACTTTTGAATAAAATTTAGGTGTGACAGTTCTTCTCCCATACCTCATGAGTTTCAGAACATAGGAGACTTCTATTGGAATCAGACAAAAAAGTTCTGTTGATAATAAATATTTAGAAAAGTACATTCTTCAGGTACAGAGTTGGTTATTCAGAGGAAGGAATTTTTGTCCTCCCAAGAAGGGACTCAAATTTTTCTGTATTTCTAATGAGACTGGATGCTTATTTGACAGTTATCCAAAATCTTTTTTCCCAAGAAATATAAATATATGTATTTAAATTCAATACGGGTGAATTGTCTATCAAAAATATGGTATTCAAGCTTCAAAACCTATATTGGCAATGAAAGTGTACGGTATCCTTTCAACTAGAATGTTCATAATCCAAAACTCGTCTTGGATTATAAGTGTCCCTAGGGTTTAAGAAAAAGAACATTTTTAATCTAAAGTCACACTTGATATGTAATAACATTGAAAGTAATAACACCAGAAGTGTAGGTGATAAAAGGAGAAAAAGGCAGAAAAAAATGGTGGCAACTCTGCCTTTCTCGTAATGTTACAGCCACAATTAATACAATTGTATCCCCAAACAAACAGAAAAATAAAGCAAAATAAGCCTTATTCACCCTTACACATTGAAGAGAATCAGGATCCTGACCCAAATTTCAAACTCTGTAAAACCCCCAACACCAATGTCTAGGAAACCTGCCACATCCCAGAAATAGGCAGGTCTTCAACCTTGGAAATAGGACTATTAAGAATTCACAGATTATCTGAAACATTTGCTAATCACCCCACCCCCCGAGCTAGAGGGAGAGGAAGACTCAAAGCACTAGGGAGAGCCTGCTGAGAACACGCCAGCCGGCCCTTGTAGGGGTTTAGGTTGTCAACCTAATCCCCGCCACAGCTATTGTATGACTGTATCAGGGAAATGGTGTACGTGTGTGTGAGGTGGGGGTGTGGGGGGGACAAGCATGTTAAGAAATTTAACAAAGTCAGATGATTTTTTTTCTTTAAACATTGGAGAGTGTTGTGTTTATACATGCTGGGCAACAGAAACCATAAATCTTGCTGGATTTCTGCAAACTGCTGCGTGCAGCCTGCAAGCAGCATTCCTGTCAATGGGAGGAAGAGACAGACAGAAATCCAGACAGACAGGCAGCACCCCCAGGATGTGAAGCTGTTCCCACTGCAAGCTGGAGTGGAAGGAGATGCTGACATCCAGAACAAAGTGTCCTTCGCGGGGTGCCAGAGCTCTCCCTTCGTGGTCTCGGTGTGTAGAAAGGATGCTCAGTGGCAAGGTCTTCATGTCCCTCTTTTCTGGAATCAAAATACAGAAAGGGCTTTTTAGTTATTCTGGAACTTCTTCCTGTAGAGCCCATTGTTGTGTTCCAGGAAACAAAACTCAGCAAGACAACAAAGACTAGATCTGCTGGAAGGAAGGCAATAAAGAGCAAGTCCTCTCCAGAGGGTAATTAGCCCTTAGTCATTCATCCTGGAAGTCCCAGCTACAGCTCAGGTTAATGTTCAGGTAGCTTCTCTCTATTTCCTTAAGACAATTTTTTTAAACATTTTTTTCCCCCCAGAACGTTATACTATTAATTGCCAATTTGCATATGTGTGCAGCTGCTGTTTTGGCTCTGAACTCAATTCGATAAGCTTGCTGGAGGTATCGCAGAGCACTTGGCAGCTTTCCTATTTGAAAAGAAAGCCTCTCTCCACAACAGAACAGCTGATCGTCTATCAGCGATAGACCCTGATGGCGAGAATTACAATTACACTACTTTTCACACTAAATCTGGGTGATAGCTACTTGGAAAGAAGTTTCATCATTTTTTACCACAAACTGGAAAAAGAATTACATGGTCATGCTGTGCTTTTAAAGGCAGTTTGGTTCACGTTTGTCTACTTAACACCTAATTCCAAGAAGTCCATAGGCACCCAGAGATCTGGATGGCGCGTAATGAATTCACTGTTTAGGTGGAAGATTTAAAAAATCTACCTCAAATTACGTTTATTTACAAGGCGGCCAGGAAGTGTTAAAGTTGTTAGACGCTTCATTTATTAAATAATTTGTGGGTATTTTCAGTTGTCATATCTAGAGTCATGGGGTTTGCTTTTTTTTTTTTCCCTTCCTTTCCTTTTTAATTAGCAATCCAAAACAATGCAACTGCGATTTAACAATTCCTCACATCATCTTGGGCTCTTCGGTTCAGCTGTGAATGTGAGGTAGTTCGGGTTGTTACGTTGGTGCGTTGACAAATGACGTGGGTCGCATGGTGCTGTGAGGACCCAGCAGCCCAGGCAGGTCCTACCTTCGTGCATTGCTCAGGAGAGCGAGGGGCCTTGCAAGAAGGCATTTGGGGAGCTGAGCACCACCCAGGAGGACACAGCGACTGGGGCAGGGGACACTCATAATGACTGGATTTGTGATCACCACTTAATTAACTTCCTGGTTAATGTGCAGGTCCTGCTTGGGAAACTCAGCACCTCTTCACCCAAGTGCTTCTTGTCAGAGCCCTCACCCCTCTCTCACTTTCTGGGACGTCAGAAAGGACCGTCTTTCCTCCTTTTGCAAGAACACCCTCCCCCCCGCCCCCCCCCCCATCATCAGACAATGGAAGAGGCCCCTAGACAGCCCCCTTGTTCCTCTCTGTCTTCCCTCCCATCTTGACATTTAGACGCATTTGTAGACAGAAAGACAAGCAAGCAAACGAACCAGAGTGAAACCCACCTGGAGCAGAAGTGGGGCACGCTCACCCCTCCTCCTGACGTCGTGAAGCTAAGAGGAAGGTGGACTTCGTTTTCCCTTTGAGTCGCTGGCTTTCTTAGCTTTCTCACTCTCACAGACCATCCACCCGAGGACTACCCATTGATTGATCGCCCGTAGAGATGCATTTGGTGTAAAGGAAAAAAAAATCACAGTTTTATTGGCTCCCAGGAGACAAAACAAACAGAACAAGATATTCATATTAATGCAAACAATGCCACAAACCAGGGGAAGAACCGCCCGCGGGGCCAGGCGCAGCGCGGCCGGGTCGGGAAGGGCCCGGGAGCCGAGGTTTCCGGCCTCGCCGACCCCGGGCGCCGCTCTCCGGGCAGAGGAGCCCCGGGGCCAGCGCTGGACAGCCGGGCACGAGGCCGGACCGGCGGCGCGGGAGGAGGCCTCCAGGCCAGGCCTCCGGCCTGAACGTCCGCAGGGCAGGGCTGCCGGGCCCGAAAGCCCTCCTGGGTTCTCCCTCCCCTTCCCTGCGCCGGGACCCAGCGCCCAGCCTCAGTTTCCCTGCACACCTGGGGCCGAGGTGCAGCCTGGGAGGGAAGCAGGGAGCTCTTTGGAGGGAGGGAGGGATGCGACACGCATTCTCGGTTCGAAAAGCTCACCTTACCTTGGAGATGATATAAACACACATTTAAATGCAACACAAAACAATGCATAATCCAAAGCGAGGGGAGTAGTTGGTGCAGCAAATGCTGAGAGGTATGTAAGAGGCCCCGAGGCTGCCTGCGGAATGAGGAAGGAAGAAAGAAAATTCCAGGCACAAAAAAGGATATCTGCTCTACACCTACTCACACGCCCCACCTCTCCCCAAACCCACGAAAAGAAAACGAAAAAGAAGGAAAAGCTGTTAAGACTTGATTTCACATCTTTACAGTCAATGATGTGTTAAAAAATAGGGTCACCAAATGTTGCGTAGGGCAGACTTATAGTAAAAGTTATTTGTTGTTTATTTCTAAGTCAAATTTATCTGGGCATCCTGTATTTTTATTTGCTAAATCTGTGTAGCTTAACTTAAAAAGTACTTTATTGAAGAAGCTATGCAAGGAGACAGGCTTATGCGGTGATGCATATCGATGAGGATAGTTGGGGCATTTTTATTGGGACTTGGCCTTGGAAAGGAAACGAGTCATCCCTACCGCACACTTTTCCAAGCATCTTGTAGGGTGGAGGAGAAAAAGAAATGACTGAAATGCTTGGAAATGTCCTTATATTTGGGGGGAAGTGGTGTCGTCGTTGACTGGAAAATGGGCCAGCATTCCTCCCTGGGTTGGCTCCTTTCCAGGCCAGTGGAGGGTCCCATCGCAGGCCTGGAAGCAGAGTGGCAGTTACTATGGTACTCCCACGTCAGGACTATACATTTTTTTTTCTAAACTCTTACTATAGGGTCACATTGCTCATTGGCATTTATTTTGAAAACAAAACAAGAAAAAGTTGGGCCTTGAAAACTTTAAAGGCAGAAGGGTAGAGCAAAATCTGCTCTGAAATTCATCAAGTGCTCTAATCTACAAATAGATCTACCCAGGCCTTGTAGATGCTGAAAGAAAAGACTTTCACAATGCCAAAGGTAAAACCTCAGAAAAACACACAAACAGAACAGTGGGCCTTTGCATATTGGAGTGTCGCAGTGTGTGTGTGTGTGTGTGTGTGTGTGTGTGTGTGTGTGGAAGCTGCTTAATAGAGGAAGCCTGCTGCTTGCTTTTCTTCCTCAGTCCGGGTTAGAGAAGCTTTATTGAGGAAGCTTTATCGCCCTTACCGATCCTTTGGATTCCCAGTGAGCTTGCCTTCCTTCTAAGCCAATTGCTTGTCATTGCATAATGCCCCTTTCTCACTGGCGATTAGTGCCATTTAACAACTTTAAAAAGGAGAAATTATTTATCTAATGAGAGCTGTTTCCAGAGTAGATTTATCAAAAGTTGAAAAGATAATATAGCCTGGAGACCTCCTCATGAGCCTCAAGGCTATCTCTAGACAAGTGCAGGCCAACTCTTAACCCAAATGAAATATCTGGTGTAGAAAATGTTTTAGCTCTGGTTTATTAGTTTGGAAAATACATACTGGCTTACTGTTTACCTCCTCTCCTATCTTAGTTTGGACCTCAGACTTCAAAAATATATTCCAAAACTTGCTGTTCCCTCACTGGGTCAGGCATGAGAAATGCTCTACACTCAGTGTGCTAAAGTGCTTCTTACTCCCAGCGGAAATATTCTGGGCCTGTGTTCTGGTGATAAATTGATAATTCCTAAAAGGACGCCCCACCCACTGGTCAGGTAGAGTCAGGCTCTCCCTACTGTCTTATTGGTTTAACATAATGGCTAGTCTCTTTCTTTGTATAAAAAAGACTTCTGACATAATGATTTAAGCTTCCTATGAAGCCAAGTACAAAGCCAATGTAAAAAGTGTATCTTTTTTTGAGGTGAGGGATTATTATGGAAAAAAATAGTGGATTGAAAGGCTGAAGAGCTTGAGGTGGGTTCTACTTATTTGAGTGGACGTGCAGGACTCATTCATTCCCTTTAGACAGTTTTTATTTTGTTTGTTTTGTACACACACAAAAATGTTGTATTCTTCAGTCTTTAAGATTTTTTATTTCTAAGGCAGTTATTCCTTGAATTAATTTATAAGCAATAACTCATATTCTCTACACTGCTTCCAAAGGAGATAAGCAAGATATTTTTAAAAAAGTATTCTTGATATAGCTCTAAACAGCAAAGTTGTCCAGGAATTTCAGATTCCAAGGGGATATTCAAGTGAGGGAGACCAGTTCAACATAAAAGGTTGAACAACCAGGTGCATATACTCTGGAAAAGTGACCTAAAGACAAACAACTCTGTACAGATAGGACAAAGGCCCAACTCGACCCCAATGAAATATTTGGGGTAGAAAATGTTTTAGTTCCAGTTTAATAGTTTGGAAAATACATAGGCTCACTTCCAGTTCATACTGGCTTACTTTTTTTTCCTTCCCTATATGACCTTTGGTTTAGAATTTGGACTATTAAAAAGTGAACATTGTGTTTGGGCATTATGGTAAGGCTTGACTCCATGCGTTAGGTACATGTTTGAGCACTTATACTTCAGTCCTATTTGGGGATTGAGACCTCAGAAAGAAGAGGACTGAAATAGAGCAAAGGCTAAAGTCATTTAGTAAAATACCACTTTTGAATATTCTAGTGTTTTTTTGTATGTTAAGTCTACAAATTCATCCATGAGGATCTCTGAGGCTGGAGGAGGTTACTAATCTAGTTGAAACTGCTTCTAGAACTGCCCTAAGAAAATTGCTTCATGATGTCCTATCCGTGTTATAAGGTGATGTGTCTTTTAATTTGAGGTCCTCCTTGAACTGTAAGCTCCAACAAGCTTTCGCTAAACAGACTTCATTCACATTCTGAATCTGGTTTTTGTCTCACACATATTAAATTTTACAAAACAGAAAGAAACAATAGAGCTTATTAGGAAAAACTTGTTTTGAATAGCAAATTAAGCTTAATGGAAATAGGCACATGTTTTATCACGGTTCCTCCCCCCCCCCCTTTTTTTTAACCAATTGAACATTTACATCTTTTTTAATGTGCTGTGATTTCCCCCTTAAGTCTTAAGCTGGCACCACACACGTTCAAGAAATAAGACCTATATCACTTGTATCTACTGAGAGAAATCATTGTAATATTGTGGATTTCAAATGCATAGCTTTCCGAAAAAAGATTTAAGCAATCAGCCCTAAACTGTATTAATTAAATCATTGTGGCAGTCTAAGAATCCAAAGAGCCACCTAATTTCTAAGAGAGTGTAAATCAACTGTCAGTTCTGACTGGTTTCAGATTATGCCTTGTTCTTGGAGACTGGAAACCTGTACAATCAGGGGTCCACCTGACTAGACGGTTTGCTATTGAGAGATATGCCCCAGGTGGAGGCATCTTCAAAGCCAATATATTTTCTTTATAACTGGTGTCAAATTGATGTATATATTAAAAAATCTTGGAAAATGATCTCAAAAAGGAAGTAACAGCCCAATGAGCCATATGTTCAGGGAACCTAACAGGTTTCCACCGGGACCAAATTTCACTTCACCTTTTTGTCCTTATGTGCAAATAAAAACTTATCTGTAAATGCACCATTAAAACGGTCTTGCAAATTTGTGAAGTCTAAAGACTGAGAAGACTAAACTCATAACAACCAAATTGTTGGAAGATAACAAATTTTATTAACTATTAGAAATACGTCACGTAACACGGAATTGAATTACATTTATTTGAACTTTATAGGTTCACTGCTTCAGAGAGATACTTTTATAGAATTGGTTAACGAAAGGCTGATTAGAATAGCTAATAAATTGCTTAATTTTGATGCGGATGGTGCATCCGAGTCTCCAAGTTTACGTTTAATAAACATGTAAAGGTAATTTTTCCCTCTGTTACATAGGTTGCTATATTAACAGATTTCAGATGCCAGGGAGTTTTTCAAATGCCAGACCCTACTCCAGCACTGAGAAGTCTGTGAGGCACTAAGGACAGAGAGGCCTGCTGAGTGGTTTTCCAGAGTAGAAACCAAAAAGAATTAACATTTATTTACACACAATGCTTAATTGAAGTCTTTTAAGAATTCTCAATTTAAAAACTGTTAAACATTCTGTATTATTTTAGTTGATCCTAATAATTTTACATTCAGCTATTGTATTGGTGTGCTGAGGCATATTCTAAAAGGAAAAATGCTTGCTGTGTGCTTGAATAGTATTCATATAACTAGGTCAATCATGGTGATATAAAATACCCAAATCTTTTCAAGTGATTTTTACTTTTTTGTGTTGTACTTTTACTGTGAAACATTGCAAACTGAAGGGTAGGGAGAATAGTATCAATATGCATGACAGTTTTATCAAATCTTCACATTTTAAATTGATTTAGAGGAACAATTGTGTGTGTGAAGTTGTGCAATGGTAAAGGTCTACAGGAAAAGAACTGCCCAGCATGGATTATTTTTCAGCTGCTTTCCCTTCCATCTATGGCTTGGGGGAAGGAAGTTTATGTTAATGTAGACACCTGGTTAGCTAAAGAACAGGGAACCCATTAAGGAATTGCATTCTCATCAGTCTAACTCCGACCAGTTCTCTGTAGCTGTGTTTCCTTTAACCTACTTAAACCATCAGAATGTTAATGGTTCAATGTGTTTAAACCTTTCAGGGTGGTTTATGTTAGGCCTGTAATAGTAAAAATGTAAGAATAAAAGCGTATTTTAAGCAAAAGCTGTAAACTCAACAATCAGCTTTTAAACTCAAACAGTAGGAGGAAATTATATCCAAAACCACAGCTCCAGGGCCTCAGGCTCTGCTGGATTCTCGGTCCAGGGGCAGCCACAGCCCTGATGTTTTGACCAACTTCTCTCAGGCCAGAGCTCAGAGCCAGCAATCCTGACCCCCTCAGGCCTCCAAGACTCCGAGGCAGAGGGTGGGTGGCCGGTTTCCTAAGGGCTTTAGCTCACCCGGGGCAGTTTAATGGTGCTTCTCCGAGGGGTCTAGAAGCTCCTAAGTCTAGGTTTGGGTCAGGAGGCTAAGCCTTGGAAGCACAGGCCTATTTGTCTTCCTTCTGGACGTAACTAAATCGTGTGGTAGTTTAGCTCTGACCTGCGCTGGGGAAGGGGGGAGGGGAGAAAGGTTTTGGGGTCTGCAGGAGATCAAGGAACAAGGGAGACTTTGCTGGCGGCTGCATCCGTCCTGGGGCCCGAGCCGGGGTCTGCCGTCTGTCCAGGGGCCTTCTTTGTTGTTCTGGCCCCTACTCCACGCCCCCGCCCGCCCCTGGCGCTTCCTGAATTCGCTTAGGTTCCCGTTCGCCGCTCCACGCGTGCAATCCACCGGCAGAAAGCGAGTGCGCGCGACCACGCAGGTTCGCGTCCTCTTCTCCAAGACCTGGCACCGCGATCCGGGGCCCTGGGTCCCGCCGGGCCCCAGGCGCACCGGCACGAGTGGCCTCCGCGGCCCGGGCCGGCGAGCGGTGCCCGCGGGGGGTGCACGGGGCGCGGGGCCGCGAGGGGCGCAGTGGCAGTGGCTGCGTTCCACTTGCCAGCGGCGGGGAGGACGCGCGGGAAAGCGGGGGAGCAGGCAGCGGGTGGCGGCGGCGGCGGCGGCGCGGGCCGCTGAAAAGGAGGGAGCGCCGCGGGCGGAGGGGGGCGCGCGGAGGAGGGAGGCCGCAGGAAGGAGGGAGCGCGGCAGGCAGGCGGAGGGAGGGCTGATTAGCATGCAGCAGCGCTCGCGCGCCCGGCTCCATTGTTTTAACACCTCCCCTCTCCTCCGCGCCAATCTGTCACCGTTCAGCAGGCGAACGCTGCTGCCTCAAATGCTGCTCTTCTCAAATGAGACGGATAATTAGTTGCCCCGCACGAATGCCGCACTCTTCTCACCCCTGATTGCTATCACCTTCTTGCTCCTGGCAGTTTTGACACCTCGTAATCAGCCTGCTGCTTTTCTCTTTTCTTCCCGACTTCTGTTTCCCTCCCCCCGTTCCTCCTTAGTGTGTTTATTTATTAATTATTACTATTACTATTATTATTACTATTCTTTTAAATGCAATCTGGTTCCTTTTTGGACGAGGCAACCGCCGAGTCACCCTCCCGCGTAGACGTGTGCGCCTCTATATGTCGATATAAGATAGGATGTGCGTGCGTGAGTCGGGGGCGGGCTTGCGGTTTTGCGGGAAACTGCTTCCACGCGGAGAGAATTCTCTTCTCCTTAGGATATTTCTGGGAAGGGAGGAGTTGGGCGAGGGACGGGAGAGGAGAGTTGGGGAGACCTCCATGAATGCTTTGAAGATCTCTTAGAAACTAATCAACTGGGGAGTCTTGGAATCCGCTGTCAGAAGCGCGTTCTCCCCGCTCCCCACTAACAAGCACTGACAGTCTAATTACTGCGGCTACGAGCAGCTGTCGCGGCAGCAGCCGGGAGAGAAGGCGCCACGGGCTGGGCGCGCCCGGCCGGCCCCGCGGAACCGCCGGAACCCGGCCCGACCCCGGGGAGGATGGGGAGAAGGGCGAGGCCCCGCACCCGAGAGGCCCGCGGGCAGAAGGCGGGCCTCGGAGCCGGCGGACGCGCTCATCGTTCACATTTATAAAGTCTTTACCTTGAAGGTTAAAAGATGTGAAAGAAAAAGGAGGGGCCGCGGGGAGTGGGAAGAACATCTCCCGAGCTTCCACCCACCCCCGTTCTACCTCCCCGAGCTCTCCCTCCCCCGGTGTTGGTAAAATAACCACGCACCCCGGGCTGAGGGGGCGGGGTGAGCCAGGCGCGAGTGTAGGAAAGCAGATGTCCCCGCTGGCAGCAGCCTCAGCCTCCGGGGAGCGCGGCGCCGGGGGGCCCTCCCGAGGACATTCACCTCCCACTTCTCAGGCGTCCCGCTCACAACTGCCTCGCCTCGGCGGGGGTGTTTTTTTCAGACTCAGCGTTTCGCGTGTGCAGCTTTTTTACCTGGGAGCTGTTCTTACCCGGCCACGCTTAGCAGATGTCAAGATGCAGCCCCTGCACGACTCAGTCATCAGAGACAGAGGGAGAGGCCGGGAGGTGCCCACTCCACCTTCAGCGGCTGCCAGCCGCCCCTGCCGCGCAGGAAGGAGCCTGTCCTCCAGGCTGCCTCCCGCGGGCCCGAGAGGGCTTTGTCCCGCCGAAGCCGGTAGTCCCAGGACCCAAAAGAAAACAAGGGTTCCCCGCGCTTCCTGCACACGTGGTGATGTGGGAAAAGAGAGAAGCGGGGTCAGCGATACACTGTCATTGGAGTCACTTTCTGGGCTGTAATTTCTTTGGGTTGTCAGTAGTCTAGTAGATGTCAACTGTGTGAGAGGGGCTTTTCCTCTTTCAGAAAAGGAGAAAGAAAAAGCATCCCCTTTCGCGATAGGTACAGTGGTATATTCTGGCTGGTACTCACTGGAGTGTTTTTATTTTTAATTTTGTGTGTGTGTATGGGGTGGGAGAAGTGAGAGGGGAGGCTGGGTGGGTGGAGGTTGGGGGGGGGGGAGAGACTGGGATAATTGTCTAGGCATTTCCATTCAGACCCAGTGGCAATGAAAGAAAGATGTACATGCCGCAGACACCTTCACAGTGAATACCTAATCACCACTATGTCACCTGGGTGAGGAAGATGTCAGTGTGATGTGCTTGGCACCCTGAGAAGTTGAGGCACTGCTCTCATCCTTCCTCAAGTTAAGGCTCTTCACTGTGGCACAGGGGCCTGCTCCAATTTCCTCATCCTAAACCCTCCAGCTTTTCCAAACACATGTTCCAAAGAAGGCTTAAATTTCTGTTTTGAGAGTTGCAAATCAATGTTTACTTCATAAAATGTAAGTCATGCCTCAACCATTTAAAAAAATTGGGGGTGGGGGAGGGAGGGAAGAGAAACCTGAAAGAATTACAGGGAAGGAAATTTTAAACATTTTGCAGCCTTCTGAACTGGTATCTTCTCAATGTCTCCCAGTGGCCATCAACCAGGCTGCTAACAATGAGTAACAAATTTATCAACAAGAATGTGAATATTACTAATATAAATAAATATGGATATAGTTTTAGATTTGCTTCCATTAAATGCAAGTATGTTTCTTTAGTTAGTGTGAAAAATAATTAAAAAATTCAAAGTGAGCTACTAGTTGTAATAAAATATCACCTAACCTGGTATCACTCTTCTATCAAGTTATTGGAAATAAAACATGCATTTTATAAACTTTCCAAAAATGTGTGTTTTTTCCTTTACATTTTTTTACTCAGGAACAAAGAACACATTGATGATCACAATATAAGTAGCTCTTTAAATACTTAATTCATTTCATCATGTAGCTACACAGAAAAATTAAAACCAAGTATATTATTTTAAAAAAATCTAAAGTGTTTAAATTGTTTTACTAGTGATTTTATCACTGGGCAACAAATGTCTTAGGTTTTGTATTTAGATGCTCATGTTGTCTGCTATTCTCTATTATAGGTTTATTAAAAAAGCATATCACGTAGAGCATAAATAATTTAAAAATTTTAATGAAAACAAATGAAACATTTGACATCACCAAATTCAATAGATATAACTAGGATTCCAAGCACTAGGCTTAGATAGTTGAAACAAACATAAATTATGGTCATACAATTCTGTTACGTCACATACATAATTGTGAATTATGGTAATAAACACTGTAAACATGAACACAATCAACGGCAATTTGATCTTTTAAAAGATAATAAAGGAGGGTTATAATATAAGTTTAGAAAAAATTCAAATATCTGTGATTTTTCAATAAATGATCTTGAACTAACTTTGCAATCAAGTATCTACAGTATTACAAATCCCAAATCATCACATAGAACAGTGACATGTCTGTTTTCAAATGCGTCTTAAGTCTCCTCAATTAAAGTGTGAATTAAGATGCCGGAGGAAATCCCCCATGGAAGTAATGGATGGTGGGAGAACTTCGTGACAGAATTCACATACTCGAGGTATATGCAGTTCTGAGCCTGTGCGACTTAGTACCGATGATAAGTCACTGTCTTGATTAGGAAAGGGCTTCCAAACAGGCTGCAGGAAACAAAGAAAAACATTTCCTGTTATTTGTACTTAAAATCAATTTTCATTGAATTTCAAATTCAAATAGTTTGAATGGGTTATGTGCATATATATGAAATCCCTAATATGAAAGCAAATTACCTTTCCATAGAGTTAGCGTGAGACATGACTACATTCTCTTTTTCATAAGGGGTACAACTAAACTGTGATTAAAAATCACTTAAATACACTTCCATGTACTTTGTCTTCACATATTTAAAAATTTTCCAACTTTAGCACCAGCATATTTTAATACCAGTACCACAAAGGCAGTAGTTTTAGAACAACAGTCAATAATTGAGACCTTAAAAATTAAATTCTACCTTTTCTATTTTACAATAGAAACCTTAAATTATAGGGCCTTTATTAATACATAGTCCATTAGACATAATATGTATATATACATGCATTGTGATGAAGAGAAATTCAAATTTCACTACTTATAAACAAATACATAATGAGTAAATCATATGCAAATGTTTTTTTGATTTTTGAAAAGTTTTTTTTTCTTTGAAACTACCAGACAAATTCCATTGATTATTTGTGTTTTTTTAAAAATCACAAACATTTAGCCCTAACTGGTTTGGCTCAGTGGATAGAGCGTCGGCCTGCGGGCTGAAGGGTCCCAGGTTCAATTCCAGTCTAGGGCACATGCCTTGGTTGTGGGGGTCGATCCCCGATGGGGGGGGCGTGGAGGCAGCCAATCAATGATTCTCTCTCATCATTGGTGTTTTTTTCTATCTCTCTCTCCCTCCCTCCCTCTTTCCCTCCCTCCCCATTTCCCTTTCTCTCTGAAATAAAAAATATATATATTAAAAGAAAACACACCACAAACATTTAAATTAATCATTCAACAAAATCTAACACCTGATTTATTCTTTCTTATTTTGCTCCTGTTACATAGTGCATAGTCTGGCCTTCTTTATTCCTTTTAGTGGCTGAATGAAGTAAAATCTGTTAATAGTTACCTAATTATAGAATTATAGAAAATTGTAATTCAACAAAACTATAAGCAGCATATAAATACCCTTAAATAACTGAATTTATTAGTAAAAAAAAAAAATTATACGAGAAGGGCAAGGAAAAGCCTTTTAGCTCCATAGGAGGTATGCAATAAATACTTGTTGATTGGACTATCTTATTTTCCTAAAGTGTTGCAAGCCAAATTATTTTTTAAACTTGCTTTCTTACCTTGCATAGATGAATTACCTTGACATAGCTAAATGCTGATAGTTTGAGGAAAATCACCTCAAAAAGTCAATTTAAAGAGACACCTTTGTGTTCCTATTACTAATATGTTTTTAAAGTAATAGCCTAGTTCAACATCTAATACAGTGTTAGTTTTCATTCCCTCAATCAATCTCTTTCATTCTAGTTAGCCAATCATTTACAAAAACACTATATGTATCACTATTTGAGACATTTAGATATTAGTATGGAGGGCTAATAATAACACTGACTCAATTCCTTTTGTGAGAAGTGGTAATTTTATTACATAAAACAGTAATATCTGAAACATACATTCTGAAATAATTTTTGAAAAAACCTTTCTTCATGATAAAGAAGCAGTAATCATTTTGAGTATATAAGCAAATGTCTAGTTAGCTAGATTTAAATTTTACTGCTTGCAGTTTAAACAAAAAGTACAACTGATTACTACCTACCACCTTAAGGGGAAATTGATTTAGATATAAATAAAAGGTATGCTAAAATAATTATTAAGATCTATAAAATACTAAGAAATAGACTTAGAAGCAATTTAGCTTCTAAATTTGGTGAGCCAATCTTCTACTGCAATTTATCTTCAAAGTCCATATTTATCTTTCTTTGGATAAGGAGCTATTAATTAAGATTTGATCTCCTCATAGAATTTAGATGGGGTCCCAATGACTGACTCAGCAAAAGTAGGAAGAAAAGAAAGTCACACAGAGCAAAAATAAGCAAGTTATATTTTAGATTTTCTAATAATAGCCGAACGTATAAAAAAAGTGTTCAGTAGTAATGATTGATAAAAAGTAAAAATCTGAAAGATGTAACCACAATTTTGCTCCTGTTATTTCAACTCAAATTCTATTTACCATACTAGCTTTATTAATACAAATAAAATAGAAAAATATTTTTAAAAACCCATCTTAAGAAATAGTTTTTCAATCCTGAACTGTAACATGGCTTTCAAATCAAACTAATTTTGCCTTTCCTGCCAAAATATCAATTATCTAACCTTATGCCCCATGTCTTGTGACAGCTCAACACCAATTCTGAATTTTTTAAGCTTTGAATACTTTTCCATCAAGTTGTAATCACATAGCAGCTGCTTCCCTGCTCTATCACAGAAAGCAAATGCACAATGCAGGGTGCCATCTACTGAAACATGAATGCACAGGCAAACTAACTAGTAAAAGGACAAGCAAGAAATATAATGGAGAAAAAAGTAACAAGCATTAGAACTGATGCATTTCACAGCTCCACAGGAATTCTACTTGCAATAAATGAAATTGCTTAATTTGCTTCATTTAGTAGTAACTTATCACTAAGACTATGATGTGAAATAAGGTACAAAGTAGAATATAAGTGAGTTTGTAATTTAAGTTTATTGTCAGAGATGCCTAGTTTTCCTCACTACTAAAATATACCACAGCTTGGCTATTGCATCCTTTGTATGCTGATTTAAAAGTCTATAGCCTATCTGAGTACTTACAAAGCCAAAGGGTATTCATCAAGTTGTTTAAGACAAAGAGAAATCAAACAAATGTCTGCAAGTTATATAGACATTTACACCAATCTGTATTTTCATGAGTGTCTGTTTATTTTAATAATTATATATTTTCATTTGCCTTCAGGCATTAAAAGCTTTTTTTTAAAACTAAAAAAAATTATCCTGTGATAATACCTGAATAAAAAGGATGGTAGGAGTGGATTGGGGGGCATTAAGAAGTCTGCAAGTTTTAGGAACATTAAAGTATTTAATTAAAATAATATATATGCAGAGACTATTAAAAATATGTTAGGCTGCATGTTCAGTGCCAGATTAGAAACCAAAACTGAACTGTACAAATCTATGTACAGTATAAATGATAATGTAATAGGATTATTAGTTGAAAGACAGATTACTTATTTTGATAAATGGGAATATACAATGCAATTATTTCCTTATGCTACATCACAGATTCTTGTAAAGATGAGTATGATCTACACAAACTGTTAAATAGAGAAATGCCACTTGCTTCACAGTATGAAATTTAAAAAAGAATCCCATTATAACACTGATGCTGAGTGAGAGCTCTGTAAAGGGACTAAGAAAGTGACACGTGCTAGATATGGATAAGGCTTATGTATATTTT
This sequence comes from Myotis daubentonii, assembly GCF_963259705.1. Taxonomy (NCBI): domain Eukaryota; kingdom Metazoa; phylum Chordata; class Mammalia; order Chiroptera; family Vespertilionidae; genus Myotis; species Myotis daubentonii. The sequence goes on from NC_081846.1 coordinate 54,949,219, forward strand.
AAAACGTGTCATAAGTTTTAATTAAGGTACTTTATAATAGAGCTTTCCCATATTCATCCTTTATAATTTCATGTCATTTATTAGAGAGCTTGGATCTTTTATTGGGAGCTTAAATTGGCTTTTCATTAGTTTAAAAGGATGTCCAATAATCTGAAAGAGATGTATATCTGTGCCTGTTTGGCAAAATGTGTGTCCACACATAATATACTTGTTAATGTAAAACAGTTACCTGCTGTGGTCCTCGGACAGCTTTTCCTGGGGAATCAAGTGAAGGAAAAGGTGTATGAGACAGGTCCTCAAGTGGTAATGTATTTACATACAATGCAGGTGGCAAACACGGAGCTCTATCCAGAGTGGTCCTGATACAAGTGTTTACAAGATTTGAGGATTCTGTATTGTCAGTTGTTTTAAGGTTTTGTATAGCTGAGGCTATGGGGTCAATTCTCTGAATTTCAAATAAAGTTTCTTCTGTTTTAACAAAGTTTCCCAGGTCGTCTCTGATATCTATATTGAATTTATCTTGGCACACAGCCTCAGATGCAGCAGGACCAAGGACGTTGGGTCTTTCTGAAGTGCTATGCAAGAAAGTAGAGTCACTGTCCATCGGTGGAAACTTGACATTGAATTTAGAAAGTGATTCAAAAGAGGTGTCCTCTTCATCTTGGCCCAGTCCTCTTGGTGTGACAGATGTGATGCAGGATGCACTTCTATTTATATCATCGTTAGCCTGAGGCTCAAACAGCGCTTCTTGTTTATCTGCTTTATCTGTACACTGTATAGGCACCGAGCACTGTGTTCCTGCAGAGAAAAGAACACACAAGGAAAACAGTCATATACCAATCATTCTTAACAGTCTGAATGCCATTAGCCTTGGACAGATGAGCATTATTTTTTCTATTGGTTTTTATAGGAACTGAAGACAACTGTGATTTTTTACATTTGCTACTGTCTTACACAGAAATATTAGCATTCTCTGGTGGGTGAACTGGAACATGCTTATTAGCTGCAGTTTAACTGCTTTGTATTTTTCCCCCCAGGTCTTTTGCTGTAAACTTTGCATCTTGTTCACAGTTCTACTCTTCTACACTTAAAAAAACCCAAAACCGTTTGCTTGTAATGTATACATTTAAAATTTTGTCAGGAAGAGAAGCTGCAACTGCGAGCTTGCTTATTAGACAAATACCTTGTTAAAAGGGAAAATCCTTATGAGATTACACACACACACACACACACACACACATATTTATTACAGATTAAAAACCTATATGAATTAGCATATAGCAAAAATTAGCAAAAATTTTAAAGGTCATTCATTTCCCCTAATATTACTGTGTGACAGCATTTCACCAATCTATGTAGCCACTGTCTACTCTCAATAATCTATGTGAGAGAGTGGTGGAGGAGGAGGCGGGGGTTGGGGAGAAAGAAGAGAGTAGAGGTAAAAGAAGGATGAAGTTTTGGAATGCATGTTTAGCAAATTATATATGAATATATAAAAGCTCATCTTATAGATTAAACAAAAAAGGCCTCTGTAGATAACAGGTAGATATCAGGTAGATAGATACCAGGGCCTCTGTAGCTCATTTATCTAGAAGTCACTTGTCCAACAAATTCAGCTCTCTAGGACATAGGCAAAGCTAAAAAAGTAAATAAATGGAACTTCTCAGGAGTCAGAATTAGAGCCTCAAGCTCCACAGATATATGAGTTTTGCTCTTATTCTCATTTTAGATTTATTCTAACAAGCTTGATTATGTGTCCCTAGCTCATAGCTGGTTAGAAGCAGCATATTAAAATGTATGCATAGAGTTGTTGAAGGCAGATATACTTGTCAACAAGAGCTGAAGGCAGGAGAGGAGACAAGAAAAAAAAAAAGCAGATATAAGAACTCAGAAAACACTAGTCTTGTTTAGGGCCAGGAGGGGCTACATTTCTCAAGGAAAAAACAAACAAACAAACAAACAAATAAACAACCCCAAACAAAAAAACAATGATCAAAGCACTTTCCATGTTGATGATCCTGAGACATTAGAAAAGGCTCAGTTATGCTCTACAATGTTACTTCAAGAAGGCAGTGAGGTTGGAAGTTGATAATGTATTTTCATTAAATGGGCAAACAATAAAAATTAAAAATGATTATCACTTTAACAATGTAAATATCAATGAAGTTGTACACTCATGAATGGAAAATTGACCAATTTTGGATGCCGATTTAAGCAGACAGTTGTACAAAGCACCTTGCACAGTATCTGTTCAGGTTAGTAGATACTTAAGAGAAGTCAGTTCCTTCCCTTCCCCTAGGGTCTTTGCAGTCTCATACCAAGTTGCATTCCAATAATCCAACTGTTTGGTCCCTCTGTTATATACCTTCTATATTTTTTAGTACAGACCACCTTCTCTTGTTAGATTATTATAATAGCCTTTGAACTGCTCCCTTGCCTCTAAATTTATCTCATATTTAATCCATTTTCTACATCTCCCCACTCCCTACTGCCTTAATTTTTCTAAAGTGCAAATCTGGTCCTGTTACCTTCCTAATAAAACCTTTTCATGGCTCTCCATGGCCTTCAGCCTCTAGTTAACTCTCCATTCTCTCATATTCACTATACCTGTCTCACATCTTACTCTGGCTATCATGAACTTCGGTATAGTGCTCCAAAATAGATATGCTCTCTTCTTTTGTGGTTTTTGCACATGCTGTGCAGACTACCTGGTGTCCCATCCCACTACTCTTTGTCTAACTCTTACTTACTCTTTATTCCTTGGCTTAAATATTAATTTATCTGGATGGCTCTTCTGGCTTCCCAAGACTGGTTTATGCATGACTTGGGTGCTCTGCAGACTAAACACTCTGCATTGTACCTATAAGCATAACTTTCTTAAAGGTATACTTAAAGTGGTTTCTTAAGGTTCTAAACTATGTTTTGTTTTCCACTTATTCCCAGTACTGTGCCCAGTGCCCGACACATAGTATGCCCTCAATAAATGCAGTCTGAATGAATCTGTATTCTCCTCCCCTCAGAGCTAGGTATAAGAATCTACATTTGCTAGATAATCTGGCCTAGGAGTGGTACAGTAATTGAGATCAAGCTTAATTGTTTAGCAAGATTTCTTTGTCTGCTGAAGTTCTTAAAATCCATTAACTCTCAAGTAGTCATTTTCCTAGTAGTAGATTTAACAGTGGCAAGAAATTCTAGGAAACAGTACTTTCTTTGTAGATTATACTTGCTAATTGCAAATAACAAATAAGGAAAACCAACAGTTGAGGCACCCAAATTCTGTATCACCTGAGAAGGAAGAAACACTTATTGAAATGACTGTTACAAGAAGAGTCTGCTGCTGCTGATAATGCCAACATTAATAGTGCTTCTATGTGCTATGCACTATTATAATCATTGTATATACACAATTTCATTTAATTTTCAAAATATTCACGTGATAGATACTTTATTATCCCCACTTTACCAATGAGGAAAGGAGGCATGCATGGAGAGGTAATTCCAAGGCACTTGGCTAATGGATGAGTGGTAGATCTGGCACTGGGACCCAGGCAACCTAATTCTAGAGCCTGTGCTCTGGACCATTATGCTAAGTTGAACATGCCAGTTTCTATACACAGAGGAGTCCACAAAATGACAGAAATGTGCTATGAATTTCTTTTCCGATCCTCCCTGTGAACAAAACATGAAAAACCCAAACAGCTGTATTAAAGCAGATATTTCTTTCAGCATAACTACCTGGCATAGATCAGTCACAAAAAAAATTAAAAATCTTCTGGCCCTAGCTGGTTTGGCTCAGTGGATAGAGTGTCGGACTGCGGACTGAAGGGTCCCAGGTACGATTCTGGTCAAAGGCACGTGCCTGGGTTGCGGGCTCAATCCCAACTGGTGTGCAGGAGGCAGCCAATCAATGATTCTCTCTCATCATTGAGGTTTCTATCTCTCTCTCCCCCTCTCCCTTCCTCTCTGAAATCAATAAAAATATATTTTAAAAAATCTTCTCAATTAATCTGCTCAAGCAATGAAAGTTACTTTCTACCAAAAAACATTTTTTTTTAGCCCAGCCGGCATGGCTCAGTGGTTGAGTGTTGACCTATGAACTAGGAGGTCATGGTTCGATTCCCGGTCAGGGCACATGCCCAGGTTGCGGGCTCAATCCCCAGTGTGGGCATGCAGGAGGCAGCTGATCAATGATTCTCTCTCATCATTGATGTTCCTACCTCTTTCTCCTTCTCTTTTTCTCTCTGAAGTCAATTAAAAAAATTTAAACGTATGATTTTTAAGGCTTCTAGAAATCCAAGTTTAGAAAACTTAACATTCAAATGAGGTACACAAAAGCACTAACAGTGTACTGAGAAACATGATCAGGTGAGCAAATTGCTTTTCTATTTTGTTTACTTCAAGAAAACTTATTTTTTGCAGGGGAAAAAATATAAAATGAGAAATATTTTTAGATTTTTAAAATTTTAAAGTATAGGCTATCGGATCCACTGAGACTACTTTACAGTTTAACTTGTATATCGACAAAATAAAAAAATCTGATGGTTGTGACATTCTAATCCAATTATTCTTTTGCCCCGATCTCCACTGAAATAGAACCCTCCCTTCCACCAAAGTGCTTTTTTTGAAGCTACATTTGCTTAAATATACATTTTTATCTTTATTCCTTCTCAAGGCTATTGCCATACGTGGATGAAATGGAAAACGAAAGTAATAAAAAGGAAACATACAAGTCTACTAACAGCAATTTTCACGAATTATGTTTATTTAAAAGTAAAAATCAAATGTTAACAAAAGAAACACAGGGACAATAACATTAAATCTACTTTTTTCAGATGTATTATGCAAATCACATTTGAAATAGTTCCTTTATACTTTTTCAAAGTAGTGTTTTATCCTTGAAAAACATGCCTAGACATCCTTTTCCAAAACATTTCTTTTCCCTTTTGATCTACTACTGTCAACAGCCTAATATTTGATATTTTGGTTTCTGTTTGGATCCAGCAAAACTTCAGTGGAATCTGTGGCACAACAGATTTAAAACATTTCAAGAATAGTGTTATATTTACTTTTTGTGCTAGTTAATATAAAGCGTAAGAATAATGTTAGGAAGCAGCTTTAATGGGGAAGAAATTGAAGTTAAACACTCAGTGTTCTAGTTGACAGATACATACTAGATTTAGACCTGTGCAATTTAGAAATGGTCAAAGTATTAAGCCATGGATAATGTGGTAAGGCCAACGAATATTTCACCATTTCGATGTTTTGATAAGATGTTAATGTTCAAAAAAGCATGTTTATGAATTCCAGGTAGTACTTCTCTATAGCTAGTATATTTTAAGTAAAAATAATTCTTTCGCTTCCTAAGTACCTAGTGTTTTTAGTTGGCACAGATCAATCAATCTCTAATAAACATGACAAAAATTAAGATGGAAAAATTACTTTGGAGAGGTAAGAGGAAGAGAAGAGAAGCAATACATTATGTCTATCTACAAAGATTGTTTTGTTTTTCCAACACAACATGGTGTTCTTTTTCTGAAAATAAAATGGCAGTAGTAAGCAAAAAGTGAATTCATACTACAGAATAATTTTTAAATAGCCTAGATATAAGAGCTATAAGAAATGGAAAGTGATCGTTAATTAAAGGGGTGTTAGTCAGCACTGCTGCAACATCTTTCAGAGTGAAAACTGTAAATCACATCTCTTGGGAATTGCATATAGAATATCTCAAATCACAAGGGTAAAGGAGAATTTATCATAACTGATCAGTTTACCTTCCTTTTGTTTTCATAAGTGCTTGGTAGCCAGGTTCAATCCCCAGAATTCTGCTACTCATATGAACTACTGATGCAAACACCAGGAAGGCAGTCTGAGGTTTTAGGAAAGGGTGGAGCTTTTAAAAAAAACACTGCAACATGTGTAGAACAGATGTTCCTTTTAAGTTATTTTTAATACTAAGTTTGTACTTTGTGCCTCCAACAGAACTGGCCTCACAAAATGTGTAATGTTTATTTCTCAAACCAAATTACAAGCATCTATCTATAGTGTTCAATTAACTTTCAGACAGAAGTTAAAAACAAAGCTGATGTTATAATGTAACTCAGCTCATATATGTTAGTGTAGCTATAAGATTGCTTACTAACATATGAATTAATGTTTTATAAGACCCCAGAAAAGCAACTAAAAACTATTAGAGATATATCCTGTATTTTGTACTTTTTCCAAGGTGAAACTTCTCATTAAGATGATTAGTAATTGTGTCATTCAATTTAATCTACTATATGTATCACACACAAGAAAGAGGGAGCCAAGAAATTACATAAAATTATACATTACAAAATGTAAAGAGCACTTAAAATATTTCCATAATAAAAAAGAAATGTCAACCAATAAAATTATTATCAATAATACTAATATTACATTAAGTCAAACCTTACCAGCTGCAGTGGCTGAGACATTAAGTTTGCTTAAGTGGTCTTTTTGAGCTTTTGCTAGCATGCATATTCTATGAAATTCTTCTTTCAGATCCCAGAAAGTCTTCTCTATGTAACTCCTAAAAATAAATCAATATTTAAAAATTTAAGGATATTTCTTCAAATATTCTTTAATCATAATTCAAATTATACAGCACATATTTATGTATCATAAAATAATTACTGAAAAGTTAAAGTTAAAAAAAGTTTCAATTCCTAGAAAATATCCCCCAAAACAATTCTAATGTTTGGAGAGCCAGGCACAAAGTAAGTGAAAAATGGAAAGTTCTAATACATAAACGTAGGGCAGACTAACATATGTACTTATTCATAAATCACACTTATGCGGTCTAATTCGCACATTAGAGATATAATTGTATTAACTTTTGTTCTCTGTAAGCTTCTTAAGTAGAAGAAAATTAAATATTCCTCACTTTGATAAAGTTCACATTAAGAGCCATTGTATAAAACAATGTGGCCGTAATAGTTGGTTGAGAAATCCTTAATATAAAATATTAGTGCTTTAGAAAATTCAATTTTTGGATTCACCTCTGTTATAAACTGTATAACTTATTTAGGTTATTTTCACATTGAGCAGCCTTGGATTAGTCTCTTCTAGTTCTAAGAGGCTGCTATTTTCTTACAACTGCTAATATTTACAAAATATGTAAGAATATATTTCAACATTTGTAATTTTTAGAGTTGGCAAAAAAAAAAAAAAAAAAAGAAGATATAGAACTACCTTTCATGGAATACAGGACTGTCAAAACTCTTTGGTGAAGTTTCTTTTCTAGGAGAAGAAACCTCTTGTCTTCTTTCCTTAGAGATACAAAATAATTAACACTTTAAATTGCTTCTAAACTCAATAAGAATGGGTTAACAAAAAACACAATGGAAAATTTAAATTCCTCATTGAAAAATAAGTTTGGGTAGCTTACAGATATATAATAAGATTTTTTTCCCCTTTAAATGAAAATAAGGGGAAAAGGAAAACAAAGGCAGAAAAATAGGATGAAGACAAAGTATTTCTGTTCAATTATTATTTCCAATACTGATAATTCAAGAAATTTCCTCAGACCCACCTAGTGATCAAAATTGCTACTCTGATCACTAGTAGCACCTGAAATGACCAGAAAGTTTAGGGGAGAAAATGTGTGTGTGTACACTTCTTTTCTTTGCTGGGGAATGCAGCTGTATTAGAGGAAGAAACCAAGCAACAGCTCCTTAGCATTTAACATGCATTTTAAAGATAGTGCAATTTATGTATTTAAGCTTCTTTAACACAAGTTCTTGCCTTTCACTCCCACCCTGTGGCTTACACTGGTATTACATTTATTCTGACATCTAAAAGTCAATATTGAAAAATGTGATATAATGTATTGTATGGTTTAGATTAAAAAAAAATTCTATCATACCTAAAAAACTTTGTGTACCTTATAAAGTTATAAGTTGACAAGTTCCAAGATGTGAAGAAGTACTAGTATCATACAATTATAAGTTATAATTCAGTCAAAACGGTTAAGGACTTAAATTTAAGTTCAAAACAGTGGACTTTTATTTTTAGTGACTTTTAAGATTTTATTCAGTTAAGGTCATCGTAGCTTTTATGTGATTTTACCTTACTGTTTCTTATCATCTGAGTATATCTCCCTTTAATCTTGCTTTTCAAAAAGTTCTTTCAATTTCATAGGAGTCTCATTTATTCTTTAAGAAAAAGACTAGATTCTTATTTTTCTTAAAATTACTATCTTCTCCAATTTATTTCAGTTTATTATTCTACTTTTCCTGCTTTTTATAATATATTAGAGGCCCAGTGCATGGATTCATGCACTGGTGGGGGGCGTGGCCTGCAGGGACCTGCCTGCTGTGGGAGCGCTGCTTATCCCGGTCAGCCGAGCGACGGTGGACCCACCCTCTTGAGTGGCAGCTGAATGAGGAAATTAGTCTGAGCTGATATTTCAGGGTGATGTCTTTGGTAAAGGTATGTTCTATGTCCTGGAGGTACCTGGCAAGAGAGCTTTGCACCCCAAAGCCACTCGGTGAATGCCCTTGATGTGTGATGCCAGGTGGTGACACCACTGGGGATGTTCTGGGCAGCCATGCTTCAGGATCCTCAGCCATCAGGACAGCCTCCCCGGGGGTCCTCAGTCACATCCCCTCTTGCCATCCGCCTATGCCAGCTCCCCGTGCTCTTTCTAGAACACACCTTAGAGGGCCTGCATCAGCTGGTGGGGTCAGGCCAGAGTCCGGATTGTCTCAGGTATCTGATAGGGGCAGAGACTCGGCCTCACCCTGGGCCTGCTAGCGGCTGCTCCCTCTGCGGGAGTAGCTGCTCATCCTGGTGAGCAGAGTGGCGCACCCACTGTGGGAGCACACTGACCACCAGGGGGCAGCTCCTGCATTGAGTGTCTGCCCCCTGGTGGTCAGTGCACGTCATAGCGATTGGTCGACCAGTTGTTCTGGTCGTTCTGCTGTTTGGTTGCTGGGCTTTAATATAAATAGATATTTCCCAGCTTTTCTAGTAAATATTTCTAAATACCAATGCTTGCTTAACATTTCTAAAGTAGGGTATTACTTTGGTAATTAGTAAAATAAAATCTTGGCAACCCAATTTGTGATTTTATATATTATATCTAGTCAGATTGGGGTAAAATAAAGAACATTTCCTGCTACATACTTTTTGTCTGACAAACATTTAGGGCATGTTTTCTTCTGGATTAAAATTGCTTTATTGAGCTTATAAAACAGTCACTCAGAAAACATTTTCACATTCACAGTTTGTTTTTGAAAGTGGCAGACAAAGTTTTTCTTTAGTGCTATGTGCAATTAGAACATGCAATGCCTTTTAGTGTGGATTAGGAAGAAAGGTCACATGCCAACCATTCAGGATGCTAAACTTTGAAGATTATATTAAATCCATATCAACAAAATCTGAAGTAATATTAAGAGAATAGAAACATTTGACAATGTTAAACAAATCATAATAAAATATGTAATTAAATTCAATGGAACATCTAATCTCTTTTTAAAATTTACTACTCTAGGTTCTCGATATGAAAAACAATTATTTCATTAGGAACCAAAAAGAACTACTCTGTAATTTGAGCCATAAATGAAGGCAGCTACAGAAAGTGATAAAGACTATTTCATTTGTCAAATTACTGATGATTTTGACATAAACTAGGAATGACTGCTTCTGATGTTAAAGAAGCTTTAAAAGGGGAGAAGATGGAAGAAAAGGTAGGAAAAGAATGATAAATCTTTGGCTTCTCAAATAACTAATGTCAACTTATTTCTGTTGTGTTTAGATTTGATTACTGGTGTGGATGAATTTATCTGGAAAATACCCCTTGGGTGTACTGGCAGGGGGTAAGGAAGGACTCACTCTGAGGAATTTCTACTCTTCTTTGGGGTTAGAAATACAGCTATGCTTACTATTATTTTTGTTATTATTATTGAAGAAAAGTATTGTTCAATACTTTAGAATTTGATTGTTCTAAGCAATGTACTTCCCCTTTTATGATTGACACCAAATAAATCTGCTGATATATTAAGTAAAAATTTTAGGTCCCCAACACCCCAAGAAAAATTTTTTAAAAGGCACCTTTTGACATGTTAGTTCCGTTAAAAAAATAAAATAAAATAAAGACATACAGGGTTAATCTAGAATGGATGTAGTATTTTCCATTGACACAAATTTCTGAAAATGATCATTTATTTTTCTAAAGGGTTAGTATAGTCAATGGCAACTGCAACGCTTTTTCAGAAACTTAGGATTTTTTTTCAATGCTAAATAATCTTAATGAAGATTTCTCCGTTTGTTGAGCATCCCAGAGAGGAAGTACACATTAGAAGAAATAACTTGTATTTTCCTTGCTACTCTCAATATTATCCAAATGGACTCTGCACTGCAGGAAGTTGAAGTCATTAGAACTTCAAATAAGAAAGCAAGGGAACTTTGAACATTATGCTTTAGGAGATTTTAAACATTAAATCATTCAACAAATAAATTTGTCTTGAGGTACTAAAACTTAAAATAGTTAACATTATAAACTGTTCCAAGTACTAGTTTGGAAATGCTGAACTTGTGGAATGAATACTGACATAAGAGTTTTACACGTCATACTTTAAACCCATTTGAAAGAGTTGGAAGATATTGTAAAATGGTTCCTTAAATTTTCTTTTATGCGAATAGGGAGAACTTTGTTTTAGTATATATAAATCAATTTAAGCTTATTATATGTAAATAAACTTACCCATCTCATTGATGGATATTATATAAAAAATATACGTTTAAGGGCTTTTTGAATAAGCAATAATATTTAAGAAGAAAGAAAAAAACAAACAAACGCGAAGTGGCCAATATTTCATTAGGCCAAAGCCAGGTTTATTTTTAATGAAAAGGCAATGGAAAATATTTTTGTGCTGGAGTCCAGGTTCTGTTAGATATCAACATCTCCTCATCTAGGTAACTCAGTTGGTTAGGGTGTCATCCTGATACACAAAGGTTTCAGGTTCAATCCCAGGTCAGGGCACATACAAGAATCAACCAATGAATGCATAAATAAGAGGAACAACAAATTGCTGTTTCTCTCTCCCTTCCTCTCTCTCTCTCGAATCAATAACACACAACACACACACACACACACACACAAATGTATATGTCAATATCGCAAAGAAAGAAATGTATATTTTCCCTATGCCTGCTTTTAAAATATTTGGTAGTAAAAGTGCAAGTATTTTATTCCATTTATAAACCAACCAGAGGCCCGGTGCAGGAAATTTGTGCACTGAAGGGGGGGGCATCCCTCAGCCCAGCCTGTGCCCTCTCGCAGTCCGGGAGCCCTTGGGGGATGTCCGACTGCCGCGGAGGTGGGAGAGGCTACCGCCACCGCTGCTATGCTCGCCAGCTGTGAGCCTGGCTTCTGGCTGAGCGGTGCTCCCCCTGTGGTAGTGCACTGACCACCAGGGGGCAGCGCCTGTGTTGAGCATCTGTCCCCTGGTGGTCAGTGTGCATCATAGCAACCAGTCGTTCTGCCGTTTGGTTGATTTGCATATTAGCCTTTTATTATATGGGATTTGAAAAACACAGAAATGATTCACAATAGGCAAGATGTTCAATCTAATTGTCTATTGGCGGATGAATGAATAAAGAAAATCACATCTATATATCTATATACCTGTCTCTCTCTCTATATATATATACTGTATATCCCTATATATAGATGTAGATATAATAGGATATCATACACATACACATATAAAGGAACATTTTAAGGCTGAATATATCAACTTTAAAAAAAGAAAGATGTCATTTGAGACAGCATGGATGAACCTGAAGGATATCATGCTATGAGAAATAAGCCAGGCACAGAAAGACAAATACCGCATGATCTTACTTGTATGTGGAATTTAAAAAGTTGAATTCTTAGAAGTAGACAATAGAATGGTGGTTGCGAGGGTTTTGTGGAGTGGGTGAACAGTTACATGTTAGTCAAAGAGGACAAAATTTCAGTTTCAGGGGATAAATAAGTTCTGAAGATCAAATCTACAGCATGGCAACTACAGTTAATATTACTATTGTAATACTTGAATTTGCTAAGAGAGTTAAGTCTTAAATGTTTTCACAGCAATAAAAACAAAAGGTAACTATGTGAAGTGACAAATATATTTGATTGATTGTAATAATCATTTCATAGCCCTAACTGGTTTGGCTCAGTGGATAGAGCGTCGGCCTGTGGACTGAAGGGTCCCAGGTTCAATTCCAGTCAAGGGCATGTACCTTGGTTGCGGGCACATCCCCAGTAGGGGGTGTGCAGGAGGCAGCTGATCGATGTTTCTCATCGATGTTTCTAACTCTCTATCCCTCTCCCTTCCTCTCTGTAAAAAATCAATAAAATATATTTTAAAAAATAATCATTTCATAATGAATATATATCAAAACATCATGTACACTGTAAATATATACAATTTTTGTTAATTATACCTACATAAAGCTGGAGGAAAAAAGAAATGCAATGAAAAATTTAAATTCAGAATCACTTTTTCTAAGCAACTAGAGTCAGTGAATTGAGTTATGAAACTTGTGACGATTTTCCTAAACTCATTAATATGAAGTATCTTCTCTCATATGAAAAAAATTTTTAACTTTAAAGGCTAATACTGAATATAGGTGGTAAGTTTTCAATGATACATATTTGAATACAGTGATGACTGTCACTTTTATTCCAGTGTGCATATCAAAGATTGCTTTTAAACTCTGAGATTCTTGCACGTAAAAGGAATATTTACTTTCCTGAGTATAGCCAGTATTTGATTTTGTTCCTGGATGAGGCTTAACAGAATTATACTTTTAAAACAAAAAAAGAACTATGTTCTTACTTGGAACAATGTAAACTAAGAAACTGAAAATAAGGACTCACTTATCACTTAAGTTTTTTACACTAAGAATAAAATGTTAAAAGGAGAAACTGCGGTAAAATACAATAAGGGGCAAAAGTAGGTTTACAATTGTTCATATGGAAAATAATACAATTAATAAATAATACAAAAATAAGCCGTTTCATGTACTCACAACTGTAAACCGACTTTTGCTTTTAGATACAAGGATGTTATGATTAAAGTCAAGCACTGAATATGGTTGAATTAGTGAGAAAGTGAGAAAATGGATGAGACAGGGAAGGGATTAAAGTAGAAAATAGGAATAGGAGATTTGATAAGAATAAATATAGAAGCATGGTAAAAAAAAGTTTGAGGTCAAAAGGTTAATTAAAAATGCAAAGAAATTGTATTTATAAGAATGTATGGCTATATGAAATCTACGGTCCTCCCACCTTTGTTAACATTACTGAAAATCTAGCAAAGCAAGACACAAATTCTAGGAGCCTTGTCTGTTTTGCATGATGCAGAGTGCTAGGCACTCCTACTGCCAGTTTGGGAACAATTCCAGGGCAAATGGGATCCATCCCAGAGTCCTGAAGGAAGTGGAAAGAAAATAAACAATATAAAAATAAAATTAAATACCCCAGTTACTTCCAAGTTTGTTACGGGGTTCTGGTTTAATGTAAATCCCCCCAAAAGCTCTATCATTCAATGTTATAATAAAAAATTCTTTTAAAAAATATAAACATTCTTTACCAGTACTGCCACAATTACTATAATTTCAATTCATTGAAGTTAATTTGAAGCAGAGTAAGATTAATACCTTCCCACTATCTGTCTTTGAGTCTTTCACTTTGTTATTAGGTTCCTTTTGCATATGTCTTGTTTTCTCAATGGGAAGAAATAGCTCATTGTGGGAATACCTTTTAGTGCAAAACAGAAAATAAATTAAATGACCTATTAAAAAAAGTAAGGTTTCCCATAATTCTCTCATCCCTTCTCCAAACACTAGATTTAAAATGAACTAACAAGAAAAATAGAGACAGACTCATAGAGAGCAGACTGACAGATGCCAGGGGCTGGGGGAGGGGGAGAGGGAAATATTGGGCGGGTAGGTGAGGATGGAGGGACATGGACAAGTGTGGTGATTGTTGCCTGGGGAGGGGGAGGAGGGAGGTACATGGAGGGTAAAATAATTTATCTACAGGTCCAGCAGCTGAAGTAGCTGCAATTGGAATCAAGGCTGTTAACTTCTCAGGCACAGGGTTTGGCGACTAGAGAAGTGAAGTGGTACAATTATCAGCATGGTGAGGTAGACACATTTGAATGGTAACATTTACACATTGAAGTGATGTAGAATAATTTTAAGATTCTAAAACCTGTCTGTCATACAACAAACATATTCCTCACTCAGGAGTAGTCCTAAGCCAAGTGTTGCTGTTTAAATATTGCCTGGATGAAAACAACTCTTCGGTATGGCCTTTTTTTGTGTGCTCAAGAATGTCCAAGTAGAAATTTACATCCAAAAACAACCCAGATAGATTTATCAAGTTCTGCCAAACCAGTTCCCTTGCTGACAGGGACAATTTGGCAGTAATTTCTCAAACTTATTAAAAGTTAACCATTTGACAGCATGACAATGGAATATCCTTCTGATAAATCTATCCTCTCAAAACCTTAACTCCCTTTCTTGCCTCCCTATCTCCTAATAGAAGAGTGGGCAAATTTAAGTAGCTGATTTAAAATCCTTGTCTGATCATTTCAGTATCTGGATCATCTCCTGGTTGGTATCTGTTCCCTTGAAAATTAGTCACATTATCTTGACTCTCCATATGTTGAATAATTTTGGACTGTACCCTGAACATTGTTAATATTATGCTGTGGAGACATTATGTTACATGATGCCAGAGGATGTTGATGTTTTTATTTTTGCAGGCAATTAAGTAGGTCAGCCTCAGACTTCAAAATGCCACTCCTTTGAAGAGCAGTAACTCATATCTCAGTTCAGTCCTTTTAAGTTTCAGGTTGCCCCACACATATCCTGGGTTTGGGAGAGAGCCAGAGACTTGGGCTGAGTTTAAACACAGAAACTTAGGTTTTCTTCTCTGGCTCTCTCCTCTCTGGGGGTCTTCACTCCCTCTATGGTGACCATGGTTATTCTGGGCTCATCAGCTTCCTGCTTCTGCCAGCCAAATAAGTGTGGGCTTTCTATTGGAATTGTAGCCACTGCAACTGAGGCCACCCTTAGAACAAAACCACAGAAAACTAGGAATTTACTCTGAGCCATTACATTTGATTCCCTGCCAAAATGTGCAAAGTTCAGTCTCCGAAGTCCTCAGGTAGTTGATTTTTTTGTATGTTGTACAGGGTTATTACTGTTATTTATAGAGGCTTGTTTGGTACTCATTCCTTTATAACAGAAGTTGAACTTCCAAACTCAGTTTTTAAAAATCCCTCAATTCTTTTGAATTTCACCATGATTTTCATGAGATGACTTAATCACCAATCCAATAGCTTTTCCTAAAGCTCTTATTTTGTTTAATGCTTATTCGACAGTATTTCACACTACTGAGCAGCTCCTCCTCCTTGAAACTTTATTTATTTTTTGTTACCAGTGTAATATTTAGGTTTTCTTCTAAACTTTTAGTATTTTCATTGGTCCTTCTTTCCAGGTCATAAATGTGTGCATCCTCTAAGGTTCAGACATGTGTACACTGTTTTCCCTCATCATACACTCTTCTTATCATTCATTCTCACACCAAATCTATGGAGTATTCATCCCTAAAGTCTGTATCTTTAGGCTCACTCTTTCAATTCTCTTTTGATCCAATACAGTTTCACTTGTTCTGCTGTCTACTGTGTTAACACATAATACAATCACCTTTTCCTCAAATCTGGTACACACCTCTAATCTTCATTTCTCTTTTTTAATGTAAGGCATCCTGCTTAGCATCAAAAATCTTAAGGCAAGATAAAACCTTAAAGAAACTGAGGCTGGCTTTCTTAGAATAGTAAAATCCAAAACAAGACTGGGGGTGTGACAAAGGGTTACCAATTTTTTTATTTTGCCAAGAAGGTAGTAAAAACAACTAACTACCAAGATCTACTATCTTCTTCTTGTCAAAAAGAAATAGGCATTTGTTAAAAAAGTAGGAGGGGTTTTTAGATTCAGCTTTAGAAAAATGTTATCACTTCATCCTCAGGACAACATGAGAAGTAAGAGCTAAGGATAGGAATGGGGATCTGGGGTTCCAGCATGGGAAAAGAGGAGGCGGTGATAATGTTCAATCACCAGAGGCAAGAAGGAAAAGCAAGATGTACTGTGGCCATTTGGCCATCTAGCAAGAGTACATTCCAGATAATACTTTCAGGGACTATGAACAGGTCAGTAACCCCCTGCAGCATTATGTGGATGAAACTTCCTGGGAAACATGATGTCCTTAATGTTAAATAGTGGAGAGCAATTAGGAGTAAAAATAAGAGTATGTAAACCCATCCAATATGGAATTACTTAGATGAAACCTTAATTGAAACACAAAAATCATGCCTTTATTGATAAACAAAATGGGAGAAAGAAAACAAGATATCCATCTTGGAATTATTTGATTTTTCAAAAGGGACTTATCAGGGGGAAAAAATAATCACAGGTTAATGATATACAGAATGCCTGGAATATATTTTGCAGTTTAATTTTATTAGAATTGTAGGATATATCTATGTATATATCTTAGAGAAAAATATCAAGTATATGGAAAGATACATTTTGGCAAAAAAAAAAAATCTTTCAGGGAAAGAGTGAGCTCTCATAACATAGCAAGACCAATTAAACAAGCAACAGAGAACTTCAGAGAGCATAACAAATCAGGTGCAAATGAAAATTTAGTGAGATTTCCCTTCCACTCCCCTGCCAAATTCTAGTAATATTTTAGAGGGGACTACAAAGCCAATAAGAAGTTGTTAAATACAATGGGAAAGGTGCTATCTAGAGATTCTGTGGTTAAAGGAAGCTAATTGATTTTCTTACTATTGATTTTAGATCCTATAATACATCCTGTGCCTTTAAAAACAACCACCGAGTCCATAGTATGCAGCATTTCACAATTCACAAGTCTAGGGTTTTGTGGAACATCTCTGGAAATGCATCAGGTACCACACTCTTTTAACAGATTAGAGTCAAAATCAGAGCTTTCTCTAGATTTAATGTAGTAGGTATAGCTAAGTAACCAGGGTCGTGATTTAAAGCAGAGATGGGCAACCGGTTTTTGCCAAGGGCCATTTGGATATTTATAACATTATTTGCAGCCATACAGAATTATCAACTTAAAAATTAGCCTGCCATATTTGGTCCAACATTTAATGAACTCACCCCTAATTCCTTGGCAGGGCCAGACCAAATGATTTTGCGTGGACGTTCCCCGCCCAATTTAAAGTATAAAGACGTAAAGCAATTATTTATCCAAAAAATGTGAGAAGGACTGATGAGCAAGCAATATGACCTCCATGCATAAAGAAGAGTTCCTGAGGGAATGCTAGAGTATTCTTAGAGCATGACATATTTCCTGTAGATGAAAAGCAAGTAACTTAGTGAGAAAAGCACAACATAATTTATCTAACAGGAAATTATAATCTGGTAAAACCAGTGGTTCTCAAAATATGGTCTAGAATCCCTGGGGGATGGTGGGATGGATCTTGAGATCAGTTCAAGAGATCCATTGTTGGGAGAGAAAATCTGCTTGAGTCCTGAGTGTCCCTGCACATTTTTGCTGCACATGGCAAGAATACAAGACCAGGGACATTTCTCAGGGTTGTATTTTTTTTTAAATATATTTTTATTGATTTCAGAGAGTAAGGAAGAGGGAGAGAGATAGAAACATTAATGATGAGAGAAAAACATTGATTGGTTGTCTCCAGCACACGCCCTCCTCCCCCCCAACCCAGGCAATGTCCTCTTATTTATTTATTTATTTATTTATTTATTTATTTATTTATTTTTTTATTATTGCTTAAAGTATTACAAAGGGTATTACATATGTGTCCATTTTATCCCCCCGCCCTAGACAGTCCCCTAGCCTCCCCTATCCCCCAGTGTCTTATGTCCATTGGTTATGCTTATATGCATGCATACAAGTCCTTTAGTTGATCTCTTACCCCCCTACCTCCTGCCCCCCAACCCTCCCCGGCCTTCCCGCTGCAGTTTGACAATCTGCTTGAGGCAGCTCTGCCTCTGTATCTATTATTGTTCAAAAGTTTATAATGGTCTCTATTGTCCATGAATGAGTGAGATCGTGTGGTACTTTTCCTTTATTGACTGGCTTATTTCACTTAGCATAATGCTCTCCAGTTCCATCCATGACGTTGCAAATGGTAAGAGTTCCTTCCTTTTTACAGCAGCATAGTATTCCATTGTGTAGATGTACCACAGTTTTCTAATCCATTCATCTACTGATGGGCACTTAGGCTGTTTCCAGATCTTAGCTATGGAGAATTGTGCTGCTATGAACATAGGGGTGCATATATCCTTTCTGATTGGTGTTTCTGGTTTCTTGGGATATATTCCTAGAAGTGGGATCACAGGGTCAAATGGGAGTTCCATTTTCAGTTTTTTAAGGAAACTCCATACTGTCTTCCATAGTGGCTGCACCAGTCTGCATTCCCACCAGCAGTGCACAAGTGTTCCTTTTTCTCCACATCCTCTCCAGCACTTGTCGTTTGTTGATTTGTTGATGATAGCCAGTCTGACAGGTGTGAGGTGGTACCTCATTGCTGTTTTGATTTGCATCTCTCGGATGATTAGTGACTTTGAGCATGTTTTCATATGTCTCTTAGCTTTCTGAATGTCCTCTTTTGAAAGGTGTCTATTTAGGTCCTTTGCCCATTTTTTGATTGGATTGTTTATCTTCTTTTTGTTAAGTTGTATGAGTTCCCTATAAATTTTGGAGATTAGGCCCTTATCAGATATGACATTGGCAAATATGTTTTCCCACACAGTGGGTTTTCTTGTTGTTTTGTTGATGGTTTCTTTTGCTGTGCAGAAGCTTTTTATTTTGATGTAGTCCCATTTGTTCATTTTTTCTTTAGTTTCAAGTGCCCTAGGAGCTGTATCAGTGAAGAAATTGCTTCGGCATATGTCTGAGATTTTCTTGCCTTTGGATTCTTCTAGAATTTTTATGGTTTCCTGTCGTACATTTAAGTCCTTTATCCATTTTGAGTTTATTTTTGTGTATGGTGTAAGTTGGTGGTCTAGTTTCATTTTCTTGCATATATCTGTCCAATTTTCCCAGCACCATTTATTGAAGAGACTATCTTGGCTCCATTGTATGTTCTTGCCTCCTTTGTCAAATATTAATTGAGCATATTGGTTCGGGCTGATTTCTGGGCTCTCTATTCTATTAAGGCAGGCAATGTCCTCTTGATCGGAATCGAACCTGGGCCCTTCAGTCCACAGGCTGATGCTCTATCCACTGAGCCAAACCAGCTAGGGCCCAGGGTTGCATTTGTGAAGGAAAAACTTGGAAGGATGAAGTATGTTCCCCTCTTGGATAATGAACAGGCTGCTTTACTGCTTGTTATAAAATGGTGAGTTTCCCAAGCTCAATGTTCCTCTCCTTTAATGTCCTAGCATCCATGTGAGTCTACCAGGTCACCCTCAGGCAAGACCAATGCAAATATAAAATGCTCTTGCAGGGTGCTGCACTATGAGTAATAAAGATGTTTTCCTCTGATCCAGGAGTCTTTTGTCTTCTTCCAGCATTCAGGAAGCAATAACTGGCTTATTAGCTTGTCAGTGATTTTAGTAGACCCTAAAACCCATGGGTCAACTACTGTCACAATACCATTAGATGTTACTTGCCTTTTTTTTTTTTTTTTTTTAAAAATATATTTTACTGATTTTTTACAGAGAGGAAGGGAGAGGGATAGAGAGTTAGAAACATCGATGAGAGAGAAACATCGATTAGCTGCCTCCTGCACACCCCCTACCGGGGATGTGCCCACAACCAAGGCACATGCCCTTGACAGGAATTGAACCTGGGACCCTTCAGTCTGCAGGCCGGCGCTCTATCCACTGAGCCAAACAGGCCAGGGCTTTTTTTTTTTTTTTTTTTTTTTTTTAACTGTGTTGACATTTATACTGATGATGCAAAAGTGATGGTAAAATTGCTGGTGCCAAGGCCATGGTACCAAATTGTAGTCATTGTATGTATTTTTCAATATCATACTCTGAGTAAAAAAAGGAAAAAAAGCCAGTTTCACTGGACAATGTCCTTGATGAGCCTATAAAGATTTCTTGAATTATATTTCCCAGTTAACCTCTTTTCAATATTGTGTGACAAAATTGGAAATATACACAAAGGCCTCTGTTTCATAGTGAATCACAAGGGTTTTCTTGGGGAAAGCACCTAGTGTAACTGTTTGCATTGCAAAATGAACTAGTCACTTTTTTTTTTTAATGGGATGCCATTTTTCCTTGAAAGAAGACTGATAGGCAAGCTATGGTTAGGCAGACATTTTCTGAAAAGCAAATGAAGTTAGACTCTGACTTAAAACCCCCCAAAAAACACAACTGAGAAGATTTGTTGTCCATAAAAAAATTTAAGTTTTCATGTGAAAATTAAAATTATGGAAAACTTGTACCCATTACAATAAGCTTGACAACTGCCCAATATTTAAAAGACTATTCTGATAAGATCAGTGATGATGTTAAATGGGATTTTAAAATATATCTTACAATAAAGCAATATTTGGGAGATTTACATACTTCAGTGAACCAGTATTTTCCAAATGGCTAAATTCATGATGCTACAAAATCATGTATAGGTAAAAGACACATTCAAAGTATAAGATAAGCCACTGGTTTTTAATATAGCAATAAAGTTTGTTAGTTTCGGCTGTTATACTACTGTTAACACTTAAGAAACTACTATTTATCAAGTTTTGGAGCTGTATCAAAGAAGAATATCTAACATTTCTAAAAGGGTTGTTAAAATATCCTTCCCTTTGCCCTGACTGGTTTGGCTCAGTGGATAGAGCATCGGCCTGCGGACTGAAGGGTCCCAGGTTCGATTCCGGTCAAGGGCACTAAAAAAAAAAAAAAAATACCCTTCCCTTTCCCACCTACATATCTGTGTGAGGCTAAAATTTATTCATATAATTTAACAAAACAATACACACCAAAAAAACCCCTCAAAATACAAAATATTACAACAGATCAATGCTGAAGCATTTCGTAACAATGAAAACCAAATATTTTCAATTTTGAGGACTTTTAGGATCAAAGATTATGACATACTAGGGGCCCGGTGCACGAAATTCGTGCACTGTGTGTGTGTGTGGGGGAGGGGAGTGTCCCTCAGCCCAGCCTACCCCCTCTCACATACTGGGAGCCCTCAGGCGTTGACCCCCATCACCCTCCAATCGCAGGATCGGCCCCTTGCCCAGGCCTGATGCCTCCGATCGCCTGATCGGCCCCTTGCCCAGGCCTGACGCCTCCGCCAGAGGCATAGACCCCCATCACCCTCCGATCGCCTGATCGGCCCCTTGCCCAGGCCTGACGCCTCCGCCAGAGGTGTCAGGCTTGGACAGGGGACCCCCATCTTCCCCTGATCACTGGCTCTGGCCCCCGCCCAGGCCTGAGGCCTCTGGCCCAGGAATCATGCCTGGGCAGGGGACCCCCATCTCCCTCTGATAGCTTGCTCCACCCCCCGCCCAAGCCTGACGCCTCTGACCCAGGCTTCAGGCCTGGGCAAGGGGACCATCATATCCCCCCAATCACCGGCTCCACCCCCCACCCAGGCCTGATGCCTCGGCCAGAGGAGTTGACCCTCATCACCCTCCGATCACCAATCACCGGATCGGCCCCTTGACCAGGCCTGAGGCCTCTGGCAGAGGCGTCCGGCTCGGGCAGCGGGGACCCACAGCTGCAGCGGCCCCGCGATCGTGGGCTCCGCTTTAGGCCCAGGCAAGGGACCCCTAGCTCCCGGGACTGCCAGCTTCGACCGTGCCCAGCTCCCATCGCTGGCTCCACCCCTACTTCCTGTTATCACTGGCCAGGGCGGAAAAGGAGCCTGATTCTCCGATCATGGCTGGGGGGCAGGGCAAAGGCGGCCCCCAGCTCTTAGCTCCCCACTGGGTTTCCGATCACTGTCAGTGGCAGGGGGCTTCTTCCTGCTTTCCCTTTCGCCTCCCTGCATTGTGCCTACATATGCAAATTAACCGCCATCTTGTTGGCAGTTAACTGCCAATCTTAGTTGGCAGTTAATTTGCATATAGCCCTGATTAGCCAATGAAAAGGGTATCGTCGTACGCCAATTACCATTTTTCTCTTTTATTAGATAGGATTAATAAGAGAAACTAGATTGTTTTGGGGGGCTAGTCCTAACCTACTGAGGTTGAAAACAGCCTTTCATGCCTTGGTCAAGAGAAATCAGGGCTGAATAAAATATACAAGCTCTGTTTTGTGGGCTCTGGAATAGAGTAGAAAAAAAAGAAAAATGGGATATGTGAGAAAGGGGATAATTGGGGGAATTAAGGGGAGAAAAGCCATACAAAAGATACTCAAATTTGCTTAGAAACCCAGAAGAGATTTAAAAAAGTGATATACCACTTCTCATTTTCTCTTCCTCTCAAAAACCCTAAAATGATATATTGAATTAAAAAAAAAAACAAAAACAGAGACCCAGAATAGGAAAGGGTTAGGATGAATAAATAATTAATATTTGGAAACAAAATTTCTGCAAAAGAAATTTCAATGTAAGTATTAAAATGCTTTGGATATCAGTATTATTTTTTCTTATTGTGACACAGTTATTATAACACTTTGGAAAAAAACTTTGAACTTTAAGCAATGAACTGTTTGAAGATAATTATTTTTCCTTCTAGTTATTCTACCAGAGAGTCTAGAAACAAAGGCTAGTCTCCAAAGAGGAGTACTATAGAAGTGTTATATACAAGAAGGTATATTCGATCCAGTATCTAGAAATACAACAGGGGGAATGGGACATTTGCTCTGACTGAGACGGCAAAGTGCTACACACACACACACACACACACACACACACACACACACACACACACACACAGGTTTTCTCCAACTTTCTGTAAGCCCCAGCCTAGATTAACGTATAGTGGGCACACTACCATTTCTACTGAATAAAGATGATGAAAAGAAAGAACAAAATGTTAAAGATAGGAACTTTTTTTTTTTTTTTTTACAAAGTTGAGTAATGAACATAAGCAATCAAATTTACTTCAAGTTCCTCTCTTATAAAATGTACTGTGTTTATATGATGCAAACCAGATCTGAGTTTCTCACAGAAACCACTTGGTAATTACATATCTTGACTAATGGTCTGAATTCCAACTTTTGTTCAAATGACGAAAAACAAATTTATCATAAACCTATATATGGTATTCTATTTTAAAACTTTTACAATGTATATAAAACCAGGTACCTTATATAGCAACTTAACAAACACATACATATAATTTGAGAGACTTGCAATAGAGAAAGGAGTGTTGAGAAAAACTATGGGGCCCTAAAATTCAGAGGGAGATCACTAAATGAGAGCTGCTATGAAGTCCAGAGTATATGAAATATCAACAGTTCAAGGATGGGGATGCCATCCAAAACCTAGACTTGTGAGGCTAGTATTTTATAAGCCACAGAGGCCAGAAAGCAGAACAGAGTTCGAGGACATACACTGTTTGCTGTAACTGTCATACGTAACTGAAGTAACACATCACAGGCAAACGCCTCTCACTGAAGGGCTGTCTAAATACAAAAAAGTAGGGAGCACTGTCTCCTCTGAAGCCCTGGTTATGTCACTTAAAAAGGTAATAGTAGATGAAACTGCTCTTTCAAAATCCTGTTTTGGCTTTCAGTTAAAGATCATGCTCTCTCAACTGGCCTGAAATAATTTTGGTTCTTATCTAGAAATCATTTTTTTTCCATTAAAATCTTGTAGACAATTTAAGTTTACATATCTATGCACACATTACCAAGATATAAACAAGTAATAATTTATTTTCTTTTCCCTACTTGAACTAAATGTTGAACCCCTGCTCAAGCCTACCTTCAGCTCACTGAACATTTTAATTTTAAAAATAACGTCCTATATGTTTTATCTGTACCATAAAGTTATAATTAGTATTTCATTTTGTCATACAATTAGGACTTCACATTGTATACAATGCTTGTTAATTGCTTTAGGTCTCTAAATCTGTTTCTCCAACCAATTTGTAGCTCCTTAAAGGGGATGCTCTTACTCCTTTTTATTGTTGTACTAGTGGCTTGGTGCATGAAATTCATGCGGGGAGGGGGGTGCAGGGGGGTCCCTCAGCCCAGCCTGCACCCTCTCCAATTGGGACCCCTTGGGGGATGTCCGACTGCCGGTTTAGGCTCGACCCTTCTCACAATCTGGGACCGCTGGCTCCTAACCACTCACTTGCCTGCCTGCCTGATTGCCCCCAACTGCCCTCCCCTGCAGGCCTGATCTCGCCCCCAAATGCCCTCCCCTGCAGGCCTGATCTCGCCCCCAACTGCCTCTGCCTCAGCCCCCACCACCATGGCTTTGTCCAGAAGGAAGTCGGACGTCCGAAAGATGGCCAGTCAACCTGGTCTAATTAGCGTATTACCCTTTTATTAGTATAGATTATATAGGATAGGATTGTTTAAAATAGGGGCGGGGGGGGGGGAAGACTTTTTCAGCAGGAGGAGATGCTCTTGGCAAACAGAAATGCATAATCCCTATATCTGGACTGATAGCCAGCCATATGCACTATACTGCCAAACCAGTCATAAAAAATTGAATAGCTTTCTTATACTTTACACCGAACAGCTGTTGCCCTTAAAACCCCTCCTCAGCCCCCACCTTAGGTTCTGCCTTCACAGTTCACCCAGATTTGGTTCCGATTGGTCGGTTTCTATGCCAGTCAGCGTCTCCAGGCCTATCTCCGGCCTGATCAGAGAGGCAGGGCTGATCAGCAGCCGCCCCAGGCTGCTGGAGAGCAGGCTGACTGCTGAACTCTCAGAGAAAGAGAGAAACACGGCTGCTGGCGAGGTCCAGAGAGAGAGAGAGAGAGAGGCAAGGGCTGATCAGCAACTGCCACAGAGGCTGTGGATCAGACTCTGCTTCTCTCTCCAGACCTTGCCAGCAGCTGTGGCAGCTGCTGATCAGCCCCACCTCTCTCTCTGAGAGGTCAGCAGTTCAGCCCGCTCGCTCGCCAGTCCCCACCCACCTGAGCCTGCTGTGTGCGCAGCCTGGCGTTTGGTCGTCCCTTTGGTCGTTTTGGCCGTTATGGACTCTGGCTCTTTATATATATAGATTCCTGTCACTGACTAGCAAAAGTATGCAAATAGGAAGGGTTCAATAAATACTTCTTGTATAAGTGACTGGCAGGTGAATTTTTTTTTTTTTTGGCATAACTATGATCTTTTATTTTTTATTTTTGGTAGGTGAATTTTTACACATTAATATTCTTCAAACGTTAAAGTATCTATATTATTTGCAATTGCCAGGTATAGCACATTTCCTTATGTTAGTCAGCACCAATGACAACTCCACAGCTACCTTCACTGTTGTACTACTCTAAACCTACAAAATCTTTCCTCAAAGCTATCACATACTTGCTGATCTAATCATAATGAGAGCCACATCAGATTTTGCCTACTTTCTAACTGGTAACTTAAGGTAACAATTGCATTCTTCATATTTTAAAAGTTTTGCTTAAAGCATATAATTCAGATAAAGAAGGGCATATATATAGAATAAATTAGAAATACATATAGGAAATCAGAAATGAAACAAAATAACAGCTCTTTGGACACATGAACACATAATTTCTAATAGTTAAAAGCTCAAATAAACTCATTCTATATTTACTTCGTGTGTTGGGTCCTAGAATCTGAAAAAACCTTTACAATGTTTTATAATTTCTACTTTAGTTATTAAATCAAGATTTTAAGTCAAAGGGCAGGGACAATATCTCATTTTTTCTTCTAGTGGCCGACAGTGTCAGGTACACAGCAGTTGAGAATTACTGAATAAATGAGTAAAGAAAATTTACCAGACCACCAAATTCTTTTATGTAGTCTATATTATCAGTCTCTACATATTTTATTGTATTAAAACAAATTAGACTTTTGTATAATTGCCACAAAAATAAAAAATGGGGCTAGAAGATGAGGGCGAACAGTTTTGCCAAGCCTTAGGCATCCGGTATAGTATTTAGTTTGGCAAATGAAGTGATTCCCAGAAGCAGTATTACAAAAAAGCTTTATTTTTTAAAAAATATTTTAATTGATTTTTTAGAGAGAGAGGAAGGGAGAGGGAGAGAAGATAGAAACATCGATGGGATGCCTCCTGCACAACCCCTACTGGGGATTGAGCCTGCAACCTGGGCATATGCCCTGACCAGGAATTGAACCAGCAACCAACCTTTTGGTGCATGGGACAATGCTCAATCCACTGAGCCATGCCGGCTGGGTAAAAATAACTTATTTTTAAGATCATACAAATGACCCAGTATGGCACAATCCTAGTTTTAAAAAAGCAAATTAAACAATGCCAATTTATATTTACATTAAAACACAAAATGTTATTTAAATAATAACTGCTATCATGATGTATGTTACTATCTCTGACAGTGTTGTCCTATAAATAAGAGATAATAGTTTTTGGCAGAAAAAAAAAGTTTTTGCCAGAATAAATGTATGTATTTTAGTATTATTTGATTTTCTATATATAAGTATTTTTAATTTTTAAAACTTGTTATAAAAATAATAACAACATGTAACAGTTTCTTTCTTCTCTAAAGCACTGTTCAGCTATGCTCCTCTGGAAAGTTTATTTCATACTAGAATTTTTGAAATTGTTAAGACGATAAACTACGATATTTTTTTCCTGAGACTAATAATGATAGGATTCAGGAAGTTGAATTCATTATTAAATTCTGCCAACTTCTTTTACCTTTCATTAATATTTATCATATGGTAAATTAAGTACTAGCCTCCCTTCACTCCACTGTGGCCTGGTGGCTCAGTTGGTTGGAGAATTGTACCACACACCAAAAGGTTGTGGGTTCAATCCCCGGTCTGGGCATATATAGGAGGCAATCAATCGATGTTTCTCTCTCACATTAGTTTCTCTCTCTCTCTCTAAAAAAAAATCAATAAAAACATACCGTTGGGTGAGGGTTAAAAAAAAAAATACTAGTCCCCCCCAACACACCTTTGATCTTTGATACTCTCTTCTGTACCACAACCTACAATCCCTGCGATGCTTTAAAAATACATCTATCTTCCTTTCAAGGGGTGGAACTTATTTCCTTGCCTCTGGAGCATTTAGTGACTTATTTCTAATGAACAGAATAAAGTGGAAGGGAAGGTTATGTGATTTTTAGAGACTAGATCATAGAAATACTGTGGCTTTTTCCTTGTTCTCTCTCTCTTGGATCTCTTACTTTCTTACTTAGAGGAAGTTAGCTGCCAGGTTATGAATAGAGAGATCCATATGCGAGGTCTCCTAACAACAATCATGTGAGTGAGCCACTTGGAAGTAGATCCTCCAACCACAGTCAAGCCTTCAGATAGCTAAAGCCTTTGCCCACATCCTGACTTCGATCACATGAGATCTGGAATCAGAACCACCCAGCTAAGTCTCCAAATTTCTGACCCATAGAAACTGAGATAGTAAGTACTTGTTGTTTTAAGCTGTTAACTTTTGGGGTAAATCTAGGGTACTTTCTATAACATATGATATGATTTGTAATACAATGTCCCCTTTCAAAATCAGATCTTATCAAGAAAGACTGTGCAAACTGCCATGGTATACAAGAGTTGAAAGGTTTTCCATTAAACTTAATACTTCTCTAATGTCTCTAAACTGCAAGCACCCAATGATAAAGGCTCTGTTGTCTTGATTTTATATCCTCTTAGGAGTTAAAGGATTCTTATGCGTTGTTTGCATGGGATTAGCATGAACAGAAAGTGAACTATAAATTTTGTGCTTTCAAATAAAATTTTCTTTTAAAGGGCCGCTTTCTCCCTCAGCATATCCCTCTTTACCCTCATCTCATTTTCCAAGGTGACAATGGTTGCCATTTGCCATAATGTCCATGAGTCTTTCCCCTCTCAAATAGTCTAACCAAATCCTAAACAAAATAGTCTGAAGAAAACAAATCCTCAAACCACTCACCAAACAGGCAGAGGAAAGGACTGTGGGTGGTTAGTAGGAGCTTCCTTCTGTTACTAGCTCAATGACTATATAGCCAGCTCTCAATATTCAATAAATCCAACTTATTCATTCTTTTAGAATATATTTCCTCTTCTCTTTTAATCCCTTATATATCTAGTGTGCATTAGCACTTTGGTTCTAGATATATAAAGGAAGATGAGAAAGTTAAAATGTAAGGCAGTTGGTTTTTATTTTTACTAAATGGTTACAGTATAAGATTGAGTAGATGAGATACTGAAGGTATTAAATATGTGGTGTCACATAAATCTTTCCCTTTTAGTAATGACAATTAAGAGAACTCACTAAATTTAGATTTATTTCTTACCTGAAGCTTTATATTGTTTCATCTTATTGTCTGTTCACAAATAAAGTTTCAATTGATGCAATATCAGTAATTCTTTGGAAATAAGCTATCTCTGACATGATTTCTGTTACTTACGGTTAATTCCAGCATAAGTATGCAAATATATACACTGAGTGGCCAGATTATTATGACTACCCAATCAGTACTTCGTTGGGCCACCTTTTGCCTTCAATACTACGGCGATTCTTCTTGGCATTGACTCCACGAGATGTTGAAAGGTGATGTGAGGAATCTGACACCATGCCTGATGAATAGCACTGTCCAGTTCTGTGAGATCTGATGGTTGTGGAACCAGATGCCTGATGGCTCTTTTAACTTTGTCTCACAAATGCTCAATTGGATTGAGAGCTGGTGATTGTGGAGGCCACCTAAGCAAGGTGAAGTCTCCCTCATGTTCTTGAAACCACTCCTGCACAATACGAGCACCGTGGCTTGGCGCATTGTCTTGTTGGAAGAAGCCATCTCCATTGGGATACGCCATCAACATGATAGGATGAACCTGATCAGCAACGATACTTAGGTATGTTGTGTTATTCAGACATTGTTCCACATGAATTAAAGGGCCCAAATCATGCCAGGAAAACATGCCCCAAACCATAACACTGCCTCCACCAGCTTGAAGGGTTGTTCTCATGCACGTGGGGTGCATGCTTTCATGCTGTTTCCGCCAAATTATCACTCTGCCATCTGCTTGATGCAACTGGAAATGTGATTCATCGGACTACATGACTTTTTTCCAATGCTCAACTGTCCAATCCTTGTGTTCCTGTGTGAATTGGAGACGTTTTATCTTGGTAACTGCAGACAGCAAAGGTGTTCGAATGGGCCTTCGGCTTTCATATCCCATATGATGCAGTGTATGGCTAATTTGCCTACAAATGTCAGGTGGTCATAATAATCTGGCCACTCACGTTCAAATATATCCCATGTTCAAAGGCTGTTAAATCGTGCTGTTTACCCATATCTTCAGAAAAAAATTACTTCTACTGTTGTGGTAAACAACCTGCTTCCCTATTTATAATGGTCTGGCCCTCTAGCAACTTCAGCGTGAAATTATAGCTAATTTGCCTACAAACGTCAGGTGGTCATAATAATCATGCCACTCAGTTTATATTATAGATCAGCCGTGAGCAAACTACGGCCCGCGGGCCGGATCCGGCCCGTTTGAAATGAATAAAACTATTGAAAAAAAAGACCATACCCTTTTATGTAATGATGTTTACTTTGAATTTATATTAGTTCACACAAACACTCCATCCATGCTTTTGTTCCGGCCCTCCGGTCCAGTTTAAGAACCCACTGTTGCCCTCGAGTCAAAAAGTTTGCCCACCCCTGGTATAGATAAAAACATCTTACAAAGTTAAAACAAATGTAATTTAAAAAATTCTGAAGAAGGCTCTCTTTGAACACTTATTGACTGAAAACTAAATCTAAAACTTTCATAAATAATGACCAATTTAAAATAAACGAAATTATTAACATATTTTAGAGTCTTTCACATCATCCCTTTTGTTCTAACCAAGACTGCTATTATTTTTTAAATATATTTTATTGATTTTTTACAGAGAGGAAGGGAGAGAGATAGAGAGTTAGAAACATCGATGAGAGAGAAACATCGATCAGCTGCCTCCTGCACATCTCCTACTGGGGATGTGCCCGCAACCCAGGTACATGCCCTTGACTGGAATCGAACCTGGGACCTTTCAGTCCGCATGCCGACGCTCTATCCACTGATCCAAACCGGTTTCGGCAAGACTGCTATTTTTTAAAAAAATACCTTTTACATAGTTTGAACTGGAGATATTTTACTATCTTCAAAGAAATGTAATAATGGAAATAAAAATAATTTTGATTAAAAAATAATGGTAAATAATGAAATTTAGAAGTCTTTGAAATAGGAAAAGGATTGTAAATATTATTTACTTAAGCACTAAATTTTTTGTCAGCATTTATAATTCAGTGACTTATAATGTACTATAATAAACCAAATCATAAAATTGTATCCTAGAAGTCAGAATCATTGTTTCTAAATTTTATCTCTTGCAAAAGAAACCTAAACGAATGCTAGTGCCACTGTTTCTTGTGTTTTTCAGCATTTTTACATAAATGGAAATTGAAGTGAAAGTAAAGACAGCTGAATGATTAAAAAAAATGATTTTGAATTAAAAAATATGAACTGGGAGATACTATAGAGAACTCATTCTAAAATTTTATTTATAGAAAATTATTAAAATCAGATTTGGTGTTAAATAAAAACAGGATAGTCTCAGTTATGGGATCAGTAACAGAATAGCTCTGACACACAAAACTAAAATCTACATCATTTAGAAGAAAGAAACACAGTGCTCTTGACTTAATTGATAGTGTGAATATTAAGTGTCCTCATTTGTTAGATCTCATTTTATTCAAAAGCTGTCTCATCCCACTAAAACCCAACTCGCCTCATTTAAAGAATTCCTTTTTAAACATAAAATTTCAATGGTTCAGAAAAATATGGAGAATAATATACATCTATATATCCACTATCTTGACTTAACAACTCTTAACATTCTGTCATGTTTGCTTCAGATCTTTTCTTTTCTTTTTTTAAAATATATTTTTTATTGATTTCAGAGAGAAAGGGAGAGGGAAAGATAGAAACATCAATGATGAGAGAGAGTCATTGATTGGCTGCCTTCTGCACACGCCCCCACTGGAGATTAAGCCCGCAATCCAGGCACGTGCCCTGACCAGGAATTGAACCGTGATCTCTTGGTTCATAGGTCGACGCTCAACCACTGAGCCATGTCAGCCGGGCAAGATCTTTTCTTTAAAAAAGGATAAGTTATACACACAACTGAAGCTTCCTTATCGTCTTCCCAGAGTCACACTCTCTTCTCTCACGGACTGTAGAGGTGGTCATTTTTTTAAAGATGTGTACCCTTCTTACACTTTTACTACCTATTTGTGTTTTTAGAAACAATTATCGTAACGTTTTATATGTTTAAAAATTTACATAAATTATTCCCGCCTTGTCATTTTGTAGTTTCCATTTTTATTCAACATTTCTTTTGCAATCTAGGCATATTAATATATAAATTAAGTTTATTTTACTTTTTCTAAAGTGTTTTATTGTAAAGATGTACCATT
The DNA here is from genome assembly GCF_963259705.1 of Myotis daubentonii. NCBI lineage: Eukaryota > Metazoa > Chordata > Mammalia > Chiroptera > Vespertilionidae > Myotis > Myotis daubentonii. The sequence goes on from NC_081846.1 coordinate 54,980,793, forward strand.
CTGCTATTGATGGATGATTAGGTTGTTTCTAACCAACATAGCATGCACATACTTGTACAGTACCTGTCTCCTTGCAGATAGGAAATATTCCTTTCTATCGTGCTTCAATGAAGACATTTGCTTAAGCTGATGAGGTGGCTTTTTTTTTTTCTTCTTTTTAAATGAAGCACAGGTAATTGATAAAACACACACACCCTAGAATGCTATTTTTTTAAATCCAGAATCATCAGTGTCTTACTATCTACCTTTGCATAATTTTTTATTTCTTTGTTAAATGCCTGAAAAGAGAATACCAGAAAATATGAAACCTAAGCCTTTTTTTTACTTGGAAATGGTACTTCTATTTAGGATCATGTAAGTCATTTATTTGTATATACAGAACTTCTGTTTAGAATTCAGTGGTGAATCTACCTCGGGAAAATAAAATGAAGAAGATATTTTTATGTATCAGCATTTGAATGCTGCTTTTTGCAGAAGCAATCTTATGGTTGAAAAGAATCTTGCCAATATCCTCCCCTGTTCCTGCCCACCCAAGTTATGATAGAATACTGACTAAATAATTCAGGAAGGCTGCGGAACCTAATCTCTCATTTCTCATTTCTATAGGGAATAAGCCAGGGCGCAGTTTACCTTTGATTCTTTTTCTCTTGGTATTCCTGATTTTACTTTATCAAGTGGCTGATCAAGGGTCAAATTATTCTTCCTTGCTTCACTGTCTTCAAGCAGGGGACTACAGCTGTAACTGTTATCTGTAAAACAAAACCCTCTTGGACATAAGCAGGAAACTCTTGGTTTTGGTAGTACCTGAAAATGTAAACAGAATACAAATCCAAACCTCTAATTTTAAAGAGTAGAGACTTTGACAATTTAGATTTGCTGATTTCGATTTTGGCATATTTTCTTTATATTTGGTTTTTTTTTTTCATTTCCACTAAACATACAAAATCCTTACTCTACTTAATCAATGGTGTGTAAAATATGCAGAATTTATATAAGTTGCACTTTCAGGTATGTATTTCTTGTTTAAGATACTCATTTGTATAACTATTCCATGCTTATTTATTATCTGTGAGTTATATTCCTGGTTTGTATTTTAGCATATATATATATATATATATATATACACACACACATACACATACATATACATACACACACACACACACACACACACACACACACACACACACATATATATATATATATATATGTATATATATAAATTCACATGAGAATTTTTTTGGCATAAATAAAATATTTATTTTTGTACCCTATTTTGCTCATTTTGCTATATATCTTGAGTACATGTCATGTTAATAAGCTGATCTATTATCATCAGTTTTCTTGGGTACATAGCTGTTCCTTATATGGATGACTGTAATTTAACTCTTGGACATTTCTTTATTTATAGTTTTTCATTATTAGAAATGCTATCGTGAGTATCCTTACATACAGATTTTTAAGTACATGAATGTCCATTTCCCCATAGGCCGAAAGTGTTCATTTCTTAAACATATGTAAATCAGAGAAAAAAATGGAGAAATAAAATAGAAAAACTCGACTTCCACCTTTTTCTAGAAGTGGTTTAAGAAACACATAAAAAATTAGCATGAACATACCTCGACTGGAATTCACAAGAAGTAATTGTGATTTTAGCTTGTCAATAATAGTTTGTTGAAGTGACAGCTGTTCCTGTTGCTCACGTATTCTCTGCTCATAGTTTTCAGTCTGCTGACATAAAAACCAGTTAGCCTGATATTTACTGACAGATATATACATACATTTACTGTCTATTAATAATTATATATAGATATGAGTTGCCCATATTGCTATTTCCCAGGTATTGAGCATTTATTTATGAGCTAAAAATTGGCTCCAGTAATGTATTTAAAATCATTACAAACATCTGTGATTTGAAACACTTTACAATTTAAAAAATAATCTTAAAGAAAATTTCAATTATGGTTCAACAGATGGTTTCTGGACCTTCAGTTAGGATAAAAATTATAATTTAGAATTTTATCCTTAATGATAACAAAGAAAGGCATGAATAATAAAAAGACATCATATTAAAGTTGTCTATAAAAATACCCCACTAACTTAAAAAAGGTAAGATTTTGTGTCTTTTAAATAATCACACATTTGAACTTATTCTTAGAGGACAAAATAAAAAGGAAGTGGGTATAACTAAAACATTATGAAAACTAAAGGGACACATAAAAATTACAAAATCCCACTAATCATAAACTTCCTTTCTAAAAGTTTTAAGAACTTGAGAACACAGCTAATTTTCAGTGGATATCTTAAATACCTTAATTTCCCTTATGTTTTTAATCCACCCCTTTTGCTATTTTATTATAATGGCTCTGAGAATTAAGCAGTGAAAGAAGACACATTTGCAGAATACAGATACTGTAAACCTTCAAGCAAATTTGAAGATGTTGCATTACCATTACCAAATTAGTACAAAGTCTTCAAAATATATTACCAAAAATTAATAGAGATTTTTTTTTTTTTTACCAATTTCTATCACCAGAAGAACAAATAAACGACTAAACTGTAAATTCCTTGAAATGTGAGATGAGGTCCTAATAATTTCATAATGTTCCTTCAATAGATATTAAATATTTGATTTTGAGCTGATTCTTAACCAAAGTTCAAAATCAGTAAAGCTCGATTGTTTTCAGAGACTAATAAGCCTATAAATTACACAGCTGTTCCTAGATTCCCAAAATAAGTTAGCTTAAGAAATTAAAGCAAAAAACCACATTTTTCCAAGTAAAAGGTAAAATTTTATAATACACTTTAAACATAACTGACAAATAAACCAAGTGATGTGCATGCTGCCTGAGTGTAGTATTATATAACTTGATACTTCCATAGAGCTCTGCAAGGTAACTTATACATAGGATGTATTCAGTACATGCTTATCCTATCTAATAAAAGAGAAACATGGTAATTAGCCATACGTCCGCTACCCTTCCCATTGGCTAATCAGGGCAATATGCAAATTAACTGCCAGCCAAGATGGCGGCCGGCAGCCAGGCAGCTTAAAGTGAACATGAGGCTTGCTTGCTTCAGTGACGGAGGACTCCAACGTTCCCTGCTTGCCGCTGCCGGCCTCTGAGCTTGCAGTTTGAAACATTGTTACAAATATAGAAGCTAAACAAGACCCCAGAAACCTGCTTTCAGCCAGCCAGGATTTCAGAGCTGAAGTTGAAACAGTGTTTCGATTATAGCACCCAAACAAACAAGATACCTGCTTTCAGCAGCAGAGGCCTAAGAGCTGGAGCCAAGCCTCAGAGCTAAAGCTGGCTCAGAATAAAAAAGAAAAAAGATAAAAAGGAGCGGTTGGGAGCTTCAGTCATCCACCAGCCTGAAAACAGCCCTCAGCCCCTCACCCAGACTGGCCAGGCACCCCAGTGGGGACCCCCACCCTGAAGGGTGTGTGACCAGCTGCAAACAGCCATCATCCCCTAACCCAGGCCGGCCAGGCACCCCAGTGGGGACCCCCACCCTGATCCAGGACACCCTTCAGGGCAAACCAGCCAGCCCCCACCCATGCACCAGGCCTCTATCTTATATAGTAAAAGGGTAATATGCCTCCCAGCACCGGGATCAGCGGAGCCGCGAGGCCTCCCGGCACTGGGATCAGTGTGACAGGGGGCAGCGCCCAAACCCCCTGATCGCCCTGCGGCTCTGTGTGTGACAGGGGGCGGGGCCACAACCTCCCTATCCGCCCTGTTCTGTTCATGACAGGGGAAGGCACCCCAACCCCCTGATCAGCCCTGCTCTGTGCCTGATAGGGGGGAGCTCCCCAACCCCCTGATAGTCCTGCGGCTGTGTGTGTGACAGGGTGCGGCGCCCCAACTCCCCTGATGGGCCCTGCTCTGTGTGTGACAGGGGGCGATGCCCCAACTCCCCTGATCAACCCTGCTCTGTGCGTGACAGGGTACGGAGCCCCAATCTCCCTGATGGGTCCTGCTCTGTGAGTGACAGGAGGCAGCGTCCCAACCCCCTCATTGGCCCTGCTCTCTACATGACAGGGGGTGGCACCACAACCTCCCCATCGACCCTGCCTTGTGTGTAACAGGGGGCGGTGCCCCAATCCCCCAATTGGCCCTACCCTGAGCGTGACTGAGGGTGGCATCACAACCTCCCTATCTGCCCTGCTCTGTGCATGACAGGGGGCGGCACCCCAACTCCCCAATCGGCCCTGCTCTGAGCCCAACCAGGGGCTGCACCTAGGGATTGGGCCTGCCCTCTGCCACCCAGGAGCAGGCCTAAGCCAGCAGGTCGTTATCTCCTGAGAGGTCCCAGACTGCGAGAGGGCACAGGCCGGACACAAATTTTTGTGCACCAGGCCTCTAGTCCTATATAAGAAAAGAAACATGCAAATAAGCCATCCCTCTGCTACACTCAAGCCACGCACACCAGCCAGAGTGACTATGCAAATTAATCCGACAAAGATAGAGGTTAATTTGCATAAGCAGGTGTCAGGCGCCCCAGGAGGTGACGGCGGCCTTGGCTGCGGGCTCCCGGGACCTTCGCTGACCCAGGGAGCTGAGGCCACCTGCGCCTAGCCACACCCACAAGCTCCTGGGACCTTGCCAGTGGAGAGCAGAATGTTTGGAGGACTTGGCAAAGCAGGAGACCGCTGGACATAGAGCAGAGCGAGAGAGGGTGGCTTGGAGGGCACGGCTCCCTCTGTTACCCCAGCTTCCTCATCACAGCTGTGGAAACTGACAGCAGGGAAGAGGAAGTCCCACCCCCACAGAATCAGCCAGAATCAGCCATTGGTCAGACAGCTCTCAGCGGTCTGATAGCCAGGACTCTCATTCACCTGCATCTCAGATCCTGACAGTAGAGAGGTGGGACTATGTCTAAAGAACAACTGTTGATACAACGTAGCTCTGCAGCCGAAAGATGCCGGTGTTATCGACAGAAAGTGTCTGCAGAGCAGTGTGCCTCTGATCTTGAAAGAAGGCGGTGCCTACGACAGGATGTATCTGAACACCAGCTACTGGAAAAACGTCACTCTGATGCCAAAAAACACCGGCGTTATCGACAGAAAATGTCTAAAGACCAATGTGCCTTTGAAGTTGAAAGAAGGCAGTGGCGACGACGATGACAGAAAATGTCTAGAGAACAGTCATCAACAAGTACTACCAATACTGGTAGGAACTGCATTCTCAGCAAAAATGGAGTACATGACGATGCAATCCTCGAACATAGTTGTAGTGGAATGACTGTTCGATGTGAATTTTGCCTATCACTAAATTTCTCTGATGAAAAACCATCCAATGGGAAATTTACTCGATGTTGTAGCAAAGAGAAAGTCTGTCCAAATGATATACATTTTCCAGTTTACCTGGCATATTTAAAACGATTAATTACAAACGAAGATTCTGACAGTAAAAGTTTCATGGAAAATATTTGTTCCATAAATAGTTCTTTTGCTTTTGCTTTCATGGGTGCAAATATTGCATCACCATCAGGATATGGGCCATACTGTTTTAGAATACACGGACAAGTTTATTACCATACTGGAATTTTACATCCTTCAGATGGTGTTTCTCGGAAGTTTGCTCAACTCTATATTTTGGATACAGCTGAAGCTACAAGTAAAAGATTAGCAATGCCAGAAAACCAGGGCTGCTCAGAAAGACTCATGATCAACATCAACAACCTCATGCATGAAATAAGTGAATTAACAAAATTGTACAAGATGCTACATGAGGTAGAAAAGGAAGCCTAATCTGAAGCAGCAGCAAAAGGTATTGCTCCCACAGAAGTAACAATGGTGATTAAATATGAGCCTAACAGTGATCCAGGTAGATATAATTCTCCACGCGTAATCAAGATTGCTGTCATACTCAGAAATGAAGGAGAACCTCTTTTGAAAGGGACTTGCTCATTCATTGTAAACCAGATCCCAATAATCCAAATGCCACTAAAATGAAACAAATCAATATCCTGTTTCCTACATTAGATGTAATGACATATCCTATTCTTTTCCACATGGTGAAAAAGGCTGGGGAACAGATATTGCATTAAGACTCAGAGACAACAGTGTAATCGACAATAACACTAGACAAAATATAAGGACACGAGTCACACAAATGCAGTATTATGGATTTCATCTCTCTGAGCGGGACACGTTCAATCCTACTTTAAATGCAGGAAAATTAACTCAACAGTTTATCGTGGATTCATATTAAAAAATGGAGGCCAATTGGATAAATTTCATCAAAGCAAACCAATCTAAGCTGAGAGTTGAAAAATATAGTGGTTTGATAGATTATCTCAAATCTAGATCTGAAAATGACAATGTGGCAATTGGTAAAATGATAATACTTCCATCATCTTCTGAGAGTAGTCCCAGAAATATGCAGCAGCGATATCAGGATGCTATGGCAATTATAACGAGGTATGGCAAGCCCGATTTATTCATAACCATGGTATGCAACCCCAAATGGGCAGATATTGCAAACAATTTATAACGCTGGCAAAAAGTTGAAAACAGACCTGACTTGGTAGCCAGAGTTTTTAATATTAAGCTGAATGCTCTTTTAAATGATATCTGTAAAGTCCATTTATTTGGCAAAGTAATAGCTAAAATTCATATCATTGAATTTCAGAAATGTGGACTGCCTCACGCTCACGTATTATTGATATTAGATAGTGAGTCCAAATTACGTTCCTCTAATTAATCCCCTTTCAATGTGCACGAATTTCGTGCACCAGGCTACTAGTATTATAATAAATGAATAATGTTGAAAATGAATTCATTAGCTTAGATAAATTAACAGATCAACAACTACTTCAAAATGAAGTTTTGAACTATTTCTTAAGCTACTTAATAAAGTACTTTATAAATGCAAGCAAATTGTGTAATAATTTAAAAACGAAAACTTTATAGTAGGGGAAACAGAATAGCAATGGCTCACTGCTCTACATACTTATGTTATAAAAATTATAGTATTCTAGTCTAATTGTCTATATACCCAATTTTCCTTTAAACTATGACTCCTCAAGGGCGGACTATTTAGTCCTGATATCTCCGCAGTATAGCAGAGTGTCTGGCACATATTGAGATGCTCAGTAAACATTACTTGAACAAATAAATGACTTAAGTACTTAAAGAAGTATCAGAGAAATAGATATGCTTTCATAAGTGACCTGAAGGAAAGGACAATATGCACTGCTTATATTCCATAAGGGAAACAGGAACAATGGAGACAAGGTCAGCAGGTGAATAAGACAAAAGGAAGTTAAGTCAGCCTGGCCTGTACCCTCTCCAATCCGGGACATCCCTCTCGCAATCTGGGACTGCTGGCTCCTAACCGCTAACCTGCCTGCCTGACTGATCACCCCTAACTGCCCTCCCCTGCCGGCCTGATTACCCCTAACTGCTCTCCTCTGCCGGCCTGATCATCCTTAACCGACTCTGCCTCAGCACCCGCCACCGTAGCTTTGTCCAGAAGGAAGGAAGGACGACCAGAAGATATCTGTTTGACCCGGTCTAATTAGCATATTACCCTTTTATTAGTATAGATTGCAAAATAACCAATAGAATTCAGTTTATTTGCTATGTTTGGAAACTAAAAGAAACAAAAAGTGTTTTTTAAATTAAATGCTTTTGTGCAACCTGAAAAGTCCTTTTAAAAGGTCAGATAATTATTGCACTGTCACAGTATTTAAAAAGAAAACCAATTACAGAGCAAGTGCATTCCAGCACTACCAAAGACCCCATATAACAGAAAAATCACTAACAATCGCATTGAAAATGTACAACAGCAATGTCTTGTCAACACTTCTGTACAGAGCACAGACATGACAGCTAAAACAGACAGAAGAGAAGATGCTTTTGACAGCCAGTGTGTGTGAATGATTCTTTGAGTCAGATGGCAGCAACAAGTTACCAACTAAGAGATCTGCATGACAACTAACCAATCCATCTGTATCAAACACCATCTGGCCAAGATGACTCTGGCTTCTGTGTATTTGACACTCCTTCCAATTCTAAAGACTAGCAAAACAAGTGGTCTACCAGCATCTAAAGAGGCAAAACAGGTTCTTAGGTACTTGTATTATAATGCATGTTGTATTCTTTCTTAGTGTTCAAAAGCAAAAGTTACAACAATGGTTATCACATATAGTACATATCTTAAATTTATTAAAAATGGCTGGCCATACATACTCTCAACTATCATAAATCAAAAGCTTATTTTAAGAAATGTCCCTTTATCTAGGCAAAATTTGAATCTATCTTCAAAACTATAGCAGCATATTTTCCATAATTTTGGACATATAGCTGCATAACTTTTTATGAGTTCCATAAATATTAAAAGAGTTCTATAAATTAAATTTTTTCTATGCTGACACTGAAAATTCTCATTTTTCATATTTCCCAAAGCACTTATTCCTAGATGAAGAAAAAAAGTCTAGTGTCCTTATGTCATCTGTAATACTCTAAATAGATCAAACATAAGTTATCTCTTCTTAAACATAATCTCTTCTCATCCTCAAGAACTAATCTCAACATTTTGAAAAATACCATTGTTTCCTCCAAGAATGAAAAAATAGGAATTTAACAAATGTTGAATGAATTTAAAAAATAGTCTCAATTTAAAAACCTTTTAAACTGTACCAAGATTAACAAAGAGAACAAAAGCTTTATTGAAGGATTTGCTTGTCTACCATAAATGCTTTCAATAGGGAGCTCCAGAGTTCATGAAGGAAGATAATTAAATATTAATTATCCCAATACACAGCACTTTAGACACAAACTAACTGTCATATCTTCACACTTTGGCAAACTAAACATCAACTTCACTTTTAAGTAAAGAAAAAAAAGATTGTATAGGATTAACAGCTCAGGATCCTGGTTTACACAGCTCATTCTTCACCCACTCTCTGCTATATTCTTTTAAACTAGGTAGAAGTCCTGCCCTCACCACTGCCAAGATTTATCTAGGCTGGAACTACAATTTAACAAATCAGATTATTAGGTGATGGTGTTTCCATCAATTTCACAGCATGTCAAATGATAAAGTAAGACAAACTATTTTTATTTTATAATTCTGTGTTTTGGTCCTGGTTAATTTACTTAGTCTCTTTGAGCCTTGGTTTCTTTCTCTTTGGAAATGAAAATAATATTTACCTGAAGCACTGAGAGTACATGTATAAAATATCCAGCACATAATAAGCTCCTTGTAAACATTAATTCCTTTCCTTTAATAATGAGTAAGGTATCTACATAATATCTATTATCATAGCCCAGTGATGGCGAACCTATGACACGCATGTCAGAGGTGACATGCGAACTCATTTTTTTGGTTGATTTTTCTTTGTTAAATGGCATTTAAATATATAAAATAAATATCAAAAATATAAATCTTTGTTTTACTATGGTTGCAAATATCAAAAAATTTCTATATGTGACATGGCACCAGAGTTAAGTTAGGGTTTTTCAAAATGCTGACACGACGAGCTCAAAAGGTTCGCCATCACTGTCATAGCCTATAGTACACACATCCATTAACTAAAGCTCTGATTACCAATGAATACTGGCAATTTGTCACCAGACTTACCACACAACCACCCTATGCTCTAAGCCAGTTTTTTTCAGTCTTTCTTCTAGATCATTGTAACCTATAACTCAGAAGTTTCTTTTTGAGAAATCAGAGTGGTATCTCCATTGAATCAAAAACATTCTGTCAAGCAAAAACTCTGGTTGTTCAAAGCTTACAAAGAAGGTTCATAAAGCTTATAAAAATAGGCTAAACTGATTAAGGAATAATTAATGGCTATTAATAATACAAAAATAGCATGTTTATTGAAAAAAATGCAAACAACAAAATGTCCACCATCACCACCACAACAAAAAGCCAGGTATGTACAAAGTAAAAAGTGGCAGCCTCTTCCTTTTATTTGCTTTCCATTCCTCCTCAGAAGCAATTACTACTGACATTTTGGTATGTACCCTTTCAGAACTTCTGTGTACATGTATGTATATCTCACTTTTAAAAAATGCAAATTGTTCTGTAATCAAATTTTTCAACACCTCATTATCCTCATATGATCATTTCACTGGATACTTACTATGCAACAAAATCAGAGAGCTATATATTCTTTATATCTCATTTATTCCTACACTAATCTTCTGAGGAGGTTACAGATGAGAAAACGGAGGCACAAAGAGGTATAAAATAACATGCCCAAAGTTTCTAAATAGGTAGTAGAGATGGGATTTGAATCTAGGTTTGCCTGACCAACCCCCTAAATAACCATTATGGCATATCATGTGAGTATATCTAGCTCTACTGAGGTCCTGTTTGCTATATACTTTTCCCTTAGACCAGCGGTTCTCAACCTGTGGGTCGCGACCCCTTTGGGGGTCGAACGACCCTTTCACACGGGTCGCCTAAGACCATCGGAAAACACATATATAATTAGATTTTTTTTTTTTATTGCTTAAAGTATTACAAAGGGTATTACATATGTGTCCATTCCCCCCCCCCCCGCCCTAGACAGTCCCCTAGCCTCCCCTATTCCCCAGTGTCTTATGTCCATTGGTTATGCTTATATGCATGCATGCAAGTCCTTTAGTTGATCTCTTACCCCCCTACCTTCTGCCCCCCAACCGTCCCTGGTCTTCCCGCTGCAGTTTGACAATCTGTTTGAGGCAGCTCTGCCTCTGTATCTATTATTGTTCAAAAGTTTATAATGGTCTCTATTATCCATGAATGAGTGAGATCATGTGGTATTTTTCCTTCACTGACTGGCTTATTTCACTTAGCATAATGCTCTCCAGTTCCATCCATGTCATTGCAAATGGAAAGAGTTCCTTCCCTTTCACAGCAGCATAGTATTCCATCGTGTAGATGTACCACAGTTTTCTAATCCATTCATCTACTGATGGGCACTTAGGCTGTTTCCAGATCTTAGCTATGGTGAATTGTGCTGCTATGAACATAGGGGTGCATATATCCTTTCTGATTGGTGTTTCTGGTTTCTTGGGATATATTCCTAGAAGTGGGATCACAGGGTCAAATGGGAGTTCCATTTTCAGTTTTTTGAGGAAACTCCATACTGTCTTCCATAGTGGCTGCACCAGTCTGCATTCCCACCAGCAGTGCACAAGTGTTCCTTTTTCTCCACATCCTCTCCAGCACTTGTCGTTTGTTGATTTGTTGATGATAGCCAGTCTGACAGGTGTGAGATGGTACCTCGTTGTTTTGATTTGCATCTCTCGGATGATTAGTGACTTTGAGCATGTTTTCATATGTCTCTTGGCTTTCTGAATGTCCTCTTTTGAAAGGTGTCTATTTAGGTCCTTTGCCCAGTTTTTGATTGAATTATCTTCCTTTTGTTAAGTTGTATGAGTTCCCTATAAATTTTGGAGATTAGGCCCTTATCAGATATGACATTGGCAAATATGTTTTCCCACACAGTGGGTTTTCTCGTTGTTTTGTGATTAATCACTATGCTTTAATTATGTTCTATTTGTAACAATGAAAATACATCCTGCATATCAGATATTTACATTATGATTTATAACAGTAGCAAAATTCCAGTTATGAAATAGCAACGAAAATAATTTTATGGTTGGGGGTCACCACAACATGAGGAACTGTATTAAAGGGTCGCAGCATTAGGAAGGTTGAGAACCACTGCCTTAGATACTTTCATCCCCAGTGGCTGGTTACATGCAAGACTCAAATTTCTCTTTCTAGTCCAGACTTCTACTCTGGCCTCCAGATCTATGTGGCCAAGTGCTACTAGAAAAGCATTTCAAATTTTACTTATTCAAAATTAATGATTACCTTCCCTCCAACCACCTCACTGTTCTCACACCCCACCCTGTTGCCTGTAAAATTAGGTCCTTTGCTAGTATTCCTTCTTTCAGTATCTGGCAACACTGTCTATCCAGAAAGCTATAACTATACTTGACATCTATACTTGTTCTATAGCCAATCCATTACTGTCAATTTTAATCTTAAATATTTCTCCAATCTATCCCTTTTTTCACCTTCAAAGTAGCCATCACAGTTCAAGCCATCACAACTTTAATGAGCTACTGCAATGGCCTACCTATTCTCCTTAAATCTATCAGTCAATACATTCTCTTCACACTAGTTACTGTGTTCTTTGCAAAATGCAAATCTAACCGTAATACCAAATCTCCCCCTCCAATCCCCAAATCTTAAATAGTTTCCTATTGCTCTTAGAATAAAGAACCAAAAGTTTTCAATATGGCCTCTAAGCCTCTACATAGTCTTGCCCCTGGCTCTTCTCAGTGCACTATTTCCCTTATATTTTCAGTTCTTTTAGGCCAATGGGTCTTTATAACACAGGTCCTTATACCCAGAAAGCAACACCCACCTCAGCCCAGCCCTTTCAAAAATCACTTCATAAAGATTGTCTTCTTGGACCTCTTAGATTAGGTGAAGTAGACAATCTAATAACAGTTTCTTCCTGACACTTATCAGACTTTGAAACTTTACATTTCTGAGATTGACTAGTCTCTGCTTTGCTAGACTGCCATCATTCCACAAAGCAGGGAGCGTGTCTGCTTATCATTGCAGACCCAATACGTACAGCAGTTTCTGTTATATTAACTAAGGTGCTCAAAATAGTTTTGAATAAATATCAGAATTTTAATTTTTCTAATTATCAGTGGATCTTCTTGAACCTAGCATAACTGTCTAAAAGTTTTGACAGGACATATTTCTGTATATAAAAACCTGGAACAAAGGATACATTTTAAATTCTGATAGGTGCAAATGAGTCTATGGCAAAGTACTAACAGTACAATAGAAGAAATGAGGCTTTGATTAGAAACAGCCAGAAGCACCCTTATTCTAGTATCAGTAGTTTCAGTAGAAAAAACATATAGAGTGAACTGCTCTGTTCCCATCAACACTTTACACAGAGAAATATGTGTTTTGGGAACACAGAAAGGAAAAAAAGGGTGGTAAACAATGAGATAATTTACATCTTAAGTAAAAGTAAAGGCATTAAAAAAATAAAATAGTACCTATAATAAAGGCATTTTATGCTTTCATGCAATCTTTTTAAAACACATTTTACAAACTTGTAGAGGTAACATAAGCCTTCTGGCCAAGATAACATTTCAGATGGGCCAAGACCAGCTCTAGAGAAAAATAATCTGACAAGATAGTCCTTACAAATTTACATTTATTGTCAGAAAAACAGTTTTTGGATCTGTAATTTAAGATAAAAAGAGCATAGTCAAATTTAGTCTTCTTTGAGGTCTTTACCTTAGACCAGTGGTCATCAAACTGCAGCTCGCGAGCCACACATGGTTCTTTGGCCCCTTGAGTGTGGCTCTTCCACAAAATACCACGTGCGGGCGCGCACGTACAGTGCGATTGAAACTTTGTGGCCCATGCGCAGAAGTCGGTACTACGTATTTCATTCCACATTATGGAATCCTGTGATATTGGAAACTCTCCAGGCAAATTTAGCTTAGTCAGCCATAAGATGTGGCAAAACTGCTAATTATTTCCCCATATACATTCTCATTCTCTTTTTTAGTAATATAAACTATTATCTTGGCATATGGTCATCCAGCTAGGGAATATATTTACCAGCCTTCCCCACTACGAGGTGTGACCACGTAACTAGGTGCTAACTAACAGCATGTGAACAGAAGTAACCTGTACAAATTCTGGACCATCTCTTTCTTTCTCACCCCCTGAACCCCAAGCACACTGGCAGGGAAATAGTAACATATAGAGCAGCCACTGTGATTCCAGAGACACAAACCACATTTTAAGGATTCTCAACCTGCCTACCAGCCCTGGTTACTCAACTCTGGATTGTTATCCGAGCAAGAAATAAACTTTATATTTTCTTTATTGATTAAGATATTACATATGTGTCCTTATTCTCCCATTGCTCCCCCCCCCCAAACCCCCGCGCTCATGCCCTCACCCCCTGGTGTCTGTGTCCATTGGTCAGGCTTATATGCATGCATACAAGTCCTTTGGTTGATCACTCCCCCTTACCCCAACTCTCCCATACCTTCCCTCTGAGGTTTGATGGTCTGATCGATGCTTCTCTGTCCCTGGATCTGTATTTGTTCATCAGTTTATGCTGTTCATTATATTCCACAAATGAGTGAGATCATGTGATACTTATCTTTCTCTGAATGACTTATTTCACTTAGCATAATGCTCTCCAGGTCCATCCATGCTGTTGCAATGGTAGGAGTTCCTTCCGTTTTACAGCAGCGTAGTATTCCATTGTGTAGATGTACCAAACTTCTATCTGATTTAGCCACAATATTTCTTGGTCTCTCCGTAACAACAGCTTATCCTCTACAATAACTAATTCAGAGGCCAAGCCAACTCTATCACTGCCCTATGTAATAGTCTCTTCTCTTATTCTGTAAATCTATTAGAATTGTCTATGTCGGGGGCTATTGTGATTTAAACATTCCTCTTTTCTGTAAGTCAGAAAACCTCTTAGTGCAGATACATATGAATGCTTACACAAAGAAAAAAGAATAAGCAATATTAGACAGTGAACCCTTTAAGTCAGCGGTTCTCAACCTGTGGGTCGCGACCCCTTTGGTGGTCGAACGACCCTTTCACAGGGGTCGCCTAAGACCATCCTGCATATCAGATATTTATATTACGATTCATAACAGTAGCAACATCACAGTTATGAAGTAGAAACGAAAATAATTTTATGGTTGGGTCACAACATGAGGAACTGTATTTAAAGGGCCAGAAGGTTGAGAACCACTGCTTTAAGTGCATGCTCTATGTTTTATTTATTTTTGAATCCCAGGCATTTATTATGTGCCTGGCACATCTTAAATTGGTTGTAGGACGAATGAAAGAAATATTAACAGCTTTATATTCTACCCTTTTTTGGTAAGAGATGTATAGATCACAAAATAAGAATTCATCCAAGAAAAGAGGAGACTATATTAGGGTCATAGCAAGAGGAAGAAAACAGTTTGAAAGCCTGAAATGGGCTATGATTTATCCAGGTTATTATACTGAATATGAAGTTTAGAGTCAGATAAACCTAGTTTCGGTACAGATTCTGCCACTGAGGTTGAAAAACTAACTTTATTGAGTATCAGTTTCATCTGAAAATGGGTTCACAATGCTGCCATTGTAGGGCTAAGAGGATTTACATATAAATTTAAAGTATGTAACAATTTACTAGACACTTAGACAGGAGGTTCTAAGACAAACAATTTAAAGGCACAGTGGCAGGACTGCCTAGGCACAACAATGGAAAATCTGGTATAGAAAAGAGAAAAACAGTATTTAGGGGTCAGGGAATGTAAATATACTTGATGATCAGTAGTAGTGTGAGGGATCATCCTTTAAAACTTAAGCGAGGTAATTTAGGATACATAAAAAGGCAACTTATAAAACTCTTCACTCCTTTGAAATGGTATAAGTGAGAAAAAAGAATGGATATATAAGTTCAGGTCTGACATCAATTTAATGTGCCTTCCAAATGGAAATGAGATGTATGAGCCTAGAGCTCAGAGGGAAGGTCTGGAGTAAGATGATGTGGGAGTCGTTCTTACAGGTATCTGAGGCCACAGGAAAAGATGTGATAGCTTATGTAAGACTATACAGTAAAAAGCTCGTAGGGGGAGGTGAGGGGAGGCGGGGTCACACGGGCTCGCCTTGCGCGTTCTGACCCGGCCCTTCGGGCCTCCGGGGGGCGCTCTGGGGCGACTCCCCCTCGGAGGGGCTCAGCCTGCGGGGTCCCCACAGCAGCTGCGGGCGGGCGGGTCGGCCTCCTCCTCCCCTTTACAAAAGCCTCCAAGTCTATCACCTTTTGTGCCCTTTCCTCAGAAGGAAAAGCATCTCCATCCCTCGCATCGCTGACTTCGGCCTCAGGGTGCCCTGTCCCCAGCAGCCTGGCACTTTCTTCGGTTCCCGGTGCGCCCTCCGTGGAATTGTTCCCACCGGGGGTGTCCGTTATTGCAGTTTGATGACGAATGCCTGCTGCCTAAAGACTGAAGGTCTGAGGCAAGACTTCCCATTACTACTTAATCAAGAGGAACTGAGTTTGAGACATACTCTCTTAAAGAGACTTTGGGAACAAGAAGTGTTCAGGCAGGTTCCTCTCAGACTCAGGATGCTAGCCATTGATCTTTCTCCTTATGACTTTTTCTGTCTTCATGAAGAGAAGTCCAAGGGGGAAAAGATTATCACTGGATGCCTGACACATTATTCTCAGCTCTGCTTGCTCAGAACTCTGCCAGGTGAGGAGGGAGACACAGAAAGGGAAGAATGGGTGCAGGATTGCTGACATCTTGGTCACAGGATTTGTTGATCTTTGAGGAAGTGGCAGTGGACTTCTCCCAGGAGGAGTGGGCACTCCTGAACTCTGCTCAGAAAATCCTGTACAGAGATGTGATGATGGAGAACTTTAGGAATCTGGCCTCCGTGGCAGGATATCATCTCTGCAAATACAGTCTGATCACTGAAGTGGAGCAGGAAGAACGGAGGCCAGGGAAGAGAAGAATTCTCCAAGGGGCCTGTTCAGTTTCAGGCTGGGCTACTCAACTTAAATCAAAACATGCAATTCCTATGCAGAATGTTCCTGAGGAAAAAACTTCTAATGGCATAAAAATGGACATGTGCAAAACCCTGTTGGAGAAAAACTCTGCGAATGCAGTGACTATGGACCAAGACCTTCCCTTAGGGTGCACAAAAACTCATGTACTGAGGAGGGAAGCTCAAAATGTGATAAACATGGGAAGGTTTTTACTGGCCCATTGTCCCTTCAGAAATACGCAAGACTTCACACTGCAGAGACACCTATGAATGTAGTGACTGGGAAAATATTCATTTTTCACTCTTCCCTTAAGAAACATGTGAGATCACACAGTGGAGAGAAGCCTTATGAATGTAATCATTGTGGAAAATTCTTCAGCCAGAGCTCTCATCTTAATGTGCACAAAAGAACTCACACTGGAGAGAAACCCTATGACTGTAAGAAATGTGGCAAGGCTTTCACTGTTCCTTCCTCCCTCCAAAAACATATGAGAACCCACACTGGAGAGAAGCCCTATGAATGCAGCAACTGTGGGAAAGCCTTTATTGATCAGTCATCCCTTAAGAAACATCGACGCTCTCACACTGGAGAGAAACCTTATGAGTGTGATCAATGTGGAAAATCCTTCAGCACGGGCTCTTATCTTATTGTGCACAAGGGAATGCACACTGGAGAGAAAACCTATGAATGTAAAGAATGTGGGAAGGCCTTTAGGAATTCCTCTTGCCTGTGGGTACATGTGAGAACTCACACAGGAGAAAAGCCCTATAAATGTATTCATTGTGGAAAAGCATTTAGCATCAGCACTAACCTTATAATGCACAAGCGAATACATATTGGGCAAAAACTTTAAGAATGAAATGACTACAGGCTAGCTGTTAAGTGGTGCTTTACACAACATTCCTCACTCTAGAACTCACACTGGAGAGAAACCTCATTGTGACCAATGGTGAAAGCCTTCAGGCACAACTCTCAACTTACCTTATACAGGGAGCAACCTTGAAATAAACCAAAAGGATGGCAGTTATAGGCTACTGATTATACAGCAAGGACATACAATAGTATTTGGCTGTACCAACCCTGGGATGCTTGTTTCTGGACTTCATGTAACATTAAAAAAAAAAAAAAGCTCCAAACTGGATTAAACCACTCTTGTGGGAAGATTCTGTTACAATGGGTTTCACTCTCAATTGATAGATCTCATATGTGGCCAGGTTTTATGAATCTTTGAAGTATAGTTGAAAACAATGTATATTCTGTAATTATCAGGTGTAATAGATTTATCTGATAAATTTACTCTATTAAATTTGTATCATTACAAACCTTAAAAAAAAAAA
Source organism: Myotis daubentonii (assembly GCF_963259705.1). Taxonomy (NCBI): domain Eukaryota; kingdom Metazoa; phylum Chordata; class Mammalia; order Chiroptera; family Vespertilionidae; genus Myotis; species Myotis daubentonii. Next base: position 54,998,699 of record NC_081846.1, read on the forward strand.
AAGCACATAGGCCTTGAAAAACTCTAATATTTAGAGGCCTGGCCATAGAGAAACCTAACAAGAGAGACTGAGGAAGTGGGGCTCAAGAGGGTATGAGAAAAATCAAACATGGTGCTGGAATGTTAAAGAAAATAGTGTTTAAAGGAAGAAGTAGTACAAGAGATAGTCAGTTATGAAATGAAATGAAGTAGCTCAATATGTATGAACATGAAAGACTATCAATTTAGGCAAATAAATTATAAAAAGGAAATCTGTGGTCAGATTTTTTTCAAATCCAAGTTCTACTAGCTTTACTACTTATTAGTTATGTAGTTATGTGCTTGTGGTCAAGTAATTTCACCTCTCTGCATTTAATTTTCCTCATCTGAAAAATGAAAATATTTCCTTATAAGATTTGTGTGATGATAAAATTTGATGATTGTAAAGCACTCTGACAAACATAGGCCTCACTAAATCTTAGTGATAATGACAATGAAGATAAAAATATTTTAAAAAACTTAAAACCTTTTTCAGATTGGCATGAACCTATTTTTTTAAAAAATATATTTTACCGACTTTTTACAGAGAGGAAGGGAGAGGGACAGAGAGCGAACCATCAATGAGAGAGAAACATCGATCAGATGCCTCCCGCACCCCCCCACCCCCACTGGGGATGTGCCTGCAACCAAGGTACATGCCCCTGACAGAAATCGAACCTGGGACCCCTCAGTTCACAGGCCGACGCTCCATCCACTCAGCCAAACCAGCCAGAGCAGCATGAACCTATTTTTTTTAAACCTATTTTTGATAAAACATGATTCACATATTCTAGAAGGATTTATATCAGTTTACTAACAATGGTTACCCCTGAGGAGTGAGAAAGAGGACCATCACTTTATATTCTGTATATCTTGAATTATTTGTATTTTTATCAATAAGCATGTGCTGCTTTTATAATAATATTTTAAAAATCACTTACCTGCCTTGTCTTTGTCTCCTTATTAATTTGAAATACTCAAATGCATCTGCTTGACAGAATGTTCTTGAATGGATGTAGCACATTGACTTCTCAAAGAGGGGCCTCACAGTGTTAAATTGCAGTGAACTAGAAGAAACACTGTGACAAGGACTGGCTTCGTGTGTGAACAGCTAAATGGTAAAAGCCTGTTCAAACTAATGAATGACAGATGGACAGCAATAAAACAGCTAGTAAGAAAATCTAGATTACACCAATTCTATTTTTTTTGTAATAGATTTTTTAAAGGTTGTGGTAAAATATATACAACATAAAATTTGCCATTGTAACCAGTTCTAAGCGTACAGTTCTGTGGCATTAAATATACCCACATTGTTGTGCAACCATCACCACTATCTATCTCCATAATTTTTTCATCTTTCCCAAATGAAATTCTGTACCTGTTAAACACTAACTCTCCATTCTCCTCCCCCAGGCTCTAAAAACCACCCTATTTTCTGTCTCTATGAATTAGACTACTCTAGGTATCTCATAAAAGTAGAATCATCTTTTGTTGTCTTATTTCACTTAACATAATATCTTAAAGGTTCATCTATGTTGTACCATGTGTCAGATTTCCTTCCTTTAAAGGCTGAATAATATTCCATTGTATGTATATATAGCATTTTGTTCATCCAAACATTCTGTTAAGACTAGAGGCCAGATGCACAAAATTCATGCAAGGGGCTTGGCCCTCACAGCCACGGCAGCTTGCCTTGGCCCTTGCAGCCCAGGCTTCGTCCGGAAGGTAGTCGGGAATGACGTCCAGAAGGTCGTTTGGCTGTCCGGTCTAACTAGCATATTACGCTTTTATTATTATAGATGGTATTACCTTGACTGATTTTGTATGTTAACCATCTTGCATTACAGGAATAAATCTGATTTGGTCAAGGTGTGTAATATTTGTAATATATGCTGCTGAATTAGATTTGCTAGTATTTTGTTGAGGGTTTTTACATCGACATCTGTAAAGGATATTAGTTTAGTTCTCTTGTACTGTTTTTATCTGGCTTTGGTATCAGGGTAATGCTGGCCTCAAAGAATGAGTTAGAAAGTGTTCTATCCTAATCAATTTTTTTTGGAGAATTTAAAAAGGATTGGTGTTAATTCTTATTTGAAGGTTTGGTAGAATTCATCAGTGAAGCATGAGTCCTGGACTTTCTTTGTTGGGAATTTTCTGATTACTGTTTCAATCTCTTAGATTTTTTATTTTTCATGATTTAGTCTTGGTAGCTTGAATGTTTTTAGCCATTTGTCCATTTGATCAAGGTTATCCAATTTGCTGGTATGAAACTTTTCCAAGGTTGTCCTGTTGCTTTTCTTATTCTCTTTCTCCTTGGTACCTCTTTCTCTTGTCACTTCAAATATCATCTCTATAAAGACAACTTCCAAAGTTGTATTTCCAACTGGTACCTTATTCCAAAGATCCATTATTTCAAATGCCTGCTGATCATCTTCCTCTGGCTCTTGATCCAACATGTGGACTCAAAATATCTAAGTCAAATAAAATAATTTCCTATACTAAAATCAGCATTCTCTACTTCTGTGGCTGCATCAATCTTCCATTCATCCAGGCTAAAAATCTTGGAAGTGCTCAAAATGGTATTTAAAACTTAGGTCTGACTTCAGAGCCTTTGATCTTATCTTTATACTAGTGACTCAGTGTGCGAAATCACACGAGACCCAGACGCACGGGGAATTGCGTGAGACCTGGGACCCCAAACCCTATTGCGAGGCGGGACTTGGCGGGACTTCCCCAAGTCCTGCCGTGCCACGAGACCCAGAGTCAAGTCTCGGCCTGCCCGTGTGTGCCTGGCCGCGCATGCAGCCCTGCCCACCCATGCACACCTCACCGCGTGCACACGGTTCCACCCACCCGCACACACCTTGCCACATACTCAGCCCCGCCCACCCGCGTGCACCTTGCCGCGCACACAGCTTGCTGGTGACCTGTCTTTGGTCGTTACGGTGTTAGGGCCACTGGGTTTTTATAATATAGACTAGAGGCCCGATGCACAAAATTCGTGCAAGAGTAGGCCTTCCTTCCCCCAGCTGCTGGCACCAGCTTCCCTCTGGCCGCCAGCAGGCACCCGGGACCCAGGCTTCCCTCACAGCCCCAGCTCCATCCAGAAGGTCATCCGGAAGAATGTCCAGTCTAATTAGCATATTACACTTTTATTATTATAGATAGAAGTTTGAGAACTTGTTACTAAGGATTATAAGTGAGAAATAACTAGCTTGCTTTACTTTAAATTTCAATGTCATTTCTGGGAGTAGATACATGAGGAGAAGTTAGTGATTTACATTTGGTACTTTTGATTCTGTAAGTTCAAAAACAATAAATGTTTCATAAAATAAAATCCCAAGAAATGCCAAAAGGAAGTATAAGTGTCTTCACACATTTTAGAAAAAGTTAAAAATAAATGATATTTAAAGTATAAAACCCAATGTCAGAACTCTTATTTCTTTGTATTACAGGCATACTTTGTTTTATTGCACTTTGCTTTATTGTGCTTCATAGATATTTCCTTTTCATCAGCACTGAGCCAAGACTCTCTACCAGTGAAAAGATTATGACTTGCTGAAGGCTCAGATGAATTTACTGAATAAATCTGATGTACGACACTGCGCAAGTTTAAGGTATATAGCATGTTATTTTGATGCATGTATCCTATATAATAAAGAACTAATATGCAAATGGTCATTACATCCTCACACCATCACGCAGTAATGGCTCAGACACTCAACACTGGGGAGAGAGGAATGGGGACCGGCCAGGCTGCGGCCCAGGAGAGGGACAAGCCACCTGCCCCGCAGTTCTGGGTGCCAGTGGCTGTGCCTGTGGCCTGGGAGAGGGACAAGCCACCCGTCCCATGGTCCTGGGCACCAGCGCCTGCGGCCCAGGAGAGGGACAAGCCGCCTGCCCCGTGGGTCTGGGCAGCAGCAGCTGGAGCTGCAGCCCTGGAGAGGGACAAGCCCCTGCCTCACGGTCCCAGGTGCCTGTGGCTGTGGCCCAGGCGAAGCCACCCAGCCACGGTCCCCTGCAGCTGTGGCTGGCACAGGAGAAGCCCGCCTGGGTCCTGGGTGCCTGCGACTGGCCAGAGGAGGGAATCCTGGGTCCCGGGTGTGGGGTGAGACAGAGGCGGTTAGGGGCAATCAGGCCAGCAGGGGAGCAGTTAGGGGTGATCAGGCAGGCAGGCAGAGGTGGTTAGGGGCGGTCAGGCAGGCAGTCAGAGGGGTTAGGGGCGATCAGGCAGGCAGGCGAGAGGTTAGGAGCCAGCGGTCCCGGATTGCGAGAGGCAATCAGACATCCCCTGAGGGGTCCTGGATCTGGATTGGAGAGGGTGCAGGCTGGGCTGAGGGGCCTCTCCCTGACCCTGTACACGAATTTCGTGCACCGGGCCTCTAGTATATTATAATATACTAAACACTGTAGTGTTATCACATTACATAATTATAGTAAAATGTTACTGTCTATATTCATTTTATTGTTCATTAGATCTCTTGTCTTATTTACTACTTGTTTGTACCCTTATTTCCCACCTGTTTGTACCTTAAACACCATCAATCTTATTTCCCTCCCCCCACACCATTCCCTGGTTACCACCATTTAACTGTTTTTTATAAATCTGACTTTTTAGATTTTACATATAAGTGATACATGATAACCCTTCTAATTTCTGGCCACCACCACCTCCTCTATGCAAACTTATTTTCATCTGCAGCTATTTTTTCCCTTTTGTTCCCTCCAGTAGCCAAAGGAACAGATGTTTCTCCTCTTGTTCACAGTAAATTCCTTACCCTATTCCTGACCAATGGGTTGGCCTCATTTCCTTCCTCTTGCCATTTAGTCCTTTAACTATTTCCTTACACTATACATTCTCATTAAGAAATGTTATCCACATTCAAGGCTATAATAAAACCTGTTATTCTATTTTATTTATCTTTTATATTTTTATTGATTTCAGAGAGGAAGGGAGAGGGAGAGAGAGAATCATCAATGATGAGAGAGAATCATTGATCGGTTGCCTCCTGAACACCCCTAGTGGGATGGAGCCCGCAACCCAGGCATATGCCCTTGACCAGAATCGAACCCTTGACCCTTCAGTCTGCAGATCAACACTCTATCCACTGAGCCAAGCCGGCTAGGACAAACCTGTTATTCTATACTCTGCATCTACAATCTCCAATTCAGAACTCTACACAGGCTTCTAGATCCATATTTGCAAACATCTACTAAACACTCTACCTGCATGCCCCATAGATAACTAAACCTAATAACTAAAACCGAATTAGACATCATATTTCTCTATCTCCAAATTTGCACTTCCTCTCATTATTGGTTTCAGTTATCAGCTCCACCATTAACCCAGTTTCTATTCCAGATATTTGGTTATCATTCTAGAATCCAGGCTGTCACCCTTAGAAGTAGCCTGCATTCAGGTGTCACCTGCTTTCCATTCTCTATCTCCTACATAAATCTTAGATCTCTTTTCCAATTCATTCCTAATACTTAATTTAACTCCTTATTTTGATTGCTTGAAATGGATGTCATTCATTTTTTCTTTTAAAAACAGAAGTATGACATAATTATATATTAAAAGTACATAAAGTTCAACTTGATGGTTGCCACTTACTTTTAAATTCCTGGCTCTTAGAACATTGCTTAGCATTGATATGTTTGTTGAGCTGAATTCCATATTGTTCTCTATCCTATCTTCTATCCCACAGTCTTTAATGTAACTATATATTAGACTTTTCTAAAGCATATATTAATCCTTCAGTAAATTCTGACTGAATAAGAATAAAGTACAAACTACTTAGCCATATTAATCATGACTGAGCCATAATATACCTTCACAACTTCTTTTAGGAATCATAGGATCACCCTATAGTATACTGTGTATAGAGGTAATTTTACAAAGCTGAAACTTCTGGTAAGTCCTTAAATATTTCACTGAGATAGTCTATTTTTCTGTTATAGTTAAAGATGGAAGACTATTATAAATTAATAACAAATTAGTTCTAGGATATTTAAAAATTTTTACTGTCTTCCTGCTTGCCAAATAACAATGTAAAAACAAAACAAAACATGCCCGGCCAGCGTGGCTCAGTGGTTGAGCACTAACCTATGAACAATGAGGTCATGGTTCCATTCTCAATCAGGGCACATGCCTGGGTTGAGGGCACAATCCTCAGTGTGAAGGATGCAGGAGGCAGCCAATCAATGATTCTCTGTCATCATTGATGTTACTATCTCTCCCTCTCCCTTGATCTCTGAAATCAATAAAAATATATAAAAAAACAAAACAAAACACAAAACTAAGACAGTGATACTTCTTTCAGTTCATCATTTTATGTAAACACTATGAAACTAATATAAAATATTGAATGTCAATTGTAATTAAAAAAGAAATTATGAGACCATTTGTAATATTTTCTTTATACAATCACCTTTAAATGAACTCTTCCCACAGGTCACATAAAAATCTCAGATTATACCCATTAATATATCCCCATGTTTCAGTACTTATAGTTCTTCAAGACAGTTTCTAACAATATAATATTTTTTCAGTAGCAAAAGACTCTCAAAATCCATTTACCAGGATAAATAACTTTGAAAACCAAAACCATATACCTTTTGCTGTAGTTCTTTTACTGCAGAATCTCTATCCATGCATGCCTGTCGGTAGGCTTCATAAGCTTTATTGAGTTGCTCACCAATGTTTTTATCCATTCCTCTCTGTTCTGTAGCATCACTATAAAGGATGGAGTAAATGACAGGTCTGGAAAATAACCAGAACAATTTATCGCTATTAAGTTAGATAAATCTCATTTTAAAAATGCGTCTTTAAAGACAGTTCTATATGGTCTATCATGAACATTATAGCCTCAAGTACTATAAAGGCTTATAAAGGCATAAAAGTCTCATCTTAAATCCTAATAAGAAATACTGTGAAACCTTAATTTCTACATTTTAAAAAATATTCTTTACTAATGTTTAAGAGGCAAGCGTGGTTCCAGTTCATAAAGATGCTACTTTGAAAATAGTAAAGTGCAACCTAAAAATGGAGAAATATAAAAGGCCATTTTGTTATTAATACTTTATAGAAATGCATAACAGAATTAACAGCATGGGAAGAGATTTCTTTTTACTAAATGGACAGTTATTCCCACTTACAAGGTGATTTCTCGCTACACTGAAATTAGAGCAAAATTAAATACACAATAAATGTTTGTGGATGAAGTTCACACTGTTGTTATCACAGAGCAATTAAGATGTGTGAAAATGCTCTTATTTTAGCACAAAATCTAGGGAGAACTGCTATTGGATTGTGTATTTAAAAAGAAAAATTACGTTCCTTCAAGTACTGCCCCCACTCCATATTAGTTTTCCAACTTCCCTGCTGTTTCTGAACTACAGGTGACTTACTCAGTGGAAGTAATTTGGTTTTATCATCTCAATTTGCATAACATCTCTAACCACATACCTTAGCTCTGAGCAGAGAGCCATCCAATAACTGATTCCTCCTGTCCAGCTGTAAAAACCATACCACAGGACCTTTCTTTTAACCCTCTGAAGGCCACAGAGTAGACAAAGTTCTCTATCAGTTATAGGAGGTATTGGGAGTACCAAATTAGTCAGCTTCTTCTTTTTTCAATTTAAATTCTTTGTTTAAAGTATTACATGTCTCCTTTTCCCCCCATTGACTTCTCCCCAGCCGTTCCCACCTCCCCAGCACATGCCCTCACCCCCCTACTGTCTGTGTCCATTGGTTATGTTTATATGCATGCATACAAGCCCTTTGGTTGATCTCTTACCCCCACCCCCCAGGCCTTCCCTCTGAGGTTTGATGATCTGTTCAATGATTTTATGTCTCTGGATCTATCTTTGTTCATCAGTTTATGTTGTTCATTATATTCCACAAATGAATGAGATCATGTGATGCTTATTTTTCTCCGACTGGCTTATTTTGCTTAGCATAATGCTCTCCCGGTCCATCCATGCTGTTGCAAATGGTAAGAGCTCTTTCTTTTTTACAGTAGTGTAGTATTCCATTATGTAGATGTACCAGTTTTTTAATCCACTCATCTGCTGATGGGCACTTAGGCAGTTTCTAAATCTAGCTATTGTAATTTTTGTTATTAATACTTCACAGAAATGGACAACATAGGGGTGCATATATTCTTTCTGATTGGCATTTCTGATTTCTTGGGATATATTCCTAGAAGTGGGATTACTGGGTCAAATGGGAGTTCCATTTTTAATTTTTTGAGGAAACTCCACACTGTTTTCCACAGTAGCTGCACCAGTCTGCATTCCCACCAGCAGGGTTCCTTTTTCTCCACATCCTTGACAGCACTTGTTATTTGTTGATCTGTTGATGATAGCCATTCTGACAGGTGTGAGTGGTACCTCACTGTTGTTTTGATTTGCATCTCTTGGATGATTAGTGACTCTGAACATGTTTTCATATGTCTCTTGGCCTTCTGTATGTCCACTTTTGAAAAGTGTCTATTTAAGTCGTTTGCCCATTTTCAGCTTCTTTACAACTGGAAATTCTTCACAATATCAGTTTCTAATCTTTCATAATGTCTTTCATTTTATCTTTGGGTACATAATGCTTTTAATTTAGTATTTTACATTAAGGTATAATTCATATAATATAAAATGCACCATTGTAAAGTGTACTTTTTTTGTTTTTTAGTGTATTCCCTATGTTGTACAATCATCACCATTATGATTCCAAACATTTTTGTCACCACATAAAGAAACACTGTACCTATTAGCAGTCCCAATTCTCTCTCCCTCCATAACCTGGCAACCACTTATTGGCTTTCTAATGCTATACATTTGACTATTTTGGACATTTCATATAAATGGAATCATACAATATATGGTCTTTGTGTCTGGCATTTTTCACATGGCATAAAATTTCCAGCATTTACCCATTCTTTAGCAAGTAATAGTTCTTCATTGCTTTTTATGCCTGAATAATATTCCACTGCAGATATACACATTTTGCTTAGTCGTTCTTCAATTAATGGGCATTTAGGTTGTTTCCATATTTGTGTGAACATGTTTTCAATTCTCTTAGATATATACCAAGGTGAAAAATTGCTGGGTCAGATGGAAATTCTGTTTAACTTCTCAAGGAACTGCCAAAACTGTTTCCAAAGAAGCTGTATCATTTTGTATTTCCACTAGCAAAGTACAACAGTTTCAATTTCTTCACATCTTCACCAACCTTTATTGTCCATTTAAAAATTATATGCATCCTAGTGCATATAAAATTATATGTTAAGTGGTACCTCACCATAGCTTTGATTTGCATTTCCCTAAAGATGTTAAGCATTTTTCCACTGTCTACTGGTCATTTGCATATCTTCTTTGGAGAAACGTCTAGTGAAGTCCTTTGACCACTTTTTAACTGGGTTATCTTTCTAATGCTGACTTGTAAGAGTTCTTTATATATTCTGAAAACTAGAGACTTATCATATATATATATGCATATGTATATATCTTATGTATTATCTATATATTATATATGTAATATATACACACATATATGTACATATGTGTACATATATAATTTGTAAATACTTTCTTCCATTGTTTAGATTGCCTTTTCATTTCCTTGACAGTATCCTTTGATATGCAAAGTTTTAAATTCTGATGAAGTTCAATTTATCTATTTTTCTTCTTTTGTTGCTTGTGCTTTTTGTGTCATATCTAAGAAACCACTGCCTAATCCAGGGTCATACAGACTATCACCCATGTTTCCTTTTAATAATTTCATAATTTTAGCTTTAGATCTTTGATCCATATTGAGTTGATCTGTATATGGTGTGAGGTAGATGTCCAGATTCCTTCTTATGCATGTGGCTATTCAACTGTCCTAGCACTATTTGTTAAAAAGTTCTTCTTTTTCCACTGAATGGCCTTGGCACCTTTGTCAAAAAATGGATGAAACATTAATCACAATGCTCTTTTAAATACCTAGATAACATTTCAATCTTATTGGACAGTCTTTCATTTTAAGATAATAAATACATTCCTAGGTCAATTTTCAGGCTTAATAAAAACAATTTCAAGGTTTTTATTATGAGGACCACAGTGTCATTACTTTCTGAAGAAATTAAAAGAATGGTAATCTCTTCAAACATTCCACTCAGGAAGTTTGTTTCTACTGCTAACTCTGATAGATGGAAAAGATGAAATACTGTTAGAATAATCAACATTGCCAGGATTTCTGACATGCCATAGACATAATGGAAATACAAGTAATTAGTAGTATTAATACAATGTATCACTTTGAATACTTTATTTATATACTAAATCAATCAAAGGAGGATTTAAGGCAGCTTACACAGGAGATTACAAATAAGCATACAATCAAGAAAAGAAATATATAGGTTAGGTAGCTACAGGGAGTATAATATACTGCATATGCTAATGTAGAAATTAGAGGTTTTAAGTTATTTTATCACTGTCTTAAGAAGCCGCACATGTCAGTACAAACTGTCAATGTAAATCTCATCCATATAGATATTTAAATGTGTTTTTTTTTTTAAAAATTGATTTTGGAGAGAGAGGAAGGGAGAGGGAGAGAAAGAGAGAAACTTCGATTGGCTGCCTCCTGTATGCGGGATGCATCTGGGCCAGGGATTGAACCCACAACCTGATTATGTGCCCTGACCGGGAATTGAACCCGAGACCTTTTTGGTACATGGGATGACGCTCAATCGAGCCACACTGGCCAAGGCTTTACCTGTATTTTAAAATCTGGGACAAACAAGAGCCCTGAATTGGGAACTCATCTAATTTCTTGTTTTGTTCTATCACTATCTGACCTCTGACCTTAGTTTAGGGCCACTAAATCTTTTTGTACCCAAGTTCTTTTCTCTCTAATACAGTGGGGCCTTGACTTACGAGTGTCCCGACTAATGAGTTTTTCGAGATACGAGCCGTCTCTTGGCCGATTTTTTGCTTTGAGTTGCGAGCTAAAATTCAGGTTATGAGCCAGCTTCAGATACCCCACCGCTAGTTGGCAGCGAATGTCACAGTGAACACCACAACATCAGCCCAGCATCACGTGTCTCACTTGTTCGCTTTAAGATTTGACATACGAGTAATTTGAGTTACGAGCTCCATCACGGAACAAATTAAACGCGTAAGTCAAGGCCCCATTGTATAAAAAAGATGTTTGGAATCGATTTCTAAGAAACTACAGTGGGGCCTTGACTTACGATTGTCCCGACTAACGAGGTTTTTGAGATACCAGCTGTCTCTTGGCCAATTTTTTGCATTGAGTTGACAGAGTAATTTGAGTTAACGAGCTCCTTAACGAGCTCCTTAAAGAGCTTGGTCTTCGAACGAATTAAACTCGTAAAGTCAAGGCCCCACTGTACCTTGTTCTACAATTCTTGAGTCTGTAAGTCTAAAAATGAATGTCTGTTCCATCAAGAAGGTGCATTCTTGTTTTAAAAAATGTAAATGCAGAATTAAAAATAGTTGCATCATATGTAAGTAAATTGTGTGGAGCCTTCAATTCAGGTCCTTGAATTAGATCATACAAATGTCACTGAGTTACTGAGTAAATTCCACATGGATGCATTCTATTTCCTGAAATAAGAATGTTATGCTGGGTAGATATGATTCAGGTCAATACAACTAAATAAATGATACATTTAATTCCTATCTCACAACCAAGAAGAGAATTGGGTGTTAGATCAGTGACACTGACCAGAAAAAAAGAAATCAGTCTCTGGGACCCAGCTAATTAAATTGGATAGTTTTCAAATATTAACACCTTGAACTTTAAATCCACTTGTTCCTCTATTTTTTAAAGCATTTGTTAAATGTATATTTTATTTCACAATTTAAGAAGCAGTCACATTTCAATTACATTTTGGCATGCCTCCTGCACAGACTCTAGGGAAACATGCCCAAACCCAAATCTCACTCCCCAAGCCCAGAAAGTCCGAGCTAGAGCAACCTGTCTTGAAAACACTCTTCTACTTATGGTTTCACTCTTTTAAATATATTTTTAGGAAAGCCTTCCATAGTAATTTCTTTATTTCTGGGCCTGATTTGCTGGTTTCTTTCCATCACACACTAAGAAAAGTGCTCTTTCCCCCAATTCTCCAGAGGCCAGGGTAGTTTCCACCCACTCACCTCCATCAGGAGTTCCTTTTTTCCCCTGGTTGGTTCCTGCCAGAAGGAAAATGGGGGACAGTAAGTTCCTATTCTGCTTCCCAGGTACAGCACATGCCACCCAGGAGGAAGTACCAAGATAATCCCTGGGCAGCAAGTTGCTTCCTCCTTCACTGATCCTTGGTTCAAGAAAGAAATTGTCCTAGGCTAGGAGAGGCAGCCTGTACAAGGGAGATAATTTTATCTTCCCTTGGTAAAGTTGCCCAACTCCAACAAAAGTTTGCCAACTGCTAGGGCCAGTTTTTTATTTTAATAAAATACATCCCATTACTATTGAATTCAATTATAAAAAAACTAAAGTATTTGCTTGCTTACGACATGTAAAGCAGTCTGTCGGGTGCAGCAAGGGGCTTCAGAGATGGCACTACCTTAAGAGTTGAATTCCTTTCACAAAGTTTTTTCACCAAGTCATCATGTCCTATTATTCATATTTCCACTGATAAGGCTCTGTGCAATTAAAATACTTGCCTACATTTACAAATTCTTAGTTCAAAGATTTTCATTCAAACCTGCTGCACAGCATTCTCCCAGAGTGCCATGGTGGATGTTCATTCAATACAACATTTTCTGAGTATCAACTATGATCAGAGCTTTGTTGGGCACTACTGATGCAGTGAGAACAAAACAGACATGGAACCTATTCTCATGAAGGCACCTCTAGCTGTAACTTAAAACATATATATGACTACCCTGAGATAGCCAAAGGCTATAGCATTTGGAGAGAAAGTGGTCACATCTATATATCCTATCTAATAATAGACTAACATGGTAATTAACCATACCTCTGCTATGCTTCCCACTGGCTAATCAGGGCGATATGCAAATTAACTGCCAACCAAGATGGCGGCCGGCAGCCACGCAGCTGAAGCGAACATGAGGCTTGGTTGCCCAGGCGATGGAGGAAGCCAAGGTTCCCCGCCTGCCGTGGCCCAGCTCTGAGCTCCGGATGCAACAATGTTGCAATTATAGAAGCTAAACAAACCAAAGATACCTGCTTTCAGCCAGCCCTCGGAGTTGGAGCTGCAACAAAGTTTCAATTACAGAAGGTGAATAAATCCCAGAATAAAAAAAAAAGAAAAAAGGAGAGACTGGGAGCTTCAGTTGCAGGCTTGGCTGGCCTGAAAACAGCCCTCAGCCCCTCATCCAGGCTGGCCAGGCACCTCAGTGGGGACCCCCACCCTGAAGAGGGTGCGGGCAGCCTGAAAACAGCCCTCAGCCCCTCATCCAGGCTGGCCAGGCACCCCAGAGGGGACCCCCACCCTGAAGGGGGTGCGGGCAGCCTGAAAACAGCCATCAGCCCCTCATCCAGGCTGGCCAGGCACCCCAGTGGGGACCCCCACCCTGAAGGGGGTGCGGGCAGCCTGAAAACAGCCATCAGCCCCTCATCCAGGCTGGCCAGGCACCCAAGCGGGCCCCCCACCCTGATCTGGGACACCATTCAGGGCAAACCAGCTGGCCCCCATCCATGCACCAGGCCTCTATCCTATATAGTAAAAGGGTAATATGTAAACTGACCCTAACAGCAGAAAGACTGGGAATGACTGGTCACTATGACACACACTGACCACCAGGAGGCAGACGCTCAATGCAGGAGCTCCCCTCTGGTGGTCAGTGGGCTCCCACAAGGAGGAGCTCTGCTCAGCCACAAGCCAGTACAGCGGCGGTGGTGGGAGCCTCTCCCGCCTCCTCAGCAGCGCTAAGGATGTCCGACTGCAGCTTAGGTCTGCTCCCCACTGGCAAGTGGACATCCCCCGAGGGCTGCCGGGCTGCCAGAGGAATGTCTGATTGCCAGCTTAGGCCCAATCCCCTGGGGAGCAGGCCATCCCCAGAGGGGTCCCAGACTGTGAGAGGTCACAGGCCGGGCTGAGGGACCCCCCTCCTGAGTGCACAAATTTTTGTGCACCGGGCCTCTAGTATATATATAAAAGGCTAAGTGTCTGTCTGTCCGACTGGTAGCTATGACACAGGCTGACCACCAGGGGACAGATGTTCAACGCAGGAGCTGCCTTGATGTGCACTGGCCATTTAAAAAAATAAATGGCACCATGGACCTGGTGCCCACAAAGCAACACTCAGTTTCCCCAAAGTGGGACACAGGCATCACCACCACCCCGGAACAACACCCCACCAAATCGCAGCCAACGCTGTCAAGGCCCCATGGCGCAAAATGCAGCCCACAGCCCAGCCCAGCCTGGAAATGGTGGCTGTGGGTTCTGGGCAATGACATCACATAGCAATGCCTGGCTTCCTCTCCCTAGCAACTAGCCTCCTTGGAATTTCTTCAGCCCAGGAACACGACTTGCTTTATAGCCAGGTGCAAACATTTTACAGTTCAATCAAATGCTTGTGAAGCGTTTTCCCATGCCTCATCTCATTTGATGCTCACAGAGGTCCTGGAGTAGGTAGATAGGAGGCTTGGTAGAATTCTATTTTCTTTTCATTAGATGGAAAACGGAGATTTAGAAAGTTTAGAAACTTGACCCGACTGAAAAGAAGAAATGGTGGACCTTGAAAATTACTTCAGGTTTTCTCACTGCGCAGAATATAGTGAAACACTGCTACAGTTAAATATTTTATCCTTTGTTCTCCCTGAGTGATCTACAATAATAATCTGCTTTGTGTTGATATTTACTGCTGTGCTGCTGACAATTACCTGAAAGAGAAGTTGGGGTGCTTCACTGGGCTGGAAAAAGTTTAGCTACTTCAGAAAGCAGGTCTAATTAAGCAAGTTAATCTAGATATATAAAAAGCTAAGTTGACTCATGCATGCACGATACATATAAAGCTCTCACTGGCGCCAATCACACGCATGTGTTTTGATCTGTCATTGTTGATCATGAATTTGGTTGACATATCTATTATAAAGGGCGAATAGTGATATTAAAATATTTCTTCTAATTAATTTCTTTTCAATGTGCACGAATTCATGCACCGGGACACTAGTCTATTTATAAGGTTTAGGAAATGTTTTGGAGGTAGTGGCATTTGGATCGGGCTTTTAATTATGGGTAGAAATGACCTCACCTATTCCTTTTAAAAATATGTGTTTTTTTTTAAAAATTGATTTCAGAGAGAGGGAAGGAGAGAGAGAGAGATAGAAACATCAATGATGAGAGAGAATCATTAATTGGCTGCCTCCTGCACACCCCCTACTGGGGATTGAGCCCACAATCCAGGCATGTGCCCTGACCAGGAATCAGCTGGAGACCTCCCGATTCTTGGGTCAACGCTCAACCACTGAGCCACACCGGCCAGGCTCAACGATTCCTTTTGATTATCAAATAGCAGTCATCCTTTGTAAAACAGTTTCCAGATACCTATAAAGATGTTTTTAGTGATAGATAATATCCATTCTTTACTAAACCAAATAAGGATTATATGCATTGTTTAGCTTGATTTTCCTGGTCTGGTTAACTCAATTTTTCTTGGTCTGGTTAAGACAATTTTTAAGTATAACAATAATGGTTACTCATAGAAATGATTGACTAGGCTAGTGCTTTTCCCATGATCCTTGAAACACAAGAGTGGAAATAAAATAAAGAACAAATCCTTTATCTTCTTTGGACCTCAATTTTCCTTGATTTCAAAATTAAGGGGTTAAATAATATAATCTCCTTCAACTTTATTATTACATAGCATTTCCAAAGAAATACAAAATAGTAACTTTTCCTTGGCAAATATTGATGATTTATTTTTCCTCATAAATGACACCATAGATTTAAAAAGAGTAGCCATTTTGTTTCAAATTGTATTATAAACTAGGCCTTGGTTACAAAATGGTTGATATGGCTTTCATTTCAAGATGGTGAGAAGCAAGTATATAGGATATCCTAGAAGTAAAGAGATAATACTATACTATGAAAATATGTGATATAAAACTATGAAAATTAATGACTATTTAATAACATTTATAAATTCCCTCCTAACATTTTACTAGGTAGAATGAAAAAAAGTATAGGCTTTGGATTCAGATCTCAGATCTGCAATTTTCTAGCCTATGAAGAGACTGTTCCAAGATGTTATTGCTGTCTGCCCCGTAGGTTGGACTACTGCCAGAATGGAGGTTGCTTTCCATAAACTCCCCTTAGAGATTGTCTAATCATAACTGACGTTCATTCTGACATAAATCAGTACCACTACCTAGTCTGCTATGTGCTGGTTCCTGGAGAAGGTTGTTGTCCTGACCTGGTAGCATTAATGTACTAACACTCCTGACTATTCCTCCTCCATCCCCATTCCCACCTCCCCACCCTGTATAATTCTTTGATGCCTGCCAAGTAGCATGGGAATCCATTTCATCTTGCAGCTTTCCAAGACATGCCTCCTTTGTAAATTCTGCATAATAAACTGTATTAATAAACTGGAGTGATGAGCCTCTTTCTTCAGTCTTGCCCTGCTCTCCACTTATGTTTTCTTACCACATACAGTTTGTAGGGTTATTATGAAGATTAAAAGAGACCATATATGAAACATATGTTATTTGTTCCTCATATCCATTCTCTTCTATTATCCCTGATTTTTAGCTTGTATGGTCATGTGACCATGTTCTGGTCATCAGAAAGTAAATGTGATTTCCAAGATGAGCTCTCCTTTTTACCTTTCTCACTTGTCTAGCTGGATGAAATGTTGTGGTGAGTCAACCAGACCCTGTGGTGAGGGCAACACTTCAGTGATGGTTAAACAAAACAGATGGTGGAACAACAAGAATGAAGATGCTTAGGTTCTTGACACTGTGGCTGCCAGATCAGCTCTGGGTATCTTCTACTTTGAATTGGAATATGCGAATGAAATAAAATTTCTGTCTTAAGCCACTGTGTTTGGGGATCTCTTAAGAGAGGAGCTGACCTGTTCCCTAATTGGTACAATATTCAAGACTGGTTCAGTGCTGAATACACAGTAGGTAATCCTTGATTTTTCCTCCTTCTAATTAGAGCTTATAATTTCTTAAGGCAGACACACATGAAAATGATTAATCATATCAGCAGTCAATTACAAATGTGTAAAAAGGTATGAACATAGCTTAATAAGGTTGTGGCAGGCACATGTAGAAGTATATGTAGGAACTCACCCAATAGTTCACTCAAGATTTGTGCATTTAATTGTATGTAAATTTCACCTCAAAAGAGCAAAAAGAAAAAGAGAACTGTTGGGCTTCACAGAGGATCTAACAATTAGACTGGGCCCTGAATATGAGAAGGATTTCAATAAGTAGAGAATGAGAGGGAAGAACATGCACTCTGAAAGGGCAGAGGTACTAAGTAGTCTTTACTATAGTGCATTTAGGGCCTGGAGGTATTCTACTTATGGAAGTCTAGCAGATATGCGGATGAGAGGAAGTTCAGACAGGATAATCAGGGCCACCATCTAAGATTGTGCCACATTACAAAAACCCTAGGGGCAGCATTCATACTGGAATAGTATCCCCTAGAGATGCAGAGTGCACCAACTGCATAAACTATATATATGCAGCAGACTCAGTTATGGCCAGATTGTAGTAGACCTTGAAATTTAGACTTTAAGAAATTTAGACATTAAGGAGAAATGAATGATTTACAAGTAGGAGATGCACATGTTTTAGAAAGGTAAACTGGACACCAGCATGGAATATAAAACTGAGGGAGACAAAATCAGAATATCCATAGGAAACTTGCTCTATTCTGGGTGGAAGATGAGGGCTTGAATAGAGCAGGGGAAATGGAAGGTGGATGGATTAAAGAAATATTTATTTCAAAGGTAAAATCAACAGGATTAGTTGGCCAATCAGATCTAGACCAGGCGGAAGCATTCAGGTCCCTACAATTCAGAATCAGTTACCTGGGATAGGGCCCTGAAATCTACATTTTGATAAGCACAGTAATCCAGGTGATACTGTTGAAGATGGTTGGTTCATCAGCCATCATTTTCAAAATACTAGACAGACAAGTCAGAGAAAAATAAATATCACATGATCTCACTCATATGTGGGATATAATGATCAACATAATTTGATGAACAAGAATAGATCCAGAGACAAATGGGAGGGGAGGGGGAGTTAGAGAGCAACCAAAGGACTTGTATGCATGCATATTAGCCTAATCAATGGACACAGATACTGGGACGGTGGGGGCTTGCCCGGGGTGGGAATTGCTGGGGAGGGGGGCGGGTCAATTGGGGAAAAAGAAGACATATGTAAACTTTAGACAATAGTAATACTTTAAAAAAATACTAGGCAGACAAGACAGGGCTGATAGCCAGACACAGAGAAACAGGAAGAAAAATTTTTTGGGGAAAGGTATTCAATTTTGGACAAAAGTGCTTGAAGAGACATAATTAACAATAGGCAGGAAAAATGTAGCTACTAAGTGATATAAAAATCTAGAGGAAGAAATAAAGACTAACTATGCCTTCCCTCCTGCTTACATTCTTTAAGTACTGATTTGAATGTCCAGTGTTCTTTGATATAGCAAACCAGACCAAAATCTTTTTTTCTATTGCAGGAAAAAAAAACTAATTAAAAAAAATATTTGTTTTTATTGATTTCAGAGAGAGGAAGGGAGAAGGAAAGAAAGATGAGAGATCTCAGTCGGCTGCCTCCTGCACACCCCCTACTGGGGATTGAGCCTGAAACCCGGGCATGTGCCCTGACCAGGAATTGAACTGGCGACTTCCTGGTGCATGGGTCCAACTCAACCACTAAGCCACACAGGCCCAGCAAAAAACCCCTAAGTTTTTGAAAACAGTGGAGAGAGAAAGAAGCAACATGCATTACTGTACCACTTTATGTCATAAGATGTATACTTTTTTCTCCCAAGTATAAACCAAAAGAGAAAAGGCCCACTTATTACCTATATAATGTCAGAAGGAAAACTAGGTAATGCATAAAATAGAAAGGCATTTTAGTAGAAGTCTGTTGTCTTATGTAAAGAGACTATTAGCCAAATAGGTAGAAGTGTTAGCTAATGCTTTGTTCTGTTAACCCTTACATACTATTAAATAACACACAAAGCAACTCTTGTAGCATGTTTGAGTGTGTGATTTTTCTTAAGTCTTTATTTTCCAATCTACCAAATTCATGACAATAAAACAGTATTACTAATGATCTTTAACAAGAGTAGGACAACACTGTACCTATGCTCTGGTCTTAACCAAAAAAGTTTGGGGGAAAAAACAAACCTTCAAGTTATCTGAAAAAGGTCTCCCAAATAGAAGACAATAATGTAAGAGATGTCACAGGATGCACCAGATTCATAAAGAAAAAGAGGCAATTAATCTCATGAATCAATAGATTAGGGGCCTCTCCAGCATCTCTTGAGATATTTACTGTAAAAAAACAAAACCATTATAAAAGGATAGAACGCTTCTTTAAAAAGAGTTAAATTTCAGGAGACAGAGGACCTTTTCACAAAAAGGCCTGTTTTCTCTTAAATCACAGTTTAAATTGCTGAGCAGTCATTTAGCCTTGAGAATATTACCAATGATAAATGGGAACAGGCAAAAGCCCACATAATTATAAAGCTGTACTCTGTGCTCTTATCCACTGGCACGGGACTCTACAGCTCTTCATATTCGGCTTTTAATTTCCCCGGGGACACCTACAGACTGTTGGGCAAATGCTTGCAAGTCACAACTTGTTTTATTAGAAGTAATTGTGAGAACTCCAGTAAGAAAATAATAAGATTACAGAGATCTCCAGATCTACATTTTCAGTCATTCCCAAGATGTTTAGGGTGTGACTTTAAATGTATTAATATGATAAAAGTTTAAAACCAGACATACTATTTTTACGCCATGCAACACACTCCAACTGCTGAATACTCCTGAGATAGGAACTAAAAATCTTTGCATGGCCTGACAAACCAACCTTTCAAACCTGTATTTGTGCCCAACTCACCCAAGTTTCCACTCTTTCCAGGGCCACACCAATTTTTTCTGAAATATGAATATTCAGACCTCGTAAATCCTAAGACTGTTGTAGGGAAGTTTAATAAGATTTTTGGTTTGCTATTTCACTTCCTTTTGTATCTGGAAAAATTTTTAAAAAAATACTATAAAATAAAGATTCCAAACAATTTTTAGATGAGACCACATCTTGTGTAATAATTTCTCTATTAAGATAATTTATAGATTACAATCAAATTTAAAAAGCCTCATCAACCAAAGATAAAGTCAGAGTTGGCATAGAGAATACATGTCGAGTCTGGACATGCTTATTGATAGGTAAGAGTGAGCAAGTCATTTAACCTTTCTGTGGACCTCAGTTCCCTCATATGCCCCAGTTTAGTAGGTAGGGGTAGAGCATGCTGCAGGATATAGGTTTCCAACCTGTCAATACATTAGAATCATCAAGGGTAGTTAAAACACACACACACCACCACCACCACCACCACCACCACCACCACCACCACCACCACCACCACCACCACCAATGATCAGCAAACAGTGTCTAAGACTTCTTGGATCATATTTGGTGGTAGTGGTGGTGGGGAAGCAGAAGTGACACAGATTTAGAATCACTGCCATAGGAGTGTCTAGTTATAACTGGGAAATCACTGTACTCCATAAAACACTACACAAATATGCACCAA
The DNA here is from genome assembly GCF_963259705.1 of Myotis daubentonii. Classification (NCBI taxonomy): domain Eukaryota; kingdom Metazoa; phylum Chordata; class Mammalia; order Chiroptera; family Vespertilionidae; genus Myotis; species Myotis daubentonii. The sequence continues at coordinate 55,019,475 of NC_081846.1, forward strand.
GGTAGGGAAACAGGCTTTCATAGTGTCCTTTTGTTTCACAGTAATCTGCGTTTTTAATTGTTCCAGAAGAAGTATATAGAATGTGAAAACAAAAATAGCAGTTGCTAAGGTAGATGATTTTTTTTAAAGGTATTTTGATATGTTGGCAGATGGCCCAAAACAATAGCACTCCAATAATATTGTTTCCATATAATTTCCACAACTCATCCTATCTAATAAAAGACAAAAAGGGTAATTAACTGTACCTCTGCTACGCTTCCCATTGGCTAATCAGCAGGATATGCAAATTAACTGCCAACAAATATGGTGGCCGGCAGCCACGCAGCTGAAGTGAATATGAGGCTTGCTTGTTCCAGTGATGGAGGAAGCCAAGGTTCCCCGCCTGCCGTGGCCCAGCTCTGAGCTTCGGAAGCAACAATGTTGCAATTATAGAAGCTATACAAACCCCAGATACCTGCTTTCAGCCAGCCGGGGCCTCAGAGCTTAGAGCGCCAGTGATGGCAACAGAGTTTCAATTATAGAAGCTAAACAAACCCAGATTCCTGCTTTCAGCCAGCCACGGCCTCAGAGCTGGAGCAGGGCCTCAGAGCTGGAGCCGGCTCTCAGCTCCAGTGACAGCTATAGAAGGTAAATAAATCCCAGAATAAAAAAAAAAAAAAAAAGAGGCTGGGAGCTTCAGTCACCCGCCAACCTGAAAATGGCCCTCAGCCCTTCACCCAGACTGGCCAGGCATCCCAGTGGGGACCCCCACCCTGAAAGGGGTGTGACCAGCTGCAAACAGCCATCAGCCCATCATCCAGGCTGGCCAGGCACCCAAGCGGGACCCCCACCCTGAAGGGGGTGTGACCAGCTGCAAACAGCCATCAGCCCCTCACGTAGGCTGGCCAGGCACCCCAGTGGGGACCCCCACCCTGATCCGGGACACCATTCAGGGCAAACCAGCTGGCCCCACCGGTGCACCAGGCCTCTATCCTATATAGTAAAGGGGTAATATGCAAACTGACCCTAACAGCAAAAAGACTGGGAATGACTGGTCACTATAACACACACTGACCACCAGGGGGCAGATGCTTAATGCAGGAGCTGCCCTCTGGTGATCAGTGCGCTCTCACAGGGGGGAGGTCTGCTCAGCCACAAGCCAGGCTGATGGCTGCTAGTACAGCAGTGTTGGTGGGAGCCTCTCCTGCCTCCTCAGCAGCGCTAAGGATGTCTGACTGCAGCTTAGTTCTGCTCCCCACTGGCAAATGGACGTCCCCTGAGGGCTGCTGGGCTGCCAGAGGGATGTCTGATTGCCATCTTAGGCCTAATCCCCCCGGGGAGCAGGCCTAAGGCAGCAAGTGGTCACCCCCGAGGGGTCCCAGACTGCAAGAGGGCACAGGCCGGGCTGAGGGTCCCCCTCCCCCCGAGTGCACAAATTTTTGTGCACCAGGCTTCTAGTCAGTCTATAAAAGGGTTTCATCTATGAATGGAAGAGATTTACCATTAATGACATTTGCACTGAAGTTCATGTGTTTGAGTGTGACCACAGCCCTTCTCCTACCAAGCAGCAGTGACCCTTTTAACATGATGCTCCCCCTACCAATACTCCAATCATCTCAATTCTATTTAAATTCTCAAACTATCTACTGATAGTTGAGATAGGACATAGATCCCAATGGCATGTCTTCAATCCCGAAGAAGCACATAGCCATGGAACAGAAGGACAATCTTAGTCTTGTTTGAATGTAAAGCATCCCAACAATGAAGGAGGCAGTTCTCTATTTTCTCATGGGAAACATTAGGGTCAGAGGTAGGGATCCATACCTATTGAAGTAATATTACTTGCTAGATGTTTTACATTAGATACCTTATTTTAATCTTCCATCTGCAGGAGCATATATTTTCTAGATAAGGAAACAAGTCATCAAAAGTTAAAATACATTGACTAAGGTCACAGAATTAGAAAATGGAAGACCTAGAAAAATCCAGGTCTCTGTGACGTAAAAATCTAATCTCTAGTTCTTCTCACCCAAATTTAGTTTTTATTTTGTAATTAAAGCTATACATATCTATATTTTAATTAGTCAAATAGTTTCACAGGGCTTACGAAAAACAGCAGTCCCTTGCTCTCCTCTCCCCATTCCTGCTTCACCTTGGCAAAAGTTTTCAGCTCTTTTGGTTTACTGTTTCTGGCATTTCTTTCTGTACTCTAACATACTACATTGGCACTATTAATTTTTCAGTTTTATCCATCTTCCCACTATGCAAAATAAGGATTAAGGTCTCTTTATAAAACCCCCTCTCTGCTTAATGCCCTCCCTGTTCTCCTATTTTTTGGTTAGAGTAGCATTCAGTTTTTACTTTCTTAGGACTATGTAATGCTATTGACTGCTGGATGATATAATAGAGTGGTGGGCAAAAGAATATTTATAGTTGTGAATACTCAAAACACAGAGTTCATTCTTGTATTATTATTTACTTACTATTATACTATTTATTTGTATTACAACTATAAATCTACTTTTGCCCACCATATACTATGGCTTTTTCCTTTTCTAAAAAACCTTTTCCCTGAAAAAACTTCCTGTTTGATTTATTTCTTTTCCTTTTTTGTTTTAAACCTCACCCGAGGATATATTTTTTCCATTGATTTTTAGAGAGTGGAAGGAAAAGAGAGAGAAACATCAACATGAGACATGATTGGTTGCCTCCTGCATGTGCCCTGACCAGGCAGTGATCAAGCCAGCAACCGATGTACATGCCCTTGACCAGAATCGAACCCTTGACCCTTCAACTTGAGGGCTGACACTCTATCCCAGCCGTGGGCAAACTACGGCCCTCGGGCCGGATCCGCCCATTTGAAATGAATAAAACTAAAAAAAAAAAAAAAAAAAGACCGTACGTACCCTTTTATGTAATGATGTTTACTTTGAATTTATAGTAGTTCACACAAACACTCCATCCATGCTTTTGTTCCAGCCCTCCAGTCCAGTTTAAGAACCCATTGTGGCCCTCGAGTCAAAAAGTTTGCCCACCCCTGCCTATCCACTGAGCCAAACTGGTTAGGACAGTTTATTATTATCACTAATACAACTCCCAATCCACTCGAACATTTGTTGTTTTATCAATTTCATCTTTTTAGAAGAAGCTCTCCTTGAGCTTTCTGACTTGCTGCCTTTTATGCCTAAAAGAGACCTTCTTTCACCTTGAATTTGGGAATTCCCTTTGGGATCTACATCCTATCTAAACTACCTTTCTCTAGCTGAATCCCTCATTTTCGGTATCCCAAATCTTTATCCTTCTTGTTTACTTGTCCATTTGGTGAAGTTAACCCTGCAGTAGCTACTTCTGAGAAAGTGTTTGCGAAGTACATTTTTTGAGACCTTGCATAACTGAAAATAGCTTTACTATAGCCTCAGATTTAACTGATAGTTTCCAGGTTAAGAGTTCTAGGTTAGAAGTAATTATTCCTTAGAATTTGGAAAGCCTTGCTATGCTCTCTTCTAACTTACATTTGTTTTTGTTGAAATCCAGAGACATTTTGATTCCTGATTTTGTACTTAACCTATCTGGAAGTTCATCCTTCAGTTTGTGAGATTTTCTGGAATTATTTTTTGGGCAATTTCATTTCTTCTGTGTCCCTTTCTGGGACTCCAACTATACGGACGCTGAAACTTCTAAAGTGGTACTCTAATTCCTCCCAGCCTCCTTTTCAATTTTAAATGAACTTCTTTTCTTCTTTTCCTATTTTATAGATAAAATATCTTAAGCCTATTGTCGATGGCAATCAGTATTATGCTGCCAAATGATAGGTAAACAATCTTGAATAAATAAAGTAATAATCAAGGTAAGTAATGGTGCTTATGGAGCTCCACTGAGACTAGGACTGTGTGAGCCAAACAATGTTCCACCACCAGATGTTCCATGCCCAGTTTAACCAGAGCAGCTCAATTCTGATTATTTATACACTCACGTACACATGCATTTCAAGACTGAAAAGAAACACAGGCTTAAAGGTAGATTCCTACCACCTTCACCCCAGAATGATTTATAATTCTTTAATAAGATCTACTTTTTGTGGGGTGATAGACAGCGTGAGTGATTTGGGAGGTAGGAAAGACCGCTTTGCTGGGTTTCCCCCACTGCTAACACTATTCTAAGTGTTCTGCCAGTGTTCACACTTGTGAGAGGCCAGTTTAAATCTAAAGCAGTTTCAGGATGAAGGATAGAAATTACCTGAAGTAACTGCTTCCTCTTCCACTGTGCCCTAGAAAAGAAAGTCACCTGCTTTTCCCAACTCCTTGGGGTATGAATAATATGAGTTTGAATTCTATTTAAGAAAAGTTGCCACCTTAGCAAACAAAGAGGTGAATAAGGGAGAGATACATCCTATCTTTTCTGTATCTGAGTTCTGTTGGCCTTCTCACCCACAAAAAAAAACAGAGGCAAATAGCAGAAAATAAGTCAATAATGTAGTACACAAGTATAAATAAAAGGATACCCTCTGTCTTAGATAGTTACGGTAACTCTTTAGAGAAGTATGTGTGTTTTCCTTATTTGAAGGAAGGAAATGGATGAAAACTGTCACTCGTAACATTTACTTAAGATCGTTCCCCCTTTTAAGAGAGCTCCATGGCAAAAGCAGCCAATTCCCCAAATAACAGCTTGCATTTCTAGTCTCACCTTCCTGGTTGTAAACTTTGGTTATCGATATACTCATAGCACACTGCACTATACTGTTTCTGTGTCCCACTCAGACAGCTGAAATAATGGGAACTTACAGAGCCAGCATCGTCAGAATCTGGATTTTGCATTTTTTCCATAAGCTGGTTGGCTAAATGCATAAGGATAAACAAGGTAAGACAACTTCATTGATCAAACTGAAAGCTCCCCAGACCAGGTTCTCCATTTGGCTGGATTTTAGAACTTGGTGAAACTTTTTGTGCTACCTTCTGAGAATTAAAAGAAGACTGCACAGAGACCACACCCATGAGTTTCAGCTTTGCCTCACTCCCTTTTCTTCTCCAGTTGTATAAAATTTCTTTCAGACAATTTATCAAATGTGATTGGTTGAAGTACACAACTAAACAATATCACACCAAAAGGGAAACTAGCATGTGTTGTACCCCTTTGAGGTGAACATAAACATGGTACTGCTCAGTTAGCTTGCTCAGTTTTGTAAGGGGTATCCTCTCCTCTGAGTAGGTGCCATGTTAGAATCTGGAGATGGGGTGGGGTATGCAATTTAAAAGTGGCTACTGAATATTAAAAATCTGTTTTTATAAATCACATAAAGTAGGGCTCCTTAGAATATTCTTGAATGGAGAAACTATAAGAGAAAGCTTATATTCTGTATGAGGAGGCATAAGAGGTCTGTGTTGGAAGCAAGGGCACATATTACAATCTCCTAATATTTGTGAGATTTCAATGTTTATAAAAAAGGAAATATGGACTCAAAAAGGTGGAGAAACATCAATATCAAAGAAAAGGCATTTCTAGTTTAGGGGTAGCATATATATGATGTTATGAAATGCCACATAATACATGGCTAGGAATAGTAAAACCATTTAAATATCCCACAATAACAGCTGATTTTCTTCAAGTAATTTTAAATAATATATTACCTTGAAATGATCTGAGTTCCTGATTTCTGTCTTTTTTAGCAGGTCTCTCTTCATAGCAAAATTCCCTGTTGTTTGTTCTGCCACTCATGGGAACAATTCTCCATACCTCATTCCAGACAATATCCTCCTCTTTCCCCCTGATTGAAAACCATTGCAGCAAGCATAGGCCATAGTAGAGGAAAAGTTTTACATCAATTGGCTATCTATTTTCATCTACCATTTACTTTTGCATAATGGGTATGGTTTAAAAAACATGCAGTTTTTGCCGAAACTGGTTTGGCTCAGTGGATAGAGCGTCGGCCTGCGGACTGAAAGGTCTCAGGTTCGATTCCGGTCAAGGGCATGTACCTGGGTTGCGGGCACATCCCCAGTAGGAGATGTGCAGGAGGCAACTGATCGATGTTTCTCTCTCATCGATGTTTCTAACTCTCTATCTCTTTCCCTTCCTCTCTGTGAAAAATCAATAAAATATATTTAAAACAAACAAACAAAAAAAACATGCAGTTTTTGCTATGAAGCATGCCCTCAAATCATGTCAATAGTTATTTTTTTAGATTAATAGATGATCAATTAAAATATTCACATAATGCCTGCATCACTCTGTAAATAACAAGTACGAGTCTCCTGAAGTGTACATGTGCACATTGCTAAATTATATTACCTGCCTGAGGTCATATCCTTGAAAGTAATCAAAACGTGTTTAAAATAAGTTAATAACTCTACCAAAGATTACATAATGTACTATTAGCCACATATTAAGTCAACTATTAGTTGAGTGAAAAGGTAGTCTTTGGTTAGATAGTTTGTATTCCTTAGAAGCCAGCCCTGTTCTATGTGTGCACACACCACACACATACCTGGACTGTGAGACTGATGTCCACTTTATATTTAAGTAAGTACAAGCATGCTTAGCCTGTGTATTTTCTCACTCACTCATTTTGAAACCACCCTATGGGATTTGCCTACAGTAGAATGTCAGCTTGGTTATAACCTGTAAAGGAAGAAATTTCCCAGCAAAAATAGGAAGCTAATGACAACAAACTGAAACTGATGCTCTTTCAATTGAGTTTCACTCTTGGTTTCTTTCAGGGCATATAATACCTTACCCATGTAGAAGCAACACCTTTTCTTTTATACTACAACTGGAATAGAGGTGAGAAAGAGAATTTTATTATCAGCCTCAGTCTATCTACAACATTTTCCCTGACCATCAAAAGAGGGGCTGGGGGAAGGAGAGGGATAAAAACAACCAGGATCAGTACAGCAGTTCTTTGTTCTCAACATTATTGGTGTTTCAGACCCTTTTATTTATTTTGAGAAGTTTTTGTTTTGTTGTAAAGTTCTGGATCTGTTTGCGAAATATTGTTGCTGTTTTAAGAACAACGTACTTTCAAACCAACATGGTTTTCATGAGTGAATTCTTTCAGACTTTCAAAGGACAGAGAGCTCTTATGCTATCTACATTACTTTAGAGCAGAGAAAGAAGGAACTCTTCACAGTTCTTTTCAGGAAACCAGCATAACCTTGATATCGCTTTGGCAAAGATAACACAGAAAAAGAAGACTACAGATAAAACTCAATTATTGATTTTAAATAAAACTGCTACCAAAAGGAACCTATATGCTTAAATATTACACCATAACCAGGTGTAAGCTTGGATCACAAACTGAAAATCTACTAAAATAATTTACCATTCTAAAATAAGTTAAAGAAGAAAACACATGATAGGCCATGACAGATGCCAAAAAGCCACAGGATAGAATTCAACTTCCAGTCCTGATGAATATATCGTTAAGTAGTAATGAAAAGACAGCATCTTAAGAAGAAATAGACAAAATGAGCAATCAACATCTATTACTTAAAAGTCCTCTCAAAGTGCTAGCCAATGCACAGACAAAATAGACTTTGCACACAATCCAAAATCTAATCTCTACAAAAATCCTACTAAGCTAGAAACAGTAAAGACACTTTCTTGGTAAAGAGAATTTATTGGAAATTAAATAATAGCGAAACAGGATTATTTTAATGAAATATGAGCAGTTTATATTTTATTGAAAGAGTGCAATATTCTAGAAAATTTTGAAAAAGAGGGACTTGTTTTATGAATTACTTTTTAAAAAAGGCCATTATCAAAGCGATTAGTATTTGTATGGGAAGAGACAAATAGAACAAGGCAACAGAAGAATAAGAAGAAGAAGAAAAAGACCCATGTACACATTTTTACTATTTGAAGGTAGTATTATTCCTAGTCAGTTGGGGGAAAGAATTGATTTCAGGAAAAATGGCTAAATATCTATCTTGAACAATGTACAAAAATAACTCAGATGTTTTAATAAGTAAAGCATAAATATTATTTAAAAAATTAAGACAATATAGAAATATATTTTAATAATTTTTAAGTGGGGATCACCTTAAGCAATATAAAACCTAGGCATTTTAAACCAAAAGACTGATAGTTCTTGAAAATATATTTCACAAAGGATTAATATATCTGGATCTTAATAAAATATAATTGTGAAGAATAAAGGGCAATGTACAGACAGGCTGTTTTAAGAGATAGTCAACTAGATTTTGGTACACCCAGACAGAGGAATACCATGCTGCCGTTAAGAAGATAAGGTAGTGTTGCCATAACCGGTTTGGCTCAGTGGATAGAGCATCGGCCTGCGGACCGAAGGGTCCCAGGTTCGATTCCGGTCAAGGGCATGTACCTTGGTTGTGGGCACATCCCCAGTGGGGGGCGTGCAGGAGGCAACTGATCGATGTTACTCTCTCATCGATGTTTCTAACTCTCTATCCCTCTTCCTTCCTCTCTGTAAAAAGTCAATAAAATATATTTTTTAAAAAAAGATAAGGTAGTGTTGCATAAGGCATGACTTCCACTACGTATTTTTTTTTAATCTGAGAAAGCAGATAACAGAATAGTATGCATATAAAATCTCCTTTTCATAAGAAAGTGAAATAACACATTTATGTACCTGTAAGAGCGAGATGTCAAAGGCCTTGGTGTACACGGTTGGGGGTAGGGCTGCGAAAGAGTTTCCTTTTCTGCTTTGTACATGGTTATATCATGCTAGGGTTTCCTCCCGTCCCAAAAGATCAGGGACAAAATAATTTTCCGACAGAACATAGTGCATGCTTGTCTGCTACCTCTCGCTTGAAATGTATATTCCAATCGTGGCGGGGGTGGAAGATCATTTTATTTTCCTTCGTTTTCAGGTCACTTCACTTCCTTCCTTACCATTTCTCCCTTACGAGAACTTTGTCAAAAGCACCTGAGGTAAGTGACACTGGACATAGCAAGGCTGCCCTATGTTTGCTTGTTACAACGTAACAAGAGAGACAACTCCTCTTGCGCTCGGTATCCTCCCCGCCTTCTTCGCCTCTTGACCAGCGCGGCTCTCCACGGCGGCCACTCACTCTTAGCGACTGGACCCAGCGTCCAGGTTCCCTGCACCGGCGGCGGGTGAGCCTCCGCTCTTCCCGCCTCGGCCACCCCTTCTCCCCGGGACGCTCGGGGAAGTTACCCAACTTCTCGCCGACAAGACGATGAGGACACCCCGCGGGGAAGCCGAGAACAGAATTGCGCAACAACTTGGGAAAAAGTTTTCGAAAGCGTGACCGTGACAGCGCTAGCTTCTGGCAGGCAGCTCCCGTGCCCCCTAAGCCCTGCCTCCCCAGTCTCCCAGCGAAGACGACGGCGTCCGAGAGAGTCCCTCCCCAGCTACGTCGCGGCGGGACGTCCTGGGCCCGGAAAGCCCCTCCCGGTTCAGCCCGGAGCGCAGACCCGGTGGCTCCTCTCGCAGCAAGTCCCTCCCCGTCCAGAGACCGGGACGTCTCCTCAGCTCCCCGGTTTCTCTCCCTGCGGCAACACGCTGCCAGCGGATGCCTCTCGCTCACACACACACACAAGTTCTCCGTCGCCGTGCTCGACGGGGTCGGACACACCTCCTCGTTCACGAAGTTTCTTACTCACAGTTCAGGGGTTCCGAGTGGGTCTTCCACGCTCCGGGTCCGCGGCGCCCAGCCAAGTGACTCCAACCGGAAGTGGCTTGCCGTTCCAGTTCAGAGGGCAGCGCCTGCGCGCGGAGCCATTAACTCCTCACCCTGCACCTCCCCGGGGCCAGGCCGGGCCTCTCCCGCCCCGCTCCTCCCCGCCCACACAAGCCCCGCCCAGCGCAGCCCCTCTCCGCCCACACGAGCCCCGCCCAGCGCAGCCCCGCCCCTCGCCCACACAAGCCCCGCCCAGCGCAGCCCCGCCCCTCGCCCACACAAGCCCCGCCCAGCGCAGCCCCGTCCCTCCCCACCCACACAAGCCCTGCCCAGCGCAGCCCCTCTCCGCCCACACGAGCCCCGCCCAGCGCAGCCCCGCCCCTCGCCCACACAAGCCCCGCCCAGCGCAGCCCCGCTCCTCCCCGCCCACACAAGCCCCGCCCAGCGCAGCCCCGCCCCTCGCCCACACAAGCCCCGCCCAGCGCAGCCCCGTTCCTCCCTGCCCCGCACGGAAAACTGCCACTGAAAGAGGACCAATGTCAAGTATAAAGGTCACCTGAGGGTCTTGGTTAGGTTTTTGCCGAACAATAAATAACCAACCAGGTCTAAAACCACCCTGTAGGTGAGTTAGCGAACACAGAATCACCCGAGAGGCTTATGAAGGTTCTAACAACTCACCCAGAGAGATTCCTAGAATTCAGAGGAACTGGGTGAAGCCTTTCAGGAACCTGTTTTCGACAGATCCTCGCCTGGATATGGTGAAGGTCCACACTCAGAAACCCTACTCACACACGTACACACACACTTTTGGTTCCCCCGCAACAAGTAACGCCTTTCATTAACTGTACTTGCTAAAGTTTGAGTGGTCGGTAAACGCAACAAATCTTTATTAGGAAATTTCCCACGATGTTGCCATTTCCTAACCATGCTTGAATATTGTCCAAGATAAAGATTTTAGATAACTCAAGGAAAGTGTTTGTACTCCCAGTTTTAGCTCTGACACCTACAGGCTAAGGCAAGTTGCTTAACTTAATGAACCATTTTTTTTTTTTTATCTGACAAAGGAGGACAATAATAACCTACTTTACTGGATGGATGGTTGAGAAGATCAATCCGATAAAGTAAGCAAAAGCTCGTGGTAAAGTATAGAATGCTCTACAAAGGAAAGGTGGTGTCCCAAGTCACGCGCATCATGCTGGCTCCTTCCCATCACCAAGGTTTTCCCTGGGATTCCTTTCAGGAAATGAAAGTAGTCAAATCCACAGCCCATGTGGCAGCTTCCTTAGCACACCGAAGGCTGGGACTCTCCATGTTGACTGCAGTATGATTGCGTCTGGCTGAAAGCAGGTAGCATTCTCAGAAGCTTCCATGATAAAGACCTATTTACTTAGTTAATTAAAAATAGTTTTTAAAACTCTCACTGCTTTTGCATATATTTGATGTGGGTTAATGGTGTTTGAAAAAGACCTCACCACCAAACACCAAGCCAAGAAAAAATGACCATGAATACTATGTATTTTTGTCAGGCAGAGCCTGCTCTAGAACATAACTTTATATCCATAGACTTGACAAAATTTTCTAAGTCATAAACTCTCCAGTCCTAGTGATGCTAGCTAGCCATGCCATGCCTGAACAGGTCTTCAGTTCATAATTTTTTCTTCATCCTGAAAATGTTAAGCCTAGCTCTGGAGTTCTTGAACAACAACTTCTTCTTCTCCTTCTTCTTCTTCTTCTTCTTCTTCTTCTTCTTCTTCTTCTTCTTCTTCTTCTTCTTCTTCTTCTTCTTCTTCTTCTTCTTCTTCTTCTTCTTCTCTTCTTTTTTTCTAGTTATATGGTCCATATAACTTAGAAGCTGCTATCTCCCCGGGGAAGTCCAGCTTCTTGCTCCTCCTGTGATAGAATTTTTTTCTCTGTTAGAGCAGGAGGATCAGGCGCTAGTTGCCCCAACTTCTCCCTACACTCCTGAACCATGGATGTTTGCACTTCTTTCCTTAAGCTAGTAAGTCCAAGGGTTTAAAAATTTGACAGTGCATTTTAAAATATTGGGCTTCCTTTTAAAAGTCAAAAACAAAATATAGTTTTAAAGACTTTTTTAAACAAACACAAACTTCTTGTATATAAATTGTGACCAGTTGAACAGTTTTCTTGTAATAAGTTATTGAGTTAAACATGACAATACAAAACTTTTTTAAAAGAATTTATTTTTTTAGGGAGTTTTAGGTTCATAGCAAAATTGAGAAGAGGGTGCAGAGGCTTCCCATACACTCCCTACATTGACACATGCACAAGCCTCTTCCATTATCAACATCTCCCAGCAGAGTAGTACATTTGTCACAATAGATGAACCTACATTGTCATATCATTATCATTCAAAGCCCATAGTTCACATTAAGGTTCATGCTCAGTGTTTTATGCACAAACATACATTTTATAGGTTTGGCCTTCGCAGCTATGGCAGCTTGCCTTGGTCCTCACAGCCCCTGTCTGGTGTTATTAGCATATTACGCTTTTATTATTATAGACCGGAGGCCTGGTGCATGAAATTCGTGTGTGTGTGTGGGGGGGGGGGGCCTTTAGCCCAGCCTGCACCCTCTCCCAATCCAGGACCTCTCGGACATCCCTCCCGCAATCTGGGACTGCTGGCTCCTAACTGTTCACCTGCCTGCTTGCCCGATCGCCCCTAACTACTCGCCTGCCTGCCTGATCACCCCTAACCACTCGCCTCCCTGCCTGATTGCCCCTAACCACTCTGCCTGCCTGCTGATTGCCCCTAACCACTCTGCTTGCCTGCCTAATCACCCCTAACAGCCTCTGCCTCTGCCCCCACAACTGTGGCTTCGTCTGGAAGGATATCCGGAATGACATCTGGAAGGTTGTTTGGCTGTCTGGTCTAATTAGCATACTACTCTTTTATTATTATAGATACCTTAGGTTAGCAAGCAGTACTGTGTGGTAGATTGGGATGAAAATGAGAATTGCAGACTTATTAAAAATATCTTAGAAGCTATTTTCAAAACTACTTAATATTTTATTGTGAGTTCTAAATATAAATCTAGGGACAAGGAAAGCTGCCAGTATAAATACTACAACTTGGAATGTCAGGTAAGCATCAATGATCTCACTCAAATCTTAGATGTGAAATATCACTATTAATAGAATCTGGTTGACTTCTGATTTAAGATGACATCTGGACTAGCTGTTTGTGTCTCAGATTCTCTAAACTAAATGAAAAATCAGGAAAATATGAGAACTCATAATAGCATTGAAAGGCAGGATTGATAACCAGGTGTATGGCTGAGCAATCTGGGCCCTGTTCAGTGTACCCAGCTGACAGAGGTGCTCACTTACCCCTTAGGCTTGGATCATCCCTAGAGGGTGCCTTTTTCTAAGCCACTAAAAACATCAAAAGAGCAGCTGTAACCCTGGTGACAAAATCTGACAGGATTTCCCACCACTTGCAAGAACTGTGGGGGCTGAAATGGATATGAACTTTGTTATTTGAAGGTGACCAAATCTGCTGGCCTGAAGGAAAATAAATGTTTCTGTCTCTCTTTCCCTCTCCTTCCTTCTCTCTCTAAGATCAATAAAAAAAATATTTAACAACAACAACAAACCTATCTGCCTCCTGGCACATACGAATGAATTGACAGTAACCCCACTACTACAGGTAGTATTTTACACCTTCTTGCCCCAATATCCCCCATTAGCACTTCTCTCTATTACCCGTTTTGGAGCTATGGTTTGGATTATAGCAACATGATTCCAATGGGAGTAGAGAGATAGGATGCTCTGTATTTAAGGATACGTGAAGCAAAATATCAAAGGGGCTGGGCAGACAGAACAGTGTGTTTGACTCTCACTGGGAGTTTAATTTTTCACATATGGTTCCAACCAAGGAAAAGACCAATGATTGTTTCTGATTAACTAGGAATTAGTCTCTTCATAGTAAAATAGGCAATTAGAATGAGGAGTCTCACCGCAAGCCAATACCTGTGGTGACAAAATTGATAAATGTCAATTTTATGCCCCAAATTTAGCTGTGAGCTGTACATGTATACTGTCTCTAAGTTCAAGATCTGTGCAGAGAAACTAATAGAATTCAGGCAATAATAATGAGAATCAAGGAAAATCCATAAATTGGGTTAGTAAAGGATACATGAGGCTTAGAATGAGTAAATTCAAGACAAAGTATTCCTTTTTAAAAGATTATGCTGCATGAATGAAGTAAGAGAGAATCCTCAAAATGCTGAGAAAGTGAACACTTTGGAAAATGATACTAGAAGCATAAGTAAACGGACTATTAGGTAGTTAGGTGCTGACCACTGTCAGAAAAAAAAAAAGTAAATGGAAAGAATCTGCTTTGCATTTTCTATGAAACAGGAGATGAAATACAAGATATTAGACTACTATAAGAAGAGACCTAGTTAAGTGGCAGGGAGAAATAAAAACAAATTGAATAAGTTAAGGCTATAAGGACATAGAATATGCAATGTCAAAATTCAAATATTATTTAGACATAATCCAGGAAGGGATCAGTACTACAGAATATTAAATTAATGTTTAGAGTAAAAGCTTAAAAAACTCTATAAAAATGTAAATGTAAAGGACAAATAGATGAAAACCATTGCATGAAATAGTAGAAAAATAGTGCTACAACTTCTTCGGAAGAGATCAGAGTAAATGGAACAGAAATAGCAACCAAAGATATATAAAAAGGTATCTGAAGTAATAATTTAGTCCAAAGCAGAGATGAAAAGGACTCAATGAGTTTTGAAAAATATTAAAGAAAAGAGACCAAACTTTGACCTAACCTGGTAAAAATGTGATATTAATGATTTATCAATTTATTCAGCAATTTTTTTTGTGAGTACTTGACATATGCTAACTGTTACGAATACAAAGAAGAGCCAGACACATTCCTAACCAAATAACTTAGAGTGCCTTGTGATTGAGCTACATATCAGAAGCAGGCAATTGCTGCACGATGTGGTATTACAATTGGGGTAAGTGTGGGATACTCTGAAAACACATTGGAAAGGCTTTCGTCCAGGCTTGAGCGGGTGAGGGAAGACTTCCTGTATCTAAAGTATGGAAAAATAATCAACAAGAATTTGAGCAGAAAAGAAATTACTTGCAAAGGAAAAAAAAATATAGAAAAGTCATCTTCATTATTAAACTTCAGAAGCTGAGTAGAATAACATTTACAGTTGTTTGGGAACTGTCTATACAAAGGCTATATAGCCACACAAGTTATCATTCACATAGGAAAGGAAAACAAGGACATTCTTAGATACTTCAGGGATCAGAAATATACCACTCATTTTCTGAAATAACTGAAGATATACTTCAGTTGGTCAAGAAGGGAATCAAAATAAAAAAAACCAAAGATGAAATTCTGATATAAAATAAATATTTATAATTAGTTGAAATAATTTAAATACTAGATTAAGTAAAAACTTGTTGCAAATATAAGGAGAATATTAAAAATAATTTAAAAATCATTTTTAAGACATAAGATATAAGTATAAAAATAATTTAATAATAACATATTCTAAACTTCCTAATTATAGCAACAAAAACTCAAGTGGTGAAAGAAAGCTGGCAGGAAGTAAAAATTTCTAATTGACTCATTTTTTATATTTTATATGTGGAAATAAGAAAATGATAGGGTCTCACTCTAACTATAATTGAACATATATTATTTTAGCTTTTTTAAAATGTAAAGATAAGTACAAGTAGAATAAAAATTATATGTTCATTTTTTTATCGTGTAAATAGAAGAAAATAAAACATTGTTCATATCACATAAAACTCTTACTTCCCAGCATTTAATCAATCACCCAATAAGGTAACTCATGTAAGTGCTCCTCTGCAACATTTCTTGCTGCATATACTCTGTGTCCCTATTGTCACACTCTGGCCTCATTGTCACTACGTCTATTGTCACCCCTGTTCAAGCCACTATCAATTCATATTTACCATATCAGCCTTCTCACTGTTTTCCTCACTTTTACTCTCATCAAATTCTAAATGTTATGTTCCTGTATCACTTAAAATCACTCACTGGTTTCATATCACCCTTAGGATAAAATCCAAACTCTAACCTTGAAGCTTCTTCTTACTTCTCTAGATTCATATCTTCTCTCTTCCTCTTGCTGATTTGGGGCTTTTTCAATACTTCAAATGCTCCCTGTTCTGTCTGTTTCAGGTGTTTGCTCATGTGGTTTTCTTATTCCAGAACATGTTTCCCTCATGTTTTACTTGGTCTGTTAGGCCTCGGCTAACTGGACTGACTCTAAGCAGGACCTCACTTGACTCCCCTTCCAGGTTAGAACTATGGGCTCAGTTATAGATCCCTATTTCACTGTCCTTTCCACTCTATGACATGCTCCACACTTAAAATTCCAATATGCACATATAGATGCTTTTGAAGTTAGGATGGCTATTATAATGATATTAAGGATATGTGCAAACACCAGTCTGAGGCCTAGCTGGTCATTGTCCTCCCTCCCCCACAAAACCAAACTCAAGCTGAGAAAGGTAATTCATATTGGTAATAAGTAAGAATTCTGAGTTAAAATGGTCTCATTCATATGTTGGCATTGTCATTTATTTACAATATGACTTTATTAGCCCTGTACCTCAATTTCTTCATCTGTCAAATGCAGATTATAGTAGTACTTGCCTCAAAGTTTGTGTGTATGTACAATGAGATAATATATAAGCAGGGCCTGGTATACCAAAGAAACTCAATAATATTAACTAAAAGATAATTTCTGTAATTTAAGTATGTGGTTCTATATATAGTTATTTTTAATTTAAATAAGTGGTTGTAATTATCATTTAAAATGTCTTTAAAAGCTCTTCCTGAGAAAAGCTAGACATTGGACTTACAAGAAAAAAAATCTTTAAATCTTATAAGTACCGCGCACTAACTTATTGCGCCACTGGAGCTCCAAAAATCTTTATTTTTTTATTTTTATTTATTTATTTTTTTTTTTCAAAAATCTTTAAATCAACTATCTTATATGCCCAAAGAGCTAAAGAAAGCCCATGGACAAAGAACCAAAGAAAATGAGGAAAATGATAAATGGAAAAAATGAGAATATTAGTAAAGAGGTAGAAACTATTAAAAGGAACAAAATAGAAATGTGGAGCTGAACAATACTATAAGTGAAACAAAACATTTACTAGAGGGGCTTGGTAGCCGATTTGAGGAGGCAGAAGAGCCAGCGAATGTGATGATAATGTGATGGAAATTATCTAGTTGGTGGAGCATTAAAAAAAAGAACAAAGAAAAAAGAGCCTAAAGACATGTGAGACAGCATCCAGTGAACCAACACATGCATTATGGAAGTTCTGAAGGAGAAGTGAGAGAAAAGGAACAGAAAAAAATTTTTTGAGGATATGATGGCCCCAAATTTCCCAATTTGATGAAAGACTGAATCTGCACATTCAAGAAGCTCAATAAACAATAGTAGGATAAGCACAAAGAGATTCATACTGAGGTACATTATAATCAAACTGTCGAGAGCCCAAGATGAAAGTCGTAAGTAGTAAGAAAGTAGTAAGAAAGAAATGACTCATCATGAACAAAGGATCCTCAGTAAGAATACAAACAACTTCACTTTGAGATTATGAGGGAAAGAAGGCAATGGAATGACATATTTAAAGTGCTGGAAAAAATAGGTCTCAACCATGAATTCTATGTCTGGCAAAACTATTCTTCAAAAATAAGGAGAAATTGAAATAGCCTGAGATAAAAATAAAGGTAAGGGAGTTGTTATTAGTAGACTTACCCTATGAGAAATGATAGAGTCCTTCAGGCTCAAATAAAAGTCTACTAGACAATAATTTAAATCCATACCAAAAAATTAACCCTGTGAAGACAACTACATAGGTAAATATATAATCCAGCGTGACTGTATTTTTTGTTTGAAGTCTTATTTTTATTTCCAACATAATTTAAAAAACAAATGCTTAAAAATAATTATAAATCTATGTTAATGAGCATACAATGTATAAAGATAAAATTTGTGATTACAACAACATAAGGGAGGGAATCAAGCTGTATATGAGTAGAATGTTTGTATATTATTGAAGTTCAGTTAGTATTAATTCAAATTAGATTATAAATTTAAGTTGCTAATTTTAATCTTCATAGTAACCACTAAGACAGTATCTTAAAAAATATATAAAAGCAAATGAGAATGGAATAAAATGGTATATAGCAAAGAGTTAACGAAACACAAAAGAAGGCAGTAATGGGGGAAGTAAGTGAGGAACAGAAAAATGGTGTAAGGCATACAGAAATCAAATAGCAAAATGGCAGAAGTAAGGCTTCCTTATCAGCAATTACTTTAAATATAAACAGATTAACCTCCCAAACCAAAAGGCAGAGCTTGGCAGCATGGGTAATGCAACATGATCAAACTACGTATATGTTGTTTACAAAGACTTACTTTAGATAAAAAGACATAAATAACTTAAAAGTAAAAGCGTGAAAAATTTCTCCATGCAAATAGTTACAAAAAGAGAGATGGAGCAGCTATACTAATAGCAGATAAAATAGCTTTTACATAAAAAACTGTTGTAAGAATGAAGAAGGGCATTATAGTGATAAAAGTCATGTATCAAGAAAATACAGCCGAAACCGGTTTGGCTCAGTGGATAGAGCATCGGCCTACGGACTGAAAGGTGCCAGGTTCGATTCCGGTCAAGGGCATGTACCTGGGTTGCGGGCACATCCCCAGTAGGAGATGTGCAGGAGGCAGCTGATGTTCCAACTCTCTCTCTCTCTCTCCCTTCCTCTCTGTAAAAATTCAATAAAATATATTTAAAAAAAGAAAATATAAAAATTATACAAATGTACACATCAAACAAACACCCCCTGTCCCTGTAAATACATGAAGCAAATATTGATAGAACTGAAGGGAGAAATAGACAGTAGAGAATAATAGTTGGAGATACCACTTTTATTTTTATTTTATTATTATTATTTTTTACATATATTTATTGATTTCAGAGAGGAAGGGAGCGGGAGAGATAGAAACATCAATGATGAGAGAGAATCATTGATTGGCTGCCTCCTGCACGCCCCCTACTGGGGATCGAGCCCACAACCCGGACATGTGCCCTTGTCCAGAATCCAACCTGGGACCCTTCAGTCTGCAGGCCAACGCTCCATCCACTGAGCCAATCCGGCTAGGTTAAGGAGATACCACTTTTAATAAATGACAGAAAAAAACAGAAGTTCAAAAAGGAAATAGAGGACTTGAAGAATAGTATAAACAACTAGACTTCATATATATATATATATATATATATATATATATATATATATATATATATATATAGAACAATCTACCCAACAACAGTAGAATACACATTCTTCTCAAGTGGATATGAAAACTTCTCCATGATTGATTAAATGTTAGGCCACAGAAACTCTCAACATACTTAAAAATATCAAAATCATACAAAATATCTTCTCCAACCAAAATGAAATGAAGCTAGAAATCAATAAAATAAGGAAAACTGAAAAATTCATAAATATGTGCAAATTAAACAACACATTCTTAACCAACGGATCAATAGGAAATCACAAGGGAAATTAGATTTACTTAGAAATAGATCACACCATGCCAAAACTCATGGGATGCAATGAAAGCAGTGCTCTGAGGGAAATGAATAGCTGTAAACATCTACATTTTTTAAAAAAGAGAAAAGTCTGAAATCAGTAACCTAACTTGACATGCCAAAGAACTAGAAAAGAAGTAAAGCTAGCAGAAAAAAAGAAACAATAGAGATCAGAGCAGAGATAAATGAAATAGAGAGTGAAAAAACAGTAGAGTCAATGAAGTCAAAATCAGTTTTTGAAAAGCTTGACAATAAATCTTTAGCTAGTCTTATAAGAAAATGGGAGAGAACAACAAATAATTAAAATCAGAAATGAAAGTGTGGACATTACTACCAACTAAACAAAAATAACAAGGATAATAAGAGAATACTATGAATAATCATATGCCAACGAATTAGATTACCTAATAGTAATGTACAAATTCACAGAAACACACAAATTACCCAAACGGAATCTAGAAGAAATATAAAATATAAAATATAAACATACTTATAACAAAGAGATATAATCAGTAATCACAAACCTCCTAAGAAAGGAAGGTCCAGGACCAGTCAGTTTCACTGGTGAATTCTATCAAATGTGTAAAGAAGAATTAACACCAGTCCTTCTCAAACTCTTTGAAAATACAGAGGAGGAGGAAATACTTCCTAACTCTTTCTATGAAGCCAGGATTACTGTGATACCAAAGCCAGACAAAACGCGGAAATAAAAGAAAACTAAAAACCAATATTCCCCTCCCCTCTCAATTCCTCAGGGTCACAGGCTGTAAAATATAGAAGGACCCCTGCCAATCTGGAGGTAAAAGTGACAGCCTGTTATTAGCCACTAGCAGTTGTTGCGAGGCTGAAGCCAGAGCGGACAGTTCTTCTGGAGCCACTGGCCCGTCATTTCTCAGGTATCGCCGAGAGCCCAGCAAGGCTGAACTGTAAAGAATGGAAGGGAATGCCTCTGTTGAGATGTTTTTAAAAGTCCTGGAGAATCAGTTGCTTCAGACTACCAAACTAGTGGAAGAACATTTGGATGCTGAAATTCAGGAACTGGATCAGATGGATGAGGATGAACTGGAACATCTCAAAGAAAAGAGATTCGAGGCACTAAGAAAAGCTCAACAGCAGAAACAAGAATGACTTTCAAAAAGGACCTGGGGACTACAGAGAAATCCCCAGTGAGAGAGACTTTTTTCAAGAAGTCAGAGAGAGTAAAAAAGTGGGTTGCCATTTCTACAGAGACTCCACATTCAGGTGTAAAATGCTAGACATTCACTTGGTAATATTGTCCAAGAAACATCTGGAGACCACATTTTTGAAGCTGAATGTAGAAAAGCACCTTTCCTTTTTTTGAGACTGAGGACCAAAATCATCCCCACACTGGCACTGGTAAAAGATGGAAAAACACAAGATTATGTTGCTTGACTTACTGGCCTAGAAATACAGATGACTTCACCACAGAAACTTTAGAATGGAGGCTTGGTTGTTCTGATATTCTTAATTATGATGGGAATTTAATGGAGCTACCATTTCAGAGCCAAAAGATATTTGGAACAAACTTCCCAAAGCTGGAAAAGAAAACTATCAAGGAAAGAAATATGATTTGGACTCTGATGATGGAGAGCAGTTATAATTCTTTGTAAACTGACTTTTCACTTCTGCTTACTTTAGAATTAGGTGTATTTTCTAAATTCTGTTGACTTTTGATACATTGGTCATCTAATGATCTTCTTTTAGCTTTATACAGTTGCATCACACTGAAAGATATCTTTAATATTTTCTGTGTGGACCTCATGTTTAAGTTGCGGAAAACTGCTGAGTTCTTACTTATATTATTCGGGTAGGATGTGGATTATCTATTTTTGCAATTGATTTTACCATAATATGAGTTTTTATGTCTTTGTACCATTCACAGTTGTGTTTTTAATCCACTGGTTTGGAAATAGAACTTCAGCGAACAGTTTCAGGACTAATTCTCATGCATTATTTACTTTATGCAACAGGCCAAGTAACATTTAATAGTGTAACAGACTGTACTTGTAAATGAATTATAAACACTTTTTACTTCTATAATATATTTATATAACTATTAAAGAATTGATAAAAAATAACAACAACCAAAATCACTTACAGATAAAGATGCAAAAGTTCTCCACAAGATACTAGTAAACTAAACTAATAGCATATTAAGTAGACTTCACATTATGACCAAATGTGATTTATCCCTGGAATGAAAGGGTGGTTAAACAGAAGGAAATCATTCAATGTGGCATATACCACATAATAGAATAAGAAAAAAAAAAAACCCACATGATTATCTCCATTGACGCAGAAAAGACATTTGACAAAATCCAACACCCTTTCATGATTTAAATAAAAAGATGCAGACAACTAGAAATGGAAGGAAACGTCCTCAATATGATAAAGAGAACTTATGAGAATTCCATAGCTAACATATTACTCAATGGTGAAAAACTGAAAGGTTTCCCCTTAAAACCAGGAACAAGATCACTGCAGTTCAACATTGTCCTAAAGTTCTAGCCAAAGCATTTAAACAAGAAAAAAAATAAAAGGCACACAAATTATAAAGGAATAAATGAAAATATCTGTTTTCAGATATTATCTATATATATAAAAGTCTAATATGCAAAGTGTCCCATCGGGAGTTTGACCAGGAGACCAGGAGTTCACTTGCTTGCTATGACATGTGCTGACCACCAGGGGGCGGCGCAGAATGAAAGAAGGCCCCAGCTGGCAGCCAGAAGGCTCCAATCAGCTCTGATTGCCTGCCAGGCCTAGGGACCCCACCCATGCACAAATTTTGTGCACTAGGTATCTAGTTCCTATGTATTAAAAAATTCCAAAGAACCCATAAGAATGAACAAATTATTTTACCAAAGTTGCTAAATATAAGATTAATACTCAAAAATCAGTTGTGCTTTTATGCGTCATCAATGAATAATCCAAAAATGAAATCAAGGAAATAATTCTACTTACAATAGTATTCAAAATAATTTTATGTGATGTGAATTTTACCTCAATTTTTTTAAAGGGGGAAAAAAGGAAAAATTAAGGAATTCTGAATAAACTATGGACTGAGTTAGTAAAAATGTATCAATATTTGTTCCTTAAGTGTAACAAATGTACCATACTAATGTAAGCTGTTAATAATAGAAGAAACTGTGTGTAATGGAGTATATGAAAACTCTGTAATGTTTGCTCAATTTTTCTCTAAATCTAAAGTTATTCTAAAAAATAAAGCCTATTAACTAAAAAAAAACACCTTTATTATCCTAAGTAATTTTTGGATCAAAGAGAAAATAAAGCTACAATGAAAAAAACATAAAATAATGGCCATGTGAAAGTGACATATAAAAGTGAGATGTAGTTAGAATGGTACTCAAAGAAAATTCCTAGCCTTAAATGTTTTCATTACAAAACAAGAAAGAAAAAAAAATGAACTAATCATTCAATGCAAGAACAGAAAAGTAAAAGTAAAATATTCTAAAATAAAGCATTAAGAAATATTAATAAATATAAAAAAACTAATTATTTGAAAAAATGAAAACCATAAAAGTAATACATCCAGATTAACTCTTTGACATGTCCAATCAGGAAAAAAAAGAGAGGGAGAGAGAAAACATAAATGGTCAAAATAAGTAATGAAAAAGGTTTATCCACATAGTTATAGAGATGATTTTTAAAAAGTACAAGGGAATGCCATGTATGCTAATAGATTTGAAAAATTTGATAAAAACAAAATCACATGAACAAAACAACCAAAAGTGGGTGCCAAGGATAAATAGTGTTAAGGTTTGCTCTTTAAACATTTCAAAGAGCAAATAAAGCCCATTAAACTTTTTGAAAGCATGGTAAACCGGTATTTTTTAAAATCAGAAAATAAAAAATACAGATTAATTTCGTTTAAGAATATGAAAGCAAAATTTCTCAGTAAATTACAGACATTTCTTATCCAGCATACATAGGTGTAAGATCAGTGAATTTGGACACATTTTGCATACCACTGTCGGTTGTAACTGAATTGTGGTCTGCAACTGGCGCTGTCATAATGGAGAGAAAGCTTTTTGCACAAAATGCAGGAACAGCTGCTTTGTTTGAGTATCTGGTTGCTCTGCCGGGAGAGGGCTTTTTGGCTGTGACACATTGTTTTCATTCTTTTCTGTTAATTTGAGTTGTGAACTAAATTGTGAATCCAAAGTAATAGGGGAGAGGCATCTAAGAAGTGTGGATTGAAGAGAAAATGAGGAAATGTGTAGGTTTGGTTTGGCTGGTTTTGATCAATTTTTTATTTTAACCAGAGCAAAAAATATATATACGTTAAACTATAAATCTACCTTTTTACTGGGGACATGATTTTTGGTATCACAGAATTTAAAAAAAAAAAGAAATTATTGTATTGTGTAACAGCACAGTACTATATAGTTTAAAACTATATAGGAAACCATACAGTTGTCTCTAATGATATAAAAAAGACATTGAACATAGTTTTACATGAAGTCTTGATACACCTTTAGCAAACTCGGGTTAGAAATGTATTTGGCAGTTACCTGGTTTTTATAACAAGCTTATTTACTTCAAACCAATAGCCAACGTCACTCTTAATGTTAACCACTAGGGAAATTCCCACTGAGATCAGAATGAGACAAGGTTGGCTGCTATCTCTCCTGTTATTAAACACTGTTCTAGAAGTTCTGGACAATGTGGTGAGAAGAAAAAAAAAAAAGGCTACGAAATTATATTTTTTCTATGTAGACTTCACATGTAAATTACCTAAAATAATTTAGAATAAAGGATTGATATAATGGCTAAATGCAAGATAAAATTATGAAATCAAGAACTTTTTAAAATCACCACCCCCACACAAAGAAAATAAAACATGCTGAAATACAGTTTACTATAAACAAAGACCTATATGTTTTCTGAGGCCTTAAGTACATGGAGAGAAAGAATGTTTGCAGACAGGCAAGTTCTCTACTGTAAGAATGATTCTTTTCATCAAATCAGTGTATGTTTTATGAAATTCCAACCAGAACCTTTTGGGAGGAATTTAACAGATTTGTTTTAAATCTTCCAGTTGGCCATCTCTTTTATTGTCACAAGCGTTTAAAAGAAGTAACCGGACATTCCTTCAGGGCCCTGGTCACTTGCTAGCAGGAACCTCAGTCAGGTTGGACTTGATATACAGTCCACATCCCTCCTGCCTGGAGATAGATAGCTGTGTGTGCCCGCCCCGTGAATAGGTAAGAGTGCACCCTGGAGAGAGTGAGGAAATGGGGTGGATGAGTGAAGAGAAGGGAGACCTGGAAATAACTTCTAAGCTTCAATGAATGACTTGGCTGCTCTGGGCCCTTGGCTAGGTCATCTTCCTTTCTCCCCCATCATTTTGCAGTTCAGATAAGACATCTCAAAATATAGTTTTACTGTTGTAAGAAGGCAGGGCAGTGGAAACAGAGAGCCATGGAAAAAGTGATATGAGATCTTGTTTAAGCCCTGGTTCTGCCTTGAACTGGAAGATCTTGTGATTGTTTTCCTCCAGGAGACACTCAATAAATGGCAGCTATTAATATAACAATAGTGATAATGATTCTTGATGTTTACTCTTTTTGAACTATCAACATTTCCTAGGCTTATCATTAAGAAAATACTTAAGAAAATACTATACAATCTTTAGTATTCATCTTTGTTTCTGAACATAAAAGTCAATTGGTAATAGAAGAAGACTAGATTACTCTAATTATGTAAGTTTAAATGTTTTAAGATAGGAAATGGAAAGTTTTCCATGAGGTTAATACTTTATTGTAAAGATGTATTCATTAACATGTATTTCTTAGAAAATGGAAAAATATAAACTTTAGTTAATGTTTGAATGAATACACTGGATGAGATAGGAATTGATCTTTAAAATTTTCACCCAAAAGAAGTATGACTACATATAGTAGTATTAGTGTACTTTTCAACCTAGTAAGCTATATGCAACTTAACTTATGCTAACTACATATCTTTTAAGTCTTATATTGTTATAAAAACCACTCAGAGAAGGTGTATGTTCCAGACATAAACGAAAAAAAAATTGATCATTTCAAGTAGACATCAATTTTATTTTAAATGTTGGGAAAAGTGTAAAAAAATCACAGTATTTTAAATTATCCTTTAGTTTTAGCTAAGGACCCTATTTTGTAAACGTCAAATTTCTAACTATGACAATAAATACAAAGGTATTATTGAATCATGTCATAAATTACTCACTTAGCAGAAGCAAGAGGAGAACAAGTCAGCCACACTTCAGTTTAAGACATCCTGGCCCCCTTGCTTAGGTTGCGAATCAATAGGAACGACTGCAGTTTTTGGTCACCTCTTCTTCAGCTTACAAGTCTTCCTTCACAGACTATTCCTCTTTAAAGATGTGGGCAGTTACAGAGTCTGAAAGCTTTATACACAGGCTCTAGAATGCTGCCCAAGCCTCCCTGAGCTCTCCCTTGTGTTGAACTGGGAACTTCCACTGAGAAATCCCCTGACTTGAAAACTTCCTTATTTGTAACTATCAACGGCCAATCATGGCAACATATTGAAATGAAGCAAAGACACCAGAAATTGTTCTGTAAACCACCCGTGACTGTCGCTCTGACTTCCTTTTGAAGCAAAGACACTTTACTTGAATAGTTAGGGCATTTTAAGAGAAATCCAGAAATTATAAACACAAATATTTTAGGTTTAAGCAGATTTTCATGTAAGAAAATTTAAAAAGCAAGTTTATTTGACAAATAGTGTTTTTTGTTGTTGTTGTTGTTGTTTTTGCTTTTAAGAAGTCACTCTCTCCCCTAAGTAGTATATTTATAAGCAGCAGGCAAAGACTAGTTGTCTTTGCTTTGTGGTCAACAGGGGTCAGTTGGATGGAGCCTAGAAATAATAATGTTTGTGCTGGATTCCAGAGCCTGACCT
Source organism: Myotis daubentonii (assembly GCF_963259705.1). Classification (NCBI taxonomy): domain Eukaryota; kingdom Metazoa; phylum Chordata; class Mammalia; order Chiroptera; family Vespertilionidae; genus Myotis; species Myotis daubentonii. Next base: position 55,045,658 of record NC_081846.1, read on the forward strand.
CAGGTACTTAGGAGAGAGGGGCAGAGGCTCTTAAGACGGCTTTTTTCCTTGGCAACTAAGGTGCACGTGGAGGGGTGTGTGTTCCAGCTTCTCGGGTTATTTGGAGTAAGACATGCAAATGGAAGGCAGCACAGGCACTACTGTCATTTTTCTTTGTTGTAAAATTTTAGAGCTGGGAATGTCCTTAGACACCATCTGTTCTATTTCCTTTTTATTCAGATGAGGGAACAGGAAAGGATAAATGCTCAAAGTCACAAAGAAAGTCAGAGGCAAAACTCAGATTAAAATCGGAATCTTTTGAATCCAAGTGCGTTTCTTCTCTTTACGGTACTATACTGTCAGCATCTCAACTTATTAACTAGGGAAAAGACTGTAACCGCAAAAAGACTGAGAGTCTTCTGGTTCAGTTCCTACATTTTTCAGATAAGGAGTTCGAGCCCTTACCCAGAGTTCCTCACATCAGTAAAAGTAAAAGGCTTAGAATTTAGAACTTATGATTCTCAGTCTAGTGGCCTGTCCGCTTGAAAACACTGCCCTCTGTTAAATTAGATGCTAAATAAGCCTGAGATATTTCTACTTGTGATGAAATTATTCTATAAAAAGGAAATCATTTTGAAAGTATCTAAAATGATGAATAGGCTTATGATTTAACATGTTCCATTTACTCATCTGACATAGAATGAAGAATTAATTTCCTTCAGTGCCTTGCGTTTTATAACTACCTTACTGATATCAAACATTAAGCTTTCTGGTGTGCAATGGAAAAATAAAACCTAACTAATACTGCAAATGCAGAAAAAGAAAAAAAGTGAGCCACTGGTGGAAGGAAAGCATGCTTCTCAAGAATTTACATTTTGAATTAACAGGATCTTAAAAACAAGACTCTTTTTAAAAAAGCAGTGCTGATGTCTTAACTGGGAAATGCCCCTTTGATTTCTCCATCTGTGCCCCTTTCCTCTTCTATTCGCTTTGGCCTCTGAGCTTGGCTGATGCCCAAGCTCCAGAGGAACTGGCCAGTCCTGGGTATTTGGCCTCAACCCGGAGGGGCACTGCTTGTAAGAGGGTCCTGAGGCCAAGACAGAGAAGCTATAGTTAGAGATCTTTTTGAGGAAATTCTGTCTGAGTGAATGGAATTTAAAACCTACGCCACTGACTGAGCAGTTCTGGCTCTTGGCAAAACATGTGAGGCAGATGGAACTTTTTATCTTTGTTGTTTCTAGTGGTTCCTTTTTCTATTCCCTTCCCCTCCTTTTTTCCTCTCAGAGTCATAAATGATATAACCTGGGCAGGTAGAAATGTGGATTCCTGTAGGGGAGAAAGGAGCAAACTGGCACTAAGCCACAATCGGCAAGGGTTGGTGTACAAATGACTAGAGTAAGAGGGGACTTGGGGTGCTTCAAGCCCAAATGAGAGGATGGAAGGCAAAAGTCAGGTTCCCATTTAAGCTGAGGTGAATGGCCAAGGGGTTGCTAATCAAAGGACGAAGAGATCACTACCATGAGCAGCAGGATTCTCAGGGCAGGTCTGGGAGAAAGGCCTCCCTAAGAATTCCTGGAAAGCAAAGTCTTACCTAGGGACAGTGGAGGGCAAGAAAGCCAGAGCTCTTAATTGCTGGCTGGGATGCAGAGCAGAGATATGTGCAAGGTGCTGTGTGGAAGGAAGAGGTGGTTCTCAGCTGAGTGACTCATGAAGAGAAGCATGGACAGCCAGGAACTGAACAAGCAAAAAGGATCTAGGGTTAAAGTTTGAGACTTTTCCCCAGAGTCTCAGTAAGTTCACTATAATTTTTTTAGGCTAACCTTTTGGCGTTATGCTCATTTCTATAATTTTATAAGTAAAATTTTTCTAAAAACCTTAGTTTGCCTTTTAACCTTTAGAGCAGTGGTTCTCAACCTTGGCTGCACATTAGAATCACCTGGGAATCTTTTTAAAATCCTGATTTCTGGGCCTCATCCTCTGGAAATTCTGTTTCTTTGTGATGGGGTGAGGCCACAACATGAGTAACAAAGAAACAGAATTTCCGGAGGATGAGGCCCAGAAATCAGGATTTTAAAAAGATTCCCAGGTGATTCTAATGTGCAGCCAAGGTTGAGAACCACTGCTTCAGAGGTAAACAAATCTGTGAGTACTCATATGTGGAATCTAATGAACAAAATAAACTGATGAACAAAACAGATACAGAGACATAGAAACATGGAACAGACAGCTGAATCTCAGAGGGAAGGCGGGGGAGGGTAGGTGGATGGGAAGAGATCAACCAAAGAACTTATATGCATATATTTATAACCCATTGACAAAGACAATAGAATGGTGAAGGCCTGGGGGAGGGGAGGGAGTGGGCTAGAAGGGGGTCAATGCGGGGGAGAGGGGGACATATGTAATACTTTTTTTTTGCAGTGGTTCTCAACCTTCTGGTCCTTATGGTTTCCTGTCTTATGTTAAGTCCTTTATCCATTTTGAGTTTATTTTTGTGTATGGAATAAGTTGGTGGTCTAGTTTCATTTTTTTTTTTTTTATGTGTCTGACCAAATTTCCCAGCACCATTTATTGAAGAGACTATCTTTACTCCATTGTATGTTCTTGCCTCCTTTGTCAAATATTAATTGAGCCTAGTGGTTTGGGTTGATTTCTGGGTTCTCTATTCTATTCCATTGATCTATATGTCTGTTCTTGTGTCAGTACCAGGCAGTTTTGAAAACAGTGGCTTTATAATACAGCTTGGTATCTGGTATTGAGATCCCTCCTACTTTGTTCTTCTTTCTCAGGATCGCAGCTATTTGGGTTTTTTTTTTCTTCAATCTTATGTAATACTTTCAACAATAAAGATTTAACTTCAAAACAACAAAAACAAAAACAAATCTGTGAGGTACACAGATATCCTGAACAGTTAAGAAGTACCTCAGGCCTATTATTTTTGAGACTAGGAATAAAAGTAGGACACTGGTTTTCTCAGCACTCTTTCATCCTTATTGTATGATGGCTACATGTTTTTGGTTATCAAAAGAAAGAGGACACTTAGTGATGTATGATGTAAAGAAGGTTAATCGAACTAAAATCCAAAAGTACCTTAAGAAACTCAAGTTATAGGCGGGTGCCAGCATGAAATTTAACAAGAGTAATTATAAGGTTGTCTAGTTACTACTCCCATCTTATACACTACACCAAGCATGTCAAACTCGTGGCCTGTGGGTCGCATGCCTCTTTTATTTGGCCTGTGTTAGCCTTTGAATTTGACATGCTTGCCTTACACCATCCTACAACCATGCCATACCATCCACCATCCTACAAAAAATCAGAAAAAAAATTGCACTAGCCCGGAAAGGCAATGATGAAATGCAATTTAGTAGTAGTCATACAGAAAAGACTTAAGAGTTTTACATGAGGTAATGTTATGGGGATGTTAAAAAAAATTCCAAAATGAACTTAGAAGCTCCATTCTTAGAAGTTCCTCTAGAACAGCGGTTCTCAACCTGTGGGTCACGATCCCTTTGGGGGTCAAACGACCCTTTCACAGGGGTTGCCTAAGACCATCAGAAAACACATATATAATTACATATTGTTTTTGTGATTAAGCACTATGCTTTAATTATGTTCAATTTGTAACAATGAAATTGGGGGTCACCACAACATGAGGAACTGTATTAAAGGTTCGCGGCATTAGGAAGGTTGAGAACCACTGCTCTAGAATGAGGGGAACTGTGCTTTCAGAGCCTCTTTCTGGGCACCACTCTTTAAGAAAACCATGGGCAAACTAGTTATTAAATACTTATCCATATTATATGTGTATTATTGTAGGAATGGAGGATGTTTAACTTAGAGAAAATGAGAAAAAATATCAATTCAAATATCAATTATCTTTTTTTTTTATGTCACTCTAATGTGGTCCTCAGACTAGTAAGTAGGAACTAAAAGGAAAATGTTGATCTCTCATTACAGAGAGATCAACATTCCAATATTAAAAATAATAGTAAGTCACCCTGGGAGATAATGAGTTCCCTGTTCTTGGGAAAATCAAGCATAAGATAAACAACCACTTCTTGGGAATGTTGAAAGGGCATTAACATCTCATGTGAAATCATAATGACTAACATAGCATTTACTCTGGTCCTGGCATGATTCTACTAGTGAGTACTTCACATGTACCTCTTCATTTAATCCTTACGAGTACCCTATAAGGAAGGTGCTCTTTTATAGAAGTAAAACTGAGGCTTATAGAAGTTAATTAACTTAACCAAGTACATGTAGCTAGCAAGTGGGAGCCCAGGCATCTGTCTCCAGAGTCCATACTCTTGACAACTTTACTGTAGTGCAGCTGGGATGTTCATTATAGCGCGCTTTACCTAACACGGAGTCCCTTATTCACTGCTAGCATGGAATTTTAGAGGAGGCAAAAAGAAACTCAAATGTTTACCCTACCAGATTTTAGTCCTTCTTAGGCCCAATTTTGAAAGCTTCCAACCTGACAAGAAGTTAGTGAATTGAGAGTGTGCCACCGCTAATCCCTGTTCAATATCTACCGGCTTGGTATTAGGATGGGCTTGTAAAGATGATATAATTGGAGACAGCCAGAGGATGGGAAAAGAAAAGGAGAGTGATGCAGAAGTGGGGCCTCTGTTGAGAAATGGAAAAGGGAACTAGACTTGCTGCTATTTCTCAAATGCCAATTTAGGAAAATCAGGCAGCCTTGGAGCAGAGTCAATGCCATTAGTTAAGGAGGATGACAGAACACAATTTGTTTCTGCAGATTTACTTATCCTTCAATTTTTCCTTTCCAATCTGTTATGTATAGCGTAGTAAGTCTCATAAAAAATCCACGATACTTTCTTCAGGGTACAAGGTGAACTATCTAAGGCTCCATAAAAAATTTCTATGAGTGACAGAATTTCATCAGGGAATGAAGGCATTCTCCATAGAAAGGCCTGCTCCAGGCATTACACATTCTACTTTTTCTTTTAGTGGTCAAGGTAGCGATACATTGAATTTATTGCCAAATGGCCCTTTTATTTTGATCTATGTACTGAGATTTCTCCTATCTAAGGTTAATGAGAACCACCAGCCCAAAGAATGAGTCTCACAGACATTTTCTTTCTATATTGAGAAACCCAGAAAAGTGGTTCAGATATTAGAATAAAGATAACAGAAATTACTTGGCTCCCTCATAGAGATCCAGAATTTATAAATGGTAGAAAACAAATTTGCATTACTTAAAACATATATCTTTTGGATTTACAAATTCATGAAATTGCAATTGCTGTGAGATGCGTAAGGTCATCAATAATTTTCTATGTGAGCACACACAATACAGTAATCTAGTTCTGATTCAGTTTCTAATATTAATAGGATCAATGGTTCATACTTGTAATTCTCTATAAATGAGGGGATAAAAAAAAACATGAGAGCTTATGCACAGCAATAACAGCGAGAAATTAGAGAGAAGAAAAAAGAGGGAGAGACAGGAAAGATAATCCATAAAATCTGAGTTTATCTGTGACTTTAATAAGTCAGACTTCCAAAAAGCTCTGACCTTTGAAAACCATTTAGCTTGACTCCAGGGGGAGGTTGGGAAGACTGAGTAGCTGAAGCTCGCAGAGAGATTTCAAGATTCCTTCTGTTCTTTATTCGTTGGCTTACCAGTTAAGTTTCCTTTTAATTTGATCCTATTTGGGGAATGTCAGAGACATGATGAGAGATTCAATAAACATGGGTTTCAAGTAAAATCACAAGCTATCGTTTGAGGGGGGAAATTGAAGCAGTGCTAGAAGTGCGGGAATCAAAGAGATTTTCTCAGTATCAAATAGCTGATTAATGGTGTTGAGAAATTTCCCCTGGCATTAGAGAACCTGCCTCCAAAATACTCAGTCAGCTCTGACTTTATAATTTGAGGATGCTGTTAAGGTTTGGAAGCTGAGTGGGGTGTGATTGGAGAACTTTTTTCTGATTACTCTACTGGGGAAATGCCGTCTCATCACTTTTCATTGGGTTTCATATTTTTAAATATTGTTTGAATGGAAAAAAAAACCCTTTAGGAACACCTACTGCCCATGTCCTCCATTTATTTATCAGTTGCTCTAGGTCAGTGGTCGGCAAACCGCGGCTTGCGAGCCACATGCGGCTCTTTGGCCCCTTGAGTGTGGCTCTTCCACAAAATACCACGTGCAGGCGCGCACGTACAGTGCATTTGAAACTTTGTGGCCCATGTGCAGAAGTCGGTTTTCAGCCTGGGCGAGTCTGTTTTGAAGAAGTGGCATTAGAAGAAGTGGGGGGTGTCAGTAGGTCCGTTGGTCGGTCGGGTGACGGGAGACGTGGCGCAGGTGGCTGCGGATACGCAGAGCGGGGGAGGCACGCGAGATTCATGCGCTAGTTGAGTGAGCCAGCCAGTCAGCAGTCTCATTGCAGTGGTTAGGTATGTTGAGATGGTTTGGACATATAGAGAGGATGAATGAAAGGAGATAGACGAAACAAGTATACAAGACGAGTTGGAAGGGGTCAACCTCATCGAACGTACTTCAATCAGATTGAGGATGTTTTTAGCAAAGGCCAGCTTAGGAGTACCTTAATTAAGTTAATAACAATGTACCTACCTATATAGTTTAAGCTTAAAAAATTTGTTTCTCAAAAGAAATTTCAGTCGTTGTACTGTTGATATTTGGCTCTGTTGACTAGTGAGTTTGCCGACCACTGCTCTAGGTTGATCACCTCTGGGCAGAGGGTGCCATAGAACCAAGCACTTTGTAGCACATCAGAGGAATTAAACATCACCTCTGCGCTGAGAGGCAGTCTGTCAGAAGTTTAGGCACACAGATGGTGGAGCCATATTGCCTAGGTTCCAAATCCTGACTCCATTCTTGAATAGTTCTTTGCCTAACTCTTATGGTAGTTGGCGCATAGAATGAGTGAATTAATGTATGTAAAACATAAAACGTTGAGCACATGGTGAGGCTAGGTAAGTTTTTTGTTATTGTTCTTTACTCCCTGGTATATTTTTATTCACTGTCTCTGTGAAATCATAATGTGAATTTATACACGTATTGCTGAAAAACTAGAGAGAGAAATTAAATTAATAAAGAAGATAAAGAGACATATTTATCAAGTAACTTTATTGTGCCAGGCATCATGCTAGTTGTTATATACAAATACATCACCTTACTGAGTCATCTCAACCACACTAGGAAGTAGATTGAATTCTCATTCTATAGGTGAGAAAACAGGAGAGAAGGGGGAACCAGGATTTGAACTGAGGCCTATCTAACTCTGCAGCCCATGCTTTTTCTACCACACGACATAGTCTCTCTTAAGAGGAAAATTTATAATAATCAGAATGAGTGAAAAATTCACTTCCTTAGTTTAGGCCCATGACCTAAGTTTCCTCTAAAAGCACGGAAATTTTTCATGGGGCTTGAGTGTGTAACTTTGAATGAAATTAACTAGAGTGGAGTGGCGGCTAGTTAGAAAGCCGCTGAGACAGGAAACACAGCTTTAGTCCAGTTGGTGGCCCAGCAGGGAGGGGGTATGCTGGTGCAGATTTTCTCCAGTTGGGTGCTCCTTTCCAAAGGTGGGGGCGTGGTCTGGAAAAAAATGGCACCCCAGCTGGGAGAGCTTTGGAGCCTGGTGAATGTTTGAAGACAGAAGTACATTAAATAGTTATTTCTTGGGGTTTCCCATTTCATTTTTATGTTTGGCTTCTGTCAACTGGAGGAGACACCTTTTGTATATACACACCTTTCTGAGGTTTCAGAGGAAATGGTTATTTAATAGCTGAAAACTCCAGTTGAGTAGAATAAATTACTTTGAACTACTCTGTGGGGTACAGAGAGGAAGAAAACATTACAATTGGATGAAGAGGAGAGAGATTAGAGACAGGGAGATCAGTCAGGAATAATTTTTTTTAAACTATAAAATTGTCAGAACATGGATGGATTAAATAAGGGAAACCAAGGAAAGGAAGTTGTTGAAGAAGCTACTGGGTTTCTGACTGTGTGACTGGAAAGTTGGTTTATTAGGGTAAGCCTTAATCCAGTGACTGAGAGTCACTGTGGTGCCAGGCACCATTCTCGCTGCTGCACACAAAGATGTCATTTCCTCGAACCTTTCCAACCACATCAGAACCTGGAAGAAAGGATTTAGAGAAAACAGGACCATGTTAGTGGAGGAGAGATGTTCATTTTTACAGAACTTGATATTCAGGAGCGGGTAAAGCATTCATGTGGAGGTAATTGAGCAAGTAGTTGGGCATGAGGTCTATCAGGACTTCAATTCACCCATAAACTCTTAAGATGGTAAATCCTACCAAGGATCTGAGGAGAAGACTTTAACTGCAGCTCTGAATCTTAATCACCAGTCCCTTTTGAAACTTTTAAACAAATGGTATCAAACTGAACTCTCAAATATTCCCTTCTTTTCTAGCTATAGAAACATGACTACAGCCTTGAAGATAGTACTCCTGTTTAAACATATGCGTATGTTAATGAGAAAAGTTTACTTATTTCATGTAGGGGGAAAATAGTTTATTTTTCTGACATGTGATAAGATACAGTATGAGGCTATAATATTTCAGACATTCTGTATTAGAAGATTTGAAGACAAAGATGGTAAGCTTCCTAAAAAGATACTGATTGCATTCTAACTTGACTTTTTAGGTTGATTGTTAAATGTGGAAGAGGTATGCTGCAGAAGTTTTCTGAAGCTATAAGACATATAGCATTGAAGTTAATACGCATAAGAAATGTTCTCTCTATTAACTGGTTTATTAGATGTATTAGTTTCCTAGGGTTGCCATAACAAAGCACCACAGGCTAGGTGGCTTAAATGACAGACATTTATTTTCTGCCAAAAACCAAGATCAAGGTGCTGGCAGAGATGGTTTCCTCTGAGGACCACTGGGGAGGAAACTGTTTCAGACCTTTCTCCTTTGCTTGCAGATGGCGGCTCTCCTGCTGCCTCTTCACATGGTGGTCTCTCTGTGCAGACATGCCTCCCTGGTATATATTTGTGTGTCCACATTTCTCCTTTTTTTTTAAAAAAAATATTTTTATTGATTTCAGAGAGGAAGGGAAAGGGAGAGAGAGATAGAAACATCAATGATGAGAGAGAATCCTTGATCAGTTGCCTCCTGCACGCCCCACACTGGGGATCGAGCCCACAACCTGGGCATGTGCCCTTTTAGAATTGAAACCCGACCTCCTGGTTTGTAGGTTGATGCTCAACCATTGAGCACATCGGCCAGGCAACGTTTCTTCTTTTTATAAGGACACCAGTCAGGTTGGATTGGGGCTTACCCTAATAACCTCATCTTAACTTAATCACCTTCTTACGGCCCTATCTGCAAATATAGTCACATTCTTAGGAATTAGGGGTTAGAGCTTCAATGGAAGATTTTGGTGGAACACAGCTTAGCCCATAACATTATATGAACTGAACTTGGCATGGGACAAACAGAAAGCAACTTAATTTCTTTTATCACCACTTTAAAAAAGTCTTGTTCCATCTAAATAAGTACTAATTTTTTTTTTCTTCCCAGTGTGGGCCTGTCTTGGACTCAGAATCTACAGTGAGGAAAAGGCATTAAGAAGGAATGGTGGGCCTCTTCACTCTCCGAACTTGCTCTGACAGTCCTCAGTCCCCACCTTACTGTGATACCAACTATGGCTTTGCTACCTCAGTGTGGTTGGCAGTCAGCAGCGTCAGCACCATCAGAAACACAGACCATCAGGGCCCTGCCTCCGCATTTCTCAGCCTGAATCTGATGAATCTGCATTTTAACAAGATGCCCAGGATTCTTGCTCTTTCCAGAAAACCAGGACCTTCCGGGCCAGCGGACAGAAACTCTGTGTCTTCCAGACACGGGTGCGAGGTTGTGAGAATGAAGGAGAGGTATGGGACAGAAGATCTGCTGCTGGAGTGTTAATCTGACTTGGAAGGCCTCTGTGTAGCCCTAATCCCAGTTGTTTGTGAGTCATTTGACTTGTCCCTGGCATGAACAATGTAATCTCTGATTTCTTACTATTGCCCATCAGCCCCTGCTTCAGCAGTATATCCTACACAGACTCTTTGTTTTGGGACCTTGACTTACACCTGATTCTCTCCTCTAGTGTCCACCAGAAAACCTGTGGCATTTCTCTGCTCAGTTGTAGAAGTGTGGGCTACTTCTGCAACGAACCTCTTTCCTTGCTGTGTCTTCAAAGGCAGGTCCAGGCCAGCCTCTTGCTTGAGTTTCTACCCAGCCAACTTCAGTGGACACAGCCAGGCTTCCTCTCCCTCTCACCCGGCTGGATGCATTATATGCTTGCAAATATTCTCCCGAATTCTGCAATGAGATGGTTAGAGAAAAATGCCATCTGCTTTGATTACTCTCTCTGGATTGAGTTTCTGGATTACCTTTTTAGGTAACCCTTGAGCAAATTTATGGATATGTAAGCTCTTAACACTGTTCTTTACTCTGGGGTTTCAGATGAAAATCAGAGGCAACAGGAACAAGTCTACTTATAGTGCTATATATATCAGTAATTTCACTATTGAGACAACTTAAGCACATTTAGATTCAGGCTTTATCTATAGACAATTATATGACTTAATTTATGGACTTGTTTTCTCAAGGTATTGCTTCAGTCAATATGGTTGGACCAGTTTGGTGTGTAGAATTAGTGACTTTCATCATTCTTTTCAGGTGGTTTCTTCAGACAGGCAAGTGGATAGACAGAGCAAATGGGAGTTATTTTGTAGGCTGGAGATGACAAAGGAAAACATTTCTGAGAGATAGATTTAAGGTCTCTTCAGCCTTCTTTCCCAGAAACTCTGAATTAAGGCACTTTACTTAGCATTCGCCTATCTCTGGTCTTTTGTGTTCATGCTCCTCAAATAATGACTTAGTTCTGATCTACTGTATTGCTAATTTTGGCCTGATCACCAAACTCCAACAGCCTGTTTCTATGCTATTTCTGCTTTGTTCTTGATTTCTTTTTTTCCCCTCATCCCACAAGAAGCCATAGGTTTTTAATGATAGAGTACAAATTTCAAACCAAGCTGCAGTTACTCTTTTTAAAAATATATTTTTATTGATTTCAGAGAGGAAGGGAGAGGGAGAGAGAGATAGAAACACCAATGATGAGAGAGAATCATGGATCATCTGCCTTCTGCACACCCCCTACTGGGGATCGAGCACACAACCCGGACATGTGCCCTGACTGAACCATGTCCTCATGGTTCATAGGTTAATGCTCAACCATTGAGCCACCACCGTAGATGGGCTGCAGTTACTCTTTTAAAGCCCCTACCCCCCACTCCTCATTTTTAGATGGTTACAATGTCATTGTTGTTCCTCAGGGCTTGGACTGCCTTTGCTTTCAACACATTTGCTTGTGATGTGACCAACTCTATGTCTTTAGCTTCCACACCTGTTTAATCAACCCCATTCCTCTTTACTCTCCTCTTGTATAGTTGGAGTCTGTGTGTTTTCTTGAATGTTGTGACAGCTTCACCTTGAACTTTGAGTTTCTCAGCAGCTGCTAGCTGTGTTTGCTGAGATGAATCTTACATTTTGGCTTTTCCCCAAATTATGGAGGTATCTGAAACAGGGCTCTTGTAGACATCTGGTTTTGTGATGATAAAGAGGATATTCTTAGATTTCCTAGTAACCTCTGAAACCTGTTAGGACCCAGTTTATGGTGCCGCCTTTTCACACTGGCTCCCTTTGCTTTACTGACTTGTTGTTTATCAATTTCAGCAGCTGCTGCCAGCTGGGCTTGTTGTGTGGTTGCCTGTGTGGTGTTCCTCGAGTTCTGGCACTGATTCATCACTGTCCGGTTCTGTTCCAGACCCTGTTTCAGCCTGGGGCTGTGGCAACTCCTGCTCTGTAGCAGGGATGATTTCTGAGGTTTCACAGGCTTGTTTGTGCGGGGAACACAGAACCTACATGATGGCAGAAAGAGAGACAGTGAGAGTGTGACCCATACCTGTTGTAGAAGGAAGCCTGGCAGCTTTGCTCTTGATTTCAATGCTCATATTTCCAACCCTGAATTTGCAACCTGTCTGGATTTCTACTTCTCCCTTGTTGAGTTCTGGTGTCTGTGGCCCTGAATTTGCTTCACTATGATTTGTCCCATTGTCATGACTCAGAAGGAAGGATTCTGCCACTGCTTCCACTGCTCTATGATTAATAAAGATTTCAAAGTTAAGGCATCTTTAGCTACAAAGTATTTTTTGATTTAATTTTACCTTTATTGAAGTCACTTTTGAAACATGAGAGAAACATAGTTTTACCTTCTTTTCAAAGCTATCACAACTTCCTAAAAATGGTGGCAGAACTAAATCCTGACAGACTCGGAAATTTGTTCCTTTTCCAGGTAATTACACGGTGTGGGCTGCTCATAAATGGTTTCGCTAATGCAGCTCACACAGTGTAAGGCAGAGTGTGGCAACTTGGGGGAAATCAGTGGTTCATATTCTACAATAACTGAAAAAAATGAAAAGTTCTTTTTGACCAGAGCCTGGCCTTCCCTCAGAAGATAGGAGATAGGATTAACACTGGTTGGCCTTGATAGGCCGAAATGGAGCAGCAGGTAGAAGAGGGAAGCTGAAGTGGAACACATGGAAATAGAAACTGGCCTTCCAGGGGCAGCTGGGTGTCTACTGCACAGAGCACAACAAACAGGATATGTGCAGGGATGAGGGATGATTTAGCAGATACTGGTTTTCAACCTGGTTTCAAAAGAGCCAGTTCATTTCCTCAGCAAATATTTTTGAAGTTCTGATGTAAGTCACTCATTATACAGTGATATATACCAATTGACAAAGACACAGATGACCTAATCAGGAAGGGAGCATGTCCTTTGGATAGTGGCAAACAGATTGTGGAGCAAAAGTGGCAGCACATTCCAGAGGCAGTTCTCCAAGTCAGCAGCAGGAGCTGAGCCCAACGGAAGTGTTGCCTATGGATTTTCTATCGGTGCTACTTCTGGGAACCATTTGAAATTGTTGTTGTTTTGTTAGTATTAATGATATACCAGGAAGATGAAAATCAAGGATTTCGTGAGAAGTATCGATAAAGCACACATTATAATTACATAGTTACAATAAGATAACTATTGAATATTATTTTAAGTGTATGAACACTTAAACATTCTAGCTTATTATCACTGGCAGGTTGGCGTCACAAAAAAAGAACATTGTCTCGCCAGGCTAAATCAAAATCAATTCCCTTAGGGAAGTGCTCCTAGTTGGAGTCAATTGTTTCTTTCTCTGAGCTCTCATCATATCCATATCAGGGATGTCAATATTGGCTATTGGGTAGGTCTCTGTGTTGGGAAGGATTCTAAGGCAAACTATGATCTCAAAGGAAAAAAAGAATGTTATGAATGGACATCGATGTCTGCCAAGTTCTCCAGAGGGAAGACAATGGGAGATATTTGTGATTGTTGTGTATTTGCCATTTCAGGTCTGTACCTTCACTTGATACTCAGCACATATTGCTCCAGATGTATAACTACTTATCAATTTATTTATATAGGAAATTCTCACTCTTCACCATGGAGCTTCCTGTGAGCTGAATGTAAAATTGGGTTTTCATAAAATGGATTGTGCTTTTTCAGATGAGGAATGTTTTCATTGTGGGATGCATTTCCACCCAAACAGCACCAAATATACCAGAAATGGCAAACATAGAATATCTCATAGAAGAAAAAAGGCCTTGAAACAAAAGAATTGTATTTGCTTCAGAAGTTAGAGATGAAAAGGACCACCTATGACTTTGCTACCTAAGTGTGGGTGGCAGAAAGGCAGCATCAGCACCATTAGATTATTAGAAATGCAGAATACCAGGGCCCTGCCTTTTCATTTCTCAACCTGAATCTGATGAATCTGCATTTTAATAAGATCCCCAGATGCTTCTAGTTCTGTCCAGGAACCCAGACCAGGAGGACTAGCAGACAGAACAAAGTCTATTATAACCACTGGAAGGGGGCATAAGCCCAGTGCAAGCGGAACACAGGACCAGGCCAAGTCATCTGGAAGGCTGCAAGGAAGAGCTGCATGCATCATAAGACATGCTTCCAGGCTGGACCTGGAAACTCACTGCAAGCTCACGGGGTTTCTTCCTGGGAGAGATGATGTGGCTCTTCTAAAATCCCAACCAGTGTCTTGGCTAGAGTTGGCACTCAGAGATTAATCAGTGGGGAGCAGGGCTCTGAAGTGTAATAAACAAAGGGGGAGAGAAATAGTCATGTCTGCTCCATCCCACTCCCCTCAGGCTGCTCATTAAAATCATCTGGGGAGCCTTGGACACCGTCCAGTGCCTGGGAACTACCCCAGAGATTCTGATTTAATTGGTCTGAGGTTTGTCCCAAGTTTCAGTATTTAAAACATTTCTCTAGTTATGTGCAAACAGCATCGCAAAGTCTGTAATATTTTATTTGTTTATAGAACTTTAAAATAAAGGTCCGCAGAGAAGAAAATAAGTATTTACACTTCACAAAAAAGCAGCTGTAGCCCAGCCAGTGTGGCTCAGTGGTTGAGCATCAACCTATGAACCAGAGGTCACGATTTGATTCCCAGTTAGGGCACATGCTGGGATTGTAGGCTCCATCCCCAATGTGGGGCGTTGCAGGAGGCAGCCAATCAGTGATTCTCTCTCATCATTGATGTTTCTATTTCCCTCTCCCTTCCTCTCTGAAATAAAATATATTTATATATTATATATACGTGTGTATATATATATATTTAAAACAGCTATACTACAGCATAAATATCTGCTATACAAATTAATATAAAAACTAAAGTAAACATTTAATTGGAAATACCTTTTTATTGTGTCAGGACCTTGAAGGATGACAGTGAGGATGAATTTGAAGATCTGTATATGTATTTTAAACTACAAATAAAATATTCTGTTTTAATTTTATTTAATATTTTTGTCACCAACAGATTCTCAGAAGTATCCATTGGGATTAAGAATTGGGAGACTGGATCTGCTCTGTGACTTCTTGCTAGCCATTAACTGTTCTTGAAACTGATGAACGTGTGGGTGAAGGTGAAGACTGGGTGTTAATTAGACTGTCTGGAAGTGGAGAAGCTCCACAAAAGGCTAATCTTGGAAACAAGGAGATTCTTTTTATTACCTTAACACCTAGTTTGCAAATTCTTATGAAGATAAGGAGCAAGAAGCTAACTCTCACTGGGTGCCTATTCTGTGCTGAACTAGGTTTTCTCATTTCGTTTTGACAACTACCTTGTAAATTAGATATTTTTCGGAGGATAAAACAAGCTCAGAGAGACTAAGTAAATTGTACATAGATAATAAATGGAAGATCAGGATTTGATCTCAGGAATGTCTGTCTCCAGGGTCTAGGGCAGTGGTTCTCAACCTTCCTAATGCCGCGGCCCTTTAATACAGTTCCTCATGTTGTGGTGACCCCCAACCATAAAATTATTTTTTGTTGCTACTTCATAACTGTAATTTTGCTACTGTTATGAATTGTAATGTAAATATCTGATATGCAGGATGTATTTAGGCGACCCCTGTGAAAGGGTCGTTCGACCCCAAAGGGGTCACGACCCACAGGTTGAGAACCGCTGCTCTAGGGTCTTTGTATGACACACATGCTATATGTTCCCCAGAGGGCAGAAGGGCCTGTTAGATCATGTTTCTTTATGTCCATAAAGATATTTTCTACACATGAAAGATGGATGACAATTATTTCTTTAAGATTCAGCAATTGTTTTGTATGTGAAACATACTAGGTAGATATGTACAGCTCTGTTTTATATTGTGTGAGTGGGCTGTGACCTGGCTCCCCTCACTTTTCATCACCTCCCTTGATTCTCTTTTTGGTGAATCTTTGACCATTCCAATTCTATGATATGTTTCTTCTTTCCCTGAGGATCTAAATAGAGCCAAAATGTCAGCTGAACTCCCAGCTTCTGTCTAAATTCTGTAGCTGCTGATTGTGGCCGGATAGTCTGTAAGTTTAGGTGGAGGGTCAGATTGGCCCAAGCATGGTGTTTGAGCCTTGATTTCAGGTAGAGCCAGGTGGAACTGGGGAAGACTCGTAGCCTCAAACACTCTAATTTAGAGAGTAGTTCAGGCTTAACACCCAGTAGTTAGCATTATGGATTTCTGAGCCCCTGTGAATTTCTGAATTATTGATGGGACTGAATAAAACAGGCTGTTTTCAAAGGTTAATTCTGAGGCTGCCTCTTCTCTACAATTTGATGCATTTAAGACTGAATCATGAAGGCTGAGCTCATGGGAAAAATTTTTCGATCTTAACAAATGGACACAATATTGAATCATGAAAATGAAAGCTCTATTTTTTGTTGGATTTAAAATTGTTGGGTTTGAAATTGATGGGTTAGAAAGTGTTAAAAATGAGCAATTCTGTAAAAAACAAAACAAAAAACCAACCAGTGACTAAAAATTAATACCAGTGACTAAAGATTAATGACAGTTGTAAGATGGGTTTCGTGATAAAAACAGACTTGTGGTGGATTAGGGCAGCTGTATGGGCACATGACTGTCACAAGTTACAGTTTCACTACGAAGCATGGTGTGAGCATTCACTAGGCTGGGTAAGGGTTAGTTAGCTAAGCGGAAAATGCAGTTTTTATAACTGGTCTGAAACTTACCCAGTGCATGACTGTGGGATCTCCCCACCTCCAATTTAATGTTTGACTGATTTTCTCTTCACTTAGAGTTTAGATGAGAGATACAATAATAATGGTAATAATATTGTGACTCATTAGGCACGCAACTGTCCTAGGTATTGTGTTCGGCACTTGCATACATTAGCTGTGAAGTTAAAAGCGCATAAGTAGAGAGGACTTGGGGTAGGCACAGAGGGCCAGTTTCCATCTCTTACTCCACATCCTAAAGGAGCTATGTCACTTTCAGGGACACCAACATCCTTATTATTGAGCTTCTCTGGAATTGTGCTTGGATGGGACAGATGCTAGAGTTGAAGATTTCCCCCCTGTGTACAAGTCTAGCTCTGTTCAAGAGTCTGTGTGCCCAGAAAAAATTGAGCATTAGGAGTAGACTTGGTAGCATCTGATCCAGATCCTCTGTTATACTGAAGCTTTTCCTGGGCAGGTGTATTTGATGGGGTGAAAATCATGGAATCAAACAGCTTTGAAAATGAACATATAGCCGATTTCTTCTCCCAAGAGAGAAATGTACACTCTCTTCTGGGTGTTGCATCAACAAAAGAACAGATTTGGTGAGCCAAGTTCCAGCTGGATATTGGCGCCACTCAACCTCTTGCCTGAGCCCTGTGCAGTGCCTTTCTTGAGACACTTTTCATGACATCCCTGACATAGATTTTATCTGTATTACTAGAGGCCGGGTGTACAAATTCATGCACCAGTGGGGTCCCTCAGCCTGGCCTGAGGGATCAGGCTGGAACCGGCTCTCTGACAACCCCTGAGGGGTCCCGGATTGTGAGAGGGCACAGGCCAGGCCAAGAGACCCCCACCGGAGCATGATCAGGGCCGGGGAGGGACACGGTAGGTTGGCCAGCTGGGAGGGACCGAGGGAGGGCTCCAGGGCATGTCTGGCCCATCTCATTCAGTCCCAATGGGCCAGACCTCAGCAGCAAGTTAACCTACCAGTTGGAGTGTCTGCCCCCTGGTGGTCAGTGCATGTCATAGCGAGCAGTGGAGCGGCCTTAGCATATCATTAGCATATTACACTTTGATTGGCTGAATGGCCAACCGGATGACCAGGCACTTAGCATATTAGGCTTTTATTATATAGGATTTTATTGCTTATACTCTTCCAAGAGTCTTGAGATTCTCAATATCATTTTCAACTTGTAAGTAGAGGGAAAAATATTCTCTCTTACTAAATTGAAACTCTAAGAAAAACAACTGCAATAAAAAACCAAATGTGTTCAATGTATTGCAGAGTAAAATTAATTATGAATTCTAAGTTTGGCCAGATGACCTATGGACTTCTAAAGTGAAACTATAGGTGCTTTCTGGAGGGTGGATCTTTGTGCTACCCCTCAAGACAGTGAGCAGAAGAAGGCCCTTGAAGCCATTATGGGAGGGAGGAGAAGAGTTATTTGATTTCTAGTTTGAGAAGTGAGTTAAAGAGTCTTGATGATAAGTAGTTGAATATTAGTGGGAAGATGATAGGAAATAAAAAAGATCTTAATATGTGATACTGAAAATTTTTCATCTATTTCCTTGTTTCATAACACTTGCCAAATTAGTGTTAATCTACTTGGTAGACTTGTCAGAGGCTGCATTTGGAGTCCCACCCTGTCACAATCTAAATGTTATTTAAAATTTTAGGGAAATACAACATTAAATGTACTTTTGAGAAAACCCCACAAAAAATGAAGGGAGTGGACTCACCCATAATCTGACTTTTTCTCTCTTAGATTTTTCTAAATACATACATAGATTTAGTTGCAATTTTGTGCTCTACATTATTGTTTGTTTTCTTGAAGATTTCTATATTGCTTAATAGTTTTCATAATAACCATTTATAACAACTGCAGAATATTTCATTGAGTAGATGTACTATACTTTAGTTCACTATTTGCTTATTGTTGAATAGTTAATCTATTCAGATTCTTTGCCTTTTAATAAAGGAAATGGCGCTCTTTATGTATATAATTAAGTCTGGTCTTTAGAAAGCATTTGGTCTTTAGAAATCATTCTATTTAATTAAAAAACTTTGTTTGTTTCTTGCCTTTTTTTTTTTTACCTTTAAAGTAACAGCCTCTTCTTTTGTCTTATATTGTAAAATTTAGAAGATTAACATCATTATTGAAATCCTATTGGTGATTATAGTAAAGAAGTGGTTCTCAAACTTTAGTGGCTGTGATGATCACCTGTGGTACTTGTTAAACGCGAATTTCTGGGCTCTGTCCTCAGATATGCTGATTAACTAGATCTGGAGTGTAGGCCTAGGCATTCTTTTGTAAGGGTTATAGAGCATATATGTGATAAACACTGTCTTCAGGGAAATTTAGAACATCTTTTTTTTAATTCCCACCTCAGGATATGTTTGTTTATTGATTTTATTTTTTTAATGAAATTTAATTTTTTCCCAACACCATTTATCCCCTCTATACCCTCTTCCACCTCTACCACTCAGCACCCTCACCCTTCTCCCTCCCCACAATCACCACACTGTTGCTCATGTCCATGAGTTCTCTCTCTTTTTTTTTTTTTTTTGGCTCAATCCCTTCAACCACCCTCCCCCAACACCCTACCTTCCATCCCGTGCTGTCTGCCTGATAGTTCTGTTTGTTCATTAAATTCCACATATGAGAGAGAGAAAAAGAAAGAAAACATGGATGTGAGAGAGAAACGTACTAGTAGATCAGTTTCCTCCTGTAGGTGCACCGACTTGGGATTGAGCTGGAAACCCAGGTATGTGCCCTGACCAGGAATCGAGCCCACAACCCTTTGGTTCATGGACAATGCTCCAACCTACTGAGCCACCCAGCCTGAGGCTAGGACATATTTTAACATAATTGTTGTAGAATTAACCATAGAATGCTGGAGGTTTTATATTTGAATTTACATAAACTTTTATTTTTCCCCCAAAATATATTTATTGATATCAGAGAGAATCACACATCAATATTCTTTTCTAGCTAGAAAGTGATGTGATCAAGAGACAGCAAACTTATTTGATTTCTTAAGAAATCTAAGTAGTGATTTTAATAAGAACAGAGTGAATATATCTAGTCAGCTTTATAGTTTGATGAAACTAAGGGTTTAAACTTATATTTGCCATTTAAAGAAATCAGTGTCTCAATCAGAATAAATATCCCTGTTTATCACACTTCCTCCAAAGGCATCAGAGAATAAAAGTGTGATTAGAACCCAGTATGTTTTTTATACGGTGTCTTCTATTTTAAAGTGCCCATCATGAAGCTCAAGCATTTGTCAGACTGTTCTTTTTCCTTTATTTCTCAAAATAAGCAGTGAGTGGGAAGATTTCATTCCTATTTTCTAATCGCAGAAAGAGAAGTACTGGAGAGTACTTCTCTGCTTACAGTCCCACACCTGCTAATTGATCTTTTTCACTGGATTCTCTGGGGGTTGAGGCCATGTTTCTTTAGCCTTTATAAGTGCTATGGAAGGCTTAGCACTGCTCAGAGGTAATTTTCCATGTATTTCTCACATTTCTGTCTGTCTTGGGAGCAGAGACATGGACTGTCCTTTGCCCTGGATTGTCTTTTCAAGGAGATTAGTATAGCAAACCATTTTAGAGATAGTGTTTCCCTCCAGAGCAAAAGATAAGCATGTTGCCCAGTTTACAAGATTCAAGTTCCCTAAGTTCAAAGTTCTTTTCCTGAAATGCAAGCCACTGCATGTGCAGGCATCCATATGGGCCCATCTGTATTGCCTCTGCAGGACTTGAAGACAAGGAAGAACAGACAACAATATGCTACTCGTGCTGCTTGCTGTGCCATGAGTAATAAAGTCCTTCATCTTTAACCCAAGAGTGATCAGCCAACATCCATGAAACTGTGGCAGGCTAACTTGTTACCTAGTCAATACGATAAAACTAACAGTTCTTGACACCACAAAATGGTATTCAATGAAAAATTATGGAGTAGAATAAAAAAAGCCAAATAACAGATTCTGGGGCTGCTGACCATAATTTATGGCTCTTGGAGAAGTCAGCACTTTTCTGCAAAGTATAGCCAAAGAAGAAATAACAGCAGCCACACATTCCCTGGGAGAAAAAGACACCTAGCAGAACAAACTGCTATCAAATGTAGTTAGTCTACTTTGCTTGTATCTGAAACTGTTGAATTTGGGGGTCATAAATTTGTGTGATCAAGAAATGTCATATTTATTTTCTGTAAGTTACTAAAGCGGTAGGAAACCCAAATTTTGCCATTATTGTGCACCCTTTCCTTCCTTCCAGGGGATTAAATTTTGCCCTGAACATGGGGAAGAGGCAGGATGGTCCATTATGGTCACCACTGATAGGCTCTTTGTCTGAGCAAGTGCAGTCCCCTTGAAGCAGCTAACCCTGCTCCTTCTGTGATGACCTGATCATATGCCGATGCTGACCAGCAGACGGTGAGCGATGGATGAATGATTACTCTGACACACAATTGCTGGGAAAGAGAGGGCTAAGGGACTGCCTGGCTATAGGAACCATTCAGCCTCATTCACCTGCCTCTTCAGGCTTTTATTGTAATAGCAATTTGAGATAAAGTTTAACTTTTAGAGACAATCAATGGGGTAAGCATTCTTGGGAGGACACATGTGTCTGCAGTGTCCTTTAAGCAAGGACGCCTAAAGATTAAGCATAAAGATCCTGGTAAACACCTGAGGGTCCCCAGTACACAGACTTGTTTGGAAAAGACAAGGAACAATTAGGGGTTGTTGCCTTCAGCCAACTCCTCTAGGTCGGAATTTCCTCCTTACAAACTTTCCAACCCAGTCTCCCGTGCTCCCCCACAACCATAGGCATCTCTGCTGAAGCCCAACCGGGGAGGAGGGTGCAGGTCGCAGGCTCCTCACTCTGTTTACAGGCAAGGTGAACCTTCTCTCTGTCAAGCCAACTTCTTTCTCATCATCCTCTTAACATAATATCTTCAATGCTCACAATGTTTGGAAAACAAAGGCAGGAGGAATATATTTGGACCTCTGGGGCAACGGAGTCCAAAGGGCATGGATCTTTTTCCTGGAAAGGAACTGAAGAGGGAAAAGTAATTTAAGAATAAAGCATGATTTAATAGCTCAGTGAATCATCCTGCCACACTGTTTTATATCTTTTCTTTCTTATATTCTCCTTAGATTCTTTCCCCTACTACAAGTGGATGACCATTTGTAGAGTGTTGCATGGACCATTGTAAGGGTGTAAGTTCCAGGACAGTTGCCTGGGGATAAGTGTGAGTTTAAGGAAAAAGGTGTGCCTCTGGAGAGCCACAGAATGAATAGGAAACCTGGAGGTTGGTGCCTTAGGCTCCTGACCTCTTTGTTCTCTTTTTAACTAGCAAGGTTTCCCCCTTCTACTAGGCTCTCAAGGTAAAACCAACCAGCAACTGCCTGCTTAGCCAACACTTTCACATTTGAAGACTATGTAAACGACAATAAAACCCTGGCAGTATGTGCAGCTTCTCTTGCATACTAGATTCAGAAAGGAAAATATGGTCTGTCTTGACTCTCACTTCTGTCAAGTGTTTAAATTGTCCTTCCAGCATATATTTAAAACACATTGTCATTGCAATGTTACCAAACAGCGCGCAAGTCAACGTATCTGAGACCACGCAATGATTGACACTTTGTAAGGGAAACAGAGAGACATGGAACCTCACACGGCGACTGCTGTTTCCAGCTCTGAGGACTGCTGATACAGTTTCTGACAGTGAGGAGAGATGTGCAATGTTGGTTCAAAACCACAAGCTGTAGAGTCGGAAGGTTGCCTCAGCTCCTTGGTCGCTTGGCACACATTGCTTCCTTGAGTTGGGGAGATTGGAAGCAAAGGGCAGTGATGTCGCTAACACATTTTCAAAGAGTTGTTCCTTTTTGGTGAATGCTGGGGGTGTTTTTTAATTTATTTATTTATTTTGCTGTTTGTAGTCTTTTACTATATTTGGGTTCAGAAAAGATGATCATATCTGGGTTACATGCTCATGTGGGATCACTTACAGGATCACAGAGCAAGTCAAGGGGGAGACATGGGCCTTCTGAATCGCATGGTCATATATGGGTGAGTGAGGTTCTTGCCCTCAATGCAAATCTTTTGCTAAGTTTCTCACAAATCATCTGAAGAATTCAACTAAGATTCAACTTTTAAAAGTGGAATCTGCACCTGACATGAGAGGTCAGACTAATCTTCTTAATTAAAATAAAGTTCTAGCTAAGCAGCTGACCCGACAACCACCTCGACTGAATTAGGGTGAAACATTTTTTTCACCCCCGGGATTGTGAACCATGGCAGAAGGCAGAAAACACATTTTTCATCTTTGTATTCTAAAAGTGTAGCTCAGTGCCTGCCACTAAATACATGTCTCATAAAGTTTTGTCAAATGAGTGAAGCAATAAACACCAACAATTAAGAAACAGTGCAAATAAAAAAAAGAACCTTTCAGGTTTCCTCGGTTTTGTTTTCTGAGGTCACTCTCTTCATGCCATTTTTGTCAGCTCTAATGACTGCATCTCATTTTATTACATCTTTTATTTTTTTTCTAATTAAGCTTCTATGGTTCATAAACCCTGTGAAAATAGCAAGGTTATCTACTAACGAGTGTTTTTTGACCCTCATTCCCTTAATAAGCATCCCTTGCCATGTTTTTGACTTCCCAAATGAGCTGTTGCACAGACTTCATATTATTTAGATGGAGAAAGAAGAGAACAACATGATCAATAAAATTAAGGCTTTTGCATAATTAGGGGAAAAACACCCTTTTTCCTGGCACAACTTCAATCTTCTTTTTCACCAGCTGCTAAGTCATTTTCATATCCCTACTGCTTCCTACAAGTGCAAACGCACCTGTTCTCCCAGCTCGGTACCCTGGCTCCTTGTGAGCAGGAGATGTGTTTTGACTTGCATCAGAGAGCCAAATAATCATCTCTTTATTCTCGGATGACAATCGTCCTTTTTGGCCGACTCAGTGGGGTCACCCTCAGAAATTTTCTCCTGAGAGAGTGAGCAGGACAGTTCACGTAGTAAACCATTTTTATGCACAACTACAAGCTTGGGTTTCTTTTTCTGGGCAGCTTCTTACTCGATCAATCTGTGAAAGGCCCTTTAGTGTGGTTGTACCTTATGCTATGGCCAGAGCTTCGTGTCTGGTGGCCAGCCCACAGACAACCAATCTGATACTTCCACCTTCCACACCTGCTGCAGATGAAATCACCCAGAGATTGGGGGACTTGCTGTGACACTAAGGAAGGAGCTTGAACGAATGCACAAAGGCTGCACAGTTTATGTGTAAATGGGAACAAAGCTAAAGCCAGTGTCAGAGATGAGATTAAGAAAAGTCAAAGATAGAGCAGTTAGAGTGCTGATTGGCAGTGATATTTGGCAAAAGTAGAGACTATTCCCACCTCTGCTGTTTCTATTATACTCTCACCAGGTACGAATGATTTACATGGAATTCAGGACTTTTAGTCCTCAGCATCTTTAATGCTTTTTACCAAAGACTGTTCAAGAGTGACTGGTTCATTTTTTTGCTGGGAATTGCTTATAGGTCCCCAACCCCATCTGATATATAATAGTTTCCAAAATAATGGTGTTATCTTGAGGATTTCATTCCATTGTTCCACTCTGTATTCCTCCCATCGGAATAGCACACCACTCATCTTAATTAGTAAAATGCCATCCAGTCTGGTCCTCCCTTGCCAGCAAGTCATTCAGTTCCAAAATCACTTCGTTACCTCCATCATATAGTTTAGTATTTTGCAATAGGAAAACTGTAACATAGCACATCCTTCTCCTAACAGGGAAAAATGAAATTCGCTATAAGCAATGCTAATTAAGCAGTTTAACATTAGCTTTAATGTAAAGCAGCCCTCCTGAGACTTCCTAACATATACCCAGGGTGTCATAAAATCTGAAGCCACACTCCCTCTCAATTAGCATCCATTTATTTGGGAACAGCACCAAGCAGCAATAAACAGGCACAACCTGTTCCTTTCGCTCTTATCCTGCCCAGCAGCCACCGCCTGCGCCGCGCCGCCTGCTCGCTGAAGACTCCTGTTAGCAGCAGCAGCAGCCTTGAGGTGGCTGGGTTAAACCACATTGGGCCAAATACAGGTCTTACTAGGCATCTCCCTCTCAAATCTTAGATGTGTGTTTCAGCTTAAAGTTGCATCTTGACGGTGAGTTAATTGTTGAAATAATTTGTATTAAAAGGCAGACTAAAACACACACTAAAAATGCAATTGGTTTGGCCAGAGGTGATTTTAAGCAGAAAGTAAGCTGGCGGTGGAGGCTGCTGGGCATGAGATTGTGATTATGACAGGTCAGTGAATCAGGCTGTTTTTCAAAACCTTTTATATTCTTAACTGTCTCACCCCCACCTGCCAGATCTAAACCTCCACCTCCTCCCTGCTCTCCTGGCTCTGAGTGGCCAGTGCCCCCATTATTGAGTCTTCCTGATATGTTTATGATAGCCTCGTCTGTGGAATTGTAAATGACTGGTACATCTTCGGTCAGTAGTTAATGCTATCTTATTAGTTTGGCCTAAAGTGTTCATGTTAGACCTCCCAGACAAACATTTTTAGTATAGGTAGGGCTTTCAAGTTTCCCCCCATCCATTTTTATTTCCCAAACATCAAACACACAAAAAAGAATGTTATAAAAGGAAGAAAAATAACTCATAATCCATCCACTCACCTGCATTAAATCCTAACACATTTGTAACTGCTTAATCCAACTGTGTCAGTTGTTCCTGCTGGTAAGGCCTCCACACATTTACAAATGACAGGAGTAATACATTTTAAACTACCTGGATAAGGTGATCTTCACAAATTCATCCCAAACACAGAAGCCTTCTGTTTTGTTTTGTTTTATTATGTAGTTCAGAGCTAGAATTTTAATAAACAATAAACAAGAGAAGTGGAAAGAGGAAAAAAAATTCAAGGGAGATATCAATAATATCAAACGTCTTCTGGGCCCCATCTGTTGCATAGTCCATTAGCTGAGAAATTGCAGAGAGCCCTAATAATAGTACTTGCGATTTAAATAGCACCTTTCAAACAAAGAGCTTCACCATCACTAATCTCACCTATCTTTCCAGCACCCTGATAGGATGATTGCCTGGGACAGGAATTATTATGTGTTTTACAAATAGGAACACCAGGGCACATGGTTTAGTGATTTGAGCAAGGTCACGCTGTTAGCCGGGGCATGTATAGGACATGTTTTAAGTATGGGATAGCTTTGTAGCAGCTACACTGTTCAGATCTGTGCAGACCCAGACCGGGATGGAATGTAATGGCCTGACCAGCATTGTCTGCGGACAAAGATCAGAGCCTCTGCTTAGGGAATGCTGGTTGCGTTCATAGTGATGTGTCTCTGTAATATAATAGGTATCCTTAGCCTGAGTGAAAACACTTAAAGGCCTTTCTCTAGCACAAAGTTGTTCTTTTGATAGAAATATATGTTTATGATAGCCTGAGTTCAGTTGTGTGTGTGTGTGTGTATGTGTGTGTGTGTGTGTGTGTGTGTGTTGAGGTGTGGGACTTTTTGATATGTTGGTCCAACCTGGGCTACTGTTATTTTAACAAATTTAGACAAAGAGCAGCAGTAAATCTGGTCAGAGATAAATCTGTAACAAAGTCCTGTCAATCCTAGATGCACTTGACAGGTTTCCTTGGGATTTGCATGTGGGTGTCATTTTTCACTAATGGAAACATTCCTAGTTGGAGGTCCCCGTAGACTGGGCTGTTGACAAAACCTTGCTTCACAAGAAAAACTGCAAGGAGAACAGAAGCTCCTCTAATAGTTAAGGAAAATGTACTATTTCAGGAAAGAAGAGCTAGGATCACATTTTAAAATGCTCTTTAAAAAAATGCTCTCTAGACTCCTCAGTTCTTTTCATTGCATAGCTCTGGAAGCAAGTATTTAACAGATGTTGTCAGTTTGTTCAGTCAGTCAACAAATATTAGTTAAACTTATGCTGTGTGTCAGATCGTTACGTAGGTGTAGGGGACAGAGCCTTGAATAAGACATCCAAGGTCTTCAAGAAACTGATATTCCAGGGGAAAGACAGATCATAAGCAAGAAAAAAGTGGGAGACTAAGGAAATAAACACATAGAAAGCCAAAAAAAGAAATAAGATAATGAGAGATTATTATAACGTGTTCTGAAGGAAATAGGATATGAATGGGCACACACACACACACACACACACACAGAAAACAGGAGAGGCCCCTTTGGAAAAGGTGGTCAGAAAAGACTTTTCTAAGAGAGTGAAGTGACATTGAAGCTGAGGTCTAAAGGCACTGTTAATATAATATCTGTTATTTATGTGTTCCTTAATCTCTGTTGGTTCCCCTGTGCTATAAAAGTAGAACAATATTTCATTATTGATTGCTTTGGAATAAAGCTTGCTATACAACCCACATATTGGTTCTCATAGACCAGTGATTCTCAGCCTCCCTTTACACTCTTAACAATTGTTGAGGATCCCAAAAAGCTTTGGGTTATGTGGAGGGTATTACTATTATGTTAATATTAGTAATTAGCAAAGTTTAAACATTTATTAACTTAAAAATAAATGTATGAATTTAAAAATAACACGTGATGAGTTTATTACTGTTAACATAGGTCACGTGATTTATATTCTATATTATACATTCACGTGTGCACTTTAAAATTATTTTTTAAGCAAAAACATTAATGAAGAAAGTGGCATTGTTTTACATGTCTGCAAATCTCCATCTTTTTTTGGCTGAATAGAAGACAGCTGGATTCACATGTCTGCTCCTGCATTCAATCTGTTGTGAAATGTTGTTTTGCTTGAAGAGTATATTTTAAAAAATCCAGCCACACACAACTTTGTAGTTGGAAAAGGGAGGACCTCATGTGTCCTCTGAGAGCCCTCCGGCACAAAGTAGCTTTTATCTCAGTTTGTCTATACTACAATGCTAGGAAGAGTGAAAACTACTCCTGGTACATAGAAATCTGGTGATCTTATCATCCTCACATTTATTAGTTGCAAGGGGATTGCATCCCTCATTGTTATGGGCGGGCATGGAGTTAAACTCAGATAGCAACAAAACTCAAATCTGACTTCCAGCAGCTTATTTCTTTTTGAGTAATTTACAGTGACTTTTGAATCTCTGAACATAGAAAATGTGGCAAGTGGTAGAAATTTACACATCAAGACTCATATTTTCACTTTATTTTCTACAACTGATTTCACGGTACTCTGGAGACCCCATTTCCAAATGACAGCAAAGCACAAGGACCATGCCAGTAACATATACCTGCATTTCTGCAGGTTCAAAACAGTCTGTTTGGGCAGTTACTCAGGTTTCCAGGGCCTCCGCCCAGAGGTGAATTAAAGGCAGCATATGCTTCAGGGCTCCTAATTTGCCGGTGACTCTTAAAAGTTCCTGGGAGGTACCCTAGCAATTTTCTATTTATAATTTTTTTTTTCCTGAAGATGAGTCCTTAAATTGCATAAGCTTCGGGCACTGCAAAATCTGGATTTGCCCCTCTCTTCCCCTTCTCAAGTGTCTACTCTTTCCCTTTCTTCTTCTCAGGATAATATGTAGGTGAGAGGAAATGCTGGCAATGGAGAGGAATGTCTGCCCTTATGCCACACTCCGGATTCTTGCTGAACGAGCTGCTGGCATGCCCTTCGCCCCCATAATTATGGTGTAATGCCTTTCTTTGTTGACTTGACCCTCACCTTAGTTTCAGTGAGAAAAACCTTCTGGGTTCTGGGTTCTGGCTGCGATCCACTATAGTCTCCTCACCCATGATCTTGGTGAACTTCTTATGAACTTGACACCCTGAACAGTTTCTGTGACCACCCCAGACACATGCAGGGCCTGGGAAAAAGGAATTCTAGGCCATCTGGCCAGGCACCTTGCCCAGTTGCTTCTCTTCTATTGCGCAGGTGCCCTGTTGGTTTGGCAAGGCCGTATGTGATAGTGGGGTTTCTCTGAGAGGCTTATAGCCTGTCCAGGAGAAATAGTCCTGCTCTGGAAAACTGCTCTCCTCAACCAATCTCAGTATTTCTACTACACATCTCACTTAAAGTTTAACCCTGAGGAGGTACTGGGGAAGTGGAAGCTCCCCTCTCTCCTCCTCCTCCTCCTCCTCCTCCTCCTCCTCCTCCTCCTCCTCCTCCTCCTCCTCCTTCTCCTCTTCTTCCTCCTCCCCCCTCCTCCTTCTCCTTCTCCTTCTTCTCCTTCTCCTCTTCCTCTTCCCTTCCTCCTCCTTCTTTTTAGCTATCTTAACTATTTCACTATTTTTGAAGTGCACAGTTCAGTAGTGTTAATAGAGCTACAGATGTTTTTCATCTTGCAAATTGGCAACTGTGTGCCCACAAACCACAGCTCCCTTTTCCTGTCCCCCAGCCATCTAGCAGCCACCATTCTACTTTCTGCCTCTATAAGTTTGACTACTCCAGTTACCTCACATAAATGGAAGTATCTTTCTGTGGCTTATTTTACTTAGCATAATGTTCTCAAGGTTCATCCATGTCATAGTATGTGACAGGATTTCCATCCTTTTTAAGGCTGGGTAATCTGCTACTGTGTGACAGACCACATTTTGTTTACCCATTCATCTGTGTTGGACATCTGGGCTGATTCCACGTCTTAGCTATTGTGGATAGTGCTGCTAAGAACATGGGTGTAAAAATGTCTCTTTGAAACTGCTTTTGATTCTTTTGGATATATACCCAGAAGAAGGGTTCCTGGATCATATGGTAGTTCTATTTTTAATTTTTTGAGGAACTTCTGGATTGTTTTCCATAACAGTTTGCACCATTTTACAATCAAACCAATAGTGCACGAGAGTTCCGACTTCTCCACATTCTTTCCAACACTTATTCTTTTCTGTTCTTTCTTTTTTTGAAAGTAGCTGTCTTAATGGTTGTGAGGTAATATCTCACTCTGGCCTTGATTTGCATTTCTCTGATGATTAATGCTATTGCACATCTTTTCATATTGCATGTTGGTCATTTGCATATCTTTTTTGGAAAAATGTCTATTTATTCCAGTCCTTTGCCCATTTTCCTTTTTTCCTTTTTGCTGACATATATCTCCTAGCACCCTATGGAAGAAATCCCCCTTTCCTGGCTCAGGAAACTCCCATTGTTAATTATTTCATCTCTCCTCCACCCTAGTTCTTGAAAAAGAATATTTAATACCTATGGCATTCATTTCCTGTTCTCCTATCACCCCTCACCTTCACCCTGCTTAACTTCCATTGCTGCTGCTATGATTCTAGTTGAAGCCCATAACATTTTTTTTTTAATGTGAACCCTCTCACAGTCTTCTATTTAGTTATACCATCTTTAGTCTTTATCCTTTCAAGCTATCCTGTGTCCCGTTTCTGGAGTGTTGCTGCTTAAAAAACATGATTTTGACAATTACTGTTTAAACTTTTCAATGGCTCTCCTTGCCTACAATAAAAAGTCTACATTTCTTAGAGTAGAATATAAGGTTGCTTAACATTTGAGTTTTGATTACTGGTTTGTGTCTCTACCATATCCTGAATAACTTTTTTTTTCCTTTCTCTTAGCATTGAATTGCTTTGCCTTTAGTAAACCGCTTAAAGGGAAGTCCTATATTATTCATATTACTCATCTTTGCATTCTTATATCTAACATAGTGTCTGAAACAAGATAAGTACCTAATAAATGTAATGAAAGCAAATAATCCCTCCTATTTTATTATTTTGAATTTTGTTACATTGGCTTTTTTTTAAGTTGAAATATATATGTATATAATTAAATTGGCTTTTCCTAAAACAGATATATATATCCCATTAACAAAAATTAGTATAGGTTTGGAGAGTATTATGCTAAGTGAAATAAGCCAGTCAGAGAAAGACAAGTATCATATGATCTCACTCATATGTGGAATATAATGAACAAAATAAACTGAGGAACAAAATAGATCCAAAGACATAGAAGCATAGAACAGACTGTTGAATTTCAGTGGGAAGGTGGGGGTGGATGGGTGGGAAGAGATCAACCAAAAAACATGTATGTATATATACATACTAGAAGCCTGGTGCATGAATTCATGCACAGGTGGGGTCCCTCGCCTGGCCAGCTGTTGGGGCCAATCAGGGCCATCTTGCCCAGTCCTGATCAGGGCCGGCCAGCTGGAGGAGGGACCACTGGAGGTTGGCTGGCCAGGGGGAGGTTAATTGTGGGTCAGTGTGTGTGTCATAGTCACGGGTCGAATAGTTGATCAGTTGACCAGTTGTTATGGTTTCTTAGGCTTTTATATATATAGATATGTATAACCCATGAACACAGAAAATAGTGGGATGAAGGCCTGGGGTGGGGAGCAGGGACAAACTAGAAGGAGTCAATGGGTAGGAAAAGAGGGACATATGTAATACTTTCAATAATAAAGAGTTTAAAAAATGAGTATAAGGATACATAACATTTTGAGTTAGTTCCTCCATCTTTAAAGTCAACACTGAAAGTAATATTTGGAGAGTAAAAATAAATTAAACCATATCCATTAAGAAATTTTCAATCTGCTAACAATTTCATAGCAGAGTTCTAATAAAATGTCCTAAATGGCAAAGAATTATCCACATTTAATTTCTCCTCTGTATATTTTAATACAGAGGGCCTTGGGGCCCTACTGTTTTCACTGTCAACTTCTTGTCAACTAATGATCCAGGGGCTTCATCATTTAGGGCTTTAAGAACTTAATATTTAACAGACATTCTTCCTCATTCACCATGACTTAACTTTGCTTCTGACCCAAATATGACAGAATCAAACAACACATAATAAACTATATTTTCATAGTTATTTGTTTACTGTCTTGGACCTCAATTTCATCCCTTATCATGGTTGACCATCAGAAAGCATTGGCATGGCTGAAGCTCAACAAGTTTGTTCAGCTGCAGGTCACATGTTCTTCCCCTCAAACTTCCTGTGCCCCAATATGCCACAGCCAGGATTTACCTGGCAGGGAAGTGGGTCTCATCTCTTCTGCATAACATAGAACGTTTTGCAGAATCGTAAGGTGGTGGCATTCCTCTGTTCTCTGCTCTATTTCTGTGCCTTCGACAGCTGGTTCCCGGTGAGCCTTGGAATCAACTGCAGATGTTTATGTCACCAGCAGTCCCTTAGGGCTCAGTTTGAAAACTGACATGTCCCCTTGGCAGCCAAGGATAGATGTTTCTCACACATTCTCTTTTTTACTGCATTTCTTCCTGTTCAGTCATGTGTTTTTTAGAATTATGGTTAGGTTTATGTTGGCTATCTATCTATCTATCATCTATCTATCTATCTATCTATCTATCTATTACTTAATTATTTTTAAGCTTCTTGTAATCTAAAAACCTGAAGGTCCTCAGAATTTGAGCATGATTTTAGATTCAGAGAATCTGGGATCTGTGCAACCTCTTACCTAATTAAATAAACTTGGGAAAGTCCTTTGACAGAGGCCTCTATTTCTTCATCTATTATATGAATTTATTATTGTTACTGGTGGGGAAAGGTCCTCATCCCTATCTGTTGCTCCCGGGAGTGGAATTCTTACAATATCCCAAGAAAAAGAATTTTCTGAGACTTGCACGGGAGAATGAGATATTGTGGAAAGTTTTATTTCTTTGGAATTAAATCCCCGAGTTTCCAAATCCCATTTCCCTTTGTCCAGTCACAGGAGAAGTGCAGCCGGGTTTCAGCAGAGTTAAATCCAAGCCAGTGTCCAGAGTTTCCCTCCCATGTTGGAGCAGAGTCCAGTCCAGCATTAGGCTAGCATAGTTCGTGTTCCCCACTGTAGTCCATCAGCCCATGCATGCGGGGTCCACATGGCTATGGAGGAAACCTGGGCAGGTGCAAGGAAGCAGGAACAAGAGAGTCCCACAAGCAAATGTCTTTGTTTAGGGGATTATGTATTCACAAAGTTTTGTGGGCTTGCAGCGTGTTGGGGGCCAGATGTAAGCTGGCAAGGTCCTTGCACCTGAAGGGGCTAGCAAGGCTGGGACCCTTACCCACACAGTTTTTCCAGACTTGTTTGGATGGCGATTATCAGTAGAATGAGAGCAACCTTTGTAGAATGAGAACAGCCTTTCATAGCTTACCAAGAAGTCTGTAACTATTTACTGAGATATGCTGTACTGAGAACTTGTCCTTCTGCTGTGTCTCTCCCTTAGAGATTAAGAGGAACAAAGAATACGTTCCTCTTGACAGACCTCCAATTCAGTGTGCTGTGTATAAATAGGATTGTATAGCTAATAAACTCGCTTCAGTTCATCGAGAGAACTGGAGTCCTCCAGACCCAGCTTTCCTGTCTTTCTTTCTTTTCTCAATTCCCACCTCCCTGCCTCAGCCCGGCTCAACCTTGTCAGGCTGGCCCTGACAGCAGCAGCCCTACCCATTCTGGCCAGCCACCTCTGCCCCTAGGTGTCACTGACAAGCACCCTCCCTAGCCATTCCAACTTCACTGCACATGCATCCATCTCCTCTTTGTTGGACCCCTTTGCCCAGTAATCTGTGGGGAATGGGCAGGTGATTCCCTGGGGAGTGCAAAGTTGCAGCTTCCTGTGTAGTTGCCCAAATGACCATGCCTATAATATCTGGCCTTCCCTTTGCTTCTTTCCTATTATTAATAATTAGCTAATACAATGATATCATTATCACCTAACAAAAGGAATTCTTTAAAATTTCAAAGAGATAATTTTTGAGCAAGTGCTTTGAAAGGTATAAGTGTGTACAGTTTTGACTTGGTATTGTAATGATGTATTTTTTTTACCTATAGCTATCAAATTTCAGTTGGCAATTATGTGGATGACTCTTCGTTATATTATAATAACCAGCCATTTTACCTAATTCAGTCAAACATTTGGTCAAATCCACTGTAATGTTATTTTGACTGAATTTATTAAAGAGAAAGTCTAAAATAGCCTGAAAATGTAACTCTGCTATTTAACAAAGAAGCTTCCTGTTTGTCTTGTTAATGACACCTGCATGAATCACTTTTGAGCCAGATGTTGTATTTCATCATTTCATAACGTGTCATTTCTCTGCACCGATTTTTTTTTATAGTTCTTGAAGCAAATTCTATTTCATCCATCACCAGGATATTGTTGGTGACAGCTGTAACACCTGAATAGGTAGCTTTAGCTTTCACATGGACATAGGGATGGAAAAATTTCTCAGGATGGAGACGGCAGGGAATGAAACATATGGCAGGAAGTGGAAGAAGTGAAGACTAGTTTCTATAACAAACCTCTGCAAGTTTTGACAAGGCTCTCTGATATACTGTCAAACCACCCCAGGGCTGAGAGGCAGGTAACACTTCTCTGTCTCTAGTTTGAACACTAAGACTTGCCTGAGGAAAGAACTTTCTTACATTGTTACCCCCCAAAAATGTTGGGAGGCAGTGAATTCTTTCTGGATGCAATAAAGAAATCATTTGTAACCCTAACTGCTCATCAGATTCGCCTGCACAGATGTTTAGGACTCGCCCACCCCCAACCCCACTTCCACCCTTGGATATTTTAATTCAGTAGGTCAGAGATGGGACTTGGGCGTCTATATTTGTAAGATGTTTTCCTGCTGTTTCTGATGTGCAAAAAGCTAGGCAAAAATGTATTGAAGGATCTAATTATCTAATGAAAGACTGTTTTAGAAGATGGACTTTAAGGCCCCACAGATACTGAGTTTATATGAGCGTATGAAGATAAATCTTCATTTGCAGGGGTCAAAATCTGAAATCTATCCAGGGACTAATTGGTAAGGTGGATGTGTGAAGTGTCTCTGTGAAATATAATAGGTAGTGGTGGGGATCGTGGCAAATTGGAGAGTGAAGCTCTTTTGAAAGGCGCTCAGGCCACGCTGGTAACAAAACACATCTATGGACATATTTGGGGCTTGGGTCTGTTATTTTACCCGAGTATACAGTCTCTTGGGGTTGAGGGATTTGGGGAAATTGTTCTCATGCCTGAAGTTTTCTTCAGTTTCTCTGGTGTAAAATACTCAGTACTACTTTCTTTTTGAGGTTTTTAAAACAATGTTAAAACATTAACTATGAGAGGTACATCTGATGGATTGCCTTTGGCAAAGATGGAAGAGAGGAATATGATTTAAATGGATCCATTTCCTTCTCTCATTTTACCCCCCAGCTTTTCCCATCTGACTAGACTCCATGTTTGGTACAAGCTGGAGCTAAATGTGGATAAGCAGAGTATGGGGAACTTGACATTTAGTTTATCTTGATTTTCTGCTCCTGGATCCACTGCTAATCCTGTAGTACAATAGTCAGAAAATCTCAATAAAATAAGAGAATTGTCAATGAATACAAAGCACTTCAAGAAGGTGTAAAGAACTGTTTTAAAGTTAGAAATATTTTAGGGGCATCAGCTACAAATATTGCCTAAGTGTGGCATTTTTTTTTTTCACTTTGGGGCAATGAAATTTTATGAGTCACTATAAATACATATTTTGACATCTGGCTTCACTGCTCCCCCCCCCCCCCCAAATGCTGTAAATTCTCATCATAAGCGTTTCCTTCTTGTCAGTCTTTTGATACTATACTTTCAATAATTTCCTGGATGATTTACAGATGGTTGTACCTAATTGCCTTAGGTCTTAGATTCCTATGAATTCTGTAGGTTAGAGTAGGGTATGAGGGTAAGAAATAGAAATGTTAAATTTTATGTGAGGACAGGCTAAGTTTTGGCCTTCCTCAACTGTGTAATTTATACCCTTGTGCCTATTTCACTTGTTAATGTAAATTCTTATACCTAAAATTATTTAGACATCATTTCTTACAGATTTGAAGATTTTCTTGCCTTAAAATTTTATTCTGACACTTCTATCTTAATTACAGCTGCCAGTTTTAGAGTTTTTTAAATATGAGATTCTGAGATGTTTTAATTTTGAGTTTGTTGATTTTGTTTGGTAAAAAAAATTAATTTTACATTGATATAAGGTAATGAAGACTATTTTCATGAATAAATTTTAAAATTTGAAACTGGATATTTATGATCAAAAAAGTTTTATTTTCTATAACTGAGGAAGTATGTCTATACTGTTTTATGCCCTGATTTTCTGTTTGTGGACTTACAGTTTGGTTTATGAACTTTTTATATCAAGAGTTGGATAATAGCCCTAGCTGGTTTGACTCAGTAAATAGAGCGTAGGCCTTCGGACTGGAGGGTCCCAGGTTCGATTCCAGTCAAAGGCATATGCTTGGGTTGCAGGCTCGATCCCCAGTAGGGGGTGTGCAGGAGGCAACTGATCAATGATTCTCTCTCATCATTGATGTTTCTATCTCTCTCTTCCTTCCTCTCTGAAATAAATAAAAATATATTTTAAAAAAAGAGTTAGATAATAAATGGGAAGTGACTATTAACAGTACCACATCAAAACTTGTTGCCTAGGGAGTGTACTTTTTCCTCTTATCTCCCACTCTTTTTATCTTTCCACATTTTATAGATTCCTCTATTCGTATCTTTTTTTTGATTAATTAAACCTTTATTGTTCAGATTATTACAGTTGTTCCTCTTTTTTTCCCCCCCATAACTCCCCTCCACCCAGTTCCCACCCCACTCTCTGCCCTCACTCCACACCCACTGTCCTCATCCTTAGGTGCACGATTTTTGTCCAGTCTCTTCCTACATCTCCCACACCCCTTTCCCCCCCAAGAATAGTCAGTCCACTCCCTTTCTATGCCCCTGATTCTATTATAATCACCAGTTCATTCTGTTCATCAGATTATTCACTTGATTTTCAGATTCACTTGTTTATAGATGTATATTTGTTATTCATAATTTGTATCTTTACCTTTTTCTTCTTCTTCCTCTTCTTAAAGGATACCTTTCAGCATTTCATATAATACTGGTTTGGTGGTGATGAACTCCTTTAGCTTTTTCTTATCTGTGAAGCTCTTTATCTGACCTTCAATTCTGAATGATAGCTTTGCTGGATAAAGTAATCTTGGTTGTAGGTTCTTGGCATTTATCACTTTGAATATTTCTTGCCACTTCCTTCTGGCCTGCAAAGTTTCTGTTGAGAAATCCGCTGACAGTCGTATGAGTACTCCCTTGTAGGTAACTGACTATCTTTCTCTTGCTGCTTTTAAGATTCTCTCTTTGTCTTTTGCCCTTGGCATTTTAATTATGATGTGTCTTGGTGTGGTCCTCTTTGGATTCCTTTTGTTTGGGGTTCTCTGTGCATCCTGGACTTGTAAGTCTATTCTTTCACCAGGTAGGGGAAGTTTTCTGTCATTATTTCTTCAAATAGGTTTTCAATATATTGCTCTCTCTTTTCTTCTGGCACCCTTATAATTCAGATGTTGGTACGCTTGAAGCTGTCCCAGAGGCTCCTTACACTATCTTCGTATTTTTGGACTCTTTTTTCATTTTGCTTTTCCGGTTGGGTGTTTTTTGCTTCTTCGTATTTCAAATCTTTGACTTGATTCTTGCACTCCTCTAGTCTGCTGTTGGGATTCTGTATAATATTCTTTATTTCAGCCAGTTTATGCTTAATTTCTAATTGGTCCTTTATCACAACTTCGAGGGTCTCATTAGATTTCTTGTAGATCTCATTAAGTTTATCGGCAGTTTCTAGAAAATTCTTGAAAAACCTTAAAAGTGTGGGTTTGAACTCTATATCCAGTAGTTTGCTTTCCTCCATTTCTGACATTTGTGTCCTTTTTCTTTGTCTCCACATTTTTTATGCTTCCCTGCGTTGATAAAGTGGTTTTCTGTGCTAAATGTCCTCTAGGGCCCAGTGGTTCAGCCTTCCCAATTACCTGAGGAGGACACTCTTGGTGAACCCCCTCGTGGTCTTTGTGCACAGCCTTGTTGTAGTTAAGCCTTGATTGTTGTAGGTATCACTGAGAGGAATTGACCTCCAGGCAAACTGGCTGTGAGAATCAGCTGTGTCTGCAGTGGGAGAACTTCTGTGTTGGAGACAACCCTCTGGGGCAAGACTTGCTTCAATGGGGTTTTGGTGCTCACTGAGTCTGCCCCCTGAGTGTGTTCTTTATGGTTCCACGGAGCTGCAAACTGGATGGTACCACTCTGACCTCTGGGTACACTGGCTCCTGGATCTCTAGGGAGGTGCTAATCTAGCCTCTGCCTTAGGCTATCCAGCAAAAGCCTCCCTGTAGGGCTTGGGTGGGGCGGGTCCCACGGGATCAACAGGGCGGGGCTAGCAGTTACGGCTGCTCTCAGAGGCTCCACTTCTGAGTGTCTCGGCAATCGCTGCAAGCCCCTCCGAGAGAAAGTTGCCCTCGAGTTCCGACCAATGCCAGACAGTCTCGCTTCTCCCATATGAGTCTGGGTCCCCAGAGACTTGCCCAGAACTGGAGCTCAGAGCCTGAGACTCCCTCCTGATTGAAAATGACAACCGCACCCTCAGCAGCCAGCCCGCTCCGCGTGCGCCTCTGTACCTTAGTATTTTACTTCCACACCGCACCTCCTCTGAGTCTCAGTATGCTTTTCTCTTTCTTTCTAGATGTAGAATTTCCACTCAGCCAGCCTTCCTGTGGTTCTGGACAATTTCGTTCCGTCTTTTAGTTGTATTTTTGAAGTGGTTGTTCGAGGCAGCAAACTCCGGTGTTTACCTATGCTGCCATCATCTCTACTAGTATCTTTAAGAGCTTCATTAAAACCTGACCATCCTCATGGGGAGAAGGGCCTGTGACAAGATAACCATTAGACAACCTTGTGAGGAGATATACAAAAAAGGGGCTGGGGTAAGTTTGTAACCACATGTGCTGGGAAATTTAGGATAATGTGAAGTCCCAGCTCCCCACTAATCACCCTGATTAGTGAAGCTGAGAAAATGTGACGGAATCCATGCCTATGTACATATGCTTTTAGGAAATGAGCTCAGGATCCCTCAGGAAAACCATAGCATCTAAGATGTTAACATTGAGCCCTGGCTGGTCACATTAATTCCTTTCACTGATATTGTCTAATCTTAGGAATTGCTGCCAGAGTGTGAAAGAATGTGATTTGTGTGGGTTACTCTTTGCGTTTGCCAGCCATGGTCCTTGGGGTGTCTAGAGGTACAGAGTCAATTGCTAAAGCAAACTATAAGGACTCTGAGAACTATAATGTTATTAGGGCTTCAGTCAGAAGCTTGGAAATGGGGATCACCCTGGGTTGTTAACACTTCCCAGGAACTCTGATTTTTAGTTGAGAAAAACTGGGCACTTATTTTAGAATCTGTGGAATGTCTTTCACTTTTTGTTTTGTTTTGGTTTGCTTTCACTTTTGACCTTGGCCTTGGTGGGGAAGGTTTTGCCATGGACTGGGTCTGAATGGCCTGATATCCTTGTCAGTTGCTTTGGGGCAGCTGATATTCAACCCATTTGCTTGAGGGTAAACAACCAGTTTTGTTGCCCTGTCTTTCTCAAAGAGAACTGCTTTATTATGTAACCTAGTTTTGGCCAGGGCTAGAAGTTAATGAAATTGAGGCCTGATTTTGAGGGGCGATGCTTGAGCTACTCGAAGTAAGTTATATACTTCTGTTTCATAGGTTGCCTCCATGCCCCTCGCTGATTTTTATTCTCTCTAATATTATGTGTGTCAATCTTATAAAATTTGATTAAAAATTAGAATATGTTTTTATGTTATTGCCTCTTGCATCTAAGCATAGCTTACCCAGACAGCCACACCACAATGAGCACATTATTGATTATTCATGAAGACACCCTAGGCATTGTAATTATTAGTTTTTCTTCAAATCAAATAGACTTAGACATATAACTGAAAAGATTAATAGAAGCAGGAGCAGCAAATGGGGAAACCGGGAAGGCCAAATTGCAAATCTGATTAAAATGTCTAGTATATTGAAATTGAGGAGAAGATGTAAAATTAAGAAAGTTACAAGCAGGAAATGGCAAACACCAGCTGAGGCGATAGGGAATGCCATATGTTATATGTTCTTCATGCTTTTTTTCCCCTCTTGCTTTTTTCATGAAAGACTATATATAACACACACTCATTATATATATATTGCCCTGGCACATGTATCATTAAGGATCTCCTTGGAAAGGCAAGTTGATATATTTATTTTTTGGAATAAAAAAGTCCCAAGTTATTTTCTGCAGCATCAGGTTTGCATTTATACTGGCAATCCCACGACTCTATTCATTGTTAAAGATTTAAAATTCTAGTCAGTTTTCTTTTGGTTTTCCTGTTGGATTTTATCTGT
Organism: Myotis daubentonii; assembly: GCF_963259705.1. NCBI lineage: Eukaryota > Metazoa > Chordata > Mammalia > Chiroptera > Vespertilionidae > Myotis > Myotis daubentonii. Next base: position 55,085,464 of record NC_081846.1, read on the forward strand.
CCAAGTTCTGAGCTCTGCTGTTTCTCTGTTTCTGTTGATGAGCATCCAAGGAATACTTTGGAGCCTGTTCCCATGTATTCTTCCCACAATATTTGTTTAACACAGGATAAACAACTTATTACAAAGGATAAACAATGATAAAATATTCTTAATCTTATTGCATTAAGGCCATGCAAATCTGGGCCACATTTATTACATGAAACAAATGTGATTTTTATTTTATAACGTGAAATTAGTTTTGGATGTCAAAATGGATTATCCCATTTATGTTCCCAATTCAGATTTATTTTTATTTTTAAATACATTTTTATTGATTTTTAGAGAGAGGAAGGAAGCGGGACTAGAGAAAAAGAAACATGGATGAAAGAAACATCATTGATTGGCTGCCTCCTGCATGCCTGCCACTAGGAATCCAGCCCACAACTGGGACATGTGCCCTGATTGGGAATCAAACTGGTGACCTCTTGGTTCCTCAACCCCTCAATGGCTGAGCCACACCAGCTAGGCCAGATTTATTTTTAAAATTTGACACTTTAACCCTGCAATTCACTGTTCAAGACCTGTCTGCGGTTTTTTTTTTTTTTTTTTTTTTTACATTCTTTCATGGCATGCTGCTATAAACAATAATTAACAAAGCATCTAATGAAAACCTCTAGAATGGCTGATTGTTGAGAAAATCAACAACTTTCTTAAAAGGAGCAGCTTTTCATCTTATTGGCTCATCTCAGTTTCTCCAGGCTTTAGATGTCTTTGACCCCTCTAGTCTGCCTTCCAGATGACAGTAGCAACTAACTTTTCTCTACATGCTCCATATTCATGGTTTCATATAGTTTATCTTAAAAAAACAAAACACACACACAAAAAAACCTCTGAAGAAAATCTCTTAGCCCTGGTTAATAATTTATTATCAGTTCACAGATTTGTAAAATTTACATCAAGAATGCTCTTCCTCCCCATGACAAAACAGAGAGTAATCATGCTTTCTGCTTTAGGAAGGAGCCCACCAACGTCAATGATTCAGCCTTATTTCATGTCTCAGCTCTCTGTGGTTCTCTTGCCCTCAAATCTGTAGGGACTATTATTTTGGGGAGACAATGGAAGTGGGCTCTATTAAAGCAAAAAATGTTTCATTAGCATTAATCACTTCATTTTGATGTGCCATTTGCTATAAAGAAAGGATTTCTAGTTCAATAAAATATTGGTGGTGACCTAGTATGTCAACTTATGCTAAAAATAGACTCCAACAAGGAAAGGATCTTTTAAAGATATTTTCTAGACAGTGATAACTTTAGCACAGTTACCTAGATCAACATATAAAGGGAATTTATTAGTATGGATGCAAACATTATAATAACTTTTAATTAAGAAAGTCAAAAAGGTATAAGACCTGGAATGTATAAAGGGTCATGGATTATAAAAAGCTATGTCTAGCCCAGCCTGGTGTGGCTCAGTGGTTGAGTGTCTACCTTTGAACCAGGAGGTCACAGATAGATTCCAGGTCAGGGCACATGACCGGGTGTGGACTCGATCCCCAATGTGGGGGCATGCAGGAGGCAGCCGATCAATGATTCTCTCTCATCATTGAGGTTTCTATCTTTCCATCTTCCTTCCTCTCTCAAATAAGTAAAAATATATATTTTTTAAAAAAGCTATGTCTACAAACACATCAATAATCTTTGGAGTATTCAACAAAGTCTTGAGTTACTTGATGTTTCAAGTAAGTTTCTCCTCTTCCTTGTCTTCCTCATCTCTTTCTTAAAAAAAAAAAGTAAACAATCTACCTATGTCTTAGTTATCTATTGTGATAATCTAGGTCAGAAAAATGGAAGCTGGAAATGGGGACATAAATAAAAGCTTATTTTTTGTATATTATAAATGAAATAGTTACAAGTAAAAATCTCAAGGAAATTTGACCGAGAAATGTCTTTGCAAAGAGAGATTCAGAATAGCTGCCAGGAATCACTGTTATCTGTGTTTCTCAGGGGAGAAAGAAGAAAAACGAAGGGAAGAAGAACTATGTCAGGGCAAATGACTAAGAAATTACAACATTGTGAAGTTTTAAAGAACTGTAATAGCAGGAGAACAATTGAACAAGAAAGTAAGTTACTGAGAGTAAAGCATTCTTGAAAATGGGTAGGTGAGAAAAAAGAAAACACTTTGGAACCTTAATGTAAAATGAGAAATGAAATAGAACCATGTTCTTTTCTATCAGTCTCTCTCCTCACTTCCTTCCTCCCCACCAAATCACCATGTTGAAGGTCAATGAAACCTCAGAGGGGCTGGATTCTCATGAAGATGTAAATGAGTCATACAGGATGTCAGCACAGTATCCCTATTCAGAGTGATGTTGATAAATATGCTTCAATAAATACACATTTCTATTTCAACTACATCATTTGGTGGAAATTACAGGATGAAACTTCACATTATGAACCATATTGCTTCTCCCCTGAAAAAGTGAAGATGGTGCTTTGCACTTGTAAATACTAATAAATGGTAAGTATATCTAATACTTGTTTGTGTGTGTGCTTTACAATAATTTTTGCCTCTGTGTGATGTTCAGATACTGAGTATTCTAGGGGGTAGAAAGACAGATGAAAAGGTAGGCAATAAGGGGAAAAGATAGGAGAAATATTTTTCTATCAGTTTTGTAATATTTCCAGAGTACTGGTGCCTACTTTAAAAAAAAAATGTTTGCTTTAACTGATTTCTCTTTATACACATGTTCCTAAACAGAGCTATCTTTAGTGAGGTGTTACTTATGGAAGGCTTTAAGAGTTACTGGGAGAATCCTATTCCTTCCAAATATTTTAGTTTCTTATTCTTTCTATCTCTATGGTCTAACTATTCAGAAATGATTTCTTCAGGTCTTCAAAAATGTCCCACTGAACTTTAATTATACGAGGGAAGATAACAGCTTGAGCTTCCCAAGGTGGAGATCAGGGTGAGTGGGTGGGTATGGCCTGAATTCAGTGAGATAAATCTGTGTGAATGTAATGGGTTAAGTGGGGGTTGAAGGAACAGCAATGTTCCAAGAGGAGAGCTGAGCAGAGATGTGAGACATTGGTATGTAGGGAGGGAGAGAGCTATGCTCTGAAGGAACGTTAGCAGTTAAATGCAATTTCCATTCTAGAATTGAACAGAAGAGTTATTTAAAATGGTTGCTTTGGGGGGCAGATTGAAGAATTTTATGTCATCTCCAGTGTAACCGAGAGTCACATTTTATACATTTGTAAATACTCTGTACATATTTTAATGCTCTATGTTAAGTTTTGTGCATCTCTATATCATTAACTATTGAAAATAGGCTCTTTAACAGTTATATAATATTTTATCATATGGATAAACAGCTATTGGGGATCTTAGTTGTTTTCAATTTTATTAGAAAGATTTTTTGATACATTTAATTGTTTTTGTTTATTTTGACAATAATTTTGTACTTTGGATAAAATAGTCAAAGGGCATGTACATTTTAAAGAGGCCTGACGTGTTTTGGGGTGACTGGTAAGCTGTGACCCCAAGTGTGAGGTACTTGGGATGGATCTGTGAGTCTCTTCCCAAAATATAAATTATACATATGGCAGCAAGGGAAGGGATCATATAATGTTTGTACAAGGATCATGTAAAGTCCCTCATTATCAAAAAGTATGCTTGTTTATGTGCTAATATTTCCATTAGAGAATAAGGTAGGACTTTCCTTTCAGTATATTAAATAAATCTAGAAATTTGAGATTGAGATCACTTTGGATCTTGGCTTAAGTAACATAAGACTCCTGCAATCTCCAAATTTCTGCTTCCGTGGAGGTGATAAAAGGGGACAGAATGTTTTACCATTTGAAGCAATTGTCCACTCGCCACTTTGGAGCTTGACTGTAGTCTGAGGTCAAATGCTTCCCTTAGGAATGGCATCCATTCCTAAGGCTGAGGGGCAGTCCAGGGGGGCGGCCTTAGGCTGAAAAGTATCCATCTTACCAGAGGCCTGGAAGTTGTGAGGTATTATTTGAATATTGTGTAGTGTTGTATGTGTCAGGGAGTAAAAGGAAAGTAGAAGCGTTTGGCTTAAAACTTCTGTTTCACTGTGATGAGAAAACCTAAGTAGAACGTCACTCAGGGAGGGGGAAGCAGCGCTAGTTCTGGCAGCTCAAAACAATATCAGTGACTGGAGGCTTCAGTGCCACAGATGAAACCTTCAGCCTGCGGAAGGTATTGTTGCTTCTGCTACACAGATGTGTCATTTGCAGCTACTCTAATTTTTTTTTCTACTTTCGATTACAATTTGCAGAATTAAATTCAATGTGGTTTTTCAACCACACTTAACATTTCTTTTGATACTTTTATTTTTTTCTAGAAGAAGTTTTGGTAGTGGGACTGTATTACTCTGGTTATTGTAAATATGTACTATCATAGCAGGAAATGAGGTGACTGTCTCGCAGGGTTGCAAGTCCTAGAAAATGTACACTGGACCTACACAGTAGTGTACAAGTCAAAATCTCCACTTCTGCAACTCAAACTTGGTTTATACCATTCCGAATCCATACGGTGGCCCATCCATTTGTTCTTTGCTGTAGGAAGCAAGGCAATAACTTTGGTTCTTTATCTTGGAGGTAAGAAGAGGAACATAAGTTTCCCTTAACTCTATGGAATTTAAATGGCAAATGTATTCTTCATTGCCTATCCCCTCTCATGCCCACTGTGTTTCCCACCAGCATTGCAAAGGCGCAAGCAATTTACCCAGACTTACCAGCCGCCTGTAGTCCAGCTAAGAGCTGATTTCAATATGGTCTCCTTGCATGCCAGCAATTGGAAAAGCAATTCATTATGAAACTATAAAAATAAAAGAAACTAATTAGAGTCTGAGGTGAAAGTCTATGATCTACACCAGCAATTTTCAAATGGGTGTGCTGCAAGAATTTTTAAAACATGCAAAACCTGACTATTTAGTCAGGGCCACTGACCTCTTTTTGCTCCAGATTGCCAAATAAAAAAATGACAACAGCCAACACAGCAATAGCTGTCCAGTGCGAAGGAATTAAAATTATATCTATTTTTTGTCTCATCGACAAAAAATATATTTTTTGGCATGCTGCAGAATTTTAGTAATTAGTTTATGTGTGCCATGAGATGAAAAAGGTTGAAAATTGCTAGTCTCACTAGCAGCTTAGCCTCTCATTTTCTATTTTTTGCTGCATTCCTGAGGTCAGACATCATGCAAAATGATACTAAAGTTCATCTTGTGGTTGGGGTAGGGAAAGAACCAGGCAAATTGTGAAACAAAAGAGTAGTAATGAGGGTGGGGCCAGGAATGGAGAACAGCCACACCAAAATTATGTTGTAAAGTTACAGCAATTTAAAAACGCTGAAACTAGACAGGCAAGTGGAATAGAAAGGAGAGTCCTGACATGGACCCAAGTGTGTAAGGAATTTAGTATGTTGGTATTTCAAATTAGAGGAGCAAATATCCATTATCCTTAAAAAATGTTGGGGTTCTGGCTAGTCATCTGAAAAATATAAATTTGTATTACTAACTTATTTCATAGCTAAAATAAATTGCAGGAAAATAAAATACTGAATGTAAAAGTTGAAATTATAAAGCCACCAGACAAAAACATGGGCAATTAAAAAATCTTGGAGCAGGGAAGGCTTTCCTAAGCATGACACAAAATCTAGAAATCATAGAGGAAAAGACATACATTTGATGAACAAAATTTAAGACTTCTGAATAGAAAAAGCCCACACCATTAAAAAAGTTAAGAGACAAATACTGGGAAAAAATAGCTTGAGCAAATGTGGCAAAGCAGGAATTAATTCTTTAATATACAAAGAATGCCTACAAATCACTAAGAGAAAGGTGCTCAGTATAAAACTAGGCAATGGATATGAGCTATGGAGAGTTACCAGGGATGGGAGAAAAGTGGGTGGGTGGAAAGGACTTTATTATAAGATGGTAGGACCCAAGGCGAGACGGCTGGACTTTTGGGAATCATAGAGAACAGCAGTCACCACCGTCAGACAGCTGAGTACTGTCAGTCACAGGCAGCAAGGACTCCCGTGGGAGCCAGGCAGTGCAGACCATCTGTCACCAGCCAGAGAACACCACCCAAAGCATGTGCTGAAGACTTGTTTGGCTGCTTCTGTGTTATCATTCTGGTGAGGGTCTTGCACGGATCATTGCCTGCACATGGCCTGTGAATTGTTCAGCAGTTTGTGCCCCTGGCTGTTACCTGACACTTTGTCCAGCCCCATCTGATTGCCTCATGTGGTTTCCTCCCTCCTAGAGCGGTAGAGCAAATGACATCCAGAAGGACATAGGCAATCAGGAAGGGAAAGCCCAGCACATGTATTTTGATAAGCTTGGCCAGTGACTCAGCCTTTTTATATATACGCTTATATCTGCCAATACATTTTCTGGAAGGACTCACAGAAGGAGAACTGAAGTAGAAAGTTCTATATAATTTATGATACATATACATTATTTTTATAATAAAAAATGTTGAGTAAAGGAACAAGGAATGTATCCACCACCTCCCCACAATTCCATCTCAATAAAGTTGAGACATAGCAATGTATATTACCTGTCATCACATGATCTTAATTATTCAGGTGCCTTTAAGCCTAGGGGATACTTTAAAGTCACAAGGTCGAAGCTACCATACATTCTTCAAGATCAGATTCATGATAAGTAGAAGGAAATTATGTTGAGTGCCTTGCTCACAGATCTACCTCCTACTGGTTAAATGATTCTGAGAGGGTGTGGTTTTTTCCAGCCTCAGTTTCCTCATTTGTTAAGTGAGAATAATAATAATACTTATTTCTCTGGGTTGCTGTGAGGGCTAAAAGAGATAAATATTAAAGCATTCTGTAAGCTGTGAAGTGACATTTTACTATTGATCATTAATAAAAACAATGCCTTAGGAATCATACAAATGGAAGTTTTGTTATTATTTAGAGCAATAGTGTAGAAAGTTGTTCTGTGGCTCATTATATGATTTATTAAATGAACTATTCAAGAGAAAAAGAAAGCTCTCTCCACAGGTGGATGCCTGGTGTGAGCCAAGTCACAGCTGTCTATAGAGATCAAAACTCCAGAAACAAAGACTGACGGCTAGGGTAAGCACCAAGGCTGGGAATAGAGTTTGTGTCAGGTTGAAGTTATGGAATCATGGATTTAAGCACCAAGGTAAGAAGAGATCAAAGTGAAAGCTGACAAGGCAAAGCAGTGGGGAAGATGATTTCCTTTATCATCCAAAATGCTAGTCCCAATGGCATAACACAAAAGCTGCTTCTAGAGGGGACTGGCTCATACAACTAGGAACTAGTGTCTGAAGCATCCGTGTCTCTAGGTTTTTAGGTGTCTTTGGGAGCATGGTGTTGTAGACCAGGCGCTCATCCCAATGGGCAGCTTGGCTGAGCTGAGTTTGTATACACTGTAAGTCCACTATGCAAAAGGCACCTAAGAGTACTCACTGGATCCCAAGTGAGGTGCTGTATTTTCAGAGGTGGTTTGAATGTGCAAACATCAGAGGATGAGCTAGTGGGAAGATTTCAGGACTTCTGAATAATTTTTCTTTTTTACTTAAAAATATTGAAATAAAAAGTTAGTTTTTTTCTGGCTCTCAAAAAAAAAAAAAAATACCATCAAAACCACCCCCCAAAACCTACCCAGGTTTGCAGAGCATTTGTCAATTTACATAGATTCTCCCACCATTGGCAATTTTAAACTACTAATATGACAATACTGAGTGTAGATTTGGGAAGAGAGGTACACAGTTAGCTGTTCTGACTGTTCCAAACCAACTCTAGTGATCCCTTGACATATGTCAAAATCATTATGTAGAGTAAAAGAAGCCAGAGTGCACACTATATTATTTCATTTATATAAAGTGAATTGTATTGCATATAACAGAGGTATACTCCTTTTGATTGTTGAGTAATACTTCTTTGTATAAATATACCACAATATGTATATCTATTTACCTGTTGATGAACATTTGGCTTATTTCCAGTTTTTAACTATCTTTACTAATGAAAGGGTGATATGCTAATTAGGGTGGATGTCTTCCAGACTCAGGCCTTGTAGCCGCCTCGGCCGGCAGTGGCAGCAGCAGCTGGGTGATGGGGGCAGCACCTTCCCCTGATCAGCCCGGTCACCTCCCGCAGAGGAGTCGTCAGTAGGACATCCCCTGAGGGCTCCTGGACTGTGAGGGGGGGGGGGCAGGCTGGGCTGAGAGATGCCACCACCAGTACACAAATTTTCATGCACCGGGCCTCTAGTTTTAAATAAACATTTTACACAAAACTGCTATGAATATTTGAGTACAAGTGTTCTTGTGGATACATGTTTTCATTTATCTTCAGTAAATACCTAGGAGTGAAATTGCTGGGCCATGGGATAGGTATACATTTTACAGAAAACTCCACATCATTTTTGAGGCATTAGGTATCCAAATTGAAAAAAAAAAGAAAACAAAACAAAAAGAAATGTGGAACCAGGGACATCCAGTGTTCTCTCTTTAAATTCTAGTTTTAATACTACTGGTACTCACCATACCCAAGATCAGAAGAGAAAAAGCCATGACAGTTTGTTCATTCAATCATTAGTTCATTCTTTAAAAACTATTTATTGAACACCTACGATGTCCAGGCACTGTGGTATACATAGAAAATACATGGTTCTTATCCTTTAAGAAGTAATGAACATCAAATCTCACTCTAGATTTCTGCTACATTTTTCATGTGTAAAAGGGACATTTATAAAGCCATTTCATTGGCTACTGGGACAGAGAATTTCATGGAGAGTGACTCCCAACCACAAAATCCAGCCAGAGTTGAGCATTATCAAGAATGATGACTTGGACTTGCTTAAGGTCACATTTGCTTTGTTTTATTATCTAATCAGCAAACAGATGGTTTGGTGGTCTCAGTAGTTTGGGCAGAGTAAAGACAAAGTAGCCCAGAACTGCTGGTTCTCTGCCCCAATTTAGGATGGCGTTGAGGAATAACCTCATGACAGCACTTAAGGCTGCACTCTATTCCCGTATAAAACCAAGTCTTGCTCTGCCAGTTACCCACTTTTGTGTTTTATTTCTTACTTTATCACTGAGCCTACTGAAAATTTCCATGCAGGAGACCCCATATGCTATTGTTGAATCTGCAAACAGGAAGATAATATTTGTTCCAGCCAACACTCACCCTCTAGTTGGAGATAGAAAGTGTGGTGGGTGTTATATCCTCTTTCTGGGCAGAGGCAAATAAGTGGTGAGAAAATATCCCACAAATACTCATGTTGCTGCTGCAAAATTATCATCTTTATTTTGAAGATGAGGACACTGAGGCTGAGACTTATCTGTGCTACTCAGCGTAGAGGACTTGAACGCAGGTCTGTATGGTTCCAAGGTTGTACGTCTTTCTGAATCCATGGTGGATAGAATATTGAGAGCTTAGGAGATGGAGAGCTTTGTGCCTCCTGGGAACCCCATGGCTCAATATTAGGTGTTTGTCCCTTTGGAATTCTTATGACATTAGGCTAAACTGATTGGAAGTAGATTTAGCCCCAGAAATTTTTGCTTCATTAAGGGGCCACTTGCTGACAGCTTGCCGGTATTTTTCTTATTTTAGTTCTGTCAGCAAATAGGACCAAACCAACGTGCTTATGGGCCTACTTTACAAAATTGCTGAGGGCTGGCCCCTCTCATAAACTGACAGTGAAGATCCTAACTTGTAGGGATACCAAGTTATAGGTGGTTATTAGACACAGTGCCTGAGTTTTCTTCTGGAGGAAGTTTTGTGTGGACACCTGTATTTGAAGAGAGAGACATGTTAGTGCCTATAGCACGGAGGAGAACCTCTTGAAGGCATAGCTCACTGTGCAGCTCATTGTGCTGTTGAGTAATAAAGCTGTGTAACTTCTTTCTTTCCCCCTCCTCCCCTTAAACAAAGCCTTACCTATCATCCCAAACCAGGGAAAGAAGGGAAACACAAACAAACAAACAAACAAAACAAAACATCTGGGGGATAGGGGAGGCTAGGGGACTGTCTAGGGCGGGGGGATAAAATGGATACATATGTAATACCCTTTGTAATACTTTAAGCAATAAAAAAAAATATTTCCTCTAAAAAAACAAACAAAAAAAAAACAAAAAACAAAACAAAACATCTAAAGAGCCGAATTCAAACACGAGCAGCTATTTTGCAGACCAGTTGTTTGGCTGAACGTAACATTTTCCCTCAGCAACCAGTTCTAGAGTGAACCAAAACCTCAAAGAACAGCAAGTTCAAGTAGCACAAAGTAGGGGAGAAAAACATACTTTGATTTGGCCATTTGTAATTACTCAGTTCACGCTGGTGTTTACAGACTTTTAGATTCAATATCTTACTTTTATTTAACTTTACCAGGATCAAAACAAGGATGTGAGGCAATTTGGCCTTAAAATATGAAATATGTCAATACTACATAACCACTAGAAAGTGGCTTTTCTTGCTCTTTAACCTTTTCTGTATAAATTCAATAAAACAAGAAAACACAAGAGGGCAGAGTCACCGTATTTATTCCCATTGCACAGAAAGTATCTCGCTTGTTTACTTAGTAGGTCTGCAGCAATTCTACGTTTTCTTATCTCATTTCTTTCTTGGTAATTAGCATATTTTTTTTTCTTCAAGGAGCATATGGCCTCCTTACTTGTAAACAAACCCTGTAAACCTATTTCCATATTGTTGAGATCTGAACTGAGCTGTAACTTTATTAAGCCATACTCACAGAAGCACAATGCAGTCCCAGAGATAATGAAATTTAGCACAGAGACATAATAGGTAAATTGTCAGAAACTGGAATAACTCGCCTTTTGTTGTCAGATGAATTAGAGTATGTACAACGTATAGAATTGAAGGATGAAGTGAGGAGACAAGATTGCAGCAACCTCACCTGCAAACCAAGCTAGGAAAAGGAAAGGCTAGACAATTGGAGAACTGCTGTGTTTGAATTACAAATCTGGGTTCAGTGACTCTCCAAGGAAACTGAAGTTATTTGTTAAGCAAAACAGATTTTTGCTAAGAAGATTTTTATTGTCTGAGATAAAGAGACAGGACTAAACCCAATTTTAAAATGACCTGCTTTGCCATAACTCATTAAGAAAGGCGTGGTTGTATATGGTCACATTTTAGAGGCTTTCTGAAATTGCACATGAAAATTTTGCTTGAAAATCATTATATTTAATATGCTCATCACAATTGCAGCACACAGACAACATTTATCTACTTCCTAAATGTGTAGGTGTAAATGTAGTCATTCTAAGTTAAAAAATAACCCAGAACATTTAAAAATTCCGGCCTTGAGTTTGGAAGGCCAATTTTACAGAAATCAATCACAGTGAGTATTTATAACATGTCATGAGAAAAATTTTAACAAGATAATTCAACTATACCATTTTTTTTTGTACCGTGACACCTATGTACACCCAAGAAGAGAGCATAGTTGACTAAACGGAGAGGTTGAGTGGGTGCTTGTCTTTTGCCAAGGGAATCATTCTAGAGCTTTGAAGCTGTATTCTTATGACCTCCTTATTTAAGATGTATAAGATGTAGAGAAAATGTAAATGTCCAGATCAAGGAATAGAGGGTGAAAATTAAGGAGAGTCTAGAGATTCTTCCTTATTCTCCCCCCTCCCCCAATCATTCCTAGAAGCTGTCATGTTCTAGGCTTTTCCAAAGGCTTCATAGATATAAAGAGCCCATAAGATTTCACATCCATCTGCCTTAACTGACTTAAGCATCTCAGGGGCAGAGGTGGTTCTGGCCAGCTCAGGAATTCTGAGCTAGGTGGTTTGGGAGTAGGCTGAGAAAAAGACAAAAGATGTTATTATAAGGTGTGTGAGGCAGGGATGGATAACTTCAGGAGTCCCAAGCAGGGGATTGAGGATTTAGGTTGGGATATGACAAACACCACAGCTGATGATACCCAATGACAAAGGTAAGAGCCAAAAGTAGTTTGGGTGCGGGGAGTCACGTCATTAATTATTCTCATAATTTCTGGCTCTATATTAATCAAATAAACACAATAAGCTCCAATGCATAGCATAATTACTTGAGGTAAATCTTATGTAGCCTTGGCTACATACTATCTTAGAATCAACTGGTAAGCTCTAAAAATACTGATGCCTGGGCCCTACTGTTAGAAATGTTGATTTAACTGGTTAGGAGTGCAGCATTGGTTTGAGAGATATAAAAGTTTTCCAGGTGATTCTAATGGGCAGCTAATGTTGAAAACCACTGTTACAACCTTCACTGAGCCTATCTAGATAAAAACATTGAATATTACCTCCTCCAAGAAGGTAAAAAAAAATGATTTTTGCTAGGCTGGCATGGCTCAGTGGATGAGCATCGACCTATGAACTAGGAGGGCACGGTTCAATTCCCGGTCAGGGCATGTGCCTGGGTTGTGGACTTGATCCCCAGTGTGGGGCGTACAGGAGGCAGCCCATCAATGATTCTCTCTCATCACTGATGATTTTTATCTCTCTCTCCCTCTCCCTTCCTCTCTGAAGTCAATAAAAAAATCTTAAAAAGAGAGAGAAAGAAATGCCTATAAAAGTTGATTTTAACTTTGTCCTAGTATTTGGTAGCTCAATGGTTACCAAGATTTAAGAGTTGAGCAATGCATGTTTGAGATTTAGTAACAACCCTGGGTCTAGTTCTCTGTGGTCCAGTCTGGTGAGGCTCAGCATGATGGTGCTTGACTGCTCTTCACCTCAAACTCTTGCTGTAATCCTATGTTCTCTCACTGGAGTCGCAAGACACTTGGCGATTGCATATCTCCTTGCTTACCATGAGTAAATGATGGGCAAAGCAGAGGCTCTTAGGAACCAAAGATAGCTATGGTACCCTATTATCTGTAAGATTACCTGATACTTCATTGAATTATTTGTGTGTGTGTTTTGCGTGTTGTTAATGCTTTGCTTTTCTTTTTCTAGAAAAATTACTTATTAAAGAATCTGTTAACCAAACATAACTGAAATATTTTGTTCAACAGATATATTGCCTCTTATGATTTGAATATGGATGAGCTAAAAGCTTTGAAAATCTGGCAAGAATAAAAATGGCTGGAAATGACTTTTGGTTGCCGGTGAGTGATGCTGTAGAAAAAGGGAAGAAATGAAATCAAGTGATTTTTGGTGTACTATCAAATCCTCTTGGATGCTTATAGACACCGTCTTGTAATAAGTTCTGAGGGAGTTTGGTGTTATTTTTATATCACTGGATACCATTACAGGTGAGTTTAAATGGACCCAGGTTTCTAGTCCCAGTAGAGGCCAAGCCTCTTGAAGGCCATGGTTATGAATTTTCTCCTAGGAGTATTTTTATTAAAGATGAAAGGAGCTAAGCTGTAATGTGGAATAAATGAGGTGGAGTGGAGATTTGTGGCTTTATGCATATCACATCCCCTCGGTGGCTGATGATCCCACTACGTCCAAGCTCAGCTCCGTCTAGGCTTCAGAATCTGCTTGTAGAAGAAGGATACTAGCTTGTCAAAAAGAGAAAAATGTACTCGGAGAACACCATTAGGCTACGTTCATAGGTCAGATTCTACAACATTACTTACTGAGACCATTCTGGTTCCACTGATAAGCATTTTGTTGTTATTGTTTTTCTACTTAGTTGAAAGGGACTAGAGAGATACTTAGTTTAGTCTTGTCATTTGGGCAAAGAAAACCAAAGCCCAAGGAAGTTAAGGTGCTAGACTCAACACTGAGTTTGTAAAAGAACCAAGACTAGAACCTGGCTCTCCAGTCCCAAATCATGGCTCTTTCCTCCTCCCAGGTTGATGTAGTTTCGGAATGAAATGAAGAACCTCACTGGTCAATCTCACCGTTTTAAGAAAGCTGAGTAGGACCTATGAAAATATCAGAGAAGACTTGCCCATATGGTATTTGTCAGAGAGGGAAAAACATAAGTAACTTACTTTTAACTAAATGGTTTTATAAACTAGTGGTGTGAGTACAGTTTTGTACAGATTTACTGGAAATAAGCATTTTGCAATATGTACCAAAAGCTTTAAAAATGTTCACAGTAATTCAATTTTTTTCGAATTTTCCTAAAAAACAGAGAAAGTCACAAAGACATATAGTCATATATGTTCACCCAACATTTACTTATTAAAAATTTGGAGATTGCCTAAATGTCCACAGAAGTGGGGATTGTTTGGTAACATACTGTTTCTATCATATAATATGATGAAATATATAATATGATCAGCCATTTTAAAGTCATGTTCTTGAAGTTTATTTAAAGATATTGAAAGATGATCATGATGAATGGTAAATAAAAATCGGGCTTACAAAATATTATGTAGTATATAATCCCAATTTGTAAGAAAACAATATATTTATGCTATATACAGACATAGAAAGAAGATATAAAGATAGATAGCAAAACATTAACCATTGTTATCTCTGGGTGGTACCATTATGATTAAATTTTACTTATTTTATACTTTTTGATATTTTCTAAATTTCTACCATGAACCCGCATAACATAAATATGCAAGACAAAAATATCATTGAAACCATAGTTTAGACAAACCTTCGAAAAGATTTATATCCATGTTCTTTAGACAGAGAAACATTTGTCTCAAATGGGGACTTTCTGCCATCCAGAGAGATTTGAAAGAGTGACAAAAAATTTTGTTGTAAAAGACAGACATGCCAGAAATTACGGTTTGAACCCAATATGTGAGGCTCTTAGACATCTTAAAAGTGCATGGGGTGGAGAGGACATCTGAGCCCAGAACAGAAAGCAAAGTTAGAAAAGCATTAAGTTTAGATGCTAAGCATTATTTCTGAGCTACTAGCCTTGGTGTCTAAGGCTACACATTTCCGAAGTTTACAGAGAGTCTTTAAATGTCAGCATCATTTTTAGCCCAGAGCTCTTTTCTTACACAACATCTAAAAATACCTATTAGTTTAAATTGTCAGCATGTAAAACATTTGCTATGACTTTTTCTCATCGTATCATTCAAATCATGTCAGAGCTAGAAAGAAAAAAGAATGCCTGGATAATCTGGCAGTTACTAATATTATTTGATGAAATTTTCATGGAGATATTTAATAGTAGTTTAACAATATTGGTTACAATAATAGAAAGCCTAACCACACAGTATTATGTATTGCACATTACCTTAGATGTCCCATAGCGCTTATGTCCCAAACTAAACTCAATATTTCCCCTTACTTGTTTTTACCCTCTGAGTTTCCCATCTTGGTATAAAGTACCAGTAACATTTGTTTGCCTAAACCACGAAATCAAATTATCCTCTAATTTCTGGATAATTGGCTGCCTCTTGGACCTCTTTTGGCATAACTGAGCCATTGACCATGACACTTGGAGCTACCCAAGCTCCAGACTTCTTATGTTGGGTAATACATTTCCTCATTGCTCAAATAAATCTGAGTTAGAAATCTCTATTATTGCAGCCAAAATATATGAAATGACTCAAAGATGAATTATAAATAGGTCTTGTTTTACTGAGAATTGTTATCCTGATATAAAGAAGTAGGCTTTGTTTTATTGAGAATTATAACATTGGACTTAATATAATTTTATAATGTTCAGATCTGAAATGGCAAATTATTATTGCCTTACAGTGACATGTATCTTAGTTATATACTCTTGTTGGGTTGTGTGGTAGTCAATGTTGTACCCAAATGAAAACATAGCATTTGCTTTTGGGGGGATTTGAGGCAATAGAGAAACCAGACTTTGCACTTTAAGTTGCTGAAGTCATTATCAACAGAGTTGGATAAGCCATAACCTAAGTATGAAAACAAAATATAATAAAATAGTTTTTAAAATATTTTATGTGTCTCATTTTTTGATTGAGGTAGAGGTAGAATAAGTTTCCTAGATGCCAACAATTGCAGGAAATTTGAAAAATACAAACAAATATAAAAAGGAAAGTTCCCCCCAAAAGTAACATATAATTTATTATACACAGCTAATTTTAATACATTGATGAGTTTCCTTTAAAATCTTTTAAAAATTAAATATATATAATATAAATGAATATATATGCTCATATAAAAATATATAAGTATACACTTAACCTTGAATTATGTTTTTCATTTAATAATTTTTCATGAACATTTTCCCATGCAATTATTTATTTGTCAAAACTGTGCTTTTAAATGATTATATAATACTCCATATCCCAGACAAATGTCCTGTCATTGTTTAATCACTCTTTTTGGCAGGCTATGTCAGGGGTTTCTAAGATTTTTGCTATTTAAGGAAATGTTAAAACATATTTTTGGGGTACAAAGCTTGGTTTATGTCCTTTGGGTAAATTTTAACTTATGCTAATCTGTCTTTGGGCCATCTAATTTGCTTCATTGATTTTTCTGCCTATTCTCACATTAGTCAGTATCACGTTAAAAAAAGTATTATCTACACTAATAAAAGACAAAGATGCTAATTGACCGTACCTGCTTCCAGCCAGCCTCCACTGGGAGTTTGGGTGGCTGGAGGCTTGGCCAGCCTGCAAACAGCCATCAGCCCCTCACCCAGGCTGGCCAGACACCCTAGTGGGACCCCCACCCTGATCTGGGACACCCTTCAGGGCAAACCAGCTGGCCCCCACCCATGCACCAGACCTCTATCCTATATAATAAAAGGGTAATATGCAAATTGACCCTAACAGCAGAACAACTGGAAATCACTGGTCACTATGACACACACTGACCTCCAGGGGGCAGACACTTAATGCAGGAGCTGCCATCTGGTGGTCAGCGTGCTTCCACATGGGGGAGCTCTGCTCAGCCACAAGCCAGGCTGATGGCTGCCAGTACAGTGGTGGTGGTGGGAGCCTCTCCTGCCTCCTCAGCAGTGCTAAGGATGTCCGACTGAACCTAGGCCTGCTCCCTGCTGGCAAGTGGACATCCCCCAAGGGTTGCCGGGCTGCCAGAGGGATGTCTGACTGCCAGCTTAGGCCCAATCCCCCCGGGAGCGGGCCTAAACCAGCAAGTGGTCATTCCCCAAGGGGTCCCAGACTGTGAGAGGGCACAGGCTGGGCTGAGGGACCCTCCCAAGTGCACAAATTTTTGTGCACCGGGCCTCTAGTCCTATATAATAAAAAGCCAATGACCAGAAGGGCGTAATGCCTGGAACGACCAATTGACCAGTCACTATAAGATTCATTGACCACCTCTCGGTCCCTCCCTGCCCCTCCCCGCCCCCCCCCAGGCTCCGATTGATTCTTCCAAAAGGAATGTGGCACCTCCACTGTGCAGCCTCTCCGGACAGGACTCACCACTGTGAGAGGCTCCAGAGCGGGGACTTCAATAAGGATTTCAGCTCCTGCAGCAACCCTCAGCCTTCCCTGCTGGGAGGTGGATGGAGAGCATCAGCTTTAAAGCACAAACACCCTCCTCAGGAAGAACCCTCCACCTCCCTCACCACAGCTGCTTCCAGGTCTGCAAGAAACTGCGCATGCTCCTCCCTGTGGGATGGGCGGGGCCAGAGCCTGAGCAGAGTGGTTTCGTGATGGGGGAGGGGCTGGGCCAGGTGGCTAGGCCAGTGCAGGGACAGAAGGAGGGAAGGAAGGAAGGAGGGAGGGGGAAGGAAGTAGGGTGGGGCATGAGCAAGTGGGCAGCCCTGGCTCCCTGAACCTCCTCTCACAGGCATAGCCCTTCCTGGTTGAGTTTCCCATGTCATTGTTAGGGTTTTGGCTGGTGACGCCGGCTGTGAAAGGATTCACAAGGGAGAGAAGAAACAGGTGCAGAGAGAGGGTGTTTATTTTACTTCTTTAAAGGGAGCAAAGGGCCAGGTTCCCTTTGATGGCACAAGCACCTAAGGCAGAGTGGGCTGTTCTTTTGATACCAGAGGAACCGGGATGGGTGGCAGCAGCAGGGCTGGATTGGGGACTGGCGAGTGGGCAGAAGATGGCCCTGATCACAGGCTAGGCCTAGGGACCTTACCCGCACATGATTTTGTCCCTGGGCCTCTAGTAGTTTATAATATACTAGAGGCCCAATGCACGGGGTTCATGCAAGAGTAGGCCTTCCTTCCCCTGGCTGCCATCATCGACTTCCCGCAGGCACCGGACATGGCTTCTCTCACAGAGGGAGGCCCCGCCCACCTACTGCAGCCTGCTGGTTGGTGGCCTGGGCCTCCCTCTGTGCCGTGATCATGGGGAGATGGCCGAGCCCCCCATCAATTGCACTGCACCCGCCCTGGCTGGCCTGGAGACAGTAGGTGTCATAGCGTGGTCCCGGATGACCGTCTGTATGGTCCTTCCGCTGTTTGGCCATTTGCTCAATTTGCATATTATGCTTTCATTATATAGGATGTCAATTTCTAATAGAGCAAGTTATCTCATTCAAATCCTTATGTTTTTATCCTAGATAATTTCTTTAAAACTTGGCCAAATTCTAAAAACTCTATTTTTTATTAAATTGTATTAAATGCATATGCTGATTTGATAATAATTAATATCTCTACAACATTGAACATCTTTATGTTATTTCCTTGTATTAGCTCTCCATTTGTTGAGGCTTCTTTTATGTCAGAAATATTTACAGTTTTTTTCTGCTTATTACTTTTAAGCACTTTCCTCTAAAATTTTTTTGTTGCTATTGCAGATATTTGGGTAAGATTCTTAAAAGCACCTAGAGAAAGTGCTGTCCTTTAATTGTCAGGTTATTTTTTCTTAAGATGTTTACTTTTTGCATTTTCTGGTAACAAAATATGATTTCCACTAACTATGAGGCAGGAATAGTAGTACACTCTGAGTCCCAGTTCTGTCACTAATGATAACAATTTATAAAAAGTGAATCCCTTCTTATCTCATTTTATAAATCTAAAAATAAAATTTAATATGCCTGAACATATGCCATTTAAAAATTTCTATCATTGCTTTTAAAAAATTAAAACTGTGCTTAAAAAGAGGTAAGTTATAAACAATAAATTGTATTTTATTTTCTTCTTTACATATAAAGCAATATAAGACTAGTTGTATTTGGCTTAAGAGGTTTGATGACTCACATAATTATGCAGAACTAATTAATTCAAAATCTGTTTATTAACAGTAGTCTGTAGCTACAGCATTTTCTCCTGGAGGCATTAACAAAGGCTTATCACCTGTTTTCTGGTTGCAGTTTGTCTCAAAGGCAAATCAATAACAAAAATATAAAAATGCCATTCCCAGAACTAACACTTTCAACAACTTACAGGAACTTTTAGTATCTGATACCAATTAGTTTTCTTAGCTTAAATTAAAATAGTTTATTTATTTAGCAATAAATTGTGTCAAAATAATAAAGATTTTAAAGGCATAATAAAGTTTTCCCCAAGAATTATTTTAAATGTAGGTTATATATATGTTTATATATACTTATATATGGATAACTTTTATTATATATGTAACAGATGGTTGAAGACAAGAAGATATAAAAGAAAGCTATTATATGCTTTATGGACTAAACAATATAATGTTCCTTGCACATACCCAAATATAGTACATACATATAGAAATAAAAAGTATCTACGTCCTAGGCAATATCTTTCTTTGTATAAGAGTGGAGAAACAGTAGAAATGAGTTATCAATGAATGTGTGTATCTGCTTTTTGATAGGGTTTTCTGATCAATTTGATTCCCTCAAACCAATTATTGCTTTTCTGGATGTTTATCTGATAGAACACTGATTAGGATGAAACGTGTTTTGGGTTAGAGCGCCAATATTTGTTTATTCATTTTATAAAAGAAAAAGGACTTTCAGAAATTGAAATTCTCCTTTCCCCTGTTTTATTTATTTATTTATTATTATTATTTTTTAAAGGTGCACTTGTCTTTTGAAAAATAAAAAGTACTCCCTGTAAAGTTAGTGAACTTGGGGGAGTGGAAACCTGTTTTTACAGTTGGCATTGCAGGCTCAAAGAAAAGGTTCATATAGGGTTCTGGGCTTGGTA
Organism: Myotis daubentonii; assembly: GCF_963259705.1. Classification (NCBI taxonomy): domain Eukaryota; kingdom Metazoa; phylum Chordata; class Mammalia; order Chiroptera; family Vespertilionidae; genus Myotis; species Myotis daubentonii. The sequence goes on from NC_081846.1 coordinate 55,105,414, forward strand.
GCCTCAGGATGCTTGAGGCTTTGCCTCTTGGTCTTTTAAAAAAATAAATTCCTTGGGGTGCCATGTATAATTTTCAAGTGTACAATTCTATAATACACAATCTGTATATTGCATTGTGTGCTCACCATCTAGAGTCTCGTTTCCCCCAGTCTATCCTTCTTGCAGCACAACTCAATGAAACTCATTAGGAGTTTCCCTATGCCAGATCCAAAATAAAGGATAATCCTGCAACATACCAGCCAAGCACCTCAGATAAATGCCTGAGATTATTTATCAAGTAACAAGTAACCTGTATTGATGAGACGCAGCTGTACTAGAGAACGGGCATGAGTCCTGAACCCCTGAGGGGGCTGGATGACTAGTGAGGTGTAAAAGTTGAAGGTGCCCCAGAACTGGTGCCTTCCTCCAACTCAGTGTGTGTGTGTGTGTGTGTGTGTGTGTGTCCACTCAACTTCATTTGTCGCCATGCCCATGCAAATCCCAAGGTCTGGGACACTGGGAGCTGTGCCTGAGAGTCATGAGACCTCTACTATACTGTCATTTATGTCCGGTCTGGTAGTTGTACTGATCTTTCTTAAAACAAAGTAAATTTGGAGATGGGTGAAGTTTTTGTTTCATGATTTTGACTATTAACTTGAGCCCAAGTCAAACAGACAGGGTGTTGTGAAGGCAAATTTCTATAGCAGGAAATTGTCCTCTGTAGTCTGTCTGAATTCTTCCATCCCCAACTCCCAAAGTCTAAAGTGTCTACAAAGAGGATAAACCTACTTAGTTTGTGAATAGGTAGATTCTTATGTTTTAACATGAACGTCCCTCCCAGCATTAGCTCAGCATCTTCAAACACCAAATTGTCAATGATTTTTTGAGATGGTAGAATGTTTAATAAAGGAAGAGGTTTTAAAAAGTTCCAAAATAGCAAGGGGTAAAAATTCTATGATAAAATGGCATGAAAATATTAGCCCTAGATTCAGTTTCTCTCAATCTCACACCATGAAACATTCACAAAAGACAAAACCTCACATTACCTCATGCTGAAAACTAAAACTGACAGATAATCTATTGCTAAAACCTGTGAAGAATTTACCCATTACCACAAACCAAATAAAAGTAGATTGAGAAAACAATTTGTGACCTAACTAATCTTTGCCTTCTGAAATAGAACAGGCTAGCTAAGCTGAAAGGAGGTAAGAAAAAATTCTGTGTATTTCTCTATTGACCCCTGCTGAATTGATCTAGGGTTTAAAACAATTGGGGGAAAAAAGGAAAAGCATAAGAAGTACTCTGTAAGGCATACTCATTCCTTTATTCCTACTTTCTACATCAATTTATGAACATCCTGGCAGGAAATAGGATGATAGTAAGCCTCGTATCTGGGGAGACTTGGTTCCCATAAATAAAGCATTGTTGTTGAGTACAGTACTTGAAAACAAGACAGACTTACCAGCTGGGTGATTCTGGGTAGGTTATTTAACCTTTTAACTCAATTTCATCATCTGGGATTGCTATAAGTATTAAATGAGGTAATGAATGTAGAGCTCAGAGCATAGGGTCTGGTACAACGCTTTGTTCAATAAACGATGGGTATTATTTTCATAATGACTAAGAAGAGAAGAAAATTGGAAAGTTCTGACAGTGCTAGCAGTGTGTGTGTGTGTGTGTGTGTGTGTGTGTGTGTGTTAGAATTAGCTGTGTGTGTGTGTTTTTTTAATATACTTTATTGGTTTTTTACAGAGAGGAAGGGAGAGGGAGAGGGATACAGAGTTAGAAACATTGAGGAGAGAGAAACATCGATTCAGCTGCCTCTTGCACGCCCCCTACTGGGGATGTGCCCGCAACACAGGTACATGCCCTTGACCAGAATCGAACCTGGGACCCTTCAGTCCACAGGCTGACACTCTATCCGCTGAGCCAAACCGGTTATGGCAGCTGTGTTTTTAAAAAATATATTTTATTGATTTTTTACAGAGAGGAAGGGAGAGGGATAGAGAGTTAGAAACATCGATGAGAGAGAAACATCGATCCTGTGGCCGCAACCAAGGTACATGCCCTTGACCGGAATCAAACCTGGGACCTTTCAGTCTGCAGGCCGCCGCTCCATCCACTGAGCCAAACCGGCTAGGGCTAGCTGTGTTTTATTTTCAGTGTATCAGAAAATCTAGCCATGGGATAAAAGAAGCTTCTATTTTAGTTTTGTATTGTCACATAAGATGTGTGTTTGTCACAAAATGATCATGGCCAGGAACCCTTCACATCAGCCAGGTCTCCAGTTATACAGCCAATGAGGGGATCACACCGATGCTGACGTGGATAGGGTTGTGCAAGACACATGCCTGTCTTTTGGTAAAAGACAAAAACTAACTTTGCAACAAAAAGTTGACATGGGTTATGGGTCTATGAAAACATACTGCAAGAAGAAATGGTTTGGAATCTCAAATAGAAGACATGGCCCCTAAGAAACACAGAACGCTGCTTAGTCAGTCGCCTTAATCACGGAAGCGTTTAGTCCCTCATTCACCCTCATTCTGAGTGCCTTCAGCCTCGTCCAGGGTGACCCATCTGTTATGGGCTGAATTGTGTCCTTCCATAATTAATACATTGACGTTCTAACCTCTGGTATCTCTGAATAGGACCCTCAGATAGGATCTGCAAAGAGAAAAATGGGATCATTGAGGTGGGTAATCCAAAGGCTGGTGTCCTTATAGGAATAGATTAGGACACAGACATGCACAGAAGAAATATGAGGTGAGGGCACAGGGAGAAGATGGCCATCTACACGTGGAGGGGGAGGGGCCTCAAAGGAAATCAATCTTCCTGGCACCTAGGTCTTGGATTTCTAGCCTCCAGAACAATGAGGAAATACATTTCTGTTGTTTTAGCCACCCAGTCTATGGCACTTTGTTATGGCAACCCTAGCAAACAAGTACACCACCCAATTGCCTGGCCTCTGTTTCTTTCTTTTCTCATCGCCATGCTCTTTACTTTTGTTCCTCTTTAGTGCACTCTCCTTTTCTCCTGGGAGGTACTGTGATGTTGTCACAATCCAGAATTGCTAACTTCTGAAATATTATATTCAAATCTGTACTATCTTTCTCAACACTGCTGAAGGACACCACACAACCACACGGCATCTGCTGAGCCATAGGAAAATCATGTAGGCCCTCAACACTGCCCATCATCTCTGCCCTTTTCCACAACTACTGTTTTAAACTTCCTCTATTCTCTTCTTCAAACCCCAGATATCCCCACTTCCACCCTCATTACCAGCAGATGATTTCACTTCCTGTTTTGTAGGGAAAATTGAGGTCACCAGAGAGAAATTTCCTCACAGTCCATCAACAAACCTGGAAACTCTGCATTTTTACAATCTTTTCTTTGTTACCTCATGTTATAAATGAAGATGCGCTCCTGTTCCTTCCTCAGGTTAATTCTTTAATAACTGCTTGGAATTCCATTCCTTACAGTTCCTCTAAGGCAGCGGTTCTCAACCTGTGGGTGGCGACCCCTTTGGGGGTTGAATGTCCCTTTCCCTGGGGTTGCCTAAGACCAACGGAAAACACATATACAAGTACATATTGTTTTTGTGATAAATCACTATGCTTTATGTTCAATTTGTAACAATGAAATTGGGGATCACCACACATGAGGAACTGTATTAAAGGGTCGCGGCATTAGGAAGGTTGAGAACCACTGCTCTAAGGCCTCACTCTTTTTATTTTTCTTCCTTTTATTATGTTTATTTCTCCCTCTCTTCTCTCTTTCCTTTATTTATTCTTTTTGCTTACTAATTAAATAGTCTCGAAATATCTCAATAGTTTCTGCAATGCTGGGAGTGTGCCCATGCCTCAGTGCTGGGGGACAGAAAGAAAAAGAAAAGGTTGAGATGAGTACCATTGATATAAAAAGTTTTGGGGCACAGAAAGCAATGACCCCCTTGATTATATTGAGCTGAATTTTCATTCAAGAGTGAAGGAAATGAAAAGATTTTTTTCATGTGTTAGAAGGCTCAGAAAATACACTGCAAGTAATAATAACAAATAATGATCATCGTTTAACTAGCAAACACAGCATTTCTTCCATGTCAAGCATTGTTCTAAATACCATCCATATTTCCACTCATCTAATGGCCAACAAATCTCTGACAGGTACTATTTTTATTGTTACTGGAGAACTCAGAAAATAAGCCATATATAACACCAACAAGAGCAAATATTTACATGGCACTACTATTATGAGTGCTTTACATTAGTAACTTATTTATTCCTTATGCCAACCTATAAGGTCCATACTATGACTATCTCTGCTTTGCAGAGTGTGCCTTTCAAGTTCATGCAGTTGGTAAGTGGTAGAGAGCTAGGATTTGAACCCAAGCACTATGAACACTATCTACAAGCTCAGCCACAGGCCCTTTTTTGGAATAATTACTTTAAGTAATCAAAAGCAAACTAAAATTAAGAACTGAAGAAGGGAAAAGCCATGGGATAAAATGGTCATAACTAATTTATGTCCTGTGAGTGAAGGCTGTGGAGGCAGGCTTCATTATTTTAAATCCTACTACCTTTGCCTGCCTTGCCAGCTCTGTGACCTGAGGTAGGTTACTTAACCTTTATGTGTCTCAGTTTTCTAATTTATAAGAAGAGGGATAGCAAAATTATTTACCTCATTGGTTGTTGTCGGGATTAAATGTGATAATGTGTGTAGAATGCTTGTATGGATGCTTGAGAATATATGTGCTAAATAGTACTGTTATTATTTTATTCTTCTTACATCTCCCAACCATGAATAATTGAGATGAATTGGTAAAAGTGAAAAGGGGACTGGCGAAATCTCTCTTGAAGAATTGACAGAAGTGGCTTAATCCCTTTTGAAATGGCCCTCGGCATCCCTGCAATGGATCTTGAGCAATACAGCTCTTAGCCCAGACAAAAGGGGCCTCTGCCCAGGTCTAACATGTGAGAGGGCACCATGTATTACACATAAAGTAAGGCCATTAAAAACACATGGGTGCCGCCACCACTTGGGGATGCTAAACTCATTCTCACGAATAAACACAATTTAGGCCCCAGAGAAGCACGTCTCTAAAATCTGCTTAATGTCTTCAAAACAAATGTCAACTGTTCAAATGAAATGAAGATGTGTAGGGTGAGTCACCATCGATATTGGAGATCACACTACGGAGTCCAAGGAGTAATTTAAGGAGTGGGAATGCTTGGGTCAGTGAAAAATGTCTTAACTTGTCAAATTCTTCCTCTTAATTAGCATCAATGAAATAGACTCTTCTATGATGAAGTTTCTCAGTAGCACCGTGAGTCTATTTTCTTGCTTCACTTCTTGTTCCAGTTATGGTTCCAGAAGTACTCATAAACTGGTGCAATATTTGAAACAGTTGCACAAGGCTATGGAAATTATGCAGTATTAAATAATTCACATTACTCAAATGTTTATGTATGTAGGTATAAACTTAAAATGCACAAAGCATGTAAAGAATATTGATAAAAAAGAGATGATAAAAATTGTAATATAAGCAATGGCTACACATATGGTGAAATTAAAAACATTTTGTAATATTTTCTATAATAATAACAATTTATCACATAGGACTCTATTATACTGTCTGAACAGTTATGCATATCTTATTAATTTCTAAATCTATTGTATTAATAATTTGAAAATTCCTGTTGCTAATGTCTCATCAGAACATATTTTTTTTCAAACTAGAACTAACAAAAGCCTACTTAAAAACAACAATGACTCAAGTCAGATTGTCTAATTTGGCATTACTGTCAATAAAACATAAATATTGTGAAATTTTCTTTACAGCAACAGTATTAGTGTTCTACTGAAGTTAAAGCAAGCAAGAAGAATTTTATGGGACAAATATACAATCATTTAAAAATTATATATGTCTTTATTTTATTTCTCATTCAAACATCAGTGGTCTACCAACAGATATACATGATAAAAATTAACTCAGTCGTTTTTGTATTTTGCCACACTTCAGTTATATAAAAATTATAGCTTAACGCGTATTTTAAATATTTTTTTATCATTATGAAGATGAATTTGTCACGGTAGGCAAACAGAGTATATTTTAGCTAAGTGCTTGCTAACTTGCTTTCTAGTTTTAAAGTAACAGGCTGTATGGGCTCCCTTATGTACCGTTGCTCTGAGTCCTGCAGATGTGGGGGTGAGTCTGAGGTCAAGACCCAGGATGCTGAGTTGAGAAATTAAATGTGCATTTTCTTAAGAATGAAAGTTCCTTGTACATCTAAACAGAACATCTTTTTCATTCAATACATTTGCTCATTTATTGAACGAACATTAAAGCTCCATGCTGAAGATAAGGCAACAAGAACCAGTGGGAAGGGAGGCACCTGGCAGGGCTGGGGCAGGGACATGCACAGATGTCACTTCTTCCAGGAAGCTTTCCCTGACCATAGCTAAGCCTTCTGTGGATTCTTCTTTCCATTGTCCCTATTTCCATGGAGCAGATTAGGACAATGGGAAGATCCTTGGACCTGCGGGAAAATCTCGTTTTGAATCTTGATTCTGTCATTTATTGCTTATGAAGTCTTGGACAAGTTAATCACTCAGACTTACTGAACTTCAACTTCCATGCCAATAATGTGAAATTAAAGGGACTTAACCTAGAAAATGCAGTATTGTTGCATGGATGTATACATACAAAGAGGAGACACATGCAAGATAAAGAGCCCAAGAAAGGCCTCAGTAAAGAGAAGTACTCTTCAGATTGCAACGAGCTCTACAAATGTGGGATGGTGACATCCTTAGGTTCCGGTTCTGCTTTTCCCAAGACTTTCTCTGCCTATCACAGTTAATCCCAGAGCTGTCTGACCTCTTGTCCTTCATGCGATTAACATGGCAAACTAAGAAATTTAGAGTGCCATGAAATTATACAACCTCTTCCTTTGATAGGCAATTTTCTACATAACACTTTAATAAAGTATATAGCTGTGCTAATTGGTTATATGTCAACTTTTATTTTTTTTTTCTTTTAAGGAGAATTTCTCACCAAACGGTAGTAGTGAGGGAGAAAGGAAGAGAAAAAGGCACTGCGTGAGTCTCATTTTCTTAGTTTCTAAATTGGGTAATTCTAACACCTTCCAGGGATATAATCAAAATTTGTGTTTGGAAAAAGGCCATAATGATCAAATAAAACACATTTTATAAAATTAAGGGGAGGGGAAATCAAATGTACAGTGTGATAGCTCAGCAGTTATTACTACCTTTGTAAACCTGAAGCTGTTCTGAGTGATTTGTGCATGTTTAGTGAGTCTGCCCATATGTGTTAGTACAGAGAGGCTGGGGTATATTGTGGTAACCAATAACCCCCAAATATCAGTGGCTTAAAAACAACAGAGGTTTACTTTTTGCTACATAGGTTTATTTTCTTCTCCAGGACCCAGGTGACAGAATACCTGTTATTTGGAAGATTGCTCGTCTCCATGGAAGAGGGAGAGAGAACTCTGCAGGGTCTCCCGTTGCCTAAAGCAAGTGAAATGCTCTGACTGGAAGTATCACACATCATCCCTTCTCACAACACACTGGCCAGGAATGGGCACCTGGCTCCACCCCACAAAAGAGCCAGAGAATAGAATCCTACCAGGGGCCAGAAATATTTAGTGAGCATTTAAAACGACTAGTGTGACATTACTACTTGCATGAGGTGGTCATGTGAGTCCTTATAGTCAACCCAGCCTTGACCAAGGAGGCCAGTGGTGCACTTGGTGAGATTATTGGTCACAGTTTGCCTTCCCTCATGCCTCTTCCTCAATCTGTCCTAATAGAGCCTTTCATTTCTTTATCAGAATTAATACTTATGCTAATTCCAAATAATTTGATATTCATTTAAAAAATGCAAGTAAACGTTAAGTATACTCTAACTTTAGTGTGCTCACCTGATGGTTTGGGAGAGCTGGTTGCTGCAGGGCTCTGGAGGGTGGAAACATTGTTCATTGAAAGACTAAAGCCCCTGTCCAGGATGTCTGAAGGTAAGTCGTCCGCTTCAACATATTGCCCAGGTGCGTCCTGACCACTGGTGTGGGCATGTATAGGGCTCGGCACCATGTAGGGCTCTACAGTTGCAAGGCGTCCAGTGGTCCTGGGATTTGCTCTTGTCCATTTGAAGGAATAGGCCCCCGTGGCCTGAGGTTTCGGGTGATTCCTGCACAAAATGACATGGGTGAATACGTTTTCTGGTCCCCAGGACAAACAGAATCCTGTTTTCTCTTTTGATAGAGAAACTAAGACATCTTTTCTCATGAACATTTAAAAATGCTTTCCATTATAAAAGCATCTTAGAAAAATATATTCTAGGTTGTTTTCTAATTATACATAATCACTCCCAGTTCTGCTATGTTGGTTAAAAGTCAAAACAGCTTGTATTTGAATACAGCTATACACATTCAACATTCAAAAGCTGTTTTCATCATGATAATTAGACATTAAATTGTGATTTATATTGTTAAATACTGATTTGGAGTTAACAAAGTAACAGTCTGGAATTTTAGAAGAATTTTATGATATTATGTTATAGTGAAGTATGCCCATAATATATTACATTGTCTTATTATTTCCAAAATTTAATGGATCATTTCAACTTGTTTAAATTTTTTTTTTATTGATTTCAGAGAGGAAGGGAGAGGGAGAGATAGAGACAACAATGATGATTGGCTGCCTCCTGCACGCCCCACACTGGGGATCAAACCTGCAACCCGGGCATATGCCCTGACTGGGAATCGAACCATGACCTCCTGGTTGACAGGTCGATGCTCAACCACTGAGGCACACCGGCTGGGCTCAACTTGCATTTTCAAATATTTTGAATAGGTAAGATGTATATGTAGTACAAATACGCTACCAAAGGATTTTTTAGTGAAAAGTAAGTATCCCTCCTATGCCTGTCTCCTAAACCTTGAATTTTTCCTCAGAGGTAACCACTGATGTCGGTTTATTGTGCTTCCTTCCAAAGCTATTCTATTGAATTTTCAAATGCGTGTGTGCGTGCGTGTGCTTGGTTATTTGTTTGCTTTTACACTTTGTTTTTCACTTAGTATGCCTGGAGAAGATTTCATATCACTGTATACAGAGCTGCTTTATTCACTTGACAACTACATAGCATTCTATTGTATTGATACATCATAATTTATTTAACTGATTCTCTATCAATGGACATTTATGTTGACTCAAATATTTGCTGTATGGACAATCCCAGAAATGATATTTTATATTTAAGTCTTCCTATATATGTGTGACTTGACTGTAGGACATAATTCTACAGGTGGAATTGCTAGATCAAAAGCAGGTATTCTTAGGAGAAATGTCATGAGCATGAATTAAATTTTAAACTGGCAGCACAAATTTGAAAAAGTTTTTCACCACAGTGAAATATTTGTTCACTCTATTGTCCAGCTCTTGCCTAACAGTCAAATAAGACATGGATCCAGACCTCAACGGACTTAAGTACAGTCAATTAAATGGCAACTGTTTTAAAATGATGTATCTTGAAAAGCATTCTCACATTATCTTCGAAAGACTTATCAGCCATAAAATTGAATCTAAATGTACCTATGTACATGTCTGGACTATGAAAATTCCTTAACTGTAAAACTATTATAACATTTCTCTTTTAAAATGCATTTTCAAATAATGTTCTGGTAAAAATGTCATCAGCAATAATGCCATCAAACCTGTTTGGGAATTTCATAAACATTTGACAAAGTCAAAACAGTAATGTGCTTTTTGAAGTCTCTTTAACTAGAAAATTTGCTGCTCCCAAGAAGATGCCTGGACTCTCTGGAAAACCTTGTGTGGTTGGGGATTAGTAAAGAAGGCCCAAGTAACTTCATGGGAAAATGTCTCAATCCATTTCCTAGACAGGAAAGGGTGTGGCTTCCCACAGCAGCGCGAGAAGGGTTAACTATCTTTCCTGATTATTTCATATCACTTGTATAAGATTGCTAAATGTCAGAAGTGTTTATTTTTTTGCTAACAGTATAAAACTGAACATACTGTGAGACAGAAGGTAGCAGGTGCCTTGGCTCTAAACTATCAAGTCTGTGGGCATTCTGTTATAACAGGTGCTCCAAAAAACTTGAACAGATTTTAACAAGAACTATATGGGCTTTTTAATTAGCCTGCTTATTCAGCATGTGCAGAAAGCATTAGGTATATGTTTAAAACATCAGAGGGTCTAAAAAGCAAATGCTTCGTATAGTCTCTCCCTCTTTCTGGCTTCTCCTTGCTTTCTGCTATTACATTTAATGTATGTATTTATTGTATCCCAGAACATACCCCAGGCCAAAGCAGGGGCATCACAAAGAACAGCCACAGATAATAGTAACAGACTAGGACATCCAGGAAACGGTTCTGAGTGTTACACAGATACTCTGTACACTTTTAATAGAACTCAAGTTTGAGACATTAAGAGGCAGCCAGACTCTCTCTGGAATAGCTTCTTTAAAAAATTCATGCCTCATAAATTGGCTGTTACCAGGACTTTTCATCAATCTCTACAGTACAGAAAGGGGAGCTGTCACTTGGGATTCATGTCTAGGACTTTAGGGATAAATGATGACAAAACAAAATCAGTTCTATCTATATTTTAGTTACTTTTCTAGGTCATTATGCTAACATAGATATGAATTTGAGACTACCTATCTTCTTTTGTTTTTGTTTGCTAATGTTACATTTGATCTTTGTGATCCCACTTTGCAGCACTATTAGTTCATTTATCCAACAAATATTTACTGAAAATCTATTATTGCAAGTGTGTGTGGGCACATATGTAAAACACAGAGGAATAAAACAGAATTCCCATCCTTAAGGTACTTAAAATCCATCTTACCTAATAATAGACAAACATGTAAATTGACCGTCCCTCCACTATGTTCACCAGCCAATCAGGAGAGTATGCAAATTAATCCAACAAAGATGGCGGCAATTTGCATACGTAGGCTGAAGTGGCGGAGTGAAGACTGAAGGCTCCGGCTGGAGCAGTGATGGCTGAAGGCTCTGGCCGGAGCAAAGGCCTAGGTCCCGGGTGCCAGAGGAAAACCGGTGCCGGCAGCCAGGGGAAGGGAAGGCCTATTGCACGAATCTCTTCGTGCAATGGGCCTTTGGTATCAACACTAATAAAAGAGAAAAATGGTAATTGGCGTACGAGCTACCCTTTTCATTGGCTAATCAGGGCTATATGCAAATTAACTGCCAACTAAGATTGGCAGTTAACTGCCAACAAGATGGCGGTTAATTTGCATATGTAGGCACAATGCAGGGAGGCGAAAGGGAAAGCAGGAAGAAGCCCCCTGCCACTGACAGTGATCAGAAACCCAGGAGGGAGCTAAGAGCTGGGGGGCAGGGCAAAGGCGGCCCTGGGGCCGCCTTTGCCCTCCCCCCCAGCCATGATCGGAGAATCAGGTGCCTTTTCCGCCCTGGCCAGTGATAGCAGGAAGTAGGGGTGGAGCCAGCGATGGGAGCTGGACACGGTTGAAGCTGGCAGTCCCGGGAGCTAGGGGTCCCTTGCCTGGGCCTAAAGCGAAGCCCACGATCGCGTGGCCGCTGCAGCTGTGGGTCCCCGCTGCCCGGGCGGACGCCTAGGCCAGAGGCATCAGGCCTGGGCTGGGGGCCGATCCTGCAATTGGAGGGTGATGGGGGTCAATGCCTGAGGGCTCCCAGTATGTGAGAGGGGGCAGGCTGGGCTGAGGGACACTCCCCTCCACACACACCCAGTGCACGAATTTCGTGCACCGGGCCCCTAGTAATTTATAAAGCAGAATGTGTTTGACACCCTAATGGTGTATGGGGATTATAAAGAAGGGGAGATTTACATTTGGTAAACTGGAAAAGTTTCACTGAAAAGGGTGACATTTTTTATTGTGGCCTTGAAAGTTGGGTAGAATTTTGAAGTCATAATAGGAACTAGCATTTGGGGTGAGCCTACATTCCAGGCACAAATAAAAGCACAGGATGGATCAGAGAGTCGTTGGTTATAATTGTTGCTTATGTTACTATGATCAGTGTTTTAGTTTTAGAGACACAGGTGTAAGTTATAGATTTGTTTTAAATTAAGCAAATGAAAGTTGCCAATTACTGATTGTTCACAGTGGGCCCAGGCCAGGGGCTTTTCCCATTTTGCCTTCCTTTTTGTTTGTGACAACCCTCTGAGAGGTATTCTCACACCTGTTTTATGCATGAGCATGTGTTCAAGAACTTATTCAAGGTCATGTGATAGCAAGTGGTAGAGTCAGGATTGGACTGAAGCACATCTGGTGTCTACGTGCACACATTTTAAAACTAGAAGGAACCTTCTGGGTCCTTCTTGTGGCTGCAATTCATGCATTTTATAGGGTAATCATTTCTTGGGGCGTGTACTACTCAGGTTCTTCAGAGAAACAGAACCAACGGGATAGAGAGCTAGTATAAGAGGAGACTTAGTATATGAATTGGCCCGGGTGACCATGGAGGCCGAGGAGTCCCACTGTCTGCTGTCTGCACGCTGGACACAGGAGAGCCAGTGGTGTAGTTCCATCCTGAGAACCGGGAACGCTGATGTATGGTGCACGCGGCCTCAGAAGATGCACGTCCCGCTGTATCACTCACCCTTCTGCTTTTGGTTCTATTCTGACCCTTAACAGGTTGCATCATGCCCACCTGCACTGGTGAGGGCATCTTCTTCACTCAGTCTGTGGCTTCAAATGCTAATTTCTTCCAGAAACACCCTCACAGATACACCCCAAATAATGTCTTACCAGCTATCTGGGGGTTTTCCTTAGCCTAGTCAAGCTGACACAGAAAATTAATCATCACTGGGGGCAAAAAGTACTCTTTACATATAAAGTGCAGGTGTACACACAGTACATACACAATATGCAGTGTAACTGTGGTATTAACATTTTATGATGGAGGGTGATTGGGAAAAAAACCACTCTTTTATTTCCCAATCACCCTGAGGGGGTGATAATGATCAAAGGTTGAGCAACACTGTTCTAACTCAATATCCATCATTGTTCAGGGAACAGATGAGGAAAGCCAGAGTGAAAATGGCTGCCTGCCTGGTCACACAGCTAGTCAGTGGCGTATATGCAAGCGTTTACTTTTTTAAAAATCCACCTTTTTTTTTTTAGGGACCAAAAGACACAAGGACCATTTATAATGTGGCCAAGCTCAACAATCTTCTTAGAATGTCTTCATCTTAAACCTGATTTCTTTCTGGGTTTGTAGGTGGGCTTATTCATGCTGTCCTCTCACCCTTTAGCTAAACATAACGAACTTCTGACTTCTCCGAGGTCAACAACAAGGAGTGAGCTGGCCCTGGGGTTCAGTCTTGACCCTTGGATGTATATTGTTGAAGCTGATGCCTTTTGGGGGTACTGATGAGCTGTCCACTCACGTATAGTAGGTGCTCCTAACTCCTTATGAAAGCAGCTGCAGGAAGAGTAGGGCTCAGTAGGACTGAGAACCGTTTGTCTTGAAAGTATCTAAGTACTGTATTAAACTCATTTCACACAGAAACGAGTGGCACTGACTCATGTGCTGGCTGTTGGACATCTGCTCATGATGCTAAAAGTGGTTTGAAGAAAGGTCAGGCCCTCACAATGCTCTTATCTTGGGGTTGGGTGCTCTAGTGGGGTTCAAATTCTGTTACTGTTAATGTGCTGAAAAGCAGCACCTGCAGCTTGTTGAGGTCACACAAGGGGTTTATCAGTTAGGATTAAGCATTATGTGGCCCTTCAGCAGTTTTGCTTACACTCTGCCTATACATCAACACACAATTTATTAAGCTTGTTGAAGATAAAAGAGGTGTTTTTTTAAACCTACTAACATAAATAATTCTATTACGTTTAATTTTTGTATATGTGATACCTTCCTGTATCTCTCCACCCCCATAAGAATACAGTGAAATGTTTTCTTCTCACAATCTGCTTCTTCAATGAACCAGTTATTACTTTTTTTGGGGGGTATCCTCCTAGAGTTTCTTTATGTTTATAAAGTGAGAATGTACACATGCTTTTCTGTAACTATTAAGTGGCATGTTTTGTACACTTCTGTACTTTCTCCTCCAAGTAATTTATCTTGCTCTATATTGATTCATGGAGAACTTCTTACTTTTTTTTCTTAACAGCTTTATAATATTTAATTATATGGTGGCACTGTATTCTTTTTGATTGACTTTTAGGTTGCTTGTCATTTTGTGCAATTAAAAGTAATTCTGCAATTGATAACATTTAATATATGTCATATTAAATGTGTTTAAGCATACCTGTAAGCTACATTACCTGACATGACATTTGCTGGGCCCTGGAGTATGTGTGATGTTGATAGTTTTGTTGACAAAATTGTCCTTTTTAGGAAGCATGCCCCAATTTAAACATATGCTAGAAATGTTATGAGTGTCTGTTTCTTCATAACCTTGTCAAGAGTATGTCAACAAAGTTTTTAAAAAATTTTGCCAATGTGAGAGATAAAAATATCTCAATGTAGTTTAATTTTCATTGGTCTAAGTTTTAGTGAAGTTGGGTTTCTTTTCATTTGTGTATGAATAGGGTTCAGAATATATTACTTATCTGATCACATTCCTTGTCATACTCAGTTGTTGATTTTTTTCTTATTAATTTCTTAGAGCTCTTTTTAAAAAATATATATTTTTACTGATTTCAGAGAGGAAGGCAGAAGGAGAGAGAGAGAGAGAGAGAGAGAGAGAGAAACATCAATGATGAGAGAGAATTATTGATCGGCTGCCTCCCACATGCCCTCTACTGGGGATTGAGCTTGCAAACTGGGCACATGCCCTTGACTGAAATCGAGCCCAGGACCCTTCAGTCCGCAGGCTGACACTCTATCCATTGAGTCAAACCAGCGAGGGCTAAAGCTCTTTATTTATTACAATGAGTCTCTGATATGAGGTTACAGATTTGCCCCCCATTTGATGTCAATGATATTTAACGTTGAATAATTAAACATATTTTATTTTATAATTTTATGAACATATAATGAATTAACATTGTTGAAAAAGATTGTTTAACATAATTCATCACACACTAATTTCAATTATTAAAAACAAACACGTATGGCACTTACAACAATGATTACATCTATGAGAGAATTACAGCATCCCATTTAGCATTACTCTATTTGCCTTGTTTCAGAGGAAGCAGTCTGCTCAGAGCACCAGCTACTTGTGCTAGGGTAGAGGTAGTTTTGTCATATATTTGGCAAATGCTCTTTACCAAATAAATGAAAGATCTAGGGGAGTCCACCTTTGTAAGTCTGATCTTTATAATTAATTGCCAATTGATCAAGAAACATGAGAAGTTTATGTTCAGAGCTTGAAAAAAAGTATCTAGTATTTGAAAATATTTATTTATTGTGTTTAAAACTCCTCATAGTAGTTACTAGAATAGAAAGGATTTTCGTTCTTGGCTGGTAGCTCAAGGGCTCAGCTAAAACATAGGGGCTGGCACAAGTTTCCCTGGTTTATCTTTATATATTACATTGAGCTATATGAAATCGCCATTTTATAGGTCAAAAATGTTTGCCTTTCAGCAATTTTATATGGTTCAAACTATATCTGAAAGCCTGATATAATTTGAGAGGATTTAGCTCTCATAGCAAGAGGCTCAAAGCTGCCGAAGCCGGTTTGGCTCAGTGGATAGAGCGTCGGCCTGCGGACTGAAAGGTCCCAGGTTCGATTCCGGTCAAGGTCATGTGCCTGGGTTGCGGGCACATCCCCAGTGGGAGATATGCAGGAGGCAGCTGATCGATGTTTCTCTCTCATCGATGTTTCTAACTCTCTGTCTCTCTCCCTTCCTCTCTGTAAAAAATCAATAAAATATATTAAAAAAAAAAAAAGAGGCTCGAAGCTCTGAGCACTCGGGGCAGACTGGAGCTCCTAGCACCCTCGCAGGTCTATTTGCAGGAGGCTGTGGTGTGTTTCAGAGCTCTCCTGCTGGAAGCTAGTGCTGCAGTATTCAGCATGCACCACAAGAGGGCGCATTTCTCTTGGAAATGTGAAGGTCCTGAAGATTTCAGAATAAGTAAAGGCAGAAACAGGCTGGGTTGTACCACCAGGGCAGCAATAAACATTGTACGTGAGGAGGAGGGGCGAGCAATGACTGTGCATTTGGTCATTGTCTAGCCCAGAGGAAACCCCAGCAGTTTTCTATCCAGCAATTGAGGGTTAGCAATGTTGAGAACAGGCAAGCCAAAATGAAGTGAGACCACAGCAATAGCAGGTTCTTCTTTGGTGGCCAAATTGCTAAGTTGGTAGCCAGAATCAGAACATCAAAAATGACAAGCAGAAAGGGTTGAAGGAATATCTCTCACACATTAGAAACAATCAGCTGCTTGGAGAAAGCTCAGGACAGCATTAAATATATGCTGCACTAGTCTGGGGCCCGGCACGTTCCAGCCTGAAATTCTCGGCGCCTTGCTAAACATGCAGTGCACGCTGGCAATAGGCCCCTTTGCACAGATGTTACAGAGGCTCTTACATTAGGCCCATTATGCAAAAAGTATTTTCTTTTGTATCGCCACAGCTGTTAGATCTTTAATCCAAAGACTGTGGAGCCCTTGATTAACAGGAGACTCGTCCTTGGTCTGGCTCTGGAAGTTAGCTCTAAATGAGAGTGACACCAGGCTGCTCCTTTCCTTGTGCAATGCCACATGGCAAACGGGTGCAGAACAAGGGGAGTCCTGCCTTCAGGGATGGCTTTTACAATCACTCTTCAATGGACAAATACCATTGCAACAGCCAAGCCATGAGAACATTAACTGACCCTATAGAAGTTGCTCAACTCCTTATTAGAGCCATTCTTGTTAGAAAACTAAGAAACAACCCGGCTGGCTGGTATGGCACAGTGGTTGAGTGTTGACCCATAAACCAAGAGGTCACCAGTTCAATTCCCGGTCAGGGCACATGCCTAGGTTTTAGGCTTGAGCCCCAGTAGGGGGTATGCAGGAGGCAGCTGGTCAATGTTTCTCTCTCTCATCCATGTTTCTATCTCTCTATATCTCTTCCTTACTCTCTAAAATCAACAAAAACATATTTTAAAAAAACCTGAGAAACAAAATAAGAGATAATTTATAGGACAAATTACGACATATTCTCTGACATTCTGATTGATGGTAGTCCTGTCCAGCCTTCACCGCCCAGCATCTGAGGCTAATTAGAATTCAAGGTTCTTGTGAAATAAAATTAGAACATAGTTAAAAATACTATGTTTAGGTTTTATGGAAGCTATGGACTAAATTGTGTTCCCTCAAAATTCAAAATGTTGAAACCATAATCCCCAATGTTTTTGGAGATAGGGCCTTTAAGAGGTAATTAAAATTAAATGAGGTCATATAGGTGGGGTCCTACTCTGTTTGGATTGCTTGTCTTATAAAAAGAGGAAAAGGGAGAGAGATCTGTGAATGCAGAAGAAGAGATCACGTGGACACACAAGCCACCTGTTCCCAAGGGGAGAGCTCTCACTAGACATCAGTCCTGCTAGTACCTTCCTCTTGGACTTTCAGCCTCCGGAATTGTGATAAAATAAATTTCTATTGTTTTTTGTTTTTAAAGAATTCAGGGTTCTTAGATTCAGCTCATGAATGGGTATAATTTGATCGTGAGATAATGAACAGGTAGTGATGTTTTCCTGTACTCCTCTTCTCTCAAATCCCTGCACAGATATCCAAGCTAACTGGGGACTTTTGGGCGGTGGTTTTTTGGGGATTCTCAGCTCCAAAATATGCTGTTGTGTTTTTCATTTGTTATCCTGAGACAAACATGGCTGTTCAAAGAATGAGCTCCCACTTGTTATTGTGGATAGGCATGAAAATGGATGTCTGATCCACTGCAGCGAACGCAAGCTGCCGTATCTCATGCTAACAGGAAACAATTTACCAGGAACAGTGGTGCAGGATTAGGATTCTCAGTGCATTTCAAGTGAACTACCGTGTCTATGGTTTTCAAGAAGAAAAGAAAATGGCAAAAAAGCAACAACAAAGAAACGACCAATCCAAAGCCAGGAAATATAAGAAGAGGATAGTGGGCCAAACTTTGGTAAAAGTCACATAATTCCCTTCTGAGATAATGGCTGGCTAGACTTTCCCGTTTCACTTCCAAACCAGAAAGATTTTGCAGGTGCGTTGTGCAGGAGGCATTGTCAATTGTCCTTGGGGCTATTCTGAGTTCTTGTAGCCCAGTGATGAGTAATAATGCAGGCAGTGGGTCTTGCATATTTTGTGTGTATGCTCTATAAAACCACATGTGCAGGGGACTATTTTAATGTTTGACATGTCTTTTATAAATGTGTTTTAAACTGATGAATTAAAGGGGATAGCTCTTAGGGAACTCTACTACATATAGATTATGAAGTGCATCATAGAACATAGATACAGTAAACATGAATTGAGATGTAGATGGAAAAAGATGGTCTCTGCTGAGAAAAAGTCTGTGTGTGTGTGTCTGTGTGTGTGTGTGTCGGGGGGGGATAGCTGGTGCCTTCTTCCAACTCAGACCCCTTGAAATATGAGCTGTGGCTTCCCTCTCCCCACAAGCCCACTTTAATCCTTAGACCAAAGCAAAGGAATAAAGATAAGAATTGGGAGAAGTGGGAGGGAGAATTTATTAGGGTACAGAGAGGGCAGGGTGAAGGAGAGACACTTTGGGGTATCCAGAGGCATGGATTGTAACCCTTTCTGGGAGATTATCTGACTACGTCTGTGTATGATGCTCTTCTGAGCAAAGGGGAAGAGCCATTGCTTGTAGAGTACTAGTGAGTTAGAGTCCAGGTGGTTTGAGTCGACAGGTGCTTTACGTCCAGGTAATTCAGCCCTCACCTGCAGGCAGGACTTGCAGACTTGCTGTCAGCGCTCACCACTGAAAGGAAAACAGAACATCTGGGCTGGCTATTTGTTTTTCTTATCTTGCTCCTACCTTTCACAGTGACCTTTTGTTCTAGTTCCCTTGTGATGGAAACAAGTTTTAGTTCAGGGCATTTTTCTGTAGCGATTTGTCTTTCACAGGAATGTGGGCCTTCTTACAAGGAAATCAAGGGTTCAAAAATTCTCAGGTCTTGAGGAGGATAAGCCATCTGTGTCATTATATGCATTTCCCATGAAGACTTGGAGGAAAGGGGAGATGGGTGTTCTGCCTAATCATATCACTCATTGTTAGATAACCATCAGACTCAAAATCATGTTAATTTTCTAGACAGGCTGTGGGGAGCTGGAGGCAGCTCAGACTGTTCAGTGGATGTTCGTTCATTTTGTCGGGGAGTTTATAATCCTATCTTGGATACTAATGAAGAATATGGAGGCCCTGGGTAGAATTGGGATACAGACCTTAGGTGACTGTAAATGCATCCTTTTATCTCTAAGTAAATTCTAAAGCCTAAAAGTGAATCATGTTCCACAGCGGAACTGCCCTTAATAGAACTCTTACCAGAGCAATGGTCAGGCTAGTGGGGTTCCTGGCCATGAATCCACATCACTGACACTGTGTTCATCTGTCAGGGTCAGATCCTAAAAGCAGGATGCGACATTGTGTTCTAGCCTCACAGCCACGCATGCACATTGATGGCTGAGGTAGAGAGGCCTCTTGTACATTCAAGAGGGCCCTACTTTCTGTATCTTTTCCAAACATTCCCCATATTTATTCAGGAAGTTGCTTTGCATTTGCATTAAGTCAATTTTTAGCATCCTTCTACTATCTATTTTCTAAGTGTGTTGGGATTCTGACCTGGCACTAAGTTCCTGCCTCAAGAAAAGGAGGTCCTACAGAAAAATTGAGTTCCCATAAATTTTCTGATGATGATGATGATGATGATATGTTTCCATGAACACCCACTTCTTCTATCAAAGCTGTAGTCAGACTGAGGGCACTAGAGATGCATTGGAGCATGAGGATGCTTTCTAGTCTCCTAGGAACCAGACCTGGAAAACAAAGACTGTTTGTTTCTCTAAGACCTAGAGAGTTCTAGAAGGAATCTGAACTAAAAAACTCCCAGGTCACCTTCTCCGACAAATCCTAGCACTGCCTCTGCCTGGAGCGCTTCCTTCTTCATGGCCAGTGTCTGAGCTCTAACCTCTGTCTTCCCAATGTCACTCTAACACATGTTGTACATGACTTGACTCACTCCAGGCAATTACTTGTCTCAAACTGTGTCTGACTTTTTCTGACCTGTGCCAAACCGCAGTGCCATCGACAGCCAGCCTGGGTCACTGTCTATCCATTGCCTGCCTCAGGCAGGGCTAGCACTTTGCTCCCCTAAAGCATGCTTCTGTTTCTTTTGCTATGGTACAGACACACATTCTTCAATGTTAGGAAAGCTGATATTTGAAAATCAAAACCTAAAGTTGGATGGCCTAGGTCAGTGGTTGGCAAACTCATTAGTCAACAGAGCCAAATATCAACAGTACAATGATTGAAATTTGTTTTGAGAGCCAAATTTTTTAAACTTAAACTATATAGGTAGGTACAATGTTATTAACTTAATTAGGGTACTCCTAAGGCTTAGGAAGAGCCACACTCAAGAGGCCAAAGAGCCGCATGTGGCTCGCGAGCCGCAGTTTGCCGGCCACGGTAGGTAGTACTCTTTGTCCTAGATGGGAACAAAAAGCCTAGCTGAGAACTCAAGGCATGCAGCAGCAGCCTGGCCTTGCACGTTGGGATGGCAGATGGGGTCAGATGGGGTCAGGCTGGGTCACAGCTCAGTGCAGAAGATGGCCAGCTGGAGCAAGGGTCCTAGCAGCCTCAGGGGATTCCTAGGAGTTAGGGCTTTATCTGGAGCCGAAGTAGCAGCTGCTCTTTATCCCTGGCTATGCAGGTCTTCTTTGATTTAGCTCGAAGGCCTCCAAGAGCCACCAGGACAGTGTGGTTCCCTTGCAGGAGAAATCCTGGAGTCAAGCGTTCTTGGTTTCTGTGTCTAAACGAGGGTCAAGTCAGCCCTTGGCTGTGTTAAGCTTCTGTGGAGTTTGACTCCACCTCACGTGAAGGCACGCCCCTCCCTCTCCCTGAAGGAGCAACCAGCATTAAGTCCTTACCATGATCCGGGCACGCAGGTGCTTTGCACAGGCCACCTCATTAAATTGGACAACCTTCCTTGAGTATGTGGAATTGTCGCCATTTTATTGTTAAGGAAACCAAAGCTCAGTGAGGCAAAATAACTCACCCCAAATCCCACAGTGAATAAGAAGTGAAGCTCCATTCGAACCCAGGCCTGCTGGCCTCTAAGGCCTGTCAACACTCAGAATCAGAAGAGAAATGCCCACAATGGAATCTTGGTTAGGGGGGATTATTAATATCAAAAAGGATTTTTTTTTCTGGTACACATACATAAAACACACCGGATTTACCTAATAGAACATCTATCAGTGAATTTCAAACATTTCATTTTGGAAAGATCAGGTGTGCCATTCTACAGGAAGTGCCTTATTGCATGATGCGAGCTACAACTTGTTTTCTTGGCAATGCTCCAGGATGTTTTTTCTTCCCTTAATTCCTTTCTGTCTTTTTTTTTTTTTTTGAGTTGCTTTATTCTGTATTCCTCCATCCTACCATCTTAATTAAGCCTTTCAGATATGGTAATAGCTTTTCCTAAATTCTTAAGACTATGCTTTTTTTTTTTTTACCACGACGCTATTTTGTTCCAGAAACAGAGAGATAACCCAACTAATCTTGGTTTCAAGAAGAGGCTTTGAAATACTGGAAAACAAAAGCAGCAACTCCAAAACAACGCCACCACAAACTCCTCCCCTCCCCGAGTACTTCACAGCAGCCTCCTTCTCCACGGCCTTGCTGGCCGGAGCCAGGGCTGGCCCCCCTTCTGCAGAGACCCTGATCGCATTAAAGCCCATTAATGATCCATTTGTTTCTTCTCCTCCTGCTACCACAAAAGAAAATGCATTATTCATCGATAACCTTTCTCCCCTCTCCTTTTGTGACTTACCGATGCTGAGGGCTGAGTTTCATGTTGTCCCACAGACGGCGATGTTGGCTCTTTTAGTGGCTCTGCTGTGAAATGACTCCATTGTCATCACATATTAACAGGGCTCGGGGCTACATCTGGGGAGCAGATCTTCCTTTCTCTTAGATCTCCAGCTGCCTCTAAATGGCTCTCAACTGACCCACTTCAGCATAAAAGCTGGCAAACCTCTCTTCTGTTTACTTAGGGATATGCTACTTGCCTCTTGTTTACCTAACAGATATTGTATCACATACTGAATCCTCCTTTGGGATAAAGGGGTCGTGAGCACATCTTTTCTCATCCTCCCTTTGATCATCAGCATCCACAAAGGAAAGCCAAGCCCTAATGCTACAACCATCCATTCCATGGGTTGGGCCTATTCTACAGTATTTCAGGACCAGAGTCCTTTTGGAACAAAACTCAGTGATTTTTTTTTTTGTACCGATAAAACCTTGTTTTAAATGGTTGCTGCATCTTCTGTGGAAACACAGGTGGCTTTTTATATTTAAACTAGAGGCCTGATGCACAAAATTCATGCAAGAGTAGGCCCTCGCAGCCCCAGCTTCGTCCGGAAGGTCATTTGGAGAATTGCTCTGCTGTTCAGCCATTCGGTCAATTTGCATACTATACTTTTATTATTATAGATGAGTAAAAATTAAATTTCAGTTACACTAGTCCCAGTTCCTTATGTGGCTAGTGGCTATCACATTAAACAGCACAGCGGACGTCCATGATCTCAGAATGTTCCAGCAGATAGCATTGGCCTAGGAATAATAAAAGCTAACATTTTTGAGAACGTGTTATGTGCCAGGCACTGCTCTCAGCATTTTTCAGGTATTAATTCTTTTATTCTGTACAACAAACCTATGAGTTAGGTAGTATTATTTCTCCCAGGTATAGATGAGCAGACATGGACACAGAGAAATTATTTCTATCTGAAAGCACATTGCTAATATGTGGAACGGGCAAGACAAATGTGGGCAGCCTAACCTCAGAGCCCACACTCTGCACCTTCATGTTGAATTGCTTCTTACACTAGATGCTGTAGGAGAGACTGAGCCCCAAACACCTTTGATGCAAAGAAATGCTTTTATTTAAAAAGAATGAAAGATTACTAATCTAGTAACCATCACGTCTCTGTCCTCCCCAACCCCCACCCTACTCTCTGCAGATGGTTGACCTTTCATGGTACAAAAGGAGTGGGGCAGAGCACCTGGCTCACTCAGCCTCTCTCCTCACTACTTGAATGCTGCCCTGCTTCTTCATCAATTTTTGTTCCCTTTCCTCTTGTCTCTTCCCCAGAAAGACAAATTTCTTTACCGGCCTGCTGGATCTCATTCATTCCCTCATGCAGAATCAAGCTGATATGATTCACCCTCTCCCTTTCTCATCAACTTCTGTTTTTCCTTCCTGTGAGATTCTTTGTCTTGGCAGAAAACATACGCAGTTCTTTTTTCCTCGCACTCCTTTACTGAAATAACAATATAACTCCTAGTCCTCTAAGCCTCAACAGGCAGCACCCAGCCAGGAGGTCCTTCAGCACCATTACCTCTCTGTGCACCCCCAGGCTCATGCCCCTCTTGGGGGCTCCCACAGCCTCTGCCTACCATGAAGTCAGTGCTTACCACACTGTGCTCAGCAATGTCTTTAAACTTCTATTTTATCCACTAAATTGTTTACTGCTTAAGAGTGAGGATCAAGTTCTAATTATTCCAGGGTCTCCCCAGCTAGCACAATTGCACAGCGTAGGCGCTAAATAAACTTTGATTAGAATAGAACCACTTAGTCTAAAAATGAAAAAGCAACAAACACCTAAACAGGTCAACTTTATTTTGACCTATGGCTATGGAAAGAGTCTTGAAATGAATCTTGAGAAGGAAACTGTTTATTTGGTTTACATTCTTATCTCCCAAGGGCAAGAATCTCCAGGAGCAAGTAGCAAGTTTATTATTTGATTATTTTGATGCCTGCTCCCAGTATTGTTCAACATAGATTCAAAGTAGTATGCTTTGAAACAAAAAAACACAATGGTATGCTTGTTCCAGTGTTGTCTAATATAATAATGTGTATAGCTCTAATATTATTTAATGTAAGCCAAGGGTAAAAAAGTAAGTTTTGATTTTCAGTCAATATGTCCATTGTAATGCTGAGTTAACTTATTATAATTATTAACAATTTTAATTATTACAATTACTGTAATTATTTAGCTGAGTGCTTACTCCGCTACACAGTGGAGATTTATAGGATGAAAGGTATCTTAGTTGTGCTTATGTATCATTTGATGATTTTCATGTAACCATAAAATGCAGTGAAGTATATTTTTATTAGCATAGATAATAACTATACAAACCTGTATTACAAAAATGCAACAAATAATTTTTAATCTAAGCTGGACTATATTACATCATTTTCTTAACATAGCTCAGGATTCAGACCAGAATAAATCTGGTTTAAAATGCATGCAATTTTCTGCCAGGAGCAAAGAACATTGAGGTTGCATTTCTATTCTCTATGGATCCTGTTCTAATCACAAGTGGAATATTTAATATAATTTAAGAGTAAGAGCTTACTTTGGGGTTATATAAGCCATCTCCAGAACCCCTCAGATTCTAAGACCAGGGATAGTTATTCTAAACAAATGCATTCCTTCTTTGACTTTGACTTCTGTTATTTTATCCTTAAACTTTTTGAAAAACTTATTTTCAGTCCTTATTTATCACCAATTAGTCTTTATCCTTTGCAATTTGGCCTCTTTGTCCATTGAAAAAAAGACCTTCTGAGCATAAATGCAATGTCTGTGTGTTGATGATTTATTTTCTGAAATTTGCAATATTTGGTATTGATGACTCTTCTATGAAATTCTTTCTCCTTTGAATTCTGCTTCAGAATTTGGACTCTCATTACTTCTTTGGTTAAATCACTTCTAATGTCTCAGTCTTCTTTACTAACTTCGATCTTTCTATCACTCATTAATTATGGACATTCTTTAAGCTTCGGATATTTTCTCTCTCCCTTTATGATATACAGGGTGTCCTAAAAATGTATACACACTTTAAAAATTGAGCTGACAGCTCAATTTTGAAAATGAAATGTATTTTAATAAACACTGCCTTTATAATTATTCAAAGTGTGTGTATACGTTTTTGGGGACACCCTGTATTTGTGCTATATTTCTATGACTGTAATTATTTTTTCCATGGAAGGATTTTTGCATTTCTATTCTAATCATGTCCTTTCTTGGCATCTCTACTTTATGTCCTACTGATTCTTAAAACTTCATACTTGTAAACTAACTTAATAATTTTTGCTGTTAAACATGTTCCTCCTCCTGACTTTCCAAATACTCCCAATGGCATCGCTATTTCACATTACCATATTTCAATCTCAGACTCATCTCTGATGCCTCCTATATCTCCAATCCCACATACTCAATGAGTCATTATGTCCTATTGAGTTTTCCTTTGACGTTTCTTCCACTTCTATTCCTTTCACATGCCTTTCACACAGTTGCCTTCCTAATCAAAACCCTGATTTGGCTCTTGGCTGTACTATTGCAATAATCTTTGAGCATCTAGCCTCCCCTGCCTTCTAATACACCCGTCACACTACTGCCAGAGTAATCTTCCCAAACAACTCTGATTATGTCTGATTATGTCTTTTTCTCATTCAAAATATCTTTCGCGACAGCACCATGCCTATTTAATAAATTCCATATCATTTGCTTGACAGTCAAGCACCACATCTAACAATTTGCATTTTTATCTCCCATTGTTCTTTGGCATATTCGCTGAATTTCTTGTTGTTTCCCCATACACTTTATAGTCATTTACCCCCATACTTCTTTATACATTCTCTTTCTGCTTAAGCTGCCCTTGCCCTGTTCTCTACCTCTTCTCTACCTCCTACTTAATTGAAGTGCTCTCTTTGTAGTGCTCTGTTCGAATGCCACCCACTCCATAAAGCCTTTCCTGACGACTTCAGTCAGGAATGATCTCTCTTGCTTGAACCTCCCACAGCATTCCATCTGGGCCACCCTGAGGCACACTGCCTGATGCTTGTTACCTGAGCACATGTCTTAAATGAGATGGTAGCTCCCTGTGTAGGACTGCATATCTGATTCATCTTCCTATTTCTCAGAACATTTTGCTAAGGGCAGATGCTGAGTCAATGTTTGCTGACTATGGGAAACCCCAAGCTTTTCTTACTGAGCTCCTTTTGTTCAGTAAATTGCATTAGCATCTCCACTGTGAGAACTTCAGCAGGAATAAAAGAAGAAGAAACTAAAAAAACCTGTCTTTTAAATAATGGTGAGAAGCTCTGTGGTATGCTGTCATTTAATTTCTCTTACATTCATTTTGGATGGTAACTGAGTACAGATAATAGATATAGAATTGGAGAGAGGCGAGTGAAATTTTGATCTGGAACTCATCACTAGCTTTTCTGTAATATGCACACAACCTTTCTAATTTCTTAGTTTCTTCTCCAATGACGTTGGCATCACTGTGCTACTACCTCAAAGGAGCCAGAGTGATCATGGAAAATGACCTGGACACTTTAAAGTGTAAAGGCCATGGGGTCATCACTCCAGCTCACTGTGTAATTTTCTCTAAATTTCCATGACACTTCTTAGATACCCCACTAACCTAAACCTGTTGTAATTGAATGGTGTCTCTGAAAAAGTGTCCACTTCTTAATCCTTAAGAACCTAGCAATATTACCCTACATGGTAAAAGAGTGAATATTACATGATATAGCAAAAGATGTGATTAAGAATCTTGAAATGGGAGCTTATCCTGGATTATTCTGTTGGTACCAAATGGAATCATATCTATTTTTACAACACAGACACAGGGAGAAGACATACTCAGAAGAGAAGTTGATGTGAAGATGGAGCGATGCAGCTACAAGCTAAGGAACACTAAGATCTGTAAGTAGCCACCAGAAGCTAGGAGATAGACGTGGAAAGACGTCTACTCCAAAAGCCCTAGCAGGAGTGTAGGCTGACACACTGATTTTGGATTTCTGGTCTCCGGACCTGTGAGAGCATGTTTTTCTATTTTAAGTCACCACATTTGTGGTAATTTGTATGGAAGCTCTAGGGAGCGAATACTCCTGTGCCAGCCTGTGATCCATAATATACTGATGCTTAATATTTGCATCCATGCTTTAAGCTACTTGAGTTGCTTTGAGCTACTTGAGTTGCTTTGAGCTACTTGAGTTGTTGTTAATAATCACCATACTTGAAACTTTTGTATTCAAAGGCTCTACTATGTGTCAGGTACTTGCTCCCAAGGTTTAAAAAAAATGATTAAGATCTTATTCCTGCCTTCCAGAAAGCAAGTGAAGCATAGTCTTTAGGGAGGAAAGAACGTCTCTAAGTAGGGAGGGAGAAGGAAGGCTCCCTGGAGGAGGTGACATTTAAGCTGATTTTTAAAACTTGAATTGGGGTTAACTAGACTGGAGGTTTGGAAGATAAACCAATTTTAAGCAAAGAGGACAGCATGAAGGAGGCCACAGTGGCCAGCACTCGTCATCTATATCACGTGGGAGAAACTGCAGAGCTGCTGAAGAGGTTGGCGGCAGGAGCTGGTGGAAACCAAAGCTGGAAAATTAGAGAGGAGCCAGATCAGAGGGGGCCTCATATGCTAAGGTAAAAGGGAGAAACCAGTGAGCTTTTGTCTTTTAGTTAACCACAAATAGTGGGTGGGATGTTTAACCATATAGTATAGAAATTTTACTACTAAAATTCTGCAGCACATACACACACACACACACACACACACAAAAATATATATATATATATACATTTTGCTGATCTGACAAAAAGGTATAATTTTTATTCATTACACTGATGGCTATTGTTGTATTGGCTGTTGTCATATTTTTAAATTTGGTAATCTAAGGGGAAAGGGGTCAGTGCTCCTGACAAAATAGCCAGGCATCGCATGTTTTAAAAACTGTTGCGGCACACCGGTTGAAAATCGCTGGTATAGTAGGTATTCAGTAGGTATTTTCTGAATAATTTTGTATTAAAATTGAGATAATTTACAATAAAACCTATCAGCATTATTATAAAAAAACTTTCTTACTAAATGGATAGCTGAACTTGTTTATTTATTTATTTATTTTTATCTCTGAGAGTGTGATGAGGATACATATGAAGTAAATAAAATTTACAGGTACATGTTTACAACTACAGGACAATATATTGACTATCTTATGACTTCCTCCTTTTCAGATTGCCTTTATCAGATCCGCAGAGCAACATTCTTCCATGTATGTGTATTAATTGAAAACCTCTTAGTATCAAGACAAAACTTCAAATTGTATTAGGAAAAGCGAGAACTTATTGTTAGAGGAAGCAGGTGTCATTATGGATCTGGTTTATCTACTGCAATGTTTCGGCACTGAGACACAATCCTGCTTTCACTGGGGTAGAGGAGCTGCCCGCACATGGTGTGTTTCTGACTTTCCTGCTGTTAGCACTAGAGTCCCTGGCATCAGGACAGAGGTGAGAACTGCCCTGGCAGGGAACATCCTGCTGACAGACACGAATTAAATCAAGCACTTCCTGGATCAAGTCTGTTAGGACTCTGCACACCTGATCTGTGATGCAAACTGAAATCAACTATGTTGCAAACAGTTATTTGCTAATACCTACTGTCTTGCAGCAGGTTAGAAAATGCCCTACATGTAAAACCTACAAGCGGGGGGAGTGTTTACTGTGCTTTTGTTCTTTGCCAGATACAAAGGAGACACCATTTTAGCTTATGAGGGACTTAACATTTTGCTGGGAAAGAAATGATAAGACACTTAACAAAAAATACATAATTAGATGAAGCATAGGTGACACTTGGAAGTCCCTTAGTTAGTGGAAAGTCCTGTCGGGTAACCAGATTAAAAAGTGAGAGAGGCAGGGCTTGGGTCTGACCCAGCGTTGGAGGTCTGGGTTTGAAGTGGCGTGGCAGGAGGAACGGCTTGAATGGAGGGACAGTGTGGGATTCAGAACAGATGAGCACGCCTATGTACCTAATGGAGACCAGCTTGACCGGGGCAGTGGGTGAATGTATCAGAACAATGGGAAGTTTTGGATACATCAGTTGGGTCCAGAGGGCTCAAGGTTTTGTATTAATTTTCTTTTGCTGCCAGAACAAAGTACCACAGATTCAACAGTTGAAACAACACAAAGGAAGTACCTTACAGTCCTGTAGGCCAGAAGTCCAGGGCTCGACTGGCTTCTCTGCTTTGAGCTCATAGGTGTCGGTGCAGCTGGGCTGTAGGGGAGAGTCACTTGCAGGCTGATTCAGGTTGTTGGCAGCGTTGACTTCCATGTGGTTATACTGGTAGGACTATGGTCCCTGTCTCCTTGCTGGCTTTTTGAGTTTTATTTCCTCAGCCGCTGGAGGCCACCTTCATTCTTTGCCCGTGGTCCCCTTCCTCCATCTTCAAAGCCAACAATGGCAGTTTGAGTTTTTTTCTGACATTTTCTATCACACTTGTGTCTCCCTCTTTTACCGTGTCTCTCTGATTCATCTGCCTTTTCTTTTACTTTTAAGAATCTATGTGATTACAATAGTATAATCCAAGATGATCTCAAAAACTCCCTATTTTAAAGTCAATAGTCTTAATTCTGTTTGCAAAGTTCCTTGTAAAATAATATATTCGAGTTCCAGGGATTGAGTGCCAAAGCTGAGGAGTTTGAATGGCATCCAAAAGATAATTGAGAAACACTGTAGGTCTTTCAACAGAAGAGAGGTATGTGGACACAGGGTAGACTGATGACAGGCACGCCTTCAAACCAGTATTTAACTATTCATGCCTCATTGATTTGCAGGAGCGGCTGAGCAGAACACAGGGAAGGGTGCGGAAGGAGAGCCACTGGTGGCTGTTTTTGGCCTATCTGACTTAGACCCAGGAAATTTTGCTCTGACCCAAACTTGCAAACTCCACTCAGTAAAAGTAAAATCTGATAGCTAAGTGCTCTCACCCTCCCCAGAGGAAAGTTTACCTAATACCTCCAATGGGGGAAGGGCTCATCCTCCTCAAGACCCATGGGGTTTATCACAGTATTTCTTGTAAACATTTGCACGATTTTTCTTGAGAGGAGTTCTAGAATAAATGCTGTCCGTTTCATTATCTTTCCAGTGGTGTGTGCACCCCTTTCATAGATTGCCACCTTAGGCAGCCGTCCCTCTCTGTTCTCCAGCCTCAGTCTGGCTCTGGGGATGTTCACTCATTGATTCACTCATGAGCACCTGTTATGTGCAAGCACTGCTCCAGGTGCTGGGGGTATTGCAGGGAACACACAAAGTCCTTTTTCTCATGCAGCTGACCTTTCAGTGGAAGAAGATCATCAAGAATTAAATAAGTATATACTCAATGATTCAAATAGGTAGAAAATGGTGGAGTTAGGAGGATAGAGAATGATGGGTGAAGTTGTAAGGTGACATTTGAGAGCATGCTTGAAAGAAGTGAGTTTTTAAGTCATGTGGCTATCTGGGATGAGTGTTTTGAGTAGAGGAAATAGCGAGTGCAATGACCCTAAGGTGGGAACATGCTTGGGACATTCCTGGAAAGTAAGTGTCACATGGCTGATGCAGTGAGAGGGAGGGGAGGGGAGTGTAGGAAGCAGGTCAGAGAGGTGTGGGTGGTATTGTAGTGAAGTCGACTGTCACTGGTCTGCACTAAGCCACCTTCTAAAATTGGGCCTGTAAGCTCTTACACAGTCTACGCCAAGATTTTAGCATGATTACTAGACAGAAGGGTTTATTTGTCTTAAGAAATTTGGACCAAAGAACAAAATAGCATATTTCAAGTTCTGGGTATGGATTGCTGTGAAAAATTAACTTGTTATATGCATTTATTGACTATTGTTTATGACATAAACAAAGCTGCTTCTCTTCTATAATAAGAAGAGCTGGTAATATTGTACCTTTCTTACTTCCCACCCTCAACATTATTATACACTAAAGAGCCGGGTATATAATACACTGCCAAGAGGGTAATGAGCAGGATTCAATCACACATTTAAATGAATTAAAAAAATCTGAACCATGTCCAAGCTCTGCCATCTAAGCATCACTTAAGAATCTGTTTGTTCAGTTGAGTTTCTTCTCCGCAGTTGCCAAGCCACTCCAGTTCTGCCAGCTCGACTCTCTGATTGCAAAATAAAGGGTGGCCACTTAACAGAGGATGTGAAAAATAATGAGTTCCGTGAAAAGAACAACATTCCGAGAAATCCTGATAACAGGAAACTGGAGGCTTCCCTCCTGTGCCTGAAGGCAGTTGACTTTGAGGGGTGTTCTCACCTTTCCCACATGTAAGCAGTCTTTGGCGGGAGTGTGTGCTTTTGGAAGATGGGCGCACTTCGCTGCAGCTTACATTCATAAATATTTTTGCAGTATAATAGGTTGTCAAAACAAATCTGTGTTTCCCGTTTGTGTGTGCGTGAGTGTGAGCATGCCTCTTAATCTTTTTGTCCATCTCGAGGTGGAGCACAAATGCTTTTACTCTCCTCCTTGTGGGTTTTTGCTTCCAGTATAGATGTGTGCAGGAGTGAGTGATGAGGTAAGTAGATGCCCATGTGAGCTGTAGGAACAGCTAGCTCCTCTATCTTTATTTCAGTGGTTCTGCATCTTCAATGAAAAACTGGGGCTGTTTTTAAGCATTTTCAATGGAAAACCCCATCTGAAGCTCGGCGTTAACTGTATCAATGAAGTGTGGAGGAACAGTCAAGGTGGTCCTGTCGACAACACGATTGTGCCCGTGGGAATGTAGCACCGTGTTCAGAGCATGGGCATTGTTGCATGGCTTTCGAGTTAGACAGACCTGGGCTCATGTCCACTAGCCTCATTACTTACCCAGTGCGTGACCTTACGTGGGTTCCTTAACATCACTGAGCCTCCATTCTCTATTTTGTAAAATGAGAGAGATAATGCCTGCTTCCAAAGGTGGATGTGAGAATGACGTGAAATAATGTAAATAAAGCGCTTAGGGTAGTGCTTGCACCTGCTAAGCGCTGTAGAAATGGTAGCCATTTTTATTATCATCATTTTTCTTTGGCTCATTTCCGTTTCATGGCACAGCATGTAGACTTGGCATAAAGCAGCCACCTTTCTGGTGCATGAAAATATAGGCCCCTAGAGGATAGCACATCAAACCCTGAATCTCAACTTATACCTTCCTTTGCATTTTTCCACAATATTTTTCTCTCTTCAAGTAAACCTAGGGTAAACATTTTGCTGCTTGATGCCTGAATTGGCCAGCAATTCTAGTTTCCAAGGAGATTGTAAATGGATGTATTTGTGTATGCTGATTTAGAAGAAATCCCTGAGGAGTTCTTCAAAAGAAACAGAACATAATGGAAATGCATTTTCTTTTTTCATAAGCCATAGAAAAGTGTGTGTGTATCCGTAGTAACTCCTAAAAGTTACTTAGAAGTGGTCAGGCAAAATGGAAAGATTTGCTAATGAAAGATTTATCTCCCCATGACTGCAATTTTATATGTCCTTTCAAATTAATTTATCTGGGGTTTTGCTACTTAGAAAAGCATTTAGTGCGATCTGGTATTGTAATTAGGATATTCTATACCGTCTGCACTGCTTGATGCAATTCTCCAGCTTTACTATGGTTACACACAAGGAGGCGAAAGCTGAAGTCTGTTTTTCTACTCCAGAAAACCCAAAAGGACCTGTGCAGTGTCTGTCCTAGACAGGCATTCAATACTGGTTAATTGACAATAAAGGTCTCCTCCTGGCCCACAGTTTCCATTAGTGCTCAGAGCAAAGAATTGTACATTAGTATTTTACAAAATTATGGATTGCGGCGCAGAGGATGTAGCTTTCGAAGGCTGATGGCTCTTACTCTATATTGACAACAGAGCCCATATGGCATTGACCCTGGCCTCTCTTAGTCTCTCTGCTTCCATTCAGTCAGTTGTCAGGTGGGATAATTAAACTGATATGCATTCTAGACTTACAGAGGAGAATTGTTGCTGTGAAGTTTTTAACATATCTAAATGTGCAAAATTTTAATTTAGAACCCAATGCCGTTCTTTTCACAGAACACTCCTATTTTTCACACCCATGGTCAAGTGACAACCCTTTATAATCAAAGGGTTGAGCTGGCAGAATGGAAATGCCTTGGGTCTAGGGCTGATTATTTATATATTTATCACCCATTATGCATTTGTTCAGCATTCAGTATCACAATATGATTTAAAGAATACATGCTTTAAAGTCAAGAAGATTGGGGTTTGCATTCAAGCTCTCTTACTAGCCTTGTGATCTTGGTAAGATCACTTCATCTGTATGAGCTTCCATGGTGACGCCTATGGACCTAGGCTGCTTTGATGAAAACATGAGAACATGTGACATGCCTGCACAGTGTATTGCTTTACAAATATAACTTACTTTCCACCTACTATGCACACTGTGCATCTCACTGAAAGAGTTTAGCATTGTCTTTATCCTCAAGAGAGTTTACAATCTATATGTGGGATATTTAAAGGGGAATAACTATAATACTAAGGCTAAGCAACATTTGTTCTAGTTTATTAAAAAAAGGGGGGGGGGTCTACGGATAGTTGGTGTGAAAGAATGGGTGGTAATAGGGTTCAATAAGAGCATCGAAGGGAAACATGATTGGAAGCCAACCTCAAATTTTTGTACTAGAACTGCCCTTTGCCAATGCCTTCTTCACCAATGGCTAAGTTGTAGTGAGACCGCAAAGCTAAATCTCTCATAGCTATTTGCTATCAACGGGATCATGTTTAGCTATATGTTAGTTGTGTTGGATTAAGTATTAGTAAAGAGTTGTTTTCTCATCTACTCCTAAATAGATTAAATGGCACATTAATGTGCTTCTAATTCCATTTTTAATATTTTTAATTCAAAATGTCTGCAATGGGTTGGGAGTGCTGGGGGATGTACCCAGCCCCCTACAAGCAGGTCTGTTACCACCCCATCTGCCATCCCAAATGCTAAATCCAAGGAACACCACTGCTTTGCAGTATGTTATATTTTACAAGACTTTGAGGAAAGAGAAACACAGAAAGATAGTGACAATCACTGCAGGGCTAGAGAGACAGAGAGCATAAGGTTAGAGCTAAAACTTCTGAAAAGCAACTGGAGTGCTGGAAAAAAGGAACAGAAAGAAGAATTGAATACATTTACCAGGGAATTAATAAATAGGCTAAAGGTATTTATGTAAGCAGAGAGCATATGGAAAAGAGGGAATGAGTGATGGAAGAAGGAAGCCAGTATCACCAATTGATTTTATCTTGAGAAGTGTGTGTGTGCGGTATATATATATATATATATATTTAGAAGAAGAAAGAGTTACTAACTCCAGTCCCTACTATATGAGAGGAGAAAGGTGTCTGCCTTTCATGTGTTCTTTAGTGCTCTATCTAAACTATGTCTTGTAAGGAAATTCTTTAGCAATTATAAAGAGAAAACCATAGAGCAGGGAGAAGTTGCAGAGAGCTAAGACCTGTAAGAATATGGTAATTTCCTTCACTTCCTGGTAATTTTATTATCCCTCACCTCCACTTCTTGGATTCAAGACTTGCTGTCATGCCAAGTGGTTGGTACTGCTCAAGCCCAAATAGCTTCTGGTATTGGTGTCTCTTGCAAAGATTACTGTAGAGGGGTTAAATGGGAGATCTGGAGAGAGTGTAGGTTTGTAAAAGAGTATGGCATGACACTTAAAAAATTTTTTTTCCTTTATTGATTAAGGTAGGCATGACAGTCTGAAGCTTCTGCCATCTGGGCCTATATAGTTAGGGAGAAGAAAGCAAAGGTGTCCCTAAGGGTTTCTATAAAGACTATCTCGTGTCATTAAATGTAATTGTAATATTGAGGGCAGTGTTAAGGGGAACATGTGAAACCAGTTGGGGGGTGAAGGGGATAAAACGCATGTGACAGGAGCCTGAGAATGAACCCGAGGGAAAATGTTCCAGGTAGGGCCCAGAGCAGTTGAATAAATGCTGAATCTGGAAGATAGAAGAAAAGACTCAAAGAAGGTGGGTCTGCATGTGGCTAGAGGATGGCCAGGGTTGGAGCTGCCCTGCAAACTCCAAGTGGGAACCATTGAAAGCTAGAGCTGAGCAGCCAGCACAAAGCTGGGAGTCAGAACAGTGACACCTGTGTTAAGCCTAAGGGCTAGAGTTGTGCGGCACCTGCAGGAACAAGGTCTGAAGCAGAAGCATACCTCCACAGGGTGTTCTTGACACAGCTACCTGAGCAATCCTGTGTACTACGCCATGCTCAATCTTTGTATATGCAAATCATAATCCAGCCCAAAGCCTTGAAAAATCTCCTGACCTGAATGTCTTATATCTAGAGGTTTATGAACATCCTATATAATAAAAGCCTAATATGCTAAGTGTTCAGTCATCCGTTCAACCAATCAAAGCATAATATGCTAATGATAGGCTGCTCAATCGCTCACTATGATATGCACTGACCACCAGGGGGCAGATGCTCTGACCGGTAGGTTAGCTTGCTGTTGGGGTCTGGCCAATCCGGACTGAGCGAGACAGGCCAGACATGCCCTGAAGCTCTCCTGTGGTCCCTCCCTGGCTGACCAACCTCCCACATCCTTCCCCGGCCCTGATCGTGCACCTGTGGGGTCCCTCGGCCAGGCCTTCACCCTCTTGCAAAATCTAGAACCCCTCAGGGGATGTCAGAGAGCTGGCTTTGGCCCGATCCTGCAGGCCAGACCGAGGGACCCCACTGGTGCACAAATTTGTGCACTGGGCCTCTGGTCTAGATATAAAAGGAAAACACAATCAAGGAAAGAATGTACACCTGAGAAAGTATAGAAAATGTAGGTGTTTTGCATGATTACAAATGTAAATATATTTAATAACCTCAAACAGATAAAAGAATGAAAGTACAAAACAAACACATGAGCTTATAAAATAAAAATAAGATGTTTTGAATCAAGAATGGAATATTAGGGAAGAGAACCAATTAATGAAAAATAAGGTGGTTGAAACAACAAAACCAAGCATAATGGATGGAATATAACTGAAGAGTGATCTAGTATACCATAAAATTGAGCTGAACAAATACTAATCCTATATAATAAAGAGCTAATATGCAAATGAGCATCATGCCCTCGCACCCTTGTGCCCTCGCACCCTTGCACCAGGGCCTGGGGACCTGAGGCTGCACCCCCCTGCCTGGCGGGGCTTGATGGGGGACCTGAGGCTACGTCCCCCCACCCTGCGGGGCTTGATGGGGGTGGGGCCAGCTGGGTCTGGGTCTCTCGCAATTTCGAGGCACACGTGGGTGGGCAAGGACTTGGTTCTGGGTCCCGTGGCATGCCCCAGACTCTGACAGGAGGGAGATTTTCATATGCATTTTACTAATTTCCTTTCATCTCTGACAGTTCTATTATAGAGAAAGGGCAAATAGCAATATTAAAATATTTCCTCTAATTAATTCCCTTTTAATGTGCACGAATTTCATGCACTGGGCCACTAGTCTATAATAGTAAAAGCGTAATGTGCTAATTAGACCAGACATCCTTCCGGACGACCTTCTGGATGAAGCCGCAGTGAATTTTGTGCATTGGGCCTCTAGTCCTATATAATAAAAGGCTAATATGCAAATTGTCCCCTCGGGAGTTCAACCAATCAGGAGTTTGACTGCTTGCTATAATGTGTGCTGACCACCAGGGGGCGGTGCAGAAGGAAGGAAGGCCCCGGCCAGCCGCCGGAAGGCCCCAATTGGCCCTGATTGCTGGCCAGGCCTAGGGACTCTACCTATGCATGAATTTCATGTATCGGGCCTCTAATATTTTTAATATTTATTGAATACTTACTATGTGCCAGGCATTATTCAAGCATTTAAAATGTATTATTTCATCTAATCCTTGCAAAAATTATATACCCCGCCCCCCGCCCCCCTTTATTGATTAGGAAACCAAGGCAAAAGAGAATAGTAATTTGCCAAAAGTCACACAACTAGTCCTAAATGCAGGGACAGCCCTTGTATTTATCACTGTACTATAATTCCAATGCTCCAAATTTCTCAAAATGCAGGACAAAGACATAAAGGGATGGAAGAACAGTTAAAAGACAGGGAATAAATCCCAGTTGTGAATAAAAATATAAATATTTCAACAAATGCCCAGATGATTTATATACACTTTAAAGATTGAGGAGACTGTTTTAGTAATTACCACCAGTCAGCAACGCTGAAACCAAAATACTTGGGCTGAGAAAAATTTTTCTCAGTGAAGTTTTGAGGGGTCTGGAGAAAACTCTGGAAACTGGAAAACCAAATGGAACTCTTTACCAAATCAGGTGTTTTCAGGGGAACACACTTTCCCCAGTTTCTGTATATTACCCTTAGCCTAAGGCCACAGGGGCCTTCTGTCAGTTATCTGGTTGCCTTTTTTAAAAAATTTATCTTTATTGTTGAAAGTATTATAGATGTCCCCATTTTTTCCCCATGAATCCCTTTTAGTCCCCACCCACCCCCTGCGTCAGGCCTTCACCACACTTTTGTCTGTGTCTCTGAGTAATACATATATGCATATAAGTTCCTTGGTTAATTTCTTACCACCCACCCACCCACCAACTCCTGCCTTCCCTCTGTTACAAGCTTCTATGTCTCTGGATCTATTTTGTTCATCACTTTATTTTGTTCTTACAAATCCACATATGAGTAAGATCATATGATACTTATCTTTCTCTGACTGGCTTATTTCACTTAGCATAATGCTCTCTGGTCCCTTCATGCTGACTCAAAGGGTAAGAGACACTTCTATTTTACTGCTGCATAGTATTCCATGGTATAAATATACCACAGCTTTTTTATTCACTTATCTACTGATGTGCACTTAAAATGGATAAAATACTTAAATGTAAGTTGTGAAACCATAAAAGTCCTAGAAGAAACCATAGGCAGCAAAATCTCAGAAATCTCTCATAGCAATATGTTTGCCGATACATCTCCTAGGGCAAGGGAAACAAAGGAGAAAATAAATAAATGGGACTACATCAAAATGAAATGTTTCTGCACAGCAAAAGAAACCATCAACAAAATGAAAAGGGAGCCCACTGTATGGGAGAACATATTTGCCAATGATACATTTGATAAGGGGTTAATATCCAAAGTGTAGCTGGTTGCTTTTTGAAACGATACTCATATTTCATGAGTAACAAGGAGAGATGAGGTCCCTCAGGCAGTCAGGTTAGAATGTATGGAAGTGGTGTGTGTGTGTGTGTGTGTGTTAGTAGATAAGGGCTGTGCCTCATTTTGACCTTTCTAATTGAGGTGTAGCTACCAGATTTATTTGTCTCTATCTCTTTCTCAACTGTGAGCATCTTGACAGTAAGAGCTATGGCTTACTCTTCGTTGTATCTGTAAATAATAGTACAATGCCTAGAACATAGAAGCATACAATGTAACAATGTTTTTTTGTTAAATGCTTGAATAAATTTCTTCCAAAGCTTTTTTCTTACAGTAGTGATGAACAAAGTCCATCTTCATCCTCTCTTGAAAGTATTTCTGAATAATGACTCAGATTCCGGGAGAATGGACACACTAACACAGTGGTTCTCAACCTTCTGGCCCTTTAAATACAGTTCCTCATGTTGTGACCCAACCGTAAAATTATTTTCGTTGCTACTTCATAACTGTAATGTTGCTACTGTTATGTATCGTAATGTAAATATCTGATATGCAGGATGGTCTTAGGCGACCCCTGTGAAAGGGTCATTTGATCGCCAAAGGGGTTGCGACCCACAGGTTGAGAACCGCTGCTGACACATCTGAATGCCAACTCCAAATGGTTGGTGGTGCCTGCCTGGAGCTGTGCTGAGAAGGAGTCTGAGGTTGCCTCTGGCCTCTGCAGGAAAGAGCACTAATCAATTAGTGATGTGTTCCAGGGCAAGGGAGTGGGAGGAGCAGCATGTGCCCACATATTAGCCCTGGAGAGGGCCCCATCTGTCAGCCTTCTCAAGAACCCAATCAAGGGTGGGGTTAGAGGGGGATGGGCAGTTATGAAGACCATCATTTATAGAGCCCTTAAGTGATAAGTTACCAAACTTTCAGTACTCTTCTACTTTGTTTTGAGATGACATTAGAAAGTCCTATTTGTACTAACATGGACTTGGGACCTTTTAAAGTGAACCACACCTTTTTATTCCAAATCCTAGCACATAAGAGAGCAATAGTGTGACCCGCTGATCAGGGGGACTACTGCTCCAGTGTATGTGACCTCGATTTCTGACCTCCTAGGATCTCTGTTGACAAGATTCCTGAGATTTAACACCATTCATACTAGTGTGTAGAATTGAGGATTACTACCAATCTGTCAAGACTTTGAATATTCTCGCTCAGTTTCTCATTTCTTCCCCGACTCCTCAAGCAGACCGCTCTCAGGAGACTTCCCCCATGAACTCCATCCACCCAGGCCATAGGATGTTGTGCTACCAAATACTTTACTTGGATAGTTATTTTATTTTGTTTTGGGTGTTTCTAAAGTGTTCAATGCCCGCCCCCCCAATACTTTAGAATCTCTAAGTTTTTTCATCAAGGCAAAGTATTTTTTGGGAGGCAAATATTAATGGGTCCCCCATCCCAAAATGGTGCTAGAGACATGGTTTAAAGAATGGAATTGTGGGATCAGAGGTCTATAATGAAATGATAACATGGCTTTCTTTGGATAAATTGTTCTGTTGGAAAAATCATAAACTTTGACATCTGACAGCTCTAGGTAGAGTTTTGACTTTCTATTCTACAATGTATAAATTGGAGTCATGTTTCCCCCTCATCTGTTAAATGAGAACATCAATGCCTCCCTCACAGTGCTGAGTGGATGAGTGCGTGACACATTAATAAGATCTAAACAAAAAAATGTGAATTTTTCTTCTTTCTATTATTTGGTTTCATTGCTCAGGGGAATGATATTATCAACCTTAATTTTGAACATCCTGTCATCGTTTTAATGTTCAGACTCCCCGCGAGGACATTTTTTCTTACTCTAACTTGCCATATAATCCAAATCTCTCCTTTTAATTTATTCTGTAAAATGTGAGAAAAGCTGATTCTCGTGCTGCCCAGACTGCCCCCGAAGGCCTAGACATAGGGACTGAGAACTGTAAGGCTCCTGCAGAGAGCGGAGCCTGTTGGTGCCCTTTCTTTTGCCAGCAAGAAAAATTGCACTTGCCTGCAGACTGGAGGAGGGAGGTGAAGTAGCCCTGACCCTTCTTGTCTTTATTCTAAACCCGGATAATACTCCCTTAATAAGAGGGGAGTCTCACCAGTGATGAGGAAAAGCATTCCCTGCCATGGACTAAGACAGAAATGTCCCGAGTTAAACAGTTTTTGCATTTGTAGATACTAAATTTCCTAATGTCTGACTGTTCCCCATCTATTTTCCCTGTGAGGAGCTGATGGAAGAGTTAACTGAGCCATACTCAGCTTGCCAGACACAGAACCAGAGTCTCCCTGGTCTCCTGATTCCAAGCCACTCTAACCAGTTTGCCTCCTGGCTGCCACTAAGGCACAAGTGCAAAGAATTTAGGGGCAAAATCATCCCATTATGTGCTACTCCCAAAGCATTCAGCACAGCGATGGCATCTAGAAAGAGCCATGATGACTGATGATTGTCTCACCATACTCAGTCATCACAATTTAGGAATGTTTGGGCTTCAATGTGGTCTGCATTCCCCTTCTCTCTTGAACTTGATCTGGTCAATATGAAAGGAAACTTGACTGTGATGCCTACTTAAGGAAATCTTCCATAACAAGACATGCTATGCAGACTTCAGCACATGATGGAGATTATTATAGAGCCACCTTCACAAAGTTTATAATAGTTAAGGATGTGGGATCATTATGATATATTGGGAATCATTTGGTTTGGCTGCAGCAAAGGTGCTAGTAAGACCAAATTAGCTGCAAATATTGCAGTGAGCCCATCATTTGCAGGAAACAGGTTCCCACAAAAAAGCCTTGATGCCAATGGGGTGACAACCATTGGCCCCTTCCAACAAGTAGCTTAGCAACACCAGGAAGACTCAAACTCCAGCCTGTAGTCAAGATATTTGCTAATAGCTGGCTCATGGTTTTAACATTAAAAGGAAGAAAATATCTGAAATCAAGAGATGAATTCATTAGGTTAGTTAATGAGCCTAATTAACTCCTTTTGGGACCCAAGACAAACAATAAACAAAACAAAACAAGAACAGACACACCATGCCCAGAAAGTAGAGAAAATGAAAAATTATTATGGGCGTATCAAGGGTGTATGGAGCTCTCTGGGAAATAAATAATGTGGAATTGTACCAGCTAATTACTAGGCAGAAACTGCTGCTAGAGTACGGGGAACAGAACCAAAGAGGATTCAATCACTCCTTCATGAAAGTGCTCATTTCAGAGTCCAATTAGGCCTCTGAGGCTCTGATTTCTTGGCTGTGAACAGGTGTGTGGCATTCCCACCCTCTTCCATGCTGCTCTCAAGCTCACCCCACACTGTGTCCTTAGGTGTCAACTGACAACATCATGAACCTGAGACACCTGAGTTCACACCTGCAGCCAACCCAGCTTAATTTCAGATTGAATTTCTAATTCTCCCTTCAGAGCTTCAGTCTCTGGGATCAGATATTGGCAATCTTTGCGCCTTTCCCAACTCTCCCTGAGCACCTATTTTAGAAAAATGGATCTGTCAGTGTCTCAGCTAAGCTAAGCGGTCATCTCTGCAGGATAACAGCTCAGTCTCTCAGAGTCCCTCTGTCCCTGTGATCACCCTCATCCTTAAACATACTAGTATACACCTCCCTACCACACCACCAAGTGACAAGATAAATAATCTTTCCCCATATTTGGGGAATAAGGACGTAGGTGATATTTAGGGCACAGGAAAGGATAGGACATTTTTTTCCCTTAAGTTTCTCATGACTATAAAGGGATCACAGAGGTTTTGGAGTGAGGAAACCTAGGCTCTAATTCTGGTCCTGCTACTCACTGACTTGAGAGCCTCACTTTTTTCAGGTGCAAAGAGAAAGGGTTGTCTTGGATGATCTGTAGGGTCTGTTCCAACCTTAACTGCCTTTAGTAATTTGTGAGCGTGACCTGCAGTCATGACGGAGGCTTCAGGCATTGCATTCTCTCTCTTCTGCCATTT
Organism: Myotis daubentonii; assembly: GCF_963259705.1. Lineage (NCBI taxonomy): Eukaryota > Metazoa > Chordata > Mammalia > Chiroptera > Vespertilionidae > Myotis > Myotis daubentonii. The sequence goes on from NC_081846.1 coordinate 55,147,533, forward strand.
GCCTTTCTTGAGTTTCCTGCTCTCTCCCTCCACCGAATCTTCATGCACTTGGCACAACCCTTAGGGCATTTATAACATTCTGCTTTATCACAATTTGAATTCTTGATGTCTCATCTGCTATAGATGATAAGTTTTGGGGCCTCAGAGATGGCCTTTTATTCACTTTGATTTTTCATCAAAGTACCAAGCAAAGTGCCTGGCACATAAATGTTCAGCGAGCTCTCAGCACCCAGCATGGGAATCATGAAACATCCATCGGTTGCCTCCTCCACGCTCCCCTATGGGGGATTGAATCCACAACACAGGTATCTGACTGGCAATCAAACCTGCAACCGTTTGGTGTACCAGACGATGTTCAAACCAACTGAGCCACACTGGCCAGTGGCTCTTGGGATGTTTATTATAATTTCCCTTGTAGTTTTTGCTAGCACTAAGATATTAAAGATGCCATACACTGACTACTGTAACCTCAGCAATCTTGAAATCAGGGGGATTTTGTAAGAAAGATTTGAGGTTTAACTGAACAATCACTATTAGGTGTCATGTTCTAATGGGAAATAGTCACTTGATTAATGGACACAGAGACACTTTTTCTTTTCTATTATTTTTTTCCTACTTTGCTTTAAAGGGATCAGAGCAATTTACTGTAGTTATAGTTACTTCCTTATGTTACAACTTTATTAGTGAATTTGTAGTCTACTTTGAACCCCTATATTGCCAAAGGGGCAAGTAGCTAATTGCATTAGTCCCCAAGGCATCACTTTGATATGATGGTCCTCAGGGTTTGATGGTGGTCAGTTCTGAGAAGGATACTGTGCTGGGCTGCATATCTGGCGCTTCGGCCAGACAGGTCATGCTGTGCTGTCTGTTCCTAAAACACATAGATAGGAAGGTACTGACATCAGGCCAGCCCTTGAGATATGGTCTCATGCTGTACTCTCTGTTCCTAAAACATATGGATAGAAAGGTACTGATACTGTACTGTGTCAGGAACTAAGGTTTTGTAACTTTGTGGTTTTTGCAAATAAAATCGCTGCAACTCCTGTAGTCTGCACTGCAGTTCAGCCTCAGCTTCGGCAGGGTGCTGTAACTGTAGTCGCTGGCCAGCTTAATGAAGGCTCCTAAATTTTGATCTGAGGGCCTGGTGGTCGTCTCCACGGGTCACCCCATTACAATACTAAAAAATGTAAAATATTTGTCATGATTTTTAATTTCCCAGTACTTGAACACTCTGCCTAGGTTTGGAGGAATTTTCATCTTATGAGGCAAAGTTTTCTATCACCAAAGAAGGTGAAATGCCAAATACTTGCTTTCCTGGGCTTTCTTGCAACCAGAGCATGAGCATATGACTAGGTGCGATAGACTGAATGTTTGTGCCTTCTGAAAGTTCCTATGTTGAATCCCTTAATCACAGTATGATGGTATTTGGAGAGCTGGGGCCATTGAAAGATAATTAGGTGTAGAAAAAGTTAGGAGGGTGGGATCCTCATGATGGGATTAGTGACCTTATTAGAAGAAACAGAGAGCTTGTTCCCTCTCTCTCCCCACCATGTGAAGACACAGTGAAAAGGGAGCTTATGTCCAAATACATTGTGCTTCATTAAAAATACTACATGAATAGAGAATATGAAGAGAAAATGTAGTTTAATGATTTAGGCTCTAGACTAGATTCAGAAATTTCCAACTCCAATGACTGTAAGAGCCATGCAGGTAAGATAAGTGGATGCAGCAAGTAGGGCTTTGGGAAAATTAAACAAGATGATGTTTATAGCCCAGCTGGAATGGCTCAGTGGTTGAGCATCAACCTATGAACCAGGAGGTCGTGGTTCGATTCCTGGTCAGGGCATATGCCTGGGTTGTAGGCTAGATCCACAGAGTGGGGCATGCAGGAGACAGCCATTCAATGATTCTCTCTCATCATTGATGTTTCTATCTCCCTTTCCCTCTCCTTTCCTCTCTGAAATAAATAAAAAAGTATTTTTTAAAAAGATGATGTTTATAAAGTACAGCATTGTTTAAAGTATACATACACAGTGCTAGTAACAGCATCAGCAATCAGAGCTACACCAATAAAAATAGCTCATATTTTGGTGCTTTACTTTTAGGGTGACTACATGGTTGGTTTGCTTGGAGAACCCTGTTCAGTTTAGCATCCTGTTCAGTTTAGCATCGATCTTCAATTTTTCTTTTTTAAACACAATTTTTTATTAGTGATTGCATTTACATAAGTCAAACTTAGTTTCTATCATTGCTTTGCCTGACCTAGGATAGAAATGACTATGAAAACCTGTCTATATTTTCCAACCCCTTCCAGACACAACATAAAAACACATAGAGTGTTCATGGTCTGCATTCTGAACGTTCACTGCTAAAATCAAGTGTTCCCAAGGCAAAAGCAGCTCGGGACAGCTAACTCCTTCCAGGTTGGCTGGAGTAGGAAGAGGACTCATTTGCTGTCCTGCTGGTCATTCTGTTACCAGCCAGATGTGCCAAGGCCCCTGAGACACAGTCTAAAACACAGATATTGGGGACAAACATGGCTAAGAAATGGATTACCTACCAAGAATGATTATTCTGCTTATATTGTTTTTTTCAGATGTTCAGAAAAATCAACAAAGTTCAAAAAAGTTTTTTTGGCTTTAATGAATACTGACATGTATTTCTTTTAAATTTTGTTTTGTTCATCCTCACATGAGGATATTTTTTCCATTGACTTTTAGAAAGAGTGGAAGGAAGGGAGGGAGGGAGAGAGAAACATCAATGTGAGAGAGACACATTGATTGGTTGCCTCCCACAAATGCCCCAACAGGGGTGGGGATTGAATCTGCCACCCAGGTACGTGTCCTTGACCGGAAATCGAACTGGAGACACTTTGGTGCACAGGCTGATGCTCTAACCACTGAGAACACTGGTTAGGGCAACATTTTTTTTTTAAAATTATATCTGTAATAGTTTTTGACTAGAACTATTTTATAAATCCATGAATAAATTTTTAAAAATGTGTTGGTCAGTAAATAAGTATTTCAAAAATAACATGTATTTTACATATTTTTAGTGCTCCTTTTCACCTTCAGAAATATATTATTTTAGGCAATAAATTATAAGGTCATCTTACTTGTTTGTGCTTCTTCATTTAATCCTCACAACAATCCCCCAAAGTAGATTTTTTTTCTTTTAAAATTTCTATTTACAGTTGAGGAAACTGAGTGCCAGAGACATATAGTAACATTTGCTTAAAACACGTGGCTAATCAGTTACAATTTAAGATTTCAAAAGTTGAAATCTGGCTCAGAATCTTTGCTAACAACCATTATTCAAAAGTAGGTTTTGCCCTAACCAGTTTGGCTCAGCGTCGGTCTGCGGACTCAAGGGTCTCAGGTTCGATTCCAGTCAAGGGCATGTACCTTGGTTGCGGGCACATCCCCAGTAGGGGGTGTGCAGGAGGCAGCTGATTGATGTTTCTCTCTCATTGATGTTTCTAACTCTTGAACCCTTTCCCTTCTTCTCTGTAAAAAAAAATCAATAAAATATATTAAAAAAAAAAAAGTAGGTTTCAAGGAAGAAATAGGATTCTAACCCAAAGACCTGCCCTCCTCCCCCACCCAGCCTCGGGCAATTCACTTGCCCTCTCTGACCTTTTGATTCTTTAACTATAAAATAGGGGTGCTACCGACTATCTCATGCAGTTGCTGGAAGGACTCATGAATTAACATGTAAGAAAGTGCTTTCATAAGCTGAAGATGCTGTACATATGTAGGACCGTCCGTCACGTGTGGGCCTTTTCTGTAAATCTAAGCAGTATTGTTTGGCTGTTGCCTTAAACTGAAAGCCAGGGGGAAGACTGGAGGACAGGCAATGGCTCTCAGTTGCCTCATTTTCTGTCTTCCATGGAATAAATTAGAACATAACACTTTAGATGTGTGTAGGGCAGTGGTTCTCAACCTTCCTAATGCCTCGACCCTTTAATACAGTTCCTCATGTTGTGGTGATCCCCAACCATAAAATTATTTTCATTGCTACTTCATAACCGTAATTTTGCTACTGTTATGAATCCTAATGTAAACATCTGATATGCAGGATGTATTTAGGCGACCCCTGTGAAAGGGTCATTTGACCCCCAAAGGGGTCGCGACCCACAGGTTGAGAACCGCTGGTGTAGAGAAACACACTGTGGTGTCCTATCAAGGATTCTCACACTGAGAACATAAAGCATATGCATGTGTGGTTGAATTGTCCTGGGTACACACAGATTTACAGGGTCAAGGGATCTGATAGATTTAAGACCTGTTCTATTCCTTTAGAAGTGGCTGTTGGCACAGAAGAACAATTTCTGACTTGGGTCTGATATCTTAGACTCCCACTGCCTACATCTAGGTGGAAAGTGGGGGGAAAGAAAACATCCACCACATCGTTGTGGCTGGCTGATGGGCTTTTAATGATCCCATGAAGGGAATGAGTTGGTTTCCTGTCCTTACCTCTAACCCTTATCCTCTGGAAAACTACAGGGGATCCAATTGCTTTGAGCCTGACTATTTGCTTAACAGTTGCCGCACAGGTTTTTCTGAAATGCTAATCTGGTCATTCCAGTTCCTTGCCTACAATCTTCAATACCCTCCTTTTTCCTTAGGATAAATTTTAATGCCCTTTGCATGGGTGGACACCTATTATTTTTTCCTGCCCCACTCTCACTCCACATGATTTGGGTGGATTTGACTGAATTCTGTAAAACTAAGAGTAGATATAAGATCCAGGTCTGGCTAATCAGAGTATTAGAGATTGGTTCAGGGATGGGTGTAAGATCTAATTCAGACCAATGAGACTTAAGCCTGGAGTTGAAGCCTGAATATATCAGCTAAGTCCTGTATCCAGCTATACTAATTGACTTCCCTGATTCTTTAGTAACTTGAGCCATTGCATTCTAAATTTTGTTATTTAAGCTATTTGAACTGTTTTCCTATACTTACACCATTTTTTTTAATTTTTTTTTTTTTTACTAACATACTCATATACAAAGTTCTTCATGCTGTGGCCTAGGTTTACCTCTTCTAACTCATGTCCTTGCATTTCCAATATATTATGTTGAGTTCCACAGTGCCTCATGCTGTTTTATGCCCCCGGTCCCTTACACACAGGCTGTACTCTCTAGTTACAATGCCATCCACTGTCTTGCTCTTTTTCATTCTCCTCTCTAATTCTACCCACCATTCAAAATGCCACTTGAGAATGGTAGCTTCTTAGAAACTTCGCTTGAAATCCCAGTTTGATTTAGTCACCCCTTCCCTGTGTTTGCTATTTCTCCAAATATAACCACTAGTCTATTTCCCTGTCCTCCTTTTCTGTATTATAAATTCCTTAGGAAGGGAACTATATTTTACTGTGCATCCCTACCTCTTAGGAGATAATGTTATGAGGTTTAATAAATGTTTGTTAAATAAATAGTTCCAATTCACACTTGGCTGAAATTTTCTCTAGTTCATATAATTTTGTGCATACCAGGGAAATTTATCTGATTTAATAATGATTTGGGGGAGTTCTATGCCCTTTCTAGCCTGATTCTATTTAGACTAAATTACTGTTTAGAGCAAATGTCCCTTCACACTCTAATATCTTAAAATTACTTCCTTCCCAGGACATAGACAGTCTTTTGCTCAATGAGTCTGGGAGTGGGAGTCCTCATTAGTCTCCAGACAGGCTTGGGGTAGGCTGGACTCAGAGTGAGTGGCTGGCAGGAAATCTCAGAATGGACCCTGACCAGTTGGTTTGGGCGGGGCTGGATTTCATGAGCTCAGAAAGATGATGGTGTAACTAACATGGTACTTCTAGAGAATTAGTCACTCACCTTCTACTCATTTCTCAAATGACTCCAACGGGCTCCTGCCCCTTCCACAGAAATGGCTCTTGCTGAGGTCATCAATACATGATTATCACAAAACCACAACCATACTTTTGTCCTTGTTTGAGTTGGATTCTTATCAGCATTTGCAATGCTGACTACTCACACACTTTTTCCTCTTGTTTTCTGTGACTCCAGGCTTTCCACTTATCTTTCCAGACGCCTTGTTTCAGCCTCTTTTTCAGGTTCATCTTGCTCTACAAAGACAATTAGACCCTCACACCTCAGTCCTGACCTTCCTCTGTTGACATTATGCCTTCTCTTTCTATGAAATCTCATTCACACCCATGGTTTCAATTATTCCCATTATATACAAGCCTTACAAATTTACATCGCTAGTCTAACTTATCATTCAAGCATCAGACTTTTATGTATACTTGCTACCTAGTAGCTCTAAATACATGGCACTTCAAACTCAACACGTCTAAAACCAAACTCTATGCTTTCTATTCGAAACCAGTCCTCAGTGTGTTCCCAGTCTTAATGAAAAGCACCATCTTACATTCATTTACTCAAGCCAGAAACCCAAGGGACATCTTAGATATCTTGTTCTCTCTTTTATTCAATCCGTCTCTAAGGCCAGTTGAATTTCTAGAAATATTGTTGGAATCTTCTCATCTACCTATATTTACCACTACTACAAATCAAAATTTTTCCCTACACCAAAATAATCTCCTCAATGATTTCCCAACTTTTCCCTCCCTTCAATCTATTCCCCACACTGTAATGATAGTGATCTTTTCAAAACATAACATAACATAACATAACATAACATAACATAACATAACATAAAACATAACATAACATAACATAACATAACATAACATAACATAACATAACATAACATAACAACATAACATAACATAACATAATTTGTTTTGTGTCACCATACTGTTTAAAAACCTTTCATGACATCCCATCGCTCTTGGACAGAGGTAAAATTTCTTAACTTGACCTTTAAGACCTTACATGTTCTGGTCTCTACTTGTGTTTCCTGTCTCATCTAGTACCTGTATCTTTTGGTTTCTCTGGATTCTCCCCTTCCAATCACACTGGTCCTCCTCTTTCAGCCCTCCTTTTTTGCGGTGCTCCCTCCCAGTATAGACATTGTTACATGCTCCTTTCACTCTCTTCTTACTCTGGTTAAGTTTTACAATTTTTCAGATTTCAGTTCAGCTGTCATTTCTTCAGGGGCAGCCTCCTATGTGTGCTTTCATGATAAAAAGGACCTCTCCTTCAGAGCACTAACAACAGTTTTCACTTTACCTCTATTTGTGCAATTACTAGATTATAGTCTGTCACTTCTATTAGACTGTTTGCTCCATAAAGACAGAGCAATCTGATTTTGCTTACTTTATTTTTTGTCAGTTAGGTAAGGCTACTCAGTAAATCACTCCAAAATGTAACCATCACATAAAAAAATGCTCAACATCATTAGCCATCAGGGAAATGAAAATCAAGACCACAACGAGGTGCCACTGCACACCCACTGGTATGGCTACAATTTTTAAAAATGAAAAATCAGTGTTGGCAAGCATATAGAGAATTGGAACCTTTGCACATTGCTTGTGGGTTCACATGTTGTGGAAAACAGTTTGATATTTCCCAGTTTAACATTTTCTCAAAAAGTAAAGCATAGAATATATGTGACCTTACAATTCTGCTCCCAGGAATATACCCAAAAGAACTGAAAACAGGCACACAAACAAGTTCAAGAAGGTGCATGTTCATAGCAGCAGTATTCACAACAACTAAAAGGTGGAAACAGCCCAAATGTCCATCAACATGTGAATGAATAAGTAAATTGTGGTGTATAGTACAATGGTATGTCATTCAGCCACAAGAGGAATGAAGTACTGATATAAGCTACACCGTGGATGAACCTCAAAACATTGTGCTAGATTAAAAAAAGCCAGGCACAGCATTGCATACAGTAGTTCCCCACCCCTTATTCATGAGGGTTATATTCCAAGATCCCCAGTAGATGCCGAAACTGCAGATGATACCTAATCCCATATGTACTATGTTTTTTCTATACGTAATACCCATGATAAAGTTTTATGTTTATATTTATAAATTAGGCACTGTAAGAGATGAGCAGCAATAAATAATAATAAAATAGAATAATTATAACAACATACTGTAATAAAAGTTATGTGAATGTGGTTTCTCCCTCTCTCAAAATATTTTATTGTACTGTGCTCACCTTTTTACTTAAAGTAAGCATCTTACTGCTTATTTTTGGCATGTCCAAATTACCAACATCACTACTTTTGTGCTTTGAGGATCAGTTAGGTAAAATAAGGGTAACTTGGACACAAGCACTGCTGTATCGCAACAGTCCCTTTGATAACCTAGATAGCTACTAAGTGACTAAGGGGCAGGGAGGGTGTACAGTGTGGATTTGCTGGACAAAGAGATGATTCATGTCTCAGGTGGGATGGAAAGGGACAGTAGTAGATTTCATCACACTACTCAGAATGGCTGCAATTTTAAACTTATGAATTGTTTACTTCTGAAATTTCCCATTTAATATTTTTTTACTGAGGTTGACCATAGTTAATTGAACTAGGGCTACTGTATATTGTATAATTTCATTCATGTGAAGCATCCAAAATAGGTAAATCCACAGAGATAGATTGTAGATGGGTGGTTGCCACAGGCCACAGGAAAGGAGAAAATGAGGGAGAAATTGCTTAATGGCCACAGCGTTTCCTTTCGGAATGACAAAAATGTTTCGGAACTAGATAGAGGTGATGGCACCACAACATTATGAACATTCTAAATACTACTGAATTGTTCACTTCAAATGGTTACTTTTATGTTATATAAATTTCACTTTAATAAATTATTTTTAAATTATAGTTTACATTCAATATTATTTTGTTTTAGTTTCAGGTGTGCAGCATAGTGGTTATACCATCATATACTTTTCAAAGTGTTCCCTTGATATTTCCAGTACCCAGCTGGCACCATGCATAGTTATTACAATATTGTTGATGATATTCCTTTTGCTGTACTTTATAGACCTGTGACTATTTTGTAACTACCAATTTGTACTTCAATTAATTATTTTAAAAAATAACATTAGTCACTTATTATTTCACAAGAACCTAACATGATTGGCTAGATTCAGTTCTGTTGATCTGGGTGAGGCTCATTGATCTCAGATGGCCTCAGCCAGGTGTCTTCAGTTAGCTGTGGGGTCAATTGGAAGTTGGATGTTCTGGAATGACTTTGGCTTCGATGACTTGGCTCTGCTCCATGTGGTCTCTCATTCTCCATCAGTCTACCCTGTATTTATTCTCAAGGCAGAGAGTGGAGTGAAGAGAGCAAGACATCCTGAGACGTAAGATCAGAATTAGCACACTCATTTTCTCTGCATTCAATTATTCACAATGAACTTCAGGCCAACTCAAGGGGTGGGGAAATAAACTTAATTCCTTTATGGGACAGTTAAAAAGTCATATTACAAAGGATGTGCATAAAGGGGGAGTGGAGAATTTGGGTTATTTTTCAATGGATCAACCTTGAGGTTTTTATCCTCCTGCCTGGCATGTGGTGAACACTCAACAGATTTTTGTTCAATTAATGAATGAGTTATTGAACATAGGCCAAAAGGGGAACAGGGGTCCCAACTGAGCATTTGAGGTTATGAGCTCTCGTGTACTAAAAAGGAAAGAAAAAAAGAATTTCTGGAAGTCTTTGAGACTGGAGACTCAGAAAGAGTCACCCCACATGTGTCTCAGTGGTGTTTTAACCTAAAAGCAATTGAGACTCTGTGGGCTAAAGAGAAATTTCTGTCCCCTACCCTCCTTAACTATCTAGAGGAATTTGAATTAGGGGCCTTACCCATAATAAAGGATTAACACATATAAACTTTTTTCTTTTTCTTTTTTCCCTTACCTTTGTTTATAGCACACCAAACTTCTGTTTACTAAATATTGACTGATTCTGCAATGACCCTTTAACGCCCCCAAGGCATCTTACCTTATCTCTAGCTCAGAATGTCATATATTATACACCAACTTTCCCTTTTTGTCTTTGAAGCGCTCATGTATGTGGGGTCTCTGACTCTTTCATATATGTGAAGTTTCCATGCATATGTATGTATTAACTTTGTTTATTTTCTCTTGCTAATCTGTCTCATGTCTATTTGGTTATTAGACCTGCTGAAAGAACCTTGAGGGCAGAAGGAAGTTTCTTCCTCCTCTACAGTACTTTCTCAGATGACACTAACCTTCCCAATTATAACTCAGAAGTCCTCCCACCATCTTGTAAGGAAGGAAGAAAACCCCTTCAACATTCTCTATTCTCTGGCTTAGCTCCCTCCTCCTCCTCCTCCTCCTCCTTCTTCTTCTCACATATGTTTTTTAGTTCTGTCTAAAGAAAGTGCTGACAAATAAGGAAATGAGGGAAAGGCTTATGGTGGGAAGAGGGAAGGCATGTCAGGGGTAGGAGGCAGTAGTGTCTCCTTCACCCCCTTGCCTGGTGTCATCTCCTGAAGAAGAACAGATGGTCACATTTCAGAACAGGTGAATGAGTTCTCTATCATGTCTGTTCAGTGTAGGGGAGATGTCTCCTCTTCTTACACTCCTGTCTTGGTCAAGGTTGAGAGGACTTTCTAGTGTTAGAGTTCTGAGCTAAAACAAGTTTAGTAATTAAGCCAGTGGTGTGCTGGTAAACTGACTCTCTTAAGAAAAAGAAAAAAAGCCTGATTTGTGATTTCCATGGTATAAATACCTCCACCATGGCCAATTTCAAGCTACCAGCTTAAAGTCACTGAATTTATAGTTATAAGAAATGTATTCATCTGGCTTGTGAAAGTCAGTGGAAGCCAACTCTATTGGTATGCCTCTGTTGCTCAGGGCTCAGCAAAATCTTACCTGCCTTACATCCTGTTCTTCCAGAACCATCAGAGTCAATAATCCGCTCCAGTTTGTTGTTCTGCATCTTAATTTTTCTTTTTATTTATTCTATCAACAGATGATCAGTGAGCAATTAGTATATACTATTATGTTAAGCCCTGGAGATACAATGATGAACAATCAAGCATGGTCTCCATCTTTTCAGAGCTCCTGTTCTTCTAAGTCCTCCTAAGGAAATGCCATGTCTCTGACACTTTACTCAGTGATGCCCTGAGAGGGTATAAGTATGTAACACCTCAGTCTGGAGGGAAAATGCCCCAATTTTTCTTCAGTTCATCCATAGGATAAATATGTTGTTACCCATACAATCAGTCTTTCTGGTCTACTTCTTTCTGGGTTAGAACCAAATGCTCAATTTTGATGGCATTGCTTCATCATAATCTGAAAAATGAGAGGTTATTTTAGAATCAAACAGAACCAAAAGAAACCAGAATGCATTTAATGGTTACAATATCACATAATACTCAACAGAATGTAATCAATACATAGCATTCTGTATTAATAAACCATTTAGATTTTCACACGTGTGAAGGAGAAAGAGGGCAAGATTCCCAGAAGTTCTTTCTTTCCATTTTCTAAACCATAGTTTATACCTTTGGGGAATCAAATATTCATTTAATATCAAATAGCAAGGCTTACGTTATCTTTTTTCTTTCTGCCTTTTTTCCCCCAGATGTACATAGTTTTCTTTCATATACTATTAACCATGGGCATATGTTTTTCATTTTACTAGTTACTGATACCCAGTGTATTTTTTTCTTCCAAGGGAGGGGGTGCTGAGGATAATAAATATATAAAATATAATAGCTGCTGCAAAATATATATGTATTTTTAGTGCTATCTATAACTGATTGAAATTCCTGACACAAATTATGCCTTACTGAACAAAAGAAAAATTTGTGATTTATTTACTATATCTAGAATCCAATCATAAAACTTACTATAATCAGTCATAGATAGCACTCATCGCTTCAATATTAATTGCTCTTGGAAAAGCAGCAGAATAACAACCTTTGGGTGGGGCAAAGCAGCCGGAAAGCATATTTTCAGAATACAAAGTGGTTGGTTACCCTTGGTGCATGTAGTGAGATGAACTTGAGAAACAGTAACTCAACCCAGGAACAGAATGCGCTTCACTCACCAGCCAAGGTCACAAAGCCAGGAGTCCTCCTAGAAAAGTGTCTACTGCTGGGCAATTTGGTTTAACAAACTGTTATTTCCTCTTACAAAATACATTGCCTTCCTGCCAATTTTCATGAGCATGTAAAGAAAAATAACCCCGTGTGCCAATTACTTTGGGCACCAATGTCCTTGTGGGCTGTGAACGATGGGTTGCAGTGAAGTCCTGTGGCGGGCCCCCCAGGGACACAGAGTAGAAAGATCTGTGTTTTGCTAAATTCCATGAAAGCTGGTGTGTCTTCAAACAAACTCGGTGGCCAGCCTCTTCATTGGGAGGAGGCTTATGGAGAAGAGATCAAATGTTTCTATTTGACCTAGAATTGAGGATTGGAAATCTTGACATTAACTCATCATGTCAGAATTAATTCCTCTTTGCTCTATGTTCCTACAGCACATGACTTCACTTTCAGTGGATAGCACCCTCCATCCAACCAGAACTGAGAGTCCTCTCAAGCATGGAGACCATCCTGCTTCACCCTAGTGTTCTCTCTGTTCTTAATGGGTGTGGATCAAACACCTGTTCAGTTGAAGTGAGAGGGAATTGAGTTATCTCACAGACCTTGCAGTTCCACAGCTGATAACACATTTCTGTTTAATTCTTTTCTGCTGCCTTGGACACCTCTAGTGTGCTAGGGCCTCCTGGGTCTCTTTTTCTGATTGGGAATAATCATGCCTTATATATCTGACAGGGTGTTTTGTAACATCAAATATGAGAACATGTAGAATTCTGAAGATTTTTGGAAAGAACTTTGAGCACTTGTAGTTTTAAGTTTCCCTCAAGCAGGAAGCCGCTTCCCTCATTCTACCCAGAAGTCATTTGGCTTCTACTGGGGGCTACTAGTGATCCCAGTGGCCAAGATGTTTCAAAGCTATAAAGTTAGGCCTGCAAACAGTGTAACTTTTTTAGTTTCTCAGTTATTGAATGGGAATGTCTCTCAAGTCTCCATTATCTAGTAACAGAAAAATTAACATAGTCAATTCCAGATTTCTTAATAATTTTCTGCTTTAAATTCAGCATTTCAGTCAAATCCAACTCTCTTGTGGCAGCTTTCAGGCCATGCATGCTGACATTCATGCTGGGAGGTGTGTGCTCCTGGAGAATGTACTGTGTTGGCACCCAGTGTGATACACAGCCCTGCCAGGATCCTGGGCACAGCCCCTTTCACACTTGTACCCACTATGATATCTGAGTCCCCATTTATCCCAAATCATCAGCTTTTTGGTCTCAGGAACCACTTACACTCTTAAAAATTTCTGCAATGCCAATAATTTTGTTTTTGTGGATGATATCTGTCAATATTTACCACATTGGTAATTAAAATGGAGAATTTTGAAATATTTTTATTCATTAAAAAGAAAAACCATTACATAACACAAATGACATTTTTATGAAAATAACTATATTTTGCAAAATAAAAAATTAGTGAAAAGAGTAGCTAAAAAAGCATTTCTGCAAATCTCTTTAATATCTGGCTTAATAGAAGACAGCTGGATCCTCATCTGTTTTTGCTCTCAGTCTGCTGTTTTGGTTGAAGCATATAAAGATAATTTGGCCTCATGCAGATAAGTAGTTGGTAAAGAGAGAAATATGTAATAGCTTTTTCAGGTAATTGTCCCTATTCTTCTTTAATACTACACCACAATTCCACAAGTCGTGGCTTCTTAAAAGTTAGCTGCAGTGTGGAATCTGAAACCATAGCAATACGTTTTTCAGATCCTGTCGCATTGAAACCCATTGGTATAACTTGTACTTTAATGGACCTTCTACACATGCATGGTTTCATAACATCATGCATTGGTCTGATTCACTCATTGAGTAGTGCTTATCTTCTAAAGGTTGACACATTTCAATATACAATATCAAAAACTCAATTCATTAATATCATCACCTATTCCACAAGAAAGGTCTCTAATTACTGAGTAGCTGTCAATAATAGTGATGTTCCAAGAAAAAGGCAGCTAGTTCTATAGAAAAAGCAGCTAGTTCCATAGAAAAGGCCACAAGTTCCATTAAAAAGCAGCTAATTCAGCTTGCATTACCATTGTACTTTGAAATGCAGCTGAAGGGCTTGATGCCCTTTCTATTCCATCACATGGAATATTTAAAATATTTATACTCAAGGGACTAGATTTAATAAAAGTAATAACTCGTAATGTATTATCAAGGCCATTCTTAAGTGAAACTGGCATTTAAAAATAATTTGTGACGATGAAGAGTACAAAGTCCACTAGTAGAGTTTGGTGCCACTGCCTTGGTTTGTGCTAAGGCACCGGGAGATTAACTCACTGTGGATTTTGCATCATCAATGCAAATGTCAACACAGTGGAAAAAGGCAAACAGTATCTTGGTATTATGGTAAAAATAGTTTAAACCTCACAGATGCTCTGAAACGTCTCAGTGACCCCTAGAAGACCACATTTTAGTAGCTGCTAACCTGGACACACAGCGTTCTCTTCATTCTAACTGTGAAGATTCCATAGTCTTTCCAGCCCTCTCTGAGCTATGTTCAAACACTTGACCTTGGGGAAAGGCATTTGTTTGTTCCAATGTTTTTGAAGGGAGCACTAAGAATCTAAGGCTGCCACAGACCCCTCATGGCTAACGCTCTATCCCTCTGTTGCTGTTGTAGTGTGCAAGGATCCTGTGAAAGTAGCCCTTCACAAGGCTACCTTAGGTCCTTAGCTTTGTGTATAAGTGTTTGTTTTTTTGTCCATTTAAAAACTTGGTGGGCATAAGATACCATCTCAGGGACACTAATCAATATACTAATATTGAACCCAAATCTGCTTCCTATTATATTCACACATTGGTATAAATCTTATCTTTGGAACTTACAAAGAACATTTTTATTCTCTTTTCTACATGAAAATCCTTTTGATTCCTCCCCTCAAAAAACATGCCATTCATTTCTAACCTCCAAAAATGATGCCATTCATTTCTAATCTCCAAAAATGATATAACGAGAATGAGATAGACTGGGTCTAAGGTTTTGCACTGCCACTTAGAAAGTGTGACTTCATTTCTTTCATTTTAGGTTCATTATCTATAAAATGGGAATAATAATTCTCACCTCAAAAGATTTTAACAAGATAAGTGTTTAAGGAATCAAATTTAGTACCAGATACATAGGAGGCATACAGTAAATATTTTTTTTGTGTGTGTATGTGTGCTTTTTGAAAAATGTCATAATTGCTCATAATTTCTCTTAAAATATAAATATGTTTCAAAAATATAATAATAATAAGATATTAGTCCAAATGACACTAGGATATCAGTAAGCTTGTTAAGAAGTGCTGCCAAACTTCTTTGGTTTTTAAAATCTATAAACTTGAGCCCGAGAACACTGAACTGCTGTGATATCTATAATAATAGCTGTCAGTTTGGGTCTCTTTTTCCTTTTTTTTTTTTTTTAATGACAGGATAAAGGGTGGTAGAAACAAATGTCCATGGATCTGAAATTAAAAAATTAATATCTCCGCATACACTCTGGGTCTCCATAAGCAAAGGTAGAATGAGGATGGATGCCTCATGGTTCACAGAGGGAATTAAAGTTAAGGAGCAGATGTGCAAACAATCCCTTATTGTGTCACCAAAAAAAAAAAAAAAAAAAAAAAAAATGGATCCAAAGGCCCTCTAATTTTCTAACAAACAATGGACCAGTGATGTGAAAGCTGGGGTTACAAGAGTATAGAACAATGATCTAGTTACTAGCTCTTGTGAACTTGAAGTTTATAAAAACCAAGTTGAGAGATATGGAAATGTGTCACTACAGGATATCATGGAATCTTACCAGATGTAAAGATTGTTAATGTCTCCCAGAACCAGTCATAGAGTGGTGATTGGCAAAGGCCTCATCTAGCTTTATGACTTCCAGGAAACCTCATTGATTTGGAATTATGTTTCAGAGGAAGAAGCTATTTCACGGAAATAAAATATTTCAGATCATTAAATGATACCCCTCCTGGAAGTAAGATTATTTAAAAAAAAATTAAAACAGTGGTATATAAACCAGGGTTCATGAATCAGATCCAGGGAGTTTCTGAAATGCCTAAAATTATATAGAAAACTTTGTGGATTTTTTTCTCACATATTTTTTTTTTTTCTGAAGAGAGAATCCATAATTTTTACAAATATTTTTCAAAATGGACTATAATCCACAACCCCCAAGAACTACTGTTTTAAGGTATTCTTGAAACAATTTAAAAAATTGAACATAAAGTTTCCTATTTTATTTACTACTTACCGGGAAAAATATACACTTAGGGAAATTGTTTTTCTATTAATTTATACTAGATTTCTATAATTTTGAAATCTTGTGTTGCCTTTTTATGTTATTTCTTTCCTGATGCAGTAACCTCTTGTCTTGGTAACAGCAAGTTTGCTTCTAGCAATTTCTCCTTGCCTATTGTAAAGTGGCTGGGAAATTAGGTAACAGAGTCTGTTAGGATAATAGTAAATAGGCTTTTAGGCCACATCTCTCTCATGAATAGAGTGTCAGGTATTAGTGCACAGAATACGGGGCAACACTTTTGGCAAGTGAGAGACCAGTTTTGCATTCTTCCCATTTCTCTCTTGTGGGCCGGATGACCAAGCTGACTGGTTACATGACTGCCGGATAGTTGAGAGGAAAACGTATTGATTATACAATGTAGAGTCCACTAAGATGTAAATTTAAAAAACTCGTTTTTATTGATTTTTTGCAGAGAGAGAGGGGAGAGAGAGAGAGAGAGAGAGAGAGAGAGAGAGAGAGAGAGAGATGAGAGGGAAACATCGATTGGTTGCCTCCCATATGCACACCGCACCCAGAACCTGGGCATTTACCCTGACCGGCAACTGAACCAGTGACTTTTGGGTGCATGGGATGATGTTCAACCAACTGAGCCATACTATCCAGGGCTAGGATGTAAATGTTACTCTGTATTATTAGGCTTTGTATTGGTCAACTATGCCATAGTCATGCTGAGTAACAAACCATCCCGTAGCTGAGGGGCATACAATAATAAGCGTTTATTTTCTTTGTTTACTGGTCATCTGGAGCTTTGCTAAGCTAGGTAAGTTTAGTTGGCTGTGGCTCAAAATGGAGGATTGGATATAGGACTGCCCTAATATGTCTATTTGAGCCAAAAGGCAGGAGAACAAGAGGGGTGAACAGATGCACATGATGCCTCTTATGGCCTAGGCTTGGACCTGGCATCCTCCTCCTCCACCCACCTTCCAGGGCAAATCACAAGGTCAAGCTCAACAGTTCAACAACAACAGGAAGGGAAGTAAGCATATTTTTCTCAAAGAGAGCAGATGGATATTTGCCGGAAAATTATTTATTTGATCATGACTGCTGCTTCTTATAAGCAAATTCAAAATTTTAAAAATAAAAAAAGATCACTTGCCACGTTTTTAAAAAGTCAGGTTAAGCATTCTCATAAGATTCAAAAGCTTCCAGAAGCAAGGACTCTGCTGTTGTTTATCTTAACAGTATGGGAAATGGACCTCCCCCCCCCCAAATCAAACAAAACAAACAAAAAAATAAAATAAAACAAACTCAGTTAAATAATGAAAGCAAAAAATATTGCTAATATTCCCCCAGCCATGAAATTTCAAATCCAATTCTAGTTCACAGTTTATGGATATTGTTGTTGGAGCAGCTTCTTTGAGCTCCCACGATACAGTAATCCCACAAGGGGCAGTTTGTTTGTTGTTTCCCAAAATCCCATCTGCTCTGAGCAGTGTCTATCTGAAGTCCCCTTCTCTTTCCTTGTGACACATCTTGTGTAAGTAGAGAAATTTCACCTTCATAAGTTATTCATGGCTGGGGAGAAGGTCTCTACTCGGGGAGATCACTGCAGAAAGGCATTGGCGGTCCTTCTCCCTTCCTGAGGGAGGCTGTCATTCATTCTTCCCAAGGATCAATGAGAGTCGCTTTCCATAATTTAGAATGTCTGAATAGACTTAGTGGAGAAATGCTGATGTTTGTATGTACTTCCTGGCATTTTATTCTTTCTTTCTTAAATTTCTCTCTTAACACAGGGACAACATGGCCTATGTTGCTAAGATTTAATAAACAAACAGCCAAGGGCAGGATGTGGAGCAACCTTGATGAGAGACACAGAGCTAGGCCTCAGTTAGCCCAGGTTTGAATTCTGATGGCTATTAATGAGTTGTGTGTCCTTGGGAAGTGACCCAGCTCCTCTGAACCAAGTTTCATTACTCTAAGGAGAATATACTAATACCTATCTCACTGTGAGTCTCACACAAACGAGCCCTCAGTTACCTATAAAATGGAAGGAATTCATTAGTGCACATATTGAGGAGAAATGAAAAGAACTTTATTTCTAGAGAGCTTAAAATACAATGAACAGCACCCTTTGGTTATAATCTTAGGTGGCATCTGTACAAAATTAGATAGTAAAAGAGCAGAGAGAACTGAGTTTCCAAATACCCAGATGTTATAACAGTTGCTCACCGTCATTGATTTTTCATTGTTCAGTCTTATAAGTTTCTAAAAGGTTAATTCAGACAACATACTATCCCTTCCACTAATGTTAGATGGATGGGAGGGATGAGGGATGGAGAAATAAAATAAAAAAGGTTAAATTTGCCACTGTTTCCAAGTTTGTAAGTACTAGTTTTTAATTGAGAGACTCTATTTAACTTTGCCATGAAAACTATTTCATTTCTGAACAACAATGTAGAAATAACATGTAAATAAAACACTAACTGTATTCTTGTTTAACATTCAGAATCTTTTTTGGGGGGTCTAAAATGAGTCATTCTGTAATAATGACAGTAATAGCTATTTTTAAGGCTTACCTTGTAAGACACTGTGCAAAATGATTCATCTGAATTATCTCATAGACTTGCATGAGGACAAATACAAAACTTCAATTAAAAATAGAGGCACTGAACACTGAAGTGTTTAGAATGCTGATACAGTCACCTTCTAAAAGTGAAAATTGTTTACTTTGCCTAGTTATCCCAGATAGGAAAAAATACAATGAAATAAACTCACTGTAAAAACAATGAAGAAAGGACACAGCCATCAGCAACCTTCACTTAGTTCCATGAAGATGTTTTTATTGGCTTAGGAAAGAATATATTTTGTCTGTATATGTAAAAATCAAAGAATTCTTGAATTATCAAAAAAGAACCTTTACAGAACACTGAAATGTACCAAAAATAGGCTGGGGAAGTGAAAGGACAGCAATATCTGCTTGATGGTTCAATGACACAATCCTGTCACAACCTCTGCAGCTGAAGGACATTTCTCCTTTGTGTCAAGGAACCTCTGCAGCAGTTGCAACAGTGAAGTTGTAGGTTGAATGTGTGTCTGGAATTTTTCACTAGGGGGCAGCCTCTCACTGAAATGTGAAAGGATGCTTTCTGCATCATCTGATTTCAATAAGGAACTGGCCCAGGGAGGCACATGCTCTCCGCACAGCTTCTAAATGAAAATTTATGCGCCTATAAAGTGTTGAATCAGCACAGCCACTCAGTGGTGAGTAAAGGAAGGAAAAAGTCTTGCATAGCATTAAAAGCCCAGCATAAATAAAGGGTAAGCCATACGAATGTTGTGTGCTCTGAACACAAAACCTTTGTGGGGACTGCTGAGCATGGGAACACAGCTACTGTCAGGTATTTTGAGAGCCATAGTTCATCCTCTTTCACACACACACACACACACACACACACACACACACACACACACACTGAATTAAAAGCCAGTGTTTAAGTAAACATTTTACAATAGGGAGGGAATTGAAACAAGCAGAATTTGATTAATTCCTTAGGCTCTTAAACCCTGGGTTTTAGCGGAGCGGAATGCTGTGGCCAGGCTTCCTGACTTTTGTTTGACCCTGTATATATCCACCTATTGTTTTTCCTCTCTGCCACTCTTTCCCTTGCGTTTTATATTCCTCAAGTGATCTCACCTAACAAAATCAACAGCCCCAGCCGGGGAGGAGAGTCGTGACTGTGTTTTTTTAACCGGGCTCTGAATGGTTTCAGAACATTAGGCAGAGGCAATATTGGAAATGTGATACTGCCCAGTTCTCCTGCAAGCCAGCAGGGCTGTCGGGTCTTATTGTGTCTGTGATTGTAAAAGGCATCTGAGAGCTCACACATTCCCTGAGCAACTGGTGTGACCTTGTGTGGTCTGGGAACCGGGACAGAGCCAGGGTGGCCTGGCAAACTGTCACCCAGAACCTGCGTGCAGCACAAGGTAGTCTTGGTGACGCTTGTGGAAATCTGAGGGCCACTCCCAGAAGCCTGTGATACAAAAGGAGCTTTAAACCAGGAAAAGAAATCCATTAGACTGGAGGCAGGCATCTATAGCAGTGGTCGGCAAACTCATTAGTCAACAGAGCCAAATATCAACAGTACAACGATTGAAATTTCTCTTGAGAGCCAAATTTTTTAAACTTAAACTATATAGGTAGGTACATTGTTATTAACTTAATTAGGGTACTCCTAAGGCTTAGGAAGAGCCACACTCAAGGGGCCAAAAAACCGCATGTGGCTCGCGAGCTGCAGTTTGCCGACCACGGATCTATAGAAACTAAGGCCCAATGGAATCACTGACTATTCAGTAAGGTAGAGGCTAGTCCTTAAAGCCCATTCTGTAGAAATCCCTGGGCCTCAGGGCCAAGAATTTCTGCAGTATAGCAAAGAACATAGCTGAAAGGAATGATTCTTAATACAGATTTCATTGGCAAGAATAGGCTTAGGAAGATGCCCCCAAAATGAACACAGGCCCTTAACCAGCGGTTCTCAAACTGTTCATTGTAGATGTATAATAATAATCTGGGATAGTTATTAAGATTCTTGAGCTATTCCACCCAACAGTTTAGTAGGTCTTGGGGGTGGTACAGTCCAAAAAACCTGAATTTTAACATGTAACCAGTGATTTTAATGTAGGAGACCCTGAAACCACACTTTGAAAACTATCTGCTTAGCTTTGGAAGAACTTACATCCGGTCTTAAAGACATTGGGTTCTGAGCAAAATAGAATTATTTTTTTTAAGAAGATAGAAATTATGTCTGTCTTAAAGCTCAATACACCACTTACCTAAACTCAGCATCCCAGGCAGTGTGAAGAAGAGGCGTGAAAATGCAGCTCTCTGGAAGGGCCTGACGGAGGGCTGGGGTTTGCCTGAGAGAGAAAGTTACTCTACCTACTGATTAGATGAAAAGAGGCATCTTGATGATCTCAATCTCATTCTTGTTACTAACAAGGTTGTCTACCTCAGCTCCAGTGGAGTCCACCTGTACTGTATCATTATGTATTGAGGGGCATGCATTTACTTATTCCTCCCAACCATATTATCTGATTATGGTTTTGTTTTGTTTTCAGTAGGGTAGCAAACCTGAGGTCAGGAGTCGTGTTTGATTATTTACCTGAATTCCTTCACACAGACAGGTATCTACTGTAGAGTGCTCAATAGATACAGGTTTATAGGCTCAATAACCTCTTAATTAACTTATAATATAATATGGTTGAAAGGATTAATATGGACTCCAGTGGTCTTCATGACCGTAATTAACATGCTTCCAGCCATGACAATGAAGAAGAGCTTCATGGCAACGTGAGCTCCGATCCATTTTGTTCATGCTCCTCTCCTAGACATACAATGCAGAGGATGAAAATAAACTCCTTTATGCTGCATTCCTGTTTGGCCATTCTAATAGTGCTGGGAAACATTCTCTTTACCTCGACCTAGTTTTGGTGAGCTCACGTTGTCCTTGGTGCTTCTGACTGTTTAGATGTTCCCAAGGGCAGGGGTGGTCCTTTGTCCTCCTTCCCTCCTGCTACACTAAGGGCACTGCTAATTGCTGACTCTAGTCTAGATACAACAAAGGTTAGGTAAATATTGTCTTCTGATCCTCTGAGGCAGGTGGGGAACAATGGCCTCCATGGTTGCTGTGGAAACCTAGGGAGTACCTGCTGACTCAAAGCCATCAGCCTCCAAAAACCAGATTTTCAGGGGCCCAGAGCCAGCCCAAGGCCTGAGAGAAGTCTCCAATCTCCCCTATTCATTTTTAAAACTTCAATTTATTTAAACCAAAAACCAAAAAAAGTTCACCCATTTTTATTCAAACTGCTATTTTAATACAATGAGAAGGACATTAGTATAAAGGAATTGTCAAGCATAAAAGACTGTGCCATGTTTGGAAGTCCCATAAACCTCATGACTTCTGAGTCTCAATGAAATTCTTTGCTTCTACCTGAATGAAATTGCCTGAAGACTTAAAAAAAACCACACTTTCTTTTGTTGGTGACTATTTTTAAAATGGGCTTTAAAAAGTACGGAGTCTTAGGATTGTTGCACAGACACATAAGCAAACAGAAAGGCAAAGAAACATAAGGCAGTGTTTTAGGCAAATACTAGTATATGGTAACATAAGGAAAGCTTAAAAATGAACATTGGTGTTAGCTAGCAGTGCACATCCTGTGTTTCATTAAACCACAAACATCTTAAAAGCAATTTTTGGCATTCATTACTTTCAACTCCCAGAAGAATCTGCCTTTCCAAAGAAAGGCTCTTAGAGGTGTGACTTCAAGTGACAGACAACATCATCCTCACGCCCGTGGGAACTGCTATGAGCGTTTAGCAACTGGAAAGGGAGGGATGGAAGGATGCAAGTACGGGGAAACTCAGGTCGTTTTGAAAAATGAACAGAGATAAGGTGAGCTAATGTTACTGCCTAGATTTTTGATGGCGAACCTATGACATGCGAACTCATTTTTTGGTTGATTTTTCTTTGTTAAAAGGCATTTAAATATATAAAACAAATATCAAAAATATAAGTCTTTGTTTTACTATGGTTGCAAATATCAAAAAATTTCTATGTGTGACATGGCACCAGTTAAGTTAGGGTTTTTCAAAATGCTGACGCGCTGAGCTCAAAAGGTTCGCCATCACTGGCCTAGAATGAAAGAACCTTGTTGGAAGTGTGGTTCTGCATCAGTAATAATCTCAAGGGAATCCAAAATGTTTTTGAACAAAAGAACACAAGTAAAATCTCATACAGATAACACACATGGCCATACAAACCTCCCAAGATATTGTCTTTTTTTATTTTATGACACCAATGAACCACTGAAGGTGCTCAAAATGAATTTACTGACGAGGGGAAGTGAGTCACAGTTGTGCAGCTCTCTTCTGATGAAATCAGCTGTAGGAGAAAGGAGAAGGGCAACTTCACCCATTTGCCCCTGGTGAAGTCTAATTGCCAGTGTTCAAAAACAGTCGCCAGGAGGAAGCCTGTGATCTTTCTGGAATGGGCAAAAATCAAGGGGCTCATATCTGAAATTTCTAGTGTTGCCCTTCTCCACCCTTACCATCTCCCCTCAATGTGACAAGTGTTAGTAGAGGGATTGCTCAGTGACATATACACTAGGGTAAGAAATGGAAGCACACAAGCATCATTTCTTTGAGTCACATATTTTTTCAGTTGTGAGCAGGTGACAATTGTGTCTGTCAGGTCCTTCTGGAAAACAAGAGGCACCTCCACCAGGAACAAGATTATGAGTCTGGAAGAGGGGCTGCCATAAAATGCAGCCACTACCTGAACTCTGAGTAGGAGGGGCCAGGGTAAGTAGACATCAGTGTCTCTCCTCGCCCTCTGATCCTGGCCAGTGACTCCTGTGGTCAGACCCACCTGGAAGCCAGAGGGCAAGGCAGCGATGATGTAGTCAATCCACGTCGGCCTTCCCCGGGGCAGAGAGCCAGGCAGAGAATAGGGAAGACAATGGATGAGGAAAAAACTAACCAGTGCAACCATGCGTCAGGAACGACAGAGCATGGCAGCAGAGCATAGTATATACATGCTGTTTTTAAAAGCAACTTGCAACAAGTCAGATACTTATTTTCTTCCTTCTCTTTAAGTCCTCATAATACACTTTCACTAACAACTTGGCTGAAGATCTAAGCATGCAGGATAGGGCTCATTTTTTTCTAGTTGCCTTACCTTTCTTCTACCACGTGGAGTAGAGCATATGTGAACATATCTTTAGACTTCCCTGTCTACCTTTTGGTCTCCTTTGATATAAATTCACTGGTAGCGAAGACTGCAGGGCCATACATCCTGGCCTTTGCTAAGTAATGAGCATGTTCTCCATAATCACAGTGAATGATGCCAATAAAAATTTCAACCAAAACTTACTCCTTGGTCCCCTATGTTAGTATCTCAGAGAAGACTCCAATCTTGGACTTAGTGTAAGAAATGGGAATGGAGATTTCAACGCTGTTGTGGAGGTAAATAATAGCTGGCTGCCTAGAAGAGGAATGGGAGATTCACGAACTATTCAACAAACATTTATGAACCCCTTGCTCAATGCTGGACAGTTTGCTAAATCCAGGGAACACAAAGATATAAGACAGGGAAAACAGACAAGAACTCCAAGGCATTGCAATTTAATGCGATAAATGCATTAATAGAGAAATTAATAATGTCCTGGGGTACTATGTAGTAGAGTAGAGAATCAAAGAAGGATTCACAGAGAGATAATAAGGGAACTGGGTCATGAAAAAAGGAGTAGGGCTTTGCTAAAGGTATGGCCTGGGTAAAGACATGTTTTGGGCTAGTGTGGCTATGGTTGGTTGGGGTAAGGTACTAGGAGAGAAGGCCAGAGACCAAATATAGAGTACAGATTCAAGCAAAACTAGAACTTTCTTAAGTTTGCTTTTCTTCAGATGAATACCGTCTCTGCAAATTGTAAGTTGCTGTTGCCAAGAAAGGTTTGTCTCTCGGTCTCTTTTACTTTCCTCTCTATGGTTATGCTTTGCTTTGTCAGCAGGGACAGGCCAAGGGAAGAAGGCGGCTCTCTGAGCAGCTCTTAATTTAGACGGAAAAGAAAACAGTGTTCAGACTGTTTGGTACCTGAATGAAGGACACAACATTTCTGTTATGTTTTAGAAGCGGTTTCCTTTTTCTTAGACCATTTCATGCTCCTATGATAGGTTATGACAAGAATAACTTCATTTATGTTGAATTCAATTTTTATTTTATAGCAAGCAAATACAAAAGGAGGCTAAAGTACTCACTTAATTATTGCCCTTACTTATCCACTTACTATAGTTAAAGGCTAGCCATTATTAGGGAGGAAAACAATTATACAGCATGCTGCAGAAAAGTGGTCAATCTTAGTTGACACTAAGTTTCTATGATGAATGGACAGATTAAAGTGACCTTTATGTCATCACTAGTGAGAGTCCCAAAATGGGGTCATAAAGTATTTCAGTGCAAGAATAACATTTTAAAATTATAGCTCATTGGAAAAGTATAAAGCAATACTTTCCCAATATAGTAAAATAAAACAGCTTCATTCTCTAAAGGATTTTTACCCCAATCTCAAGCTAGGGAGCTATTTACTGGGGACTTTTTTTTATATTGTCAAACCTGGGCAAGCATTTAAGCAGCTTTTATTGTGCGGTGAGCATGGGCATAGCTGCTCCACACCGTCCCATTTCCCAACAATGAAGTCATAGATGAGGCACCAGGAGATCAAGATTAACCAGTTCCTCCAGCTTGTTCCAATTACTTCAGTTACTCATGTCTGTGGGACCGAAACTCCCAGGACAATACTATTTCTAAGAATAAGTCTCAACAACGCTGTTTTAGGGAGATGATGGAGATGAACATTTCTATATCACATTAGAATCTTTATTTACTTATACGTATTCTGTAAAAAATTGCTGACCAAGACTGGGAAGGTGGTCAGTCCTGGTTGACTCTGAATTTCTATTATAAATTGATTTGAAAAGCTTTGAGGCCTATACATTTAAAAAATACCATCTACTGAATGCATTGTTTGATTTCATTTTAATCCTCAAGTGATTCTGTGAGTAAGAGAGGGCAGTTATTTTTATCCCATTGTAAAGATGAGGAAAGGGGATCCTATAGGGCATAAGTGACTTGGCCGAGGTTGCACAAGTGAATGGTGCAATAGAAACTTGAACTTTGTTCTTTTTACTTCCAGGCCCTCGTGTTCTTTTCCTTGTAAGCCATTAAATAAGGATGAAAATCCTGATCCACCGGAAAAAGGGCATGACTACTGACCTGTTTCTCCAGAGGTCACGTGCTTGTCAGGATCCAGTCAACACTCCCCTGGGACTCCCGGTGACCAATGGCCCTCAAGGGTGAGTGTACAGACTTCTTTAGATTGTGGTCTGAAGTAAAGAAACAAAGGAAGATTGGTCCCCCAACAGGCAAGCACATGAGCAAAAATCATGCAGGGGGAAGTTGTGACCCAGTTTAACAATTCAACACTTTGTGAGCATGTGCTGGCTGCCAGGACTACTGCCAGGAGCTGTCTCTGGCACACTTTCTGCTCCTTAGAATCTCACAGTTTTTGGGGCGGGGGGAGATAATTAGAAGACAGTGTGACAAATCCAGCATGCAAATGGAACTATAGGAGCCCATGACTAGGAATCTACACTCCAGTTGAAACTAAGAAATAAGACTTGGGGAGGGAATTAGGAGATTATTTCCAGAGAAGGTAAATCTCGGCAGAATCTTGGAGGAGATGTAGGAATCAGCCAAGCAAAAGAAAGGACATTTTATGTTCAATGGCATAGAGGTGAGGGGCAGTGTAGAAAATTCGAGCAACTGGCAATACATCCCTGTTGAGTGTGAGATGTGAAAGGAGATAAGGATGGAGAGAGACAAGATTGGATAATGAAAACCGATGAATACCACATTATATAAGGAGTTTACATTTTATTCTGCAGGCAAGATAAGGGAAAGCTACTTTAGGTTTTGTGTTTTTTGTTTTTTTTTTTTTTTTATAAATTGAGGCAAAATTGTGATTTTGATAAGGATTACATTGATTCTATAGTTCAGCTTTGTGAAATATTGTTCTGGTTGTCCATGGTGTCCTTAATCTCTTTCAGTATATTTAAGGCAGTTGATTTAAAGTCTTTATCTAGTAAGTCCAATACCTTTTCTTGCTGAAAGATAATCTCTTTTGATCTCTGTCTTTTTTACCTGCTTCTGATGAGCCATATATTCTTGTTTTTTTGTGTGCCTCACAATTTTTTTTTGAAAACTGGACATTTTTAATAATATTTTTTATTATAATTAATATTATAATGTGAAAATAAGATTGTCTCCCCTCCCTGAGTTTTGTTGATGCTATGTTTTGAGTTGTTGTTTGCTTCTTTAATGGTTTTTCTAAACTATTTTTATAAAGTGTATCTTCTTTGTCATGTGTAGCTACTGAAATTTGTGTTTTATTAGCTTGGTAGTCATTCTGTGTTTTGCCAGAATTTCTTTAGATGGCTGGAGGCAAAAAAGGGGGAAAACACCCTCCTCCAGTCTTTGCTGATTGGCTGTGTGCTGGTACTTCTTACACAGTTGGCTAGGCCAATTACCACTGTACCTTTTCCTGGGTGCTCAGAGGTGAAAGCTTAGGGTCTCCTCAGGACTTTTATGAGCATTCATCCAACTCTGGAATGTATGTTCTTTTTATATGTAGGAGTTTTTGAAAGTCCTCATTCTCCCTTGTACCTCCTTTTCCTATCTCTTTTTTTCACATGTTTTTAGTTTGTATATTGTTTGTCCTCACTGCTTCCCTTTGCCTTATGATCCTGTGGCCAATACTTTTGCTTTTAAATGCTTTTGACAAATGATGCCTGGGAAGTCACTTCAGCTCTAGGACTGCTCTGAGTATAGCAAAACAAAGCAGGCCCTTGTACTGATACTTTAGGGAGCCACCAAAGAAGTTGAAACACACAGCCACAATTCTTTGAGACTAATATTGCTTCCTTTGCTACTAGCAACCAATACCAGGAATGCAGGCTACCACCCTCATGGCCACCACTGCTGTGGTGAGTGGGGGATGGTAGATGGACAATATAAAATGCCACAGTGCTCTGGCCACAGTGCAGCAGCTTCTTTCATCATCAAGTTTTCCCTGATTGTTATAAGTTTTATAATAGATATCAGAGTTCTCCCAATGTTGATTCTGAAAATTTTTGCCAGCTTATCAGTTGCTTTTCTCTCTCTCATGTATTCTTTAAAATTTTTTTCATTATGGTAGAACATATAAAACATAAAATTTGTCATTTTAACTATTTTTAAGTGTAAAATTCAGTGGTATTAATTACATCACCACTGCCTACTAAGTTGCTTTTATGCAGGGATGGTTCCCTGCCATTTTCAGTGATATTGCTTTCAACTTCGGGTTGTGAGAAGGGAAGTGATGTAGAGTGATGTGTATTAGAAAAGTTAGAGAATTAGTAACTAAAATTTTATTGATGGTAAAAAGCATATGTTAAAATATAGGGTACATTGAACCCCTCAATAGTACTCTTTGTGCTACTTTCATGGAATTTACAATTATTTCAAAGTAAAAAGAGTTTAAAAAATAATGAATGATGTATTTCGGAATATATATGAAGGCAAAATCACAATGGCAGATCAAGCCAGAGGCAAAGAAATACAGAAAGTAATAGTCTACTGCTGGGAGCCGGTCCATGCTTGCTGTTTCAAGGGACCTGGCATATATGGCATACTGTTCTTAATATGTTTGCTCACCTTCTTGGCACTATGTGTTTTAACCAAGGTCTCTGAGAAAGGTTGTTTCCCCAGGTAGGGATTTTCCCCTGAAGTTAGGGAGGGAATAAAACCTCTTACCTAAGTGCCAGGCGGGTAATTAATCACTTTAACTATGAACAATGATGCTTAAGCTACATAATCTTTACTCCCTGGAATGGAGATAAGAAACGCCCTAACCTTTGTAATAGAGATTGATAGGATTGAATCAACTGGTATAAATACAGATGTAACAAGACAGAAAGACAGAACCTAGAACACAGAACTTAGGAGACAGAACTTAGAACACAGAACTTAGGACACAGAACTCAGAAGACAGAACTTACACGGAGCCTAGAGACAGAAGAACTTCGCTGGAGAGAACATGGCAAAAGATCCTGGACAGAAACTGGCCTCAGAACGTAGAGACAGAACCTAGTGAGAGAACATGGCAAAAGATCCTGGACTGAACCTGACTATAGAACATGGCAAGAGAACCTGACTAGAACCTGGTGACTGAACCTGGCTGGAGAACCTGGACAGAACCTGGCTGGAGATCCTAAGCAGAACCTCTCTGGAGATCCAGGCCAGAACTTGGCTGGAGATCCTGGCTGGAGATCCTGGCTAGGCTGCTGATCAACTGAACGCTATCTCCATGTCATTCCTTCTTCGACGACTCCGTCCACACCTTTGGGGAACCCCTGGACCCGCTGGGGTTGGACCCCGGCAGTCTACATAGTTTCCAAAGAAAGTCCTGGGGTCATGCGTGCCGCAGCACCAAAGAGCAGTCAGGAGACAACCACATGGACACTGAATAAGTCTGGAAGAACATTTGGCTTGATTCAAAGAAAAAAAAGATTGAATTCAAATAGGTGTTAAAATGAGCTCCCACACAACCAATTTAATTACATTGTCAACCAGGTTTAGCATCATGTAATGAACAAAGAAAACAAAACAAAATACCAAGAACCAAGGCATATGAAACTAGAATTCAAAAGTAAAAATATAGGCTTGCCGGGCCAGTGTGGCTCAGTGATTAAGCATTGACCTATGAATCAGGAGGTCACAGTTCGGTTCCCAGTCAGGGCATATGCCAGTGGGAGGCATGTGGGAGGTGGCTGATCAATGATTCTCTCTCATCATTGATCTTTCTATCTCTCTCTTCCTCTTCTTTCCTCTCTGAAAGTAATAAAAAAATATAAAAAATAAATATAGGCAAAAGGAAAGGAATCAAAACCACTCTAGGTATTATAGGATAGGCAAAAAATTTCTCTCTACCATTTGTTCAGGGACTGAGCTCCTGCAAATTAAATTGACAAAAGACAGATTAACAGGAGAAAGAACATGCAAATTTTATTTGATACTTTAATTTTTATGTGTTAATGGGGGTGGGGGTGTCCTCACAGAAAAGGAAGTGAAAACCCAAAGAAAAGGTTAGGCTTGAGAGCTTATATACTATCTTAACAAAAAATGATACACTTGTGAAGTGAAAAGACAAAGGAAAAATGTTTGGACTTCCAGGGGTGGTAAATTGTGGGAAAGTAAATATATGAGGGGAAACTAATGGAAGACAATGTTATTTCAGTAAGGTTTGTTTGTGCAGATTCAAGTTGGTGCTGTCTGCAATGATAAGAGTTGTCTCCTTTTCCTGTTACTGAGAGGAGAGGGAACACCCAAAGGGAAATGTATACCCTGTCTTTGGGCATAAAGGAAGAGAGTAGAGAATGTTCTCTGCACCTGTTATTTCCCAGTTATCTTCAGTCCATAATGCCTTATGCCAAAGTAGCATATTTTCAGTGATAACACTTTCCACTTCAGGTTGTGAGGAGGGAAGTGATGTAGAGTGATGTGTATTAGAAAAGTTAGAGAATTAGTAACTAAAATTTTATTGATGGGGTGGAATATTCTGGTCCCCTTCAATGTTTTCGGGAATAGGGGATTTAATATAGGGAGCTCCATGCTCACAAAACCATTAGAAGAACAAAGGAGCAGGCTCTAGCAGGGGACAAGCAATGACTTCAGAACAGCACAGATATAATCCTCTCGAGGTGCTACATCTCAACCATAAAATACAAAACAGGCTTAGGGAAGCCAGCCTTAGGAAGGTGCGAAAACTGCTATCACAAATGCTTCTTAACAACCCCGGTGGAATGTAGTGATTGGGCCTGGAACGTGGAGTGTGGTATCCACCAGCCTTAGCACTGCCTTCTTCTCCACAAAGCTGGTGACTGGACACTGGAAGTTCCATGATATTGTTTTCCAACGGCCACAAAGGGCACCCAGATAGTTTCTACTTCATTGCCACTTTCAAGATGTATCTAGTTATGGAATCTCATTTGCATCCAGGACACTAGCTGCAAGACTGGGAGAAGCAATTTTTAGCTTTGCAGCTCTGCAGGACAGAAAGGCATAGGAGAAGGAAATGGGAATGGATGTTAACTGCCAATTGAGTACATGCAGCCCTGGTAGTTGAGATATTCCCTCTATTTTTATCTATTCCTTTGGTTGGCAGTTCTATTACACTAAAGTCAGAATGAGAGGAAGTCTCGTATAGATCATTTCATGCTCACCTGATAATTTTGCAGTTGGGAAACTGAGACCCAGAAAATTTAAGTGACCTGTTCCAGATCCTGCAGATAATTAATGGCAAATCTTAACTCCTGGTCCAGGTCCTTTCCAGACATTTAATTAATTTATATATACTCTCCTTTATTTCAAAGAGAATTTAAACTGGTGTAAGCATATAAAAATAGTATTTCAGAATAAAAGTCTAAAAAATAAGTATAAAATATGAAATACAATAAGTGAGGTGGTGGTGGTGAGGGTTACTTCAAGGAGCCAGTACTCCAGCATGTACTAGTAGATAATTCAGAGATCTGAAAAGTAAGCAGACTCAGTCTATGATTGAATTTAATTTTAAGGAGTTTGGTTAATGAATTTGACCTCAAGTGCGATATGTTTAAAAGTACCTTTATAGCCCAGCTGGTGTAGCTCAGTGGTTGAGCATTGACCTATGGTCATGGTTCGATTCTGGGTCATGGTACATGCCCAGGTTGCAGACTCGATCTCTGATGTGGGGTGTGCAGAAGTCAGTGGATCGGTGATTCTCTCTCATCATTGATGTTTCTACCTCTCTCTCCCTCTCCATTCCTCTCTGAAATCAATATATATATTGTACCTTTATATTTCACTATACACATTCACAAAAAGTTCTTTAGTCAAAATGCCTTTAAAAAGGTAATAATTTCTTAAAAGCTGTTTCTTCAAAACACAGAAAGCCCCAAAGGCT
The DNA here is from genome assembly GCF_963259705.1 of Myotis daubentonii. Lineage (NCBI taxonomy): Eukaryota > Metazoa > Chordata > Mammalia > Chiroptera > Vespertilionidae > Myotis > Myotis daubentonii. Next base: position 55,179,353 of record NC_081846.1, read on the forward strand.
AAAGGAACATCATGGAAAGTTTAGGTGGCTAAGACAGAAGTGATTTGTTTTGCGGAAAGTGTGACACCACCCCTAAAGGTTCAGAGAGGAGATGTCAATATCTCAGGTTACCAGTAGGTCAGCATTTCAGAGTGGGGGCTATCTGCACATGTCAGAACTGTCAACTGGAGGCTGCTGAAATGATTTGGGGAGGGAGCTGACATGCCAAGCAGTGGTTTTATTTTGTGATTACTTTAAGAAAGTGCTAAATAAAATTGCCTGTCAAGAGCCAAATAACAAAGGTAGAATGAACATCAAGCATAAGTTATTAGCTTTGTGTTTTTGTAAAATGTATTTTGGAAATTAATAACCTTTTTTTCTTCTTACCACCTAGTTTCCTTCTGTCACATTAAAAAAAAAAAATTCCCCCAGAACATAATTTGATCTTCTCTCCAACCTGTTCCTCCAATTACAATGAAACCCTGGGGGAATAATCTTTTCAAATGCCAGAAAATAAGTTTGTGCCCAAGGGAATGGTAAAGCTGGAAAATTTACATGAGTAATCATAGGACCAGCTTTTTCAACTCCAGAACAAAAGAAAGACTGGGGAGATGGGATCGCCCACAATTCTCAAACAGGAAGTCCTGGTGTTTATTTCCCCAAGAAAATAATTGTTCGGCATTCTTTGGGTTATCTGACAAACTGCTTCCTGGTGTATTGATTTGCTGCCACACGGAGAAAGTAATAAATCAATAGTCAGCTTTGTTGAGAAAGCAGGGAAAAGGGGTGTTAGCTTGAGGAACCACATAAGACTTTAGAAGCAGAATTAAGTTTTTGGAAGAGAAAAGTAATGCAGTTGAGAGGATCTTTAAGAACCTGGAGAAGAGCCAAATAATAGACATTGAAGAGAGACTTACATGTGATTAGTCCTATGCTAGTCTTATTTTGCATAGGTTAGTATTGCAGGTGGGAAGCTAATAGTCCCCATTGATACTGGAGCAGTGGTCCATGTACTAGATTAGATGGTCAGAGATGGGCGCAAAGGTGGAAATGTTAGATTCACGCTAAACACTGCAGTATAAAGAAATTGCTTTGACATCAATGACTTAAATCTGAATCCCAGCTGCCTGGGCAAGTTACTTAAAGTTCTGAAGCTTAGTTTCCTCATCTGTAAAACAGAAGTAACACAATTCTATCTAATAAAAGAGAAACATGGTAATTAGCGTACGACCTCTACCCTTCCCATTGGCTAATCAGGGCGATATGCAAATTAACTGCCAGCCAAGATGGCGGCCGGCAGCCAGGCAGCTTGAAACTAACATGAGGCTTGCTTGCTTCAGTGACGGAGGAAACCAACGTTCCCCGCCTGCCTTGCCGGCCTCTGAGCCTGCAGTTTGAAACATTGTAACAAATATAGAAGCTAAACGAAACCCCAGAAACCTGCTTTCAGCGAGCCGGGATCTCAGAGCTGGAGTTGTACATTGTTTCGATTATAGAACCCAAACAAACCAGATACCTGCTTTCAGCAGCAGAGGCCTCAGAGCTGGAGCCAGAGCTAAAGCTGGCCCAGAATAAAAAGGAAAAGAAAAAAAGGAGCAGTTGGGAGCTTCAGCCCTCAGCCCCTCACCCAGACTGGCCAGGCACCCCAGTGGGGACCCCCACCCTGATCCACGACAACCTTCAAGGCAAACCAGCCAGCCCCACCTATGCACCAGGCCTCTATCCTATACAGTAAAAGGGTAATATGCCTCCCAGCACCGGGATCAGCGGACCCGAGAGGCCTCCTGGCACCAGGATCAGTGTGACAGGGGGCAGCGCCCAAACCCCCTGATCGCCCTGCGGCTCTGTGTGTGACAGGGTGGGGCACCCCAACCCCCTGATCGACCCTGCTCTGTACGTGACAGGGTAAGGAGCCCCAACCCCCCTGATGGGCCCTGCTCTGTGTGTGACAGGGGGTGGCGCCGCAACCTCCCCATCGACCCTGCCTTGGGTGTGAAAGGGGGCGGTGCCCCAACCCCCCAATCGGCCCTACCCTGAGCATGACTGAGGGTGGCATCGCAACCTCCCAATTCGCCCTGCTCTGTGCATGACAGGGGGCGGCGCCCCAACTCCCCAATCGGCCCTGCTCTGAGCCCGACCAGGGGCTGCACCTAGGGATTGGGCCTGCCCTCCGCCACCCGGGAGCAGGCCTAAGCCAGCAGGTCGTTATCTCCCGAGGGGTCCCAGACTGCGAGAGGGCACAGGCCAGGCTGAGGGACCTCCCCTTCCCCCCGAGTGCACAAATTTTTGTGCACTGCGCCTCTAGTCCTATATAATAAAAGAGAAACATGCAAATTAACTGTCCCTCTGCTACGCTCAAGCCATGCCCACAAAGCCACGCCCACCAGCCAATCAGAGTGACCATGCAAATTAAACAGACAAAGATGGCGGTTAATTTGCATATGCAGGTGTCAAGCACTCCAGGAGGCGATGGTGGTCACAGCTGTGGGCTCCCGGGACCTTGCCGGTGGAGAGCAGAGTGAGAGAGGAGTGGGTGGAGAGCGGGAGGTTTGGAGGACTTGGCAGAGCAGGAGACCACTGGACATAGAGCAGAGCGAGAGAGAGGGCGGCTTGGAGGGTGCGGCTCCCTCTGTCACTCAGCTTCCTCATCACAGCTGTGGAAACTGACATCAGGGAGGAGGAAGTTCCATCCCCACAGAATCAGCCAGAATCAGCCATTGGTCAGACAGCTCTCGGCTGACAGCCAGGACTCTCATTCACCTGTATCTCAGACCGTGACAGTAGAGAGGTGGGACTATGTCTAAAGAACAAGTGTTGATACAATATAGCTCTGCAGCCAAAAAATGCCGGTGTTATTGACAGGAAGTGTCTGCAGAGCAAAGTGCTTCTGATCTTGAAAGAAGGCGGCGCCTGTGACAATGTATCTGAACACCAGCTACTGGAAAAACGTCGCTCTAATGCCAAAAAACACCGGCGTTATTGACAGAAAGTGTCTAAAGACCAACGTGCCTTTGAAGTTGAAAGAAGGCGATGGCGATGACAGAATATGTCTAGAGAACAGTCATCAACAAGTACTACCAATACCGGTAGGAACTGCCTTCTCAGTGAAAATGGAGTACATGATGATGCAATCCTCGAACATAGTTGTGGTGGAATGATTGTTCGACATGAATTTTGTCTATCACTAAATTTCTCTGATGAAAAACCATCCAATGGGAAATTTACTCGATGTTGTAGCAAAGAGAAAGTCTGTCCAAATGATAATTTTCCAGATTACCCAGCATATTTAAAAAGATTAATGATAAATGAAGATTCTGACAGTAAAAACTTCATAGAAAATATTTGTTCCATAAATAGTTCTTTTGCTTCCATGGGTGCAAATATTGCATTGCCATCAGGATATGGGCCATACTGTTTTAGAATACACGGACAAGTTTATCACTGTACTGGAACTTTACATCCTTCAGATGGTGTTTCTCGGAAGTTTGCTCAACTCTATATTTTGGATACAGTCGAAGCTACAAGTAAAAGATTAGCAATGCCAGAAAACCAGGGCTGCTCAGAAACACTTATGATCAACATCAACAACTTCATGCATGAAATAAGTGAATTAACAAAATTTTACAAAATGCTACATGAGGTAGAAAAGGAAGCCCAATCTGAAGCAGCAGCAAAAGGTATTGCTCCCACAGAAGTAACAATGGCAATTAAATACGATTGTAACAGTGACCCAGGTAGATATAATTCTCCCCGTGTAACCGAGGTTGCTGTCATATTCAGAAACGAAGATGGAGAGCCTCCTTTTGAAAGGGACTTGCTCATTCATTGTAAACCAGATTCCAATAATCCAAATGCCACTAAAATGAAACAAATCAATATCCTGTTTCCTACATTAGATGCAATGACATATCCTATTCTTTTTCCACATGGTGAAAAAAGCTGGGGAATAGATATTGCATTAAGACTCAGAGACAACAGTGTAATCGACACTAATACTAGACAAAATGTAGGGACACAAGTCACCCAAATGCAGTATTATGGATTTCATCTCTCTGTGCGAGACACGTTCAATCCTATTTTAAATGCAGGAAAATTAACTCAACAGTTTGTCGTGGGTTCATATTCAAAAATGGAGGCCAATTGGTAAATTTCATCAAAGCAAACCAATCTAAGTTGAGAGTTGAAAAATATAGTGGTTTGATGAATTATCTCAAATTTAGATCTGAAAATGACAATGTGCCGATTGGTAAAATGATAATACTTCTGTCATCTTCTGAGGGTAGTCCCAGAAATATGCAGCAGCGATATCAGGATGCTATGGCAATTGTAACGAGGTATGGCAAGAGCCAGATATATTCATAACCATTACATGCAACCCCAAATGGGCAGATATTGCAAACAATTTATAACACTGGCAAAAAGTTGAAAGCAGACCTGATTTGGTAGCCAGAGTTTTTAGTATTAAGCTGAATGCTCTTTTAAATGATATCTGTAAAGTCCATTTATTTGGCAAAGTAATAGCTAAAATTCATGTCATTGAATTTCAGAAATGTGGACTGCCTCACGCTCACATATTATTGACTAGAGGCCCAGTGCACGACATTCATGCACTGGAGGGGGGGGGGCGCATTCCCCTCAGCCCGGCCTGTGGGGGATGTTCGCCTGCTGGTTTAGGCCCGTTCCCCATGAAGCTGGCAGGTGGAAATCCCCCAGGGGTTCCTTAGTGCTGCAGCTTCTAGCTGAGCGGCGCGCCTCCTGTGGGAGCAGACTGACCACCAGAGGGCAGCTCCTGTTGAGTGTCTGCCCCCTGGTGGTCAGTGAGCATCATAGCAACCAGTCGTTCTGCCGTTTGGTCTATTTGCATATTGGCCTTTTATTATATAGGATGTTAGATAGTGAGTCCAAATTACCTTCCTCTAATTAATTCCCTTTCAATGTGCACGAATTTTGTGCACCGGGCTACTAGTGCTCATAAAATGCTAGAGGCCTGATGCACGAAATTTGTGCAAGAATAGGCCTTCCTTCCCCCGGCTGCCAGCATTGGCTTCCCTCTGGCACCCGGGACCCAGGGAGAGAGGCCCTGCCCACCTGCCACAGCCCGCCGGTTGGTGGCCTGGGCCTTCCTCTGCAGGGTGCTCATGGGGCGATGGCCGGGCCTCTGACCAGTTGCATCACACCCACCTTGGCTGGCCTGGTGCCAGTGGGTGTCATAGTGTGGTCCTGGATGGTCGTTCCGCTGTCCAGCTGTTTGGTCAATTTGCATATTATGCTTTTATTATATAAGATAATGTCTCAAAAGTGATTGGTACATTGTAGTTGTTATCTAGCAGCTATTGTTAGTTAACAAGGGGACTGTTGGGGCCATAGAACTAGATTAGGAAGGAAGACTATCAGAAAGCTGGTTTAGAATTTTTTTTTTTTTAAATAGATTTTATTGAATTTTTACAGAGAGGGAGGGAGAGGGATAGAGAGTTAGAAACATTGATGAGAGAGAAACATCAATCAGCTGCCTCCTGCACACTCCCCACTGGGGATGTGCCCGCAACCAAGGTACATGCCCTTGACTGGAATCGAACCTGGGACCTTTGAGTCCGCAGGCCGATGCTCTATCCACTGAGCCAAACCGGTTAGGGCTAGAATTTTTTTTAAGTTGATAGCAGTTTCTAAATTACAGATAAACCAAGTAAAGAGAAATATATGATAATGCAGAACCTAAAAAACATGATACCTATCAAGAAGTGTTCCTGTGGCTAACTGGGCTCAAATTTAAAAACAGCTTAGCAGCTGTTTCTAACCAGGGGCCTTGCATGCAAAATGCTTCAGGGAGAAGCCTACACTAAGCGGCTTGCCTCCCATACTGAACTGCTTGCCTGCACTGTGCTCCTGCCTGCTGAGCCAGCCCTTATAAAGGAGTTTCTGGAATTGTATTTTAACCCATAGGACTCAAACTTCTCCCATTAATCAGAACCGCCAAGCTATATCCCATATCAGCATCTTCACCAACCAATCAGAGTGCCCTCATTCTGACCAATCAGGCCAGTGCCTTTTGTAACATTAAAACTGTGAAGATTTAAAGTCCTTATTTGCATGAGGATGGACCAATCAGGGACCAGGAGCAGGAACTTCTCTCTGTATATCAGCTCCTTTCTGTCGTGGAGAGCACATTTTTGCTTTCCACCAAAGGCTGAAGACAGTTTCCCTGGCTGCAGCCATGTTATTGGACCAGAGTGGAGCAGAGCAGAGCTGAGTTGGTGGACACAGCCGGAGAGGCTTTTGCCTGACGGCCGATCACAGCCATGTTTTTCCACAACTGTGTTGTCTCATAATTGAGCTGTAGCACTATTGAGCTATCCACAGCTGTGCTGGATCACAATTGAGCTGGTTTGCACTGAATAACATTTCCTTCATCACTATACCCCAAACTGGGAATTCCCATGGCGTTGAATTGGCACCAACAACCATCAGTTGGCAATAAGTAGCTAGAGTCATTGAAGGGAATTTTATGCTAACTCACTGAAGGGAAGTCATGATTTATTTGAGAAAAACGGTGTCTAATTTATCAGTAGAAAGCTATTTGACATTTGTAGGAAATGGGAGAAAGCTCAGGTCAAAAATATAAAAATGCGGAAACCATTAACTGGATGAAATGGAATGCGTGGTGTGGTATGTGAGGGAGAGGACAGTGTGAAATAAGTGGTTTTGATATGACTGGAGAAAGATGGCTAGCAATGTATACCTAGTCAGGAGTTCTGAGAGTTGTATCATTCTTTGTCAGAGAAAATACCATTAGAGATGACAGCAAATTCCTTTCTAAGCAAGTAGTCTCTCTGAAATTTCTGCCAGCATAAATGCCATAATTGAAAAAAAAATAAAAAATAAAAATAGAAAAAAGTGCCTGACCAGGGTACTAACAATCAATTTCCCAATGAAACTGGGAAGCTGAAAAGGTAGGTCAGGTAAGAAATTAAAAATTTCAATTATCTACCTGTCAGTTGTCAAACTATCTGATTCGGGACGAAATGCAGAGATGAGGTTTTAGGATGAGACAAATTACTAATTCTAACAAAGTAGAATATCTCCACATGGCATAGAGTATTTGCATTATGAATAGGAACTAGTTTAGTCAGGTGTTTATGAATGATCCTTTATATAATTATAGAACAATCAGGTCCAACATTTTAGCAGGTGGGGAAAAGCCCCAAACACCCATTTGATAAAATTCAAGCACTGATCAGAAAAACTTGGCTGACATAGATTTTAAAATAACTTGTAATAAAAAGCCTAACATCTGACTTAAAACATTATTGAAAGCACGTGACAGTTCTTTGCCACAGATAAATAAAAAAGTCTAGGTATCAGGGGTGAAGTAGAAATTAAGTGACTCAATAAATAATAATGTAAGTGCATGTAAACTTTTCTGAAATTAGAAGTAGTAAGATTGTTTTTAAATACATCAAATCAGCAAGCTATGCAGGCATGGAAAAATTATATGTGTGGATGAAAAATAACTAGTGTATTTACATTACCCCCATACATATGTTTTGTGTCTTTTTGTAAATGTTGTATAGAAATGACATAGTACTATTTTGGAGTCAGCATTTTTCACTTAAAAACAAACTCTTTCCATGTCAATAAATATACAGGGGTGGGCAAAAGTAGGCCAAATTACCAGCCATTATTACCTAAAAGATAAATCATAAGTAAGGATATGAAATAATAACAATCATAGTAATGATAATAGTAAGACAGCCCTGGCCAGATGGCTTAGCTGGCTGGAGCATCGTCCCAGGCACCAAAAGGTTGAGGGTTTGATTCCTGGTCAGGGCACATGCGTAGGTGTGGGTCCGATCCCTAGTTGGGGTGCCTATGGGAGGCAGCAGGTCGATGTTTCTCTCTCACATTGATGTTTCTCTCTCTCCCTTCCTTTCTCTAAAATCAATAAACATATCCTTGGGTGAGGATAAAAAAATAATAAGATATAATACAAATAAATAATATAATTAATAAATAATACAAGAATAAACTCTGTTTTGTCTACTCATGACTGTAAACCTACTTTTGCAAACTCCTGTATAGATGCACATATTTAATGTCTGCATTGTCTGGACATTATATAGTTTAACCTACTGTTTTGATATATAGATTTTTAAGTTTCATAATTTAAGTAAATATTTTATTTACTCTTAAATTCAGCTTATTTGGCTCTCAGTATGTTCCATTTAAAAAAATATTTTTTATTGATTTGAGAGAGAGAGGATGGGAGAGAAAGAGAGAAACATCGATGAGACCAGACCAGTGGCCTCCTGCATGCCCCCTACTGGAGATCCAGCTCGAAACCCGGCCATGTGTCCTGACCCGGAATCGAACCAGTGACCTCTTGGTGTACAGGACACCCCTCAATCTACTGAGCCACACCGACCGGGCTCTCAGTATGTTCTTTATGCACATTAATGCATACACATTTCTGAATCATATTATGCTCTCAGACTACAAAGTTATGTTCTGTGTACTATATAACCCATCAGAGAATGATTGCTATCTTTGCCTATTCACTGGAAGGGATTTTAGAGCCCTAAAGTTATATTTCATAATTAAAACAATGCTAACCTGAGCATCCTTGCTTGATTATTTCTTAGCATAAATTTCTAGAAGTTCAATTACCATTCCAGAGGGGATACACATTTTTAAGGCTTTTGCTCCATACTGCTAACCGGACCTCTTGAAAGGTGATCCATTTACCTCGATGCCCCATTCCTCCATACCTTCTTCAAAATGCTGCATAGCATCATTCTATTTAATTTGTACAAAGTTGATAGTTTAAAGGGCATCGGACCTTAATTTGCACTTCTTTAATTACTAATGAGGGCGAATACCTTCTTATAGCTATTTGTCTGTCTGTCTGTTTTTGTTTTTGCTTTCTAGTCTGTCTTCTTTCTTTCCAAAAGAAATTCTTGGTATATGTTCTTTCCGTGAAATTTCTGTGGGAGTATTGTCCTCTGTGGTACAAACAATGGGAGAATCGACTGACAGTTTATTTTTATAAGCATATTAAGTTTCTTGGAGGCCAAGGCCTTGTCAGTAGAGTCCGCCTCCTGGATTCTCCACTGACTTGTGTGAAGGATTGAGCTGTAACTTGTAGAGAAAGACTTGCTTGACATCTTATACATTATCAAGAAAGAAAGGGTACTGCAGACTTAAAATGATAAGCTGTTGGGACTTGAGTACAGGAATATCTTTCAAGGCTGTGTGATGAGATAGAAAAGTGGCAGCCAACCCTAAACGTTCACTTGTAAAGTATTATAGTGGTGGCTGGGAAATGTTTACTTTATTAATCAGACTTTCAAAAACTTTTCACTTCTGCTCAAAGTTTTTTTTGTGTGTGTGTGTTTTTTTTTAAAAAGATAACTATTCAAGCTTTTTGGATCCCTTGTCTAATTTTAGCATAAAGTAAAATTGACTTTTTGAGTTTATATAATTATGAATTTTATAGTAGAATTTTATAATAGGGGCAGATTTGTGTAACCATTAACATAACCAGGATGTGGAAGTGTTCTCTTTCTTCCTAAAACTCCCTTATTACCCCTTTGTACTGCCACCCTCCTCCCACCGCTAGCCCCTGGCCACCAGTGATACATTTTCTGTCCCTGTAGTCTTGTCTTTTTGGGAGTGCCACATCAGTGCAATTATACAATCTGAAATTTTTGAGACTGGTTCCTTTCACTCAGCATAGCGCCCTTGAGGCTCATCCAAGTTGTGGTATATATCAATAGTTTGCTCCTTTTTATTTCCCGGTAATATTCTATTTTATAGACGTACTACAGTTTACCTACTCACTTACTAAAAGAAAATTGCACTGCACTGTCCTACCTCCAGCATTTTGGATGACAGTAACAGCCTAAACATCTCATCCTAGGCCATTTGTCTTAATGTGGTCTTTCTCTCCAAAGACTCCCCTCACTCCTTATTCCCAATACCCCCGAGGGATATCCAACTTTCAAAATGCAGACTTTCAAATTTTTCTAATGAAACCAGCTAAACACTGTTTGGGGAAATAAAGTGATTTTCCCCCTTGCATTTGTTTACTTCTCTGTAAGCTCCCGAGATGGCTAACATGCTAGTTGTTAATCACACCATCTGTTCAAACAGCACTTCTACATCATTTGATTCATACTTTTTTTTTAAAGGAATTTTTTTCAGAACAATATGTTTGTGTCTGTGTTATTCCCGTCATTTGGCAATGCAGTATGAGCTATTTAAACTTTCCTATTTATTGTAAATGGCTTTTCAATCAGCAAATATTTTTTTAAATGTGCATACACCACACAAAAAAAGCTGTGTCTACTGAAATTTCAAACATTGGAAACAGTAGAAAAATCTGTTCCAGTCTGCCTGCTGTCAAAAATTTTAACCATCTGATTATATTTAAATGAAGTCTTTAGGAAGATGATTTATCTGACTGACCCTGAGAAACTTCCCCACTGGCCCTGAAGATGGCAGTGCTGTGTAGTTTAGAACAACGCTTCATTCCTGGCCACCCCCATCACCCCCGGAAAGGAATTTCTGGAATGGCAGAAACTGGGGGGAGGATTTGCTAAGTCTGAACCTTCTAACATTTAGCATAAACCTCTTCTGAACCCTGAGACACTTTGGTTTATCTTTTGGTCCCTTTGTTTTGTTTAAAGCCATACCCCATGCGTTTCCTGTTTCCAGCTGGGATCAGAAATGGAAATAGTTTAAAGGTTAGTCTCATATCATGGGTAACCAGGAAGTGCCTATATAGTTTACTGAGAAGCTGGTTTTCACAAGACCACTTGGCTTTTTTTTTTTTTTTTTTTTTTTTTTTGTAAGTCCTAACAAAGGCTCGGCCCAAGATAAGTTGGAGCTAAGAATACGGGAAGTTTTGAATGCCTACTGGAACCACATCTCTGGGAACTTGCCTCTTCTTGTTTCATCTCCTTAACAACAGAGGCCTGTTGCCTGACATTCTTTAAATTTCACCAGCAGGGTCTGGAACATTGGTTTAGTTAGTAGGACACATGCTTAAGCCCCAGGCAGTATAAACCAGAGGGTGATTTCTTGTCCTGTCCTTGTTAAGTGGGCATGGAAACAGAAAGGGGAGGAGCGTGTATAGTAACACCCAACTTTTGTGATGTTAGAATTTGGTGACAATGCCTCAGTTGAGTGGCTCAGTTTGTTGGGGCATCTTGTTCCTTATACCAAAAAAGTTGTGGGTTTAATTTCCGGTTAGGGCACATACCTAAGTTGTGGGTTCCATACCCCTATAGAGGTGAGTTGGAGGTAGCCAATCAATGTATCTCTCTCACATCAATGCCTGCCTTTCTTTCTTTTTTCTTTCTTTCTTTCTTTCTTTCTTTCTTTCTTTCTTTCTTTCTTTCTTTCTTTCTTTCTTTCTTTCTTTCTTTCTTTCTTTCTTTCTTTCTTTCTTTCCTTCCTTCCTTCCTTCCTTCCTTCCTTCCTTCCTTCCTTCCTTCCTTCCTTTCTCTCTCTCTCTCTCTCTCTCTCTCTCTCTCTCTCTCCCTCCCTCCCTCCCTCCCTTCCTTCCTTCCTTCCTTCCTTCCTTCCTTCCTTCCTTCCTTCCTTCCTTCCTTCCTTCCTTCCTTCCTCCCCCTCCCTCCCTCCCATCCTCCCTCCCTCTCTCTAAAATCAATAAACATATCCTTGAGTGAGGATTAAAGAAGAGTTGGTGACAATTCAACTGGTGTGTGGGAGGGGGGAGCAGGGGGAGAAAAGCACATGTGTAGTAAAGTCAAAATGGCACAGGGGGAGGTGCTGGACCATAGAGGCCTGTCAATCAAACCTGGGAAAAAGGTCATTGGCTAAGGCTTTGTACCCCAACGCAAGCCCATGAAGTCTTGGGAAGTTAATTGGTTATTTTGAAAAACCTCCTGGTTAAAACCCAAGGAGAAGCCCTTGCTCTGGCTTTGCTCTTCCACTCCCAACCCCCTCTGGCTGGGGAACACGACCATGCAAATCTAGTGGCTACTTGGGGCCCCTGGATGACTGCAGGGGCTCAAAGAACCATGAAGCAGAAACTCTGGGCACTGGCTTTGCCTTGGCCTTGTTGAAGACAAGGTTGTACTTTTTCCATGGTGGGATGGCGGGAGATGGGACACTTGGAACCCAGGAGAGGAATTCTTTTGATATTACATCACAAATAAACCTGCCACTCCACAATCTACCATGCCTGGATCCTTGAAATGCTTTTCTGGCAATCCTGTGGAAGAGCCTGTAATCCACTGACAACAAAAAGAGGCAAAAGTAGGAAGGGAACTATATTAGTATTTCAAAGTACTATGGCAATACACTAGACTAGAGTCTGAATGTCAACTACTACGTTTTCCACATTCCTCCCCAAAATGCCTTGGGCAGAAATCTTATCGCACACTGATTAGAGGTGGCTCAGAAATGCTGAAAGTAATTTGAGAAGCTCTAGCTGTATCTCCTGAGTGGGAAAATGTCTTCTTTATCAGGATCTAGTGTAACTTAAATTTCTTCTTAGAAACTTATTTTTATGAGTAGAGCTTCGATCTGTGTGGGCACAGATTCCTTTGGATGCAAATACTTCCTGGAGAATGTGTAGTTTGCCAGATGCTTGATAGGAAACCCTTTTCCTTTCTTTCCATCTTTCTTTCCTTGAGGGTCCATCTTAAGTCTAAACTATTACAAATATTCACTGATCACTCCAGCTAATATGGGTCTTTCCCCCTTCCTCATCCCCCCCCCCATACTTACACATTTAACAATTTGTTCACTTTCAGTTTAGATATCTCTTTCGTAGTGTCTTGTTTTATTTTCTGTTTCAAGTCAGACATTTTTTTGTCCCCTCTAAAACATTATAATCTTCCAGGAGACAGGAACTACTTCAATTTATCAGGAAACTACTTTCCATCACTTCACTAGTATTTGAATGCTGAGGCCATTATTTTATATTAAGATGGTGTCATACCATGGATCTATATTTGGGACAGGGGATACCCACACCAAAGACCCAGCTCAGCTGAAAAGTAACGTTAAATGCAGTGTCTGTTACTTGGGGAGGAACATGTCTATTAGACCAGCACTGATGGTGCAGGAGAGAGGAGGAGGGAGGGAGGATTGTTTTGGTCTTGACTTTCAGGGAAGGGGTAGAATGTCAGAGTGGGGTGTGTGTGTGTGTGTGTGTGTGTGTGTGTGTGTGTGTGTGTGTGTTGGGGGGTTGTGGGTTGTGATCATGAGGTGTGTAAAAGATAATATTTGCCACATGGAGGTCTCTACTTACGGTTGTTTTGACTGCTGCTCAGAGACCCTTTAGGGTCTCATAGCGGAGCCTCCCAGGTCTCCCTGGGTACAGGTCCGTAGTAAGTAAGAGCCTGTTGCAGTGTCCCTTCTCTTCACTTACTGCAGCCTCCAGGGTCTTCTGTTTACCTGTGAGGTCATTGGGCCAGATCCTGCTGGAAATAACAGGTTTTCTTGCTGAAAAAATATTAGGGGATAAAAGGTCTTGTTTGTAGTCTGGATTGTTTTAATTTCTGCACTCTCAATATTCCTTTCCCATTATTATTTCTTGAGGTTTTGAAAACCTTGGTTGAAAGCATCTCAGCTAGGCCATGAGAAAATATTTTGCTCACATTGAGATCATTCCCAGAGATAACTGTGGGGGTGATAGAGAAAGCCAGAGCAAAAGACCTCCAAGGTGAAGGTAAAACATTGCAAAAGGGGATAGAAATCAGGTCAGGAAGCTCCTCTCTCCACCCTTCTCCCTGCCCCGATTTCTTATTTCAGAGCTCACAATAGTTTAGGAGAAAGATGTTGTTGTTTAAAGTGCATTCTCTTCTTCAAATCTCTAGTATTGTACTGGGTGCTCTGTAGGGTCTCTATAAATACTTCTTGAATTGAATTAAATTAAAAACCCTGGTACTGTTAAAGAATTGCTGAAAATCAAGGGAAAATACAAAGAAGGAAAGATCATTGAAGATGAACTTGTCTTTCTTTATGGATGGTTACAAGGAAATACCAAGGTCAGAAATGAAACCTACCTTCCTTACCCCCTGCTAGATATGCTATTCGGCTTATCTTATTAAGGGTGATATTTTCAAAAACATATGTTGCCAAACTGGGTTCCAAAATTCTGACTTTTGGTTTATTTGTAGCGAGTCCATGGTGCACATGATTTTATTTGAGACTCATTGTCTCTCAGACTGCTCCAGAAAACAGCCTTTGGGCTGTAATTTTATTTTGTTTTCTTTATGCTTTAGAAAAACCTCTTCTGGCTTTTTTCAGTAAATAAAAAATAAAAAATGGAAAGGCATTTTGCAGCAGCGACAGAGACAGCCACCACTGGCCCAGCTGCCGCCATGCTTGATCAAACTACCCCAAATGGGATGAGCAAATTTAGCAGAATGATCGATCCACTGTGCCATATCACTTCTATTTATAATCTTGGCAGAGCTACAAATTCCAAGGGTTTTCGGAGACAGAGGAACTCTGTGACATGAAGTGATTTTAGCTTTCATCTTTTCCGAGTTTGACTTTGTGGGCGTTGGATCTTCCAGCTTCTAAGGGAAGTTCTTGCGGAACCCAATGAGCTTCCTGCTCTCAGGAGGAGACTGTTTAACACAGGCAAGAAAAAGGCTCAGGAGGGTCTTTTTTCTAAGGGACCTTTTTATTTTTCAAGGAGTTTATAAGACAGAGATCTATTTCATGTATTTTTGTATGTTTATAATAGCCTTAAATCACCTCTGGGTTTATCTCACACATCTCTCTCCCTGCCTTGCCTCAAATTATTCATTTCCAATACTGGCCTCTCTGTTAATTAAATGGTATGTCTATGGGGGCATTTCCACTTGAATGATAATTAATGTGTTTTTTCCCCATCCAGCTGCCCATGAACTCTGGGTAGATAAATTGTTTTGTAGCACACATTTGCGGCTGGGCTGGGATAATGATTTCCTCTCAACTAGTAAACAAACAAAAAAAAATTTTTTTTTTTAAAGTAAGCATCATCCTAAGCACAAGATCTCTTTTCTACCTTTTTACAACTTGGAAATTCGGGGAGAGGAAGAAGGATACTTCCTAATTCATAAATAAGAGAACCAAAGTGCCACAGTGCCGTGCTGGAAGCTACATGTATAAATTAAGAGTAGGTCATTTATTTTTGGTTCCACAGACATGTTAAAATGTGAAAAATTTGCTTTTCAATGCACAGTCTCCTTTTCCATTTTAGTATGCTACTGATGACTTTTTTAGACTATGTCATAGTGGCTCAAGGTTGAGGCTCTGGAATGAGAACTGAATTTGAAGCCCGATTTCACCTCTTGGCAACTATGAGACCTTAGGCAAGTTCTTAACCTCTTTATATCTTACTTCTCTCATCTGTGAAGTGGGAATAATAATAATTAATGTCTCCCTCATAGGGCTGTTGTGAGGACTCATGACATTATTTATGTTAAACAAAATAGAATAGTGCCCAGTACTTACTAATCTCTATATTAACTATTAATCAGTATTTTCAAAAGAATCCTATATAATAAGAGAGTAATATGCTAATTAGCTGGGACGCCCTCACGGTAACGTCCGTCCAGCAGGAGCGGGTGGGCGTGGCTATGTGCTGTACGTGGCTGTGGCTGCTGCCCCATGAGGCCAGAAACGTGAGGCTGCATCAAATAAAATAAAATGCGTTCACATGCCTGAAGACGACAGGGTTCAAGGAGGAAGGGCTCCAGTTTCATTTTCTCACACCCAGCTAGGAGGACTCCCTGGGGTGGCTCTCCCCTCTGAGCCCTGAGCAGGACGGAAGCTCTGCGCTGGCCTGGGAGCCCCGAAGGGAGGCGGAGCGAAATGCTTTCCCTGGGGGACCTGCTCTTCCTAGGAGTCCAGAGTGGAGGGCACTCACCCTGGGAACCCGGAAATCCGCCTCCGTGGCAACTGCAGCAGCCAGGCCTGGCTGCCGTGGAGAGGGCGACCTACCCGGAGGCCATGCAGCTGCTGTAGTTCCAGTCGCCCTGGATGAAGGACGGGGGTAATAGGGATCAGAGTCGGCCATGGAACCCCAGCTCCCCGCCGAATGACTAGAGCACACGGACCTCAACAGTCCTCGGTCACTTCCTGAGCAGCAGTCAGTCCCGACCAGGGATCAAACCCGAAACCTAGGTAGGTGCCCTGACAGAACGGAACCCAAACCTTTGCTGTGGCAAAAGAACTCCCGCCCACAGCAGGGGCTGGGGCACCCAGAGGGGTTTTGTTGAGGGGCCCTGACAGGCAGCACCCTGAGCAGTGGGTTAGAACCTCCACCTGATACAGCAAGGTTGCGGGTTGGATCCCTGGTCAGGGCACAGACAAGAAGCAACCAAAGAGAGCATAATAAGTAAAACAATGCACTGGTGTTTCTCTCGCTCCCTTCCTCTCTCTAAAATAATCAATCAATAAAAATTAAAATAAAAAATAAACCCTCTGGCCCTAACCAGTTTGGCTCAGTGGATAGAGTGTTGGCATGTGGACTGAGTTCGATTTTGGTCAAGGGCATGTACCTTGGTTGCAGGCACATCCCCAGTGGGGGGGGGGGGGGGGGTGTGTGTGTGCAAGAGGCAGCTGATCGATGTTTCTCTCTCATCGATGTTTCTAACTCTCTCTCCCTTCCTCTCTGTAAAAATCAATAAAATATATTAAAAAAATAAAATAAAAATAAACCCTCTGGCTTGCAGAGTTGCTAAAACAGAAAGTGAAGTCCCATTCCTTCCCGAAACAGAAAGTGAAGTCCCATTCCTTCCCGTTCATTCAACGAATACTTCATATGCTCCTTCAATAATCACACTGGGAATGGGTGTTTGTTTGTTTGTTTGGGTAATCCTCACCTGAGGACATTTTTGCATTGATTTTTTTTTTTTTTTATGGAGAGCGGAAGGGAGGGAGAAAGACAGAAACTAATGTGACAGACATCAATTGGTTGCCTCTTGCTGAATCCCCGACCAGGGCCCTGGATTAAGCCTGCAACCCAGGTATGTACCCTTCAGTCTGCCTGCAGAAGCACTATCCACTCAACCAAACCAGCGTTTTTTTTTTTCTTTTTAAGTCCTTCCCTAAGGATATGTTCTTTTCATTGATTCTAGAGAGAGAGGAAGGGAGAGGGAAAAAGAAAGAGAAACATGGATCAGTTCCCCAAGCATTCTGACAGAGATGGAACCCACAACCTGTGTATGTGCCCTCACCTGGAATTGAGCCCATGATCCTTTGGTGTGTGGGAGGACACTCTTAACTACAGATCCACACTGACCAGGGCCTGGAGGTACATTTAAAATTTTTTTTCAGATCTGCCCTGGCCAGGTGGCTCAATTGGTCGGAGTCTCAACCTGTACACCAAAGGATTTCCTGTTGGATTCTAGGTTAGAGCACATACTTAGGTTTAGGTTAGATCCCGGTGGGTCAGCAGGTGCAGAGGCAGCCTACTGATATTTCTCTGTCACATGGATGTTTCTCTCTCTAAAAATCAATTTTAAAAACACCCTTAGGTGAGAATTAAAAATATATATATATATATTAAAAAGTTTTCAGATCTAAAATTTTATTTGGTTCCTTTTAAATTTTATTTTTCATTTACAGTTCACATTCACTATTCTATTCTATATAATAAAACTCTAATATGCAAATTGACCAAACAGTGGAATGACTGGTTGCTATGAACTGACCACCAGGGGGCAGATGCTCAACATAGAAGCTGCCCCCTGTGGTCAGTGGGCTCCCACAGGGGGAGCACTGCTCAGCCAGAAGCCCAGCTCATGGCTGGCAAGTGCAGTAGGAGCAGAGAGCCGAGCGGTAGGGAGCAGCAAGCAGGCGGGCAGTAAGGAGCGAGGGGTCCTGGACTGTGAGAAGGCACAGGCCGGGCTGAGGGACCCCCTACCCCCACCCCCAGTGCACAAATGTTGTGCACCGGGCCTCTAGTATATTTAATATTAAAACAGATTTATTGGGAACATTTTAAAAACTTATTTAGTTCTATACCATACTCTCAATTAATTGAAAAAAATCTCTGAAAATGCAATTTTAGTTCCAGAATACTAGAACTTCAGCAGATGATTGTGTGGGCATGAAATTTATAGTTTTAGTGAATGTGAACCTCAAAGAAAGGAGTTGTAATGGAAATGGCGGGACATGGGACAGGTGAGTATTTGAAGGTGAACAACCTCATCACTTAAAGGGAGGGGGCAGTGCCCTGGGACAAAACTCCCGTCTGAGTACCGTGCTGACATAAACCTTATTATCCCATTTATTCAATCCAGACTTGGCCTCCCCTTAACATGAGCAAAAGTGATAAAGGAAAAAAAACCTCATATAGTAAGGAAAAAGAAAATTAAAAAATCTTGGCCTTATAATAGCCACTCCTGATTCAGAACGATATATCAAAACTGGGTTACTCTGTGAGCTGAGGCTATATGCTTAGAGAGCTTTAATCTGGCTTGATTCTTGATCATAGGATCTGAGTGGGGAAGTTTTCAAACTAAACTTTACCATAATTGCATTATAAATATATAGGAATGAAGTCAGTGTCATTACATTTAGGGGACCCTTTCTGGTGAAGTTTTAGACAGAAAGAGGTCAACTGATTTTTTTTTTTTTTTTTTTTTTTTGTGAAAGAATTGTCTTTAGAAATGCTCTCTGATGGTTACTTCTTTCCATGCTCTCAAATTTGCCTGAAGGAATTAGGAGCCTACAGATGACCTAGCTAATGTTTATGAAATACGTCTGAGTCCTGGGTACTGTGTTAAGCACTTCGTATAATCGTCTTGGCAACTTTAATTAATATTTTCCCATTTCAAAGCTGAAGAAGCTGAGGTTCTGACACAGAGCTGGTAAGTAGTAAAGCTGGGATTCAAACCCCAGTAGCCTGACTTAAATCCATGTGCTGTTAGTCTTAACCACTACATTTCCTTCTATGATCTCACATCAAGTGTTAAAAATGCAAGAGTTGATAAGTATTTTTATGGCTTCATTATATCAGCTCTAAGACCTAAAAAAATTATCCTTTGAGATTTCCATAAGCATTAAGAGCAATGCTGACAATTAGACTAACATGTCAAAAAGCAAATATTGCAATGCTTGAAAATAATAGTCTTCCTTAACAATTACTGAGATCACTTTTTTTTTCCTGTTGAAAAGTGAACCAACCCCACAGATAAAACTAGTCCTAATTGGAGGCATTTCATTGATATTAAGGCTCACTGGTAGCACCTGCAGAAATATCACAGTGGAACCACCATCGATGCTGGGCGCTGCACTGACCTGATATTTGAAATGGTGAGCTTTGCAATCTGCCTAATAATTAAAGCAATTTATCTTCAAGTGGATCTAGGCCATTTTGTCATTTCAATAAGAAACTCTTGGGGAATAGAGATGACTGCAGAGAATCTCTGTTGTGCAAACACTAATATGAAAAGTAAGTAAGTGACTCTTTGAAATGCCATCAACTATGTGGCCACCAATACTTAAGCTGCTAAATTGATGCCACGACACCTGGCTGGAAAAGACTTCACCACTGTCTTGCAGGACCTAGAATGCAGAGAACCCGACAATGCTTGTACAAGTCTTTATCTTGTTCCAAAGGAAAATTAACAAACAAATGTGATAAAATAGTGCTTGCCAAGGTCAGGGAATTCTGAAATTATAAAGCATGCCTTTTGAGAACATGTTTGTTCTGTCCAATCTAATACCCACTGGACAGTAGCATGTGGCTACTAAGCAACTGAAATGTGGCTAGTCTGAATTCAGATGTGTTGCAAGTATGAAATACAAGCCAGAGTTAAAGACTTAGTATGGAAAAAGAATGTAAAATATCTCAATTTTTATACTGATTATGTGTTGAAATATTATTTTTTATATATTGGCTTAAATAAAATATATTATTGAAATTAATTTTATCTGTTTCTTGTTACTTTAGAAATGTGGTTACCATAATATTTTTTAAATTGCTTATGTGGCTCTCATTGTATTTTGATCAGGTGCTGCTGGTAGGTATCCTACACGAGAGGCAGCTGAGGAGTGAGGCAGCTTCAGCCTTCATCGTGGGGTATGAGGAACTCTTAAGGAACCAGATGGAATATTTCGATGGTCTCGTTATTGCTATTGGTTTTGCTTTGTTTTCAATTTCATTAATTTCTTCTCTGACCTTTATTACATCTTTTCTTCTACTTTCTTTGGGCTTATTCTCCACCCCTTCCCAATTGTCAACAGAATCTTTATTTCATTTATTTTCAATCTTTCTTGTTTTTAGCAAATTCATATAAGGCTAAATTATTGCTTTACAGACATGGCAAAATTTTGACATATAGCACTTTTATTGTGTATAGCTAAAGTTTTAAAAAATAATTTCCTCATGTGGTTTCCTCTTTGACTACTAGGTTATTTTTGTTTTACATCTTTTTTTCAATTACAGTTTATAGTCAATATTATTCTGTATTAGTTTCATGTGTATACCATAGTGGTTAGACAATCATATACTTTACATAATGGTCTCCCTGATATTTCATGTACCCACCTGGCCCCATACATGGTTATTACAGTATTATTGACCCTATTCCCCATGCCATAATTCCCACACCTGTGACTATTCTGAACTACTAATTTGTACTTCTTAACCCTTTCACCTTTGTTACCCATGACTACTATGTTATTTTTATGGTACAGATATGTCATATAGATTCTTTGGTATTCCTTGAAATTTCCTTTGTGACCTACTATGTAGTCAGTTTTTCTGAGAGTTTCATTTCTGCTTGAAAAAAGGTAATTTTCTATTTATTATATGCTGGCTTCTACATGTATATCTTTTAGATTAGCTCTTTAATTGTGTTGTTCAAATATTTTATAAATCCTTAATGCTATTTTTTGTCTGCCTGATGTGTCAGTTTCTGAGAGAGGTATATGAAAATCTCCCAGTATGACTGTAGGTTTGTCAATTCCTCCTTATAATTATGTCATTTTTTACTTTTTGTATTTTGAGGATATGTTGCTAAGTACATACAATTTCACGACCATTTAATTAGATACATAAGAGTTGTTCTCTTTATTTTATGTATCTATGTTTCTGTCATTGCCTCTTGGCTTATATAAAACTCTGTTGTTTGTTTTGAATATTGTAACACCAGCTGTCTTTTAATCAATATTTGCCTGGTCTATTTGATTCTGTATTATTACATTTTGCATATATCTATTAAAATAAAAAGATAGCTAGGTGTAAAATAAAAAAATAGCATGCTTTTTTTCCCTCATCATTATTTCCTGCATTCACTTTTTCCTTCTAGATTTACCATTATTTGCAATCCCAAATTTGTTGAATAATGTTACTTAGTAATTTTTTTTCATTAGGCTTCTATGACTAGTAAACTCAGTGTTTGTATTAATTTACTTTCACTTGACATAGTGCAATTGGAGATAATAACTTTCCTTTACCATTTTGAAAACATTACTCCATGGCATTCTGTCATCTTTTGTCACCAATGGGACGTTGTGACACATGGAATAATATTTTGAATCCTCTGTTTGTGATGGCTCCAAAGATCCTGCCCCTCTTAAGTTTTATAGTGTTCATTAAGGATATAAAATATGAGCTTCTTTGTTTTAAGTTCCTATTCACTTCTATGGCTTTGGTTCCTCTTTTCACATTCAGACATTTCACACCCTGGATTTGACATGTAACCATGTATCCCAGTTTTGTTTTTGCAAAGTTTATTTTTTCCATGAGGGAGAGTTGTTCTCTGTCAGTTCAGTCTGCCATATTGACTTGACATTCTCAATGGTCTCATTACTGCTTCTTTTCAGTTGAAGGAGGTGCCCACCTCACAGGATGGTCTTGGCTCTAATGGTCTGGAAGTTAAGAGTCATGGAGAATTAATGAGAACGCCCTAAGACTCAGGCACCTGTACTTGACGCATCCCCCAGCCCCATGTTCTGCTCTCAGCCTTGTCCGTCTGCTCTTGGAGAATTCCATTTCTTGTGTCCCCTGCCTGGCATTTCTATCATGGGCTCTATACCTGGTCCCTGGGACACGCCTCTTTGACCAGACATTGGAGAGAAGTGCATTTACGTCCCAGCTGCAACCCAATCTGTGCTGCCAAGGGCTGTTTGACCTTCAGGTGAGTCTTGTTCCAGTCTGGCAAGCCTTCCAAATTTAGGGAACATGCCACTGAGAGGCCTGTTAGAACCCCTAGCTTTTGTTCTGGATAAAGTGCCAGCAACCCCTTCTGCTGGGGAAGGGGAAGGTATTGGGACTCACAGCTCAGCTTGCACCAGAAAATACTTCCTCACAAAATTCCCTCTCTCCATTCTTTGCCCTTTCATAATGTTCTTATAGATTAATAATTGAAACTTTCTCAGCAACTACTTAAACATTTACACATGATTTCATTTCCCCATTATTTTTAGTTTCATCTATCTTTATTCATACTAACCAATGTTCTGGTATTTTATCAGTTTCAGATATCTATCATGTTTCAGTGTCTGTTTAGTAGCAGTAACTAGTGAATTATTAAGGATTTCTAAAATGTGCTATCATTTTTCATGAGCTTTTCCTTCAGACTTTGTTATTATGAAATATTATTTTGTTCTGGAAAGTGGAAGTGTACATATATAATCCGTGGTCACCTATGTGGGACATGGTAAAAAAAAAAAAGTGAGTGGAATTCATCTGGGAACAGAAATTACTTTTGTGGTGGTCATAAATGCTAGTCCTAACTTGAATAGATTAACTTTGACATAGTAGGAATTACATAAATATTATTAAATAAATGAATGAGAAAGAAGCAATCCCAAATTTGCAACACTAGCCCTTGAATTACAGAGGTACTGGAAACCAACTGAAGGAATTGCTACCTCTCAAATTTCAAAGAGGAACAAGACCTTTTAGTATACTTTTTCTGAATTCCAAGCAAGCACATTCTCTTTGGTGTATTGAGAGCATTTTACCTGTAGTTGCCATGATGGTTTGCCTATCATTATCCTTCCTGAATCTTGATGTTATCTTACTTTAAAATGCTTATCAAGGATGCTTGCAGGTTACTTTGATGTAGTGGGAGTGGATGAAATTTAAGGTCTCCCACAACTAGAGATTCTGTGAATTCTGGCATCGTCTCTTCTCTTCGCGTTAGTGAGTCCAGCAGAAGTGAGTTATGCAGGGCAGAGCATGGAGCCTGGGGAGCAATTACTTTCCCAAACGTCTTCACTGGCAATTGTATGCGGCCCTATGGCTAAGTATAGCATGCAGGTGTCACAGATGAAATCTTCCAGAAGCTTTCATGGCCTCACAAAGCCAGTTCCCAGTTTGTTTTGGGAATACTCTGTACTTTATAAAAAAAAGTTAGATTTTGGTCCACAGGTGTCTTAAGGAACATGAACTATTTACAATGAAATGGGACATATTCCATAAAGGAACATTTTGTTTCTTCTTAGCATTAAGCACTGTGCTATATTTAGCGTTTCAGGTATAGGCTTTTCCATTTAAAAACAAAAAAATTCTCCCTGAGGGTTTACATTTTAACCCAAGTTTGCTACAGCTTCCCATTTGTCTGCATAAGGAAAAACATAGGACAGTAATAGGACTTTTGAGTTCCATTTGTTATTTTATCATTGACCATGTCACAACTTGCCTGAGTTCTTTGTGACTCATTTTCTCTATAATGAGGAGGATACTTTCTGTTTCACAAAGCTGTAAGTTTTATGTGGTGATAAAACGGGTTCTAGAAAGTATTATCTTCTCTCTTAGCTTCTATACTTATTTAAATTTCTGTGGTTGAATACAGTAAATAGGAAACTGGAACATGTACACCCACATTCTCAATGATTGAGAAAGAAGTTAATAAACAAGACCATATTTAGCAGAACGTTTTAATTGGGGAAGAAACTTAACAAAGGAAAGAAAAAGAACATCGATCATGCTGAACTTCAGTGAACTGTATCTATTAGCATCCATATTGTGCTCCCAGTAAATACAGATAACATCTTGTATTCTACAGAATAACTGTCATCTATGTTTCCATTTTAAAGAATTCTAAAAATACCATTCTGAATTCCTCAAAGCAGAGATCATTGATGCCAGATGATTAAGTGCACTAACATTACTAGATCTATTTGTATGCATGAACATATATGTAGAGATATATGAAGTGGTGGTACCTCTGCGATCTTTTGGCTGCTAAATACCAACAGCGAGTTATATGTGGGCACACGTTAGAACAGAATTCGTAGAAATAAGATAAATAGAAGTGAAAACTATTAAAAGGAAGTCTCCTTGAATAAATTATGCTGTTCAGTCCAGTAGAGGCAATTGAGTAGACTGTGGTTTCCGAGATCAAAACAACAAAAAAAAATGACAAGAAAATCTTGCCAAGGGCATTGTAGTGACCCATGGCATGGAAGAGCTCACCTGTCAGGTAGCCTGTTCAACTCATGGTTCACATTTTTATAAGGAAGAGCCAGCTAACTAGTAAAAAAAAAAAAAAGAGTGTTAATAATTGTATTCTTTCTTAGTGGGAAAATGAAAAACAGGGTAACAAGTAAGAAAGGCAAAGCTTACTTTGCACATCCTGAAACCCCACATCTTGTTCCTTTGGGAGCAGCAAACATATTTTGTTTTTGTTTTTTTCTTCATAATGGAGAATTATGTTTACGTGTTTAATGTTAAAAAAAATAGAGACTGGCAGTCGCCAGAATGATGGCATGATGGATAAAGAGCAGGCCCAAAGAGCTCTTCCCCCGTGGGCCTCCGCCCCTGCCAGATTCCCCAGACAGGAGTGCAGAAGCAGATCAGAACTGGGTGGCTCTGGACAGCCATGTCCTGCTCTTGTAGAGTTTGGATCCCAGGAGGTTGACTGGCAGCCACACTTGCGCCCTCTGGCTATTTCTGGAAAGACTCCAGGAACCTCTTTAAGTCAGATGATTTTGCTGCCTAAGATCCTGACAAGAAATCTTTCCTTGACGTGGGGGCAAGTAGTAGAAGCCAGGAATGAATCATCTGAAGAATCACGGACATTTCTGCCTGCCCCAGTGACCCTCTCCGGAGAGATGTTGTGCCTGGAATCCCAGCCACATTTTTTGGGCCAAGCCCTGGTGATTCACCTGAGTCACTTCTGTGGAAGAACACAGCCACGTCTCCTCCCAGCTCTGCCAAACGGAGCCACTATGCTGTGCCTGGCTCAGCCAACCTTCCCTTCAAATCTTCAAATCTGTTCTGCTTGGAGGCGTTCTAGGCAGTCATGAGGTGCTTGCTTCTCTGCGTGAGGCCGCTAAACTCTCCAACTGGTGGTAGCAGGAGAAGCACAGCTCCCTGCCTGGAGCACTTTGCTCAGGTGGATTGTCAAATGCATGGTTGAAAAATCAAATCATCTTTAATGGTTTTAAAGTGACAGTCAAGTTTGTTAATTTAAATATTAATGATGCTCCTTCATCTTTATCTAGAGCAGTGGTTCTCAACCTTGGCTGCACATTAGAATCACCTGGGAATCTTTTTAAAATCCTGATTGCTGGGCCTCATCCTCCGGAAATTCTGTTTCTTTGTTACTAATGTTGTGGCCCCACCCCATAACAAAGAAACAGAATTTCCGGAGGATGAGACCCAGCAATCAGGATTTTAAAAAGATTCCCAGGTGATTCTAATGTGCAGCCAAGGTTGAGAACCACTGATCTAGAGCAGTGGTAGGCAAACTCATTAGTCAACAGAGCCAAATATCAACAGTACAATGATTGAAATTTCTTTTGAGAGCCAAATTTTTTAAACTTAAACTCTATAGGTTGGTACATTGTTATTAACTTAATTAGGGTACTCCTAAGGCTTAGGAAGAGCCATACTCAAGGGGCCAAAGAGCTGCATGTGGCTCGCGAGCCGCAGTTTGCCGGCTACGGATCTAGAGGAACTGTAATTGGGATACTGTTAGCTGTGTTCTGAAATATAAGGTTTAAATACCTATTTTAGATGAGGAAGAAAATGGGTTTTGTTTCCCAGGCAGAAGGTTGGGATGCTGAATAGGGCAGCATCTATAGCACTAGCCTTGGGGATTGCCTGGTTTGGGTTTGAGGAGAGACCTAGCCACACCCAGGTTGTCTGGCTTTGGACAAGTTACTTTTTGAGTATACTTCCTTAATTTACATCCATTCCTCTATAGCCGGGGTGGGGAACCTTTTTTCCTGCCAAGGGCCATTTGGATATTTATAACATAATTTGAGGGCCATACAAAATTATCAACTTAAAAATTAGTCCGCTATATTTGGTCAAACATTTAATTAACTCACCCCTAATGCCTTGACAGGGCCAGACCAAATGATTTTGTATGCCACATACGGCCCTCGGGTCAGATATCCCCACCCCTGCTCTACAGAATAGAGGTAATAATACCTATGTCATAGAGTTGTTGTGAGGCTTAAATAAATTAATCACCTGGGACATAGTAACTGGTCAAGAAATGGTGACTGTATTCATATTATTAAGATGGAAGACATAAAAGCATTAAAAATAGAAGAATTTAAATATCAACAGGCATTCTTAGGGCTATGAGATTATGGGAAACTTTATTTTCTCTGTCATTCTTCTCTTTATTAAAAAACAAACAAGATCAGTGAGGTTTATGAAATTGATTTTTTTATATATGGCATTATCTGTATTTATCTAGACCCCCCCTCTCTCCATATCGAGCTTGGAATGTATGCATTAATTCAGGCTGAAATGAATGATTGATGGCTCTGGAGCTCTAATTAGGACACCAGCAACGACACTCCAGCATGAGGTAGGGACACTGGTATAAATTTCAGAGTTCTTGAGGCTGGTTGGTGTATTCCCTTCAAGTTAGCAGGGGCATTTTTAGCTTAGTTCAGTTTTTTCCTTCATAAAATTTGTGCCGGGAGGGCAGAAGAATGAAAGTCTCTTTGTGCTCTGAAGTGATGTGATTCTGTGATAACCACTCCCACCCTCCCAAATCCTACTCGAAGTTCCTGCATGGAGAGGAGAATGTATACTTTGAATTGGGTTTCACATGGAGAAAATTATTCCCTGCAAATTTCCTGTTTCTGGGCTGATGGGAAAGGAGGAGGAAGATCTTGCAGTGCTACTCTGAGGTTTCTGATGCTCAGGGTCATTCATAATCACACAGCTGTAACTAGGCATTTGGTCAATGAGTCTCCATGTCAACATCTACCTGGTTAAGATTGGTTCCGCCTTCTTTGTTAAGAGGGTGCCTGCTCTGCTGTTTCATGGAACTAATAAATCATGAATACTTTTCTTAGCCATTTAAAAGTCATTTCCTCTCATTTTCCCTGGGCTCCAGAGGCAATCTTGTACATGAAGGCTGCTGTGTGTGTGTGTGTGTGTGTGTGTGCGTGTGTGTGTGTTGATTGCTATCTTAAAAAATAGCATATGATAGCAAACAACTGCTTAGAGATTTTCAAGCCAAAATTTATCAATGACCTAAACTCTACCAGTGTATTCATCAAAAAGTAAAGATGTATGCCTTGTATTACTTAACCTTTCCAAGCCACCTGCTTCTTATTATATTTTTTATTCCACATTCAACCTCTTATTTGAAATTCAAACATCTTATTATAATCATGTGTATGCTTTCTAAACTGAAGTGCAACTTTCTAAAATCTGGCATTTCATGTATAAAATTGCTTTTATGATAATTCATCTATTCAACAAATATTTATTGAGTGCCAAGTAACACAGTGTTCGAGATATTGGGGATATGTCAGTGAGCAAAGGAGAGGACAATGTCGCCTTTGGAGATTAGAATTCTAGTGTGTCGGTGGGGCGGGAGAGCAACAGACAACAAAATAACTGCTATTGTATATTAGACTGTGAAGAGTGTTATGGAACAATAGCAGGGCAGGTAGATGGGAAGTTCCAAGAGTATGTGTGTGTTGTAGGGAGGAAGGATTCAAATTTAAGTAAGGCTATTAGGGAAGACCTACCCCCTGTCAGGGTGACTTTTTTTTTTAAACCAAAACCAACATAGTTGTTTTATCCATGTGTTTTTTGTTGTTGTTGTTGAAGTGTTTTAAAAAGTAATTTATTTTCCAATTACAGTTGACAAACAATATTATATTAGTTTCAGGTGTACAACATCGTAAATATATATAAAATCTTATGAAGTGATCACTCCAGTAAATCTAGTATCAGGGTGACTGCTGAACAAAGATCTGAAGAATGTAAGGGAGCGAGCCATAGGGTTAGCTAATGGAAGAGCCTCTTAATGAGAAGGGATGGCAAGTACCAAGATGCCAAGGCTGGAGCTGCCTGGCCTGCTTGAGGAATAATGAAGAAAGAGTTTCTTGTGGCTGGAATAGAGTGAGTGTGGTAGGAGAGAAAAGGTGGCCAGATCAGAAATACAGAAGTATTTCCAAGAGGATGAAATGATAAATTAGTATAATCATGAGGCAGAGGGACGACATCCAGGAGTTGAAAACCCCCTGCTCCTGGAGTTGACGTTCTAATGCAGGGATACAGAGTTAAAAAGTAAATTGTATAATATTGTAGAAGGTGATAAATGCAATGGGAAAGAAATGGACAGGGAATGCTGCAGTGGGGGTGGGGGTGTGCTTGGTATGTCATTGTTCCCTAGAACAATCTTAGAATGTGATCTTCTCAAGACTAGAGCCTAAACTCTTGATTCCTTTAGGTTATCAGTTAATTCTTAGCAGACAATGAGTATCTAATATAAAATAATTGAAAATAATCCTGCTAAATTATACTCATTCAAAAATATATCTTGGTTATGTTCTGTGTACCAGAGACTACAATAGGTGAGCAAAAAGAGACATAGCCTGACTTCATGGAGTTTATAATTTGGCAGTGGGGATAACATTGATCAAACAAACACATGTAAAACTGCAAGGCGATGGTGCTATAAATGAGAAAAATTTGATTTTAGGAAAGCATGTAATACGGAGAGGAGTGACTATACATTATTCAACCTTCAATATTTTAGTAGTACCACTGGCTTTCTCATGCAAAATAGCTTTCTGTAGCGATGGTGAAATAGAAGCTAAAAATAGTTCAAATGTTCCCCATCCTGTTAAAAAATACATTGGAAGCTGCCCTTCGGAGAGGCAGTAGTAGTGTCTCCAGTATTGTCTTGCAGAATTTGCTTATATGGTTGTTTGAACCATATGGAAAAGCAAAAGTTCTAATCTAAAGCTGGATGAACTTGACTTGTGATCTGAAAAAGGCCATAGAACCTTGTTTTTGTTTTTGTCTTTTTTAGTTTTGTTTTTTTAGGGCAAGGCCTTTAATAGATTCTGGGGTCGAAGTAAGGTACTAGTCAGTGTTCTAGTCCTTATATGAAGCCAGCAAGTCTTACTCTAACTTAATAACTCACCTTAGATACACCTATTTTCAGCTTTGTTTGGAAATGTAACTGTTGGTTATTTTTTACAGTCCCATTACTTTAGATGAGTAGTGATATGGTGCAACCACTGAACCAGAAATATATTCATTCACCAGCAGCAATGACGTATTTTTCTGTATCATGCCCGTCCTTGGCAAAGGATGCTTCAGCTGCTCCCTTCGCTGCCTTGCTGTCAATTTGATAAACGGACAGGCTTCCTTCCCAGCAGGGCTGGTTTGGCTCCAAGTTGCAGCACTGATCACTTCAGCAGTCTGCAGGCCATTGTTCCTGCTTCCTCTGAGCTCACAGAGCCCATTCAGAGTGCACCAGGGCATTCCAAAAGATGCTCCGGCTGACGGCAGCACACCAGCACAAGCAGAAAATAAAGTTTTGTTCTGTTCTGCTAAATGTCGCTGCCAGACTCTACGGAGACATACTGCCAGAAGAATAAAAGGAAAGTTAATTCTGTCCATGGCACAGAGCTATTTTGAAAATTTACTGCCAGCACCTTGCAACGGATACATTTGTTTATTTTAGCCTTTTCTTCAAGCAGTTTTTCTAGCTCAATGGTGGTTCATTTGTGTACTGGATTTTTAAAAGGAGAACAGGGTAAAATATTGTCTTGATGATCACGGCTTTTAATGGTAAAGAGAGTGAAATAGGGCATTCCAGATCATAGAGACTAAAGAAAGGTTAGCCAGAGAAAATCAGTCCTGTCTAAGCATTTCTGCAGAATTGATAGCATTAGTGTTGGGAACAGACTGGATTGCTAATGTTGTACCAGGTGCTTCTCTTAGGCAAATGCTCCTCTGTGATCTACTTTAGGCAAAATCATAACAGTAGTAGTTATATTTATGTACCACTCCTTCCACAGTAATTATGTTCTCCCTCCTACTCCTGTCTCAATGATGTTCCTAGTGGAGAAGATGAGAATTTTGATCACCATTTTATAAAAGGGAAATTGACACACAAGGTGACCTAATCCCTGGATCTAGTTCACACAGCTAATGGAGGGAGAAAGGATTTGCTTTGTTACTTAAAGAAGTAAGTAAATAAAAAGCACATGAGAAGTTGAGTGTTTTCTCATTGTAGAAAACATGTTTCTCTATGAAAATTAGGCACATTGGCAAAATGGGCAGATATATCTTAAGCTAGGTGGAGGAAGCCCAGGTTTTTTCTATCCTTATTTTTAAAGTATACCTATACCAGTATGTCACATATTATATGCACTCTATGTGTGTATGTGTGTTTCATGATGACAATAAAAAATAACAGATCTGGAAGATCTAATGTACCTACCACTGTGTTTCTAGCACTGTGGTAGGTACATTAAATATGTAACCTCATGTTTTTAATAGTAGACTTCTTTTTAAAGAATTTTTCTTAACCATTATAAAGTTAATGATACATCACCCTTAGAAGTAGACAAACCTATACATTTTACTTGTTTTAATATTTGCCCCTATTTCTTATATACCATTTATTCCATTTCCTTGAGTTCTTTTCTGCACTTTCCTCTGGCTTCTAAACTGTCTATGCTGTTGTGTGACTTTCTGAGATCCTTACATAGCTGAAAATGTCTGTTTCTTGATGTCACACAAGAATAGTTTGACTATAGAATCATAAGGTCACATTCTTCTTGCTTAAGTCCTTTGCAAACATTACTACTTTCTAGTCTTCAGTGTTATAGATCAGATTTTCAATACCAGTCTGATTTTTTTCCTTTCCAGGTGAATTATTATTATTATTATCATCATTATTATCATTATTTTCTGCTTGGAAGCTTGAAGGATTTTATCTTCATCTGTGGTCTTCAGAAAATCTACCAGGTTATATTTAAGCATTTGCACCTTTTTTCAACAGTCTACTCAGCTGCAGGCTATTTCAGTAGATATGCATAATAATACTTTTGGAGGTTGTCTTAGCTTGGATTTTTCCAAAAAGCAGAGCCTGAGACAATGACTTGGTATAGGTAGTTAATTTTGGGAAATTATCACAGGGAACAAGACTGGGGGCACTTGAAAGAGTAAAATAGGGAAGGAAGGGAAGCCATTCTCAGGGTGCATTACTGAGTTGGTTATCAACTTGGATGTTGAACGCTCAATCCACCTGGGGGCCTTTTGAGGAACTGTGTAAGCCATGCCTCAGAATTATCCACCTGAGACAGGAGAAAGAAAGTATTTATCCACCATTTCCCATCCCCCTACTGGCCAAAGATTGCTCTAGACTCGGCGTTAATTTCCTTATATTTCCTGGTTTGCACATTTATTCCCAGGGATTAGATCTTAGTTGTTCTCCCTTTGTTAGGCTGTTTGCTGAAATTGCATGGAAGCATCATGAGAAGCCCCAGCGACTGTCATGAGTTAGAGCTGGATTTCTTCATGCCACCATTGTGTAGCTAATACCTAATTCCTTAATGGTAATCAGGATCAGTTGCCCCCTCAGTGTGGCAACTCCTCTCTTTGCTTGTTAGTCCATCAGTCTGAGAATTCCCAAATGACAAAGTAGCAGTCATAGCTTTAAATTCAGTGAAACGCCTTCTGCCTTCCCATGTGCTCTGGCAGAAGGGTCTTTTCCTACCTTCCATCTTCACCCTCAGTGCCAGGACTCAGGACTTAGAATCCAGCAAGCCTAAGGACTTAGGCACAGGAAGCGCACAATCTGAAAGTGGGTCAGTCGGAGTGATGATGAGAAGGGCTCGTCCTAAATCCCATGTATTTTAGTTATACTTCACCATGTATTGGCTATAGGTTCACTGCATAGACAGACTCCTGCAGGGCAGCACTCAACCTTGCTGGATGTGATCCCCAAGTTGGCTCTTTAGCTGGGCCTTTAATAAACAACACCATCATTTTACGAGGCTGACATCATCGGAGTGATATGATATACAGTGAGATCTGTGGATTCTCTAGTCACACACTCATTTCATTTACCTTCACTATAAATGTGTCCCTTAGTCTGAGGCAATTTTATTGGGATGGCATGTTGGTAAATCACACATATTTCCAGACCTCAGATGATGCTGGTTGAGGCACCTTGGATAGGAAAGGCAAACTAATAATCAAAGTAGGTGTAAATTTTGCCAAGGATATAGTGCTGCTCTTCTAGGATATCACCAACGTGTCATCAAGTGATTGACTCTCTTGAGGAATGTTTCTACATTGAGGATCCATGTTGGGTCTCTGCTGTTGGCAGCTTAGAATTCAGCAATGGCAGTAGCTAGATCATCCTTAGTGAGAGAGAGCCCATGCTGTTGGGTCTATGCATAGTCTATATCCCTGCCACCAAGCCTTCTTCAGTCATGGAACTACTGTGTAAACACTGAGGTAGATGAGGTCAGAGGCTGATTGATATCCACTGGAGAGTCAACCTAGTCACCTCCTGGTCCAGTACCTCTCTGAATGCCCTAGAATCGTCTATGCTTTGGGACCTCTGCCAAAGAGTCATACACAGACCTGTTTCTCAAATGTCCTTTTCTCCAAATCTCTAATCCTGCTCCTTTCAGGATCCTGACCAATTGTCAAAGCCCTCTGTCAGCCCAAAAGTCTGTGCATACCTGTGCTTTAGGCAGTTTCTCCATGCATATAAGGTGTAAAACCAAGTGTGTTGCACAGAGTTATACCCACCGGGAAAACTTCCCTGTCCACTGTCCTTCAGGGCCACCTTTGAGTGGGGCTGTATTTTGGTGTAGTTTTCAGTTATCATAAATATTTTGAGGTGCTCCACCTGTGAACCAGGATCAAGCATTTTCCTTTGTGAGCTGGTTGCAGGGAAGCCTCTAGGAGAGCATGGATTTAAGTTGAAGGAAAGGCATCAGTGCAACAGGGGAAAGTCACATGGAAGGTGAGGCCACCTGCTTATACAACTTACTTGTACTCTCTGGACCCCCTCAGCCCAGTCCTAAATGTACTATTTACATCATACCGTGGATTGCTTCTGTTCCTGGATGACCTTATGACTTTGTGGATCTCATAATCCCAATTCATCCTAGGCAGCTCTGATTGCACAGTCACACTTTATGTTTTAACCTCTTCTAGGGCTCGAAAGCATTCCAGGTGCTGCTTTTAAAATGGTGAGTAGTTCTCTGCCTTCAAAGGTTTGACCTTTCTTCAGAATCCAGGTGTCTGTTCTGCAATTCTCTTACTGAGGCTCAACAGAGACTCTACATGGCATCCTAATCCACCAGGGACACCTGTAGCACCATCCATCATCCAGGTCATACAGCCTGAGTACAAGCAGCTTGTACTGCAGTCTGGATCTGCTACAGGATCCTCTCTTGTTCTGGGAAGCATACACCATTGTTGGGAGCTATCGGAGAAACTGGCCTAGTCAAAGCCATCTTAAGAACAATAAGTTTCTGGTAGTAACTCCTAGTTACCAGAGACCACGGCAAAGCCATCTTAAGAACAATAAGTTTCTGGTAGTAACTCCTAGTTACCAGAAACCACGTACGTCCTGCGGTTTGGTCAGCAATTAAGAATCCGTCACACACCACTTGTCACACACCACAAGCAAATAGCTGCCACTTGCTGATAGGCTATTACTATAAGCGTTGCTACCCACCCCTGCTACCCACCCCCGTCCCTGGAACAATATATATTCTGCCGCTGTAAAAATAAAAATTTTGAGGCTTGATCAGACTCCTGTCTTGCCTCCATTTCTTCGCATCTCCTATCCTCTCATTCCCTTACAGGCACCTTCACGGCACCCACGTTGCATGCCCCGCGGGTTGGGGCACACCATGCCTTCCAAGACACCAATAAATGGTTCACAGTGTATTGAATAAGCCAATATCTGAATAAGCCTATCAAGTGAAGTTTTTCTTTCTTAAGTTGTAGGAGGTGCATGTGCAACAATTTGTCATGTATATTAAAGGAGCTTTTCCACATGTACCAATTGAATCTTTAAGATCATCACCCATGTGGTAGGTCGTTGAAACTTTGAGGGTTTTATCACCTACACTCTGACATTACCAGGGCACATTAACTACTTGCTTCCTGCTCATCAGATCCAATGACCTTGATGTCATTAGTGTTGTCAACCATCAAGCATGCTGGTCTGTGTTCTATCAAGACAATATTGTGAAAGCAGGAGATTTAACCTGGTCCTGGGGTAAGATAGTCAACATATGCTACTATCTTTTCTACATGACAGCAACCTGCTTTTGATTCTTACTATTTATGGGGATAGAGAAAAATACATTTGTCTGCTCAAAAGTTGCATATTATGTACCAGAAGTGTGATTATCTGTTCTAGTAGAA
Organism: Myotis daubentonii; assembly: GCF_963259705.1. Classification (NCBI taxonomy): domain Eukaryota; kingdom Metazoa; phylum Chordata; class Mammalia; order Chiroptera; family Vespertilionidae; genus Myotis; species Myotis daubentonii. The sequence goes on from NC_081846.1 coordinate 55,213,944, forward strand.
TCCCACATCTGCATTTCACCATGATCCCTCTAGTTTTTGCAGGTGCTAAAGAGTTGAATTGAATGTACCCCTTCATCCTTCAACTCTTTGAGAGTGGTGCTAATTTCTGCAATTCCTCCTGAGATCAGGGACTTCCCCATGTCCCTTCCAAACACAGTGGCTCTTATACCATTGGCCAAAGAACCAACTTGATTGCACTAAGAGAATGGGCAATAACTGCACTAATGGTCTGTGAACCCACTGGGCCAGCAGGAGATGGATGTGGGTCAGGATTTCACTCATGCCTAGCTTCTATGAACCTCTCTAATGAAGGGCCACAGGGAATTTTGGATTCCTTGTTATCAGAGTTAAGTCAGACTCTGTGCCCAAAGCCCTTGAAGGGTCTAAAATATTCTCCTTTCCCCGGTACATACTTATTCTGATATCTGGTTTCAGATTCTTTTGGAAATATCAGGGAATATTTTTACACATTTGCAGTGAAGTTGCAGGATAGCTCCTCAAGGGGACCTGACCTCTTCATTCGTCAATGAACTGCGCTTTCAGTCTGAGAATTGACTTAGATCTAAAAAATGGGTGAGTGCTTGTTATTTTCTGTCATGGTGGCTGACACCAGTTTTTTGCTTGCCAGATTTCAACTTCTGGCAAGATTATGCAGATTAAACAAAACTATAGTTAGCTGCCCATCCATCTTGCTCCTGTGATCTATTAGCAATCACCACAGATCTCTATGGATCTGTGGCATTCTGATTGTCAAGGCATTCTGATTGTCACTCTGACCTTGCTACCCACTCTCATAATTATGTTTATACTGTTTCTGTAAAGACAAAATAGCCTCTGTTATATTAGAATCCTATCAATTCCACTAATACCAGGGAAACCAATTCAAGTGTAGTACCTCCTACTGGTCAACAGCCATAACCAAGTTTCTTCACAACGTTGGTGTTTCCCTTCACCACGTGCTTCTGATTGACCGGATGGAAGAGTTTCCACTAGGCCTCCTCAGGGGACATAGTCAAATATTCAGTCTTTGATCTAACATAATACATTTATTACAACATTCCCACCTCACTTTCCCAATGTTCTGCAGATAGTTCTATACCTGATTTATTTTGGCAAGGTCCAAGCATCCAGGAACAAAAGGCCAACTTTGTCCTTGTTAAGACAGTGAATCCCATATCTTGGGAGTGTTGCAATGTCAATACATTCTCCCCTCTCCAGCCTTATACACAACTTCATGTCTGAGCACCGTTAGCATCTACTCTTACACTTGTTTCTCTGCTTCTGTTTTGCAATTCTTTAGCTAGTCTGTTTCTTCCCCTGAGCAGGAAGCATATATCCCCTCAGTGGTGCTGTGAACTAAATATGTCTATCAATACAGTACTTAGTCCAGGATAGGAACTGATGTGTTTCTGCTATCCTATATAATAAGAGAGGAATATGCTAATTATCCATTATGCCCTAACATCACAACCAATCTACAAGTGGTGGAGAACTACAGGAGGGCGGGGCAGCGGGCTAGGAGCGGAGAGAGCTACAGGATGGGGCGCAGCGGGTGGAGAGCTACAGGAGGGTGGGGCAGCAAGTTATGAGCAGCGGAGAGGTACCAGCAGCGGTGGGCGGGTGGTCAGCCGAGGCAAGCGGCTGCGAGCAACTCACGTACGGATTCGTGCGCAGGGCTACTAGTTTAGTATATGCACTTATAGAGCAGTGAAATAACCTTCTGATGGGTCCAGTCTGGAGCAGTGAATGGAGTTGAGAAGGAGCACGTTTTATGAGGCATCTTCATCAGATGAGGTTTTTGCAGGTTCTCCTAGTCAGAATTTTTAACAGTGGCACTGTTAGCATTTGGGCTATGTCTTCTGAGTTGTTGACAGCTTCCCTGGCTAGATGTCAGTAGTACCTCTCTCCTTCCTAGTGAGAATCACTACTTGGGTGATAGGATCCAGGCTGCTGCAGATGTTCCTTGGTGATGGCAGGATTTTTCAAGGGTGTGGCTAAGGTGAGGTGTCATCAGGCTAGTCCTGTGCACATGTGGAGCTGCAGCCATGGCTGGAGAAAATATGGGCTAAGAAGATGTGAGCCAAGGCAGATGTGATACAGAGGTAAATAATATGCACGCATTTCAAAGGAGGGAACACTGAGGTTCAGTAAGGTTAAACAACTTACATTGATGCATTTCAGATTGATGCACTGGACATAAAGATGAACGACATAATACCTCCCCTTATGGAATTCTCAGCCCAGCAAACTGTGAAGTTTTATATAATAAATAATTGCCACATGGGCATTGATGAAGTCATTCAACCAGCATGTGACAAAGCAAAAAATGGAATGAGGTTTATTTGACTTCTGAATGCATATTAATTTTAGTAGATTGATATGCCTCAGGATTTTATTATGTTTATTGTATGCTAGAATTTTTGCTAAAATACATGCATGCCTGGTATCCTTTAACATTCACAGAAATCTAACTAATGGCACTGTCATCCCAGTTTTCAGATAATGAGGTGGCCCTTCTTTGTCCACCTTCATATGACCTAGACACCTTCTGCTTACAGAGATACTGCTTAATAGAGGAGAATGACCTCAGACTGATGAAATCCATGTGGACAAGCATGCGGATGCAGGCACGAGGTAATGCAGCATGTGGCGAGACACAGCAGGACCCAGTGACCATTCCATTAGCTCCATCTCAATCCTCCAACAGTGCAACTAATTAAGATTTGGGCTGGTAATAACTAGCTCAACTCTGTTTAATAGTGGCTTGTGAACCCTAACCGGTTTGGCTCAGTGGATAGAGCGTCAGCCTGTGGACTCAAGGGTCCCAGGTTCGATTTCGGTCAAGTGCATGTACCTTGTTTGCGGGCACATCCCCAGTAGGGAGTGTGAAGGAGGCAGCTGATTGATGTTTCTCTCTCATCAATGTTTCTAACTCTCTATCCCTCTCCCTTTTTCTCTGTAAAAAATCAATAAAATATATTTTAAAAATATAGTGGCTTGTGAAACTGGAAACTATCTGAAAATATCTAACTAATGTGAAAGAAGTAATGTTGTTACAAGGGAATTGATAACCAAGGATAATGGGAAGGGGAAGAAATAGCAAGTTGGAGCTAATTACCAGGGAAAGCCCCCTGACACTGAGAATGGTGAGCCAGGATAATGGTCTCCTGAGGGCAGTGGCAGAATCACCATCAAGTTAGTACATTTAAAAATAGGCAACAGAACACGAGGCACAGGACTGCTGGGAATAATCTTGCATTAGGCAGGAAAGGAGGTAATTGACTAAGTGACCTAATATTCTTTCTCATGAATTTCTAGAATCCAAAAAATAATAAAATAAAATAAAATAAAACCTTATAGGCTGTATACAGAAATGTGGGCACCTAATGACTGAAGATGCCTAAATATAGACCCAAATTATTTAGAAATGGAAAATAAGAGCAGCCGTACCCCAGATGGAGCACAATACGAGAGTCAGAGGAAATGTAGGAGGTGGACAGGCAAGTGGAAGCACTGCCAGGAGTTGGGTTTCTCTGATGCATGCAAATGGGACTGTGTCCAAGTACACGGAGCTAGAAGAAGGCTGAATTCGTTAATTACCCAGGTGTCTCTCCCCCTTTCCTCTTTCAGTCCTATTCTACCACAATGTAAGACAGAGTTTATAGAGACCACCCCCTGTGGACTCCTGCATCGTCCATATCTCCCCACTCTGTGCTCTCCTTCTTTTAAAACTGGTGACTGGCAGCTGATGTCACAGAGGTAAATAAGGCCTTGGCTCACATCTTCTTAGCCCATTTTTGCTCCAGCCCTGGCCACAGCTACCACATGTGCATAGGACTAGCCTGATGACACCTCACCTTAGCTACACCCTGAAAAAAGCACTGTTTCCCAACTTGTAGTCCAAAGCTTGACTCTCAGCCGCAGGAAGCTTGATAAAAATGCATATTTCAGCCTCTCCCCGCAGACCCATGGAATCTGGATGTCAGCGGTGGCACCCATGCATTTTTTAAAGAAGTTCATTGGCAAGTCTGATACACTTGATTAAGTTGGTGAAACTCTGCCTGGGGAAGAGCATGCTGTCTAACTGGGAAGAAACCACAGGGAAGAAAAGTGTAGCCCAACTCTCCTCCCCTCTTTCCTCATTTGCTTTCCTTGATTTTCCTTGACCTCCAACCAATGAGATCTCCTTTTACTTCCATACTCTCTTCCACTTATAAGTAGGTCTACACACACCTGTGTTTATATTTGACCTGCTTTCAAAAGGACTTTAATATATTTTCTTGTATGTCTAATATGAGAGTTGTTCTGTCTCGGCTTTGTATGTGATAGTTTTAACCATCTAGCGGACAGGAGTTAAGACAGATCTTTACCACATTTTTATCCTTCACACTTTTGAGGTAAAGAATGGATTTCTTTTTACATGCAACTAAGTCATATTTGTAAAAAGTAATAAAAACAAGGCATGCAATAGAAACCCAGGGTTTGGCAGCTTTGCAATGTGAGAAAGCGTGGTCTGGAGGCTGAACATCTAGCATGGTGTCAAGACCTAGCTTTTGTTTCCATCTCTACCGACAATCACATATGAAAATTTCAGCAAGTCGTGTGGCCTCTCAGTTTATCTCCCTGTCAGCAGGGATAATAATAACTCCCTTATTCTCTCACAAAGCAGCTGAGAGAGTAAGCATGATAATATCATGATTTAATATTACTCTCCACTTAGGAAAGCTAAGAATGACATCAACATTATCAACATCATCATTTCATAGTCCATATGCCATTGAATAGGAGTTCAGTCTGGGTTCCCTAAGATAATTATTTTCCCTCATACTATGACTTACAAAAAAAAAAGATAAAACAGTAAAAAACAAAGATCCCAGGGATTACATCGAGCTAAAATGTATATCAGTCAGTACTCAGTTTTCTAATTCCCCAGATAATGCTAGATATCAGGACAAGGAAAATAATTGACATTGTTTAATTTTTGACATGCTACTGATAAACAGCTAAACCACTTTCATAGAAGGCAAAATTACAGTGCTGCTTCTGGTATGTGGCTACTCTATCTGAAGTTAATTGGATTTTCCATTATGATGAGTCTTGTTTTTCAGAATCTAATCTTAGTCTCTTTCAATTGATCCACGTTGATGGTGAGACAGGAGATATGTAGGGCATGGGGAGGGAACCTGATTAGGTCCAAGAATCCTTGGGTATGTTGAGGCATTATAATATGCAAGCAGGAACTAAGATTTCTGGAGAATATGACTTTTCAAAATGGAGTTGTTATTGTAGTCTCTCTCTCTCTCTCTCTCTCTCTCTCTCTCTCTCTCTCCTCTAAATAGTAATGTGTTTTACTTCCATTAGGAATGTTGAGTGTTATCAGTACAGATTGGAGAAAATAGCAATACCAACCTTTTTTTCTAGTCTGAAGGAGTGCTCTATAGGTTACCTAATGTGGCATCACTTTGTTTTCTCTGGTGACTTGAAACATGGAAAGAGCTTTCAAAGTGAGACCAATTTGGAAAAAGTTTCAGCACCATTGATGGGCCAGGAGACAGTGTGGCTTTCCCTGCTGTGAAATGGCCCTTCACTCTGTCACTTTGAGAACAATGAACAAGCCCATGGCTGTATACATGCCAGACCCCGCAAGGGCTCAGATAGCAGGTCCCTTGGGTGGTGAGCAGCCAGACCAGTGCACTCGGGGCCTATGGAGGGGTCAGGACAGCTACTTGGCTTAGGCTTCCACACAGGAACCACCTCCAGTTTAGAGTTTTGACATTCTCTATGAAAAAAGACTGATCACTAATTACTTTCTGGTTGTATGACCTTATCAACACTTATGTGCAATTATTTATTATGTAACATTTCAAAATTTGCTGGGCTTAGAATTCCTTGTGGGGTAATATTATGTCTTATTCATCTTTATGTCCAGTATATCAAACTTAAGTGCATCAACTTAAGTTGTTAATGTATCTCTTTATGTGTACTAAGGGTATTCATTTATTAAATGTAAGTAGTTAAAAATATGTCATACTTTTGTTAACCCTCACATGATATTTCTTAATTTTTCTTAAGTCACTTAGAATTTGAAAATAAAGTGACCATGGATCTACGTAGATTTCTAATGGCCTGACTGCTCGTGGAGCCTGCTGGAACGGACAGCCTCAGCGCGGAGTGCTGCTCTAGAGGCCCCGAGAAGATGTGGGAAGAAGCCTAGAGAGACAAACTAGGGGGCAGCTGGTGAGAGCCATGGGCTTAACAAGATTCCAAAGTCTTTTAAAGGCATTTACCAAATATCTGATTTTTAATATTCTAAAACCAAAAAATACTGTTTCTGTCTATGTCAACTTTTATATTAAACTTATTCACTCTAACCAGTGGTTGTGGGGAAAAAAGAACCTCATTCACTGCTGGTGGGAATGTAGAATGGTACAACCACTATCAAAAGCTGTCTGGTGATTCTTCGAAAAATTAAGAATAGAGCTACCATACTACCCAGCAATCCCTCTCCTGGGTATATACCCAAAAAACTCGAAATCATGCATTTGCAAAATATATGTACCCCTCTGTTTATTGCAGCATTATTCACAATGGCCAAGACATGGAAACAACCAAAGTGTCCTGTGATAGAGGACTGTGTAAAAAAGATGTGGTACATACACACGATGGAATATTATTCAGCCGTAAGAAAGGATGAAATATCGCCATTTGCAACAACATGGATGAACCTTGAGAACGTTATGCTAAGTGAAATAAGTCAGGCAGAAAAAGCTAAAACCCATATGATTTACTCATATGTGGGATATAAAACTAAAACTCATGAATACAAACAGCAGTGTGGTGGTTGCCAGTGGGAAGGGGGTGGGGGGAGAAGGAGGTCCATCCCATATAATAAAAGGGTAATATGCAAATAGACCTAACGGCAGAATGACCAGTTGCTATGATGCACACTGACCACCAGGGGGTAGATGCTCAAAGCAGAAGCTGCCCCCAGCCCGCAGGCCCTGAGTGCCCTATTGGGGCCTGCTGGCCAACCTCTAGGTCCCTTCCCCTGGTCTGTAGGCTCTGATCGCCCGATGGGGAATGGGGAACCAGGGGTGGGTGTCGATGGACACGGTCGGTGCCAGGCCAAGGTCCCTGCTCCGCTAGTTGCACCACACACAGAGGGCACCTGGCATCGAGAGATGGGGTCGGTGAGCGGGTGGGAACGGCCAACCTCTCAGTCCCTCCCCCATGGCTAGCAGGCTCCGATCACCCGATGGCGAATGTGGAACCAGGGATGGGTGGTGACAGGGGATGAGGGGGCTGGGCCAGCTGCCAGCAGCTGAGGAAGATGGCCCTGATCACAGGCTAGGCCTAGGGACTATACCTGTGCATGAATTTTGTGTGCCGAGCCTCTAGTATAATATAAGGTGACGGGAGAAGATTAGACTTTGGGTGGTGAGCATACGGTGAAATATGCAGATCTGTAACATAGAAATCTATATGTTCATGTTGACCAATGTCACCCCAATCAATTTAATAAATAAATAGTAAAAAAAGAAGCATCCATAAATTAAAAAACAAACTTATTTAAATATTTGTTTGAATGCTGTATTGAAAAAAGAGTACAACAAGCATTGCTTGGCACTTGGATGACTTAAAATAATTCAATAGCAAATTGGTGAAACTGTAAACCAAATTGAAAGGGTGCTCCAGACAGTAAGACTTGCAGTTCAATCACAATCCCCCTTTCATTGCAAACTTATTTTAAGCATAGAATACCCACAACACTTATATGTAGACTAGAGGCCTGATGCAGAAAATTTGTGCATGGGGCAAGGGAGGGGGGAAGGGGGCAGGTTCCCTCAGTCCAGACTGCATCCTCTCTCCAATCTGGGATATCCCTCTCCCAATCTGGGACCACTGGCTCCTAACCGCTCACCTGCCTGCTTGTCTGCTTGCCCCTAACCACCTCTGCCTGCCAGCCTGATGCCCCTAACTGCTCCCCTGCCAGCCTGATTACCCTCTAACTGCTCCCCTGCCAGCCTGATCACCCCCTAATTGCTCCCCTGCCAGCCTGATCACCCCCTAATTGCTCCCCTGCCAGCCTGATTGCCCCCTAACTGCCCTCCCCTGCTGGTCTGATAGCCCCTAACCACCTCTGCCTTGGCCCCTGCCACCGTGGCTTTGTCTGGAAGGATGTCCGGAAGATGTCTGGTCTAATTAGCATGTTACCCTTTTATTAGTATAGATAGTGCATATGCTCATATATGAAGCTTGCTCATATATATTATCTTATGTACCCCCAATAGAAGAATAGTACATATTGTCTAGACTGACACATTTGGGCTTTAAGAGGCAAAATTATCTTTGATATCTTTGGAGATTGATAATTTCAACCACAGATAGAAATCAGCCCAACTTTAGAGATGTCAAGGTGTACTCTGGTACCAGTTTTGTATATAATATCTAATAACAGCAAATTAAGAAAGCAATATGCTGAGGGCTGCTTGCATTCTGTGATTAAAATTTAGAAGTGAAATTCAAAGCAAGAAAGGCAAGTGAATCTTTACCCCCCCCCCCCACCATTCACCTCTGTGTGGGTCCTCTCCTTCCCATTCTAGGCCCACTACCCACCACATAATTGCAAAGCTCTATTCTCAATTTTAGGGAAACCAAATAGTTTAATCTTCTCTGCATAGATAATTCACCTGTAGAAAATTCTCTACTGCCTCCTTACAGTCTTGTAAATTAAAAGATACAACCCTGTCTTTTTAGCATTGCATTTTTGGGAAGTTTCTCATGTCAGGTTTGAAAAATGACAAGGAGACCCTAACAGTGTTGTAGTCTCAAAATGAAGTTCTTCCAGCATCAGCACCTCTGAAGAGTCTTCATCTTGTCTTCTGAACTTTTAGGGGCACACCCACCATAAAAGACATAAATTGCATTTTAACACTCTCTTTCTTTTGGTCTTCAGCGGGAAGTTAAATTAAGAATATTAAATCCCCTCTCTGTTCTCAGAATTCTGAAAAGTAAATGCAAGGTGGCAGCATGAACGTGCCTGCTCTCCCTCCTGAAGTACCCAGATGTTGGACTAGGCTGCTCATCTCCCTCTTTTACACACCTGCACCTGGAGTTTTCCCACTACTCTCACCACCTCTGATCCCACTGCCACCTCTTCCCCTCTCACATACCTCCTGGTCCTGGATTGACCTTCTCAGCCTTAGTTCTACTCCCAGCTCATCAGGTGTTCTCCCAAATCTCATTAAAATGGCACTTGATAATCTAAGCACTTCCAGAAATTCTTTCAACTAATCAAAGGGAAAAGGGTTATTTGTTCAAACCCCACACTTAAAAATACACACCTAGTAGTGTTTCTGTCTACTTCCTTTGTGTAATGAAAATATTTGTGCCTGGGTCTAATTTTTATCTTTCTCATTAATAAAACTTTCTTTCAATTATCACTGCTTTTCCCACATTCAATTGGTCTACATGAGATACACCTCTTTTTGCAGTTTTCCCAAGGGAATCTTAGTCTTCCTGGTCAAGTATTCCACTTCTCATTCAGACCTCTAGAGAATCACCATATTGTGGTAAGCAACATGTAGTGATTCATTATCAATATGTATCAAATATAATTATTAATATGTAGTTGTGTGTAATCTCCTTCCTACCTTGTACAAGCCTTGTCTAGCAAGCAGTCTTGTCCATGCCCAAACCAATGTTAGCTAAACATGAGACAGGGTGAACAAAAACAAGGTCCAAAACCGGTTTTCTCAAGAATTTCCCACTCAACATGCTCCACTGGGAAGGACAATGGAGAGCAATACAAAAATAGTTCAATAGCAATAGCTCAAGTGGAATTTCAGAAACTAGGTTGGCAGAAGGAAAAACTTTAAAAATACTGGAGTTAAACCTTCATTGATGTGGCATAGATATTTCATTACCTTAATCAACCCACATTTATTAGCACCTAGAGATAAAAGTGAAAATGGCATAATTCCTGTCCCCTGAAAATATCACATTTCAGTGGGAAAAAAACTGACATTAGAAACAGATAACTGGAGAACCAAGATGGCGGCGATATAGGCAGACGTGTCCCAGGTCGTGTCCCGGAGCAAATGGAGCGAGCAGCTGAAGCTAGTAACACTCACACCGAATTGGCGAAATTGCTCAACTGGTGAGAGGGTTTACAGCCGGGAAGAGCAGAACTCCCCTGGTAAGGTAAAAAAAAAAAAAAAAACCAGGGATTTGGGCAGGAAAGTTTGCCAGACCTCTGAGCCCAGAGAGTCGGAGGGAGACCGCGTGGCAGACAGCCGCGTCCCCTGGGACAGGCACAGCCCCTGACGGGGGAAAGGAGAACCGCGGGATTCCTGGCGCCGCCAGGGAAATTGAGAGCTGGGTTCTGTGACCGCGGAGGACTGAGCCTAAAGGGGGCAGCCTGAAGAGCTGACCTGACCATGCAGTCCCGGTAAGAGAAGAAGCTTACAGAAACCAAGCCTTCCCCGTTTCCGCGGCCGGCATTTGTTTGTTTGTTTTCACTGAACCCTGTTCATGGGACATTTCGGATACAGACACTCACCTGTGCTGAAGAGAGGGAGAGTGTGCTGATGAGTGGAATCTGGGGAGAGACTGGGGAAAGAGGGGGAGCCGGGAGAGGTGGTAGTGAATTGAGTGCTGAGACACCCCAGAGCCCAGGACTGGGGCAGCCACCCGCTCCTGAGAGGGAGTCTCCTCCCCCCAGCCCCTAGGCAAGGAGCACAGCCACACCCAGATTCCACCCTGTACGAGATCAAGGATTAAGATAACCTGATCAGTCCCTGGGAGTTAACAGGGTCTGGCCTATAGGGGGATTTTCAATCCCAGCAACAACATAGCGCTGGTAACTAACTATTACGCAGTCAGCTCTGGGCAGTGAACTTCCACTGGACAGAGAGGCCCTATAGCCTCAGAGGCCAACCCCAGAACACTGCCACCCAGAGGCTGACCCACAAACTGACTCTTTGCTAAACACAAAATAAGGCAGTCTGGGAAATAAATGCGGCATGCTTTAAAATAAGGACTGTGGTTTACAACACAGAGGAACAGTATATCGCAGGGAAACTCAACACTCTCCTGAATACCTGGAAGGTCTAAGGCAAGCCACACTGAAGAATAGAAGAACCGAAGGACCTTCACTACTGCAATCTTTTTTCTTTTTTCACTTTTTAACTAAGAAACCAATTTTTTTTTTCATTCTTTTTTTTCTTTTTTTTTTCTTTCTTTTCTTCTTTTTCCATCACCTGATTTTACCCTTTTAATTACTACCTTCTTATTTTTAACCAGTATTATTACTGCTACCATTTTACCATTTTTTTAAAGTGCCATTTTATTTTTTCTTTATTTTATTTTGGGATTGGTGTTCACCATTCTATTTTCATCGTTATATTATTGGTTGTTTCTAGTTTGCACTCATATCCAGGGAGCTGTTGCTGGAATTTGTTGGGATTAATGGCTGTTCTATAGGAGTATTCTCCTCATATAAAAAGTCTCTTCCCTCTTCCACTTCATTCTCTCTTTTCGCTCTTTTTTTTTTTTTTCTTTTCTTTTCTCGCTTTTATTTTCCCCCTTCCTTTTTCCCAATTTCATTTTTGCACTCCCTTTTTTTGGTCCCTACTTTTCTTTTCCTTTTTCTCTTTTATCTTTTTCTCTTCCTTCTTCCTTATCCCCTAATTCTCTTAATTCAGGTGGTCACCTTTAATTGGGGTTATTAATATCGTGAATATATTTGTGTATAGTGCCTGGTACGTGGTGCCTTGTTGTGTTGTATTTTGTGCCTTTAAATCAACGCAGCAGATCCAAGCAACAGCAACCTCCTGAGCACCTCATCCTCTGCTGAGGAACAGCAGCTGTACGTGAAACCTCGCCCCACCAGCCGGAAGAGCCACCACAGCTGTGAACAGCACCCACCAGAGGAGCTGCTGCCAACTGGAGAGCAGCTGCTACCGCAACCGCCCAAAGAGCAACCACAGACCAAGGAGTCACTGCCACCAAGGGAGCAACCACTGAACAACTCAACGTCTAGATATGTCAGTGAGATCAAACATGGGTAGACAAAGAAACCCCCAAAGGAAAGAGAAGGAGGACTCTCCAGAAAAGCAGCTAAGTAATACAGAGGCATGCAACATGACAGATAAAGAATTCAGAATAAGGATCCTAGAGTGCATAAACCGGATGGAGGAAAAAATCGACAACCTCTGCAAGAAGCAAGAAGAAACAGATGAAAAAATCGATAACATATGGAAGAAGCTAGAAGAAACAGATGAAAAAATCGATAACATATGGAAGAAGCTAGAAGAAACAGATGAAAAAATCAACAACCTAAGTAAGACCCAAGAAGAAATGAAGAGTGATATAGCTGCAATGAAAAACTCCATTGAAAGTATCAACAGTAGACTAGGAGAAGCGGAGGACCGAATTAGTGAATTAGAAGACAAGGAAGCAAAACACACCCAAAATGTACTGCAATTGGAGAAAAAAATTAAAAGACAGGAGGAGAGCCTAAGGGAGCTTTGGGACAACATGAAACGAAACAACATACGAATAATAGGAGTACCAGAACAACAGAAAGATGAACAAGGATTAGAAAACCTACTCGAAGAAATAATATCAGAAAACTTTCCTGAGGTGGGGAAGAAAAAAGTCACACAAGCCCAGAGAGTCCCAAACAAGGTGAACCCGAAAAGACCCACACCAAGACACATCATAATCACCATGGCAAATGTTCAGGACAAAGAGAGAATCTTACAGGCTGCAAGAGAGAGACGGAAAGTTACATACAAGGGATCTCCCATTAGATTGTCAAATGACTTCTCAACAGAAACACATCAGGCCAGAAAAGAATGGACTGAAATTTACAAAGTGATGCAAAGCAAAGGACTGAATCCAAGAATACTCTATCCAGCAAGGCTATCATTCAAACTTGAAGGGGAAATAAGAAGCTTCACAGACAAAAAAAGACTAAGGGAGTTTGTCACCACCAAGCCAGCAATGCAAGGAATGCTAAAGGGACTGGTATAAAAATAAGAAATAAAAAGCTCAGAAAGAAAACAGCCACACAAAAAAAGAAATGGCTACAAACAAGTACCTTTCAATAATAACTTTAAACGTAAATGGACTAAATGCTCCAACCAAAAGACATCGAGTGGCTGAATGGATAAAAAAAATGACCCATACATCTGCTGTCTACAAGAAACCCACCTCATGAGAAGGGACTCACACAGACTGAAAGTGAAAGGATGGAAAAATATCTTTCAGGCAAATGGAAAGGAAAAGAAAGCTGGGGTAGCAATACTTATATCGGACAAAATAGACCTCAAAGTGAAGGCCTTAACAAGAGATAAGGAAGGCCACTTCATAATACTAAAGGGATCAATACAACAAGAAGATATAACCCTGGTAAACATATATGCACCCAATGTAGGAGCACCCAAATTCATAAAAAAACTCCTGGAAAATATCAAAGGAGAGATCGACAACAATACAATCATAGTAGGGGACTTTAATACACCATTGACAGCACTGGATAAGTCCTATAGACAAACAATCAGCAAAGATACAGCAATCCTAAATGACTCACTAGATCAGATGGACTTAATAGACATCTTCAGAACACTTCACCCCAAAGCCAGAGAATATACGTTCTTCTCAGGTGCTCATGGGACATATTCAAAAATAGACCACATATTGGGTCACAAGCAAAGTATCCCCAAATTCAAGAAGATTGAAATCATAAAAAGCATCTTCGCAGACCACGATGGCATAATATTAGAAATAAACTACAATAAAAACAACCCCAAATACTCAAACACCTGGAAGCTGAATAGCATGCTATTAAATATTGATTGGGTTACCAATGAGATCAAAGAAGAAATTAAAAACATCCTGAAAACTAATGACAATGAAAACACAACAATCCAAAACCTATGGGACACATTGAAAGCAGTCCTGAGAGGGAAGTTTATAGCTCTACAGGCCTATCTCAAAAAACAAGAAAAAATGGTAGTAAATCATCTAACTCTACAACTCAAAGAATTAGAAAGAGAGCAACAAGAAAACCCCAGAGTGAGCAGAAGGAAGGAGATAATAAAGATTAGAGCAGAAATAAATGACATAGAGACCAAAAAAACAATACAGAAAATCAATGAAACCAAGAGCTGGTTCTTTGAAAGGATAAACAAGATTGATAAACCTCTAGCCAGACTCACCAAGAAGCAGAGAGAGAGGACCCAAATAAATAAAATCAGAAACGATAGAGGCGAAATAACAACAGACCCCACAGAAATACAAATGATTGTTAAAAAATACTATGGACAGCTTTACTCCAACAAACTAGACAACCTGGAGGAAATGGACAAATTCCTAGAAAAATACAGCATTCCAAAACTCAATCAGGAAGAATCTAAAAATCTCAACAGGCCAATAACTATGGAAGAAATTGAAGCAGTCATCAAAAAGCTTCCATCAAACAAAAGCCCAGGACCAGACGGCTTCACAGGGGAGTTTTACCAAACATTCAAGGAAGAACTAAAACCTATCCTCCTCAGACTACTACAAAAAATTCAAGAGGAAGGAACACTTCCAAGCTCATTCTATGAAGCCAGCATCACCCTAATACCAAAACCAGGTAAAGACAACACAATGAAAGAGAATTACAGGCCAATATCCCTCATGAACATAGATGCCAAAATCCTCAACAAAATCTTAGCAAATCGGATCCAGCAGTACATCAGAAAGATCATACACCATGACCAAGTAGGATTTATCCCAGGGATGCAAGGATGGTACAATATCCGCAAATCAATAAACGTGATACATCACATAAACAAATTGAAAGAAAAAAACCACATGGTCATATCAATTGATGCAGAAAAAGCATTTGACAAAATTCAACACCCATTTTTGATAAAAACTCTCAGCAAGGTGGGAGTAGAAGGATCATACCTCAACATAATAAAAGCCATATATGACAGGCCCACAGCCAACATCATACTCAACGGACAAAAACTAACACCATTTCCCCTAAGAACAGGAACAAGACAGGGATGCCCCCTCTCACCACTCCTGTTCAACATAGTACTGGAAGTGTTAGCCATTGCAATTCGGCAAGAAGAAGAAATAAAAGGCATCCAAATTGGAAAAGAGGAAGTAAAACTGTCCTTATTTGCAGACGACATGATATTATACATACAAAACCCTAGAGATTCCATCAAAAAGCTACTAGACTTAATACATGAATTTGGAAATGTAGCAGGATACAAAATTAACCCCAAGAAATCTGAGGCATTTCTATACACCAATAGTGAACTTTCAGAAAGAGAGATTATAAAAACAATCCCGTTTACCATTGCACCGAAAAAACTAAGCTACCTAGGAATAAACTTAACTAAAGAGGTAAAAGACCTCTACTCAGAAAACTACAGGACGTTGAAAAAAGACATAGAGGAAGACATAAACAGATGGAAGAACATACCGTGTTCATGGATTGGTAGAATCAACATCATTAAAATGTCCATACTACCCAAAGCAATCTATAAATTCAACGCACTTCCCATTAAAATACCAACAGCATACTTCAGAGATCTAGAACGAACTTTCCAAAAATTCATCTGGAATAAAAAAAGACCCCGAATAGCTGCAGCAATCCTGAAAAAGAACAAAGTAGGTGGGATCTCAATACCAGATATCAAGTTGTATTACAAAGCCACTGTTCTCAAAACTGCCTGGTACTGGCACAAGAATAGGCATATAGATCAATGGAATAGAATAGAGAGCCCAGAAATCGGCCCGAACCAATATGCTCAATTAATATTTGACAAAGGAGGCAAGAACATACAATGGAGCCAAGATAGTCTCTTCAATAAATGGTGTTGGGAAAATTGGACAGATATATGCAAGAAAATGAAACTAGACCACCAACTTACACCATACACAAAAATAAACTCAAAATGGATAAAGGACTTAAATGTACGACAGGAAACCATAAAAATTCTAGAAGAATCCAAAGGCAAGAAAATCTCAGACATATGCCGAAGCAATTTCTTCACTGATACAGCTCCTAGGGCACTTGAAACTAAAGAAAAAATGAACAAATGGGACTACATCAAAATAAAAAGCTTCTGCACAGCAAAAGAAACCATCAACAAAACAACGAGAAAACCCACTGTGTGGGAAAACATATTTGCCAATGACATATCTGATAAGGGCCTAATCTCCAAAATTTATAGGGAACTCATACAACTTAACAAAAGGAAGATAAACAATCCAATCAAAAAATGGGCAAAGGACCTAAATAGACACCTTTCAAAAGAGGACATTCAGAAAGCCAAGAGACATATGAAAACATGCTCAAAGTCACTAATCATCCGAGAGATGCAAATCAAAACAGCAATGAGGTACCATCTCACACCTGTCAGACTGGCTATCATCAACAAATCAACAAACGACAAGTGCTGGAGAGGATGTGGAGAAAAAGGAACACTTGTGCACTGCTGGTGGGAATGCAGACTGGTGCAGCCACTATGGAAGACAGTATGGAGTTTCCTTAAAAAACTGAAAATGGAACTCCCATTTGACCCTGTGATCCCACTTCTAGGAATATATCCCAAGAAACCAGAAACACCAATCAGAAAGGATATATGCACCCCTATGTTCATAGCAGCACAATTCACCATAGCTAAGATCTGGAAACAGCCTAAGTGCCCATCAGTAGATGAATGGATTAGAAAACTGTGGTACATCTACAGGATGGAATACTATGCTGCTGTAAAAAGGAAGGAACTCTTACCATTTGCAACGTCATGGATGGAACTGGAGAGCATTATGCTAAGTGAAATAAGCCAGTCAATAAAGGAAAAATACCACATGATCTCACTCATTCATGGACAATAGAGACCATTCTAAACTTTTGAACAATAATAGATACAGAGGCAGAGCTGCCTCAAACAGATTGTCAAACTGCAGCGGGAAGGCCGGGGAGGGTTGGGGGGCAGGAGGTAGGGGGGTAAGAGATCAACTAAAGGACTTGTATGCATGCATATAAGCATAACCAATGGACATAAGACACTGGGTGATAGGGGAGGCTAGGGGACTGTCTAGGGCGGGGGGATAAAATGGATACATATGTAATACCCTTTGTAATACTTTAAGCAATAAAAAAAAAAAAAAGAAACAGATAACTAGAGCCTTCTAAGGCATTTCAGAAAACTATTGTTTTTCCTATTTTGCATGGAAAGAAACCAAGTTTAGAAAGAGCAAAGGACTGAGCCATGGTAATAAGATATGGTAGCAGGTTGGGCAGGATCCACACAGGAATAAGGGAGATAAAGGGGAAGTAGTTTTCAAAGTGCTTAAGAAGGAGAATTTAGTCACAGACTTCCTCTTATCCACAGGAGCTCCTCACAAATTTCTGATCATTTTAATACAGAAAGTTGCATTCTATTCAGATAACTGGAAAATAATTTCTTGTTCACCAGCTAAATATTTTCTCTGAAGAATTAACCTAAAAGAAACATAACACAGCCCTAAATTTATTAAAGCGGTGAGAAAATAGTACATGCCAGTTTTGTTTTGTGGCGGTTAGTGTGTGTGTGTGTGTGTGTGTGTGTGTGTGTGTGTGTGTGTGTGTGTGATAACTCAGTATTCTATTTATTCTGAACATATATATCTCCAACTTGTTCCTATATCACATGTCATATGAACTGAGACTCTTGGTCAAGACAAGCCCCGACAAGATTTAAGCATAAACAAACAACTCTGTAATGATTGTAACAAGAAAAGCATCTCTCTCTCTGTGTGTTAGCACACCTTGTTATGCCCTGTAGAAATGAATAGTCCCCGAGTGAGGTTCTCTGCTTCCCGAAGAGAGCTCTCTAAACTGTAGCCTAGTTCATCAAAAACAATATCTCGGAGTGTGCTCTAGAATCAAGAATTTAAATACATTAGCATGAAAGAGGCTGCATTTAATGTACTAAATTAAATAGAATATAAACTTGAAATGGCATTTCTCTGCCTTTCTTTTCCAGTTCTTCCCCTTGAGCACAGTTAGCATTCACTTAGTATTTATGAGCGATAATCCCTAGCTGTGTTGGCAAAGGTTTGAATGTCATATCACTCAAACAAGAGTCATACATCATGCATCAGCACATACACTGTTTACCTGCTGAAGTCGTGTCTTGAATGGGGTATGCATTTGGAAAAAATCACTAGCCCTCATTATCCTCAGCATGCATCAGCATTCCTTCATTGACTTATCCACTCATTCAAATATTTATTGAGCTCCCATGTTCCAGATACTCTTTTTGCCAGCCCAACAACTTTTCCCTTCTTCCATGTGGCACAGCTCAAATTTAGTCCCAAACATTTACTCTTGCCTCACATGGCTCAGCTAAAACGCAATCGGTTTAAAGCAATCTTGATCTTATTTCCCTCACGAAGGATTGACTTTATGAAGGGGGTAAATCCCAACACTGGCCAATGGAAATGGAAAGGAAGTCTGTTGTGGGGGGCCATCTGGAAAGGTTTATTTGCTCTGAAGAGTTGCACAAGGAAGAAACTGTCAGTGATAGTTTTATGTGTCAATTTGGGTAGGCTATGGTAACCAGTTACTCAGTTAAATACAAATCTAGGGGTTGTTT
The DNA here is from genome assembly GCF_963259705.1 of Myotis daubentonii. Taxonomy (NCBI): domain Eukaryota; kingdom Metazoa; phylum Chordata; class Mammalia; order Chiroptera; family Vespertilionidae; genus Myotis; species Myotis daubentonii. The sequence continues at coordinate 55,232,597 of NC_081846.1, forward strand.
GTTATGAAGGTATTTTGTAGATGTGCTTACCATCGTTATCTGTGTACTTTAGGTAAAAGAGGTTATTTTGGATAATCTGAGTGGGCTTCCAATTAGTTGAAAGGCCTTAAGAGCAAAACTGTTTTCCTAAGAAATTCTGCCTGAGGCCTGCAGCATCAACTCCTGCCTGAGAGTTTCCGCCTCCTGTCCTATCCTATGGATTTTGAACTTGTCAGATCCTGCCATTGCATAAGTCAGTTACTGCACTTGAAATGTCTCCAGATAGATGAATAGATAGATAGACAGACAGACAGATAGATAGATATCTCCCTTGTTTTGTTTCTTGGAGAATCCTGACTGATACATTATCCTTTTTTCAGTTTGGGAATTCAGATAAAAGAGTGAAAACATGGAAAGAACCTGGGTTTTTGATAATGTGATTGAAAAATCTGAGTTAATTAGTTCTGGAACATCCCTTATTTGGGACTCCTTGTGATGAGAAAAAAATAAAGCCTTTTACTTTTTAAGCTATTTTGACTCCAGTCTTCTGTTATTTGAGGCTGGAAGCAATCATACACCTACAGAAACTGACAGAAAACAATATATATAATATATATAATATAAGCACAATTAGTCAACCCCAGAGAGCTTAAGATGAAGACATATTGATATTTGGGTCATTTTCTTCCAGATAACGAAGAACTTACTTTCATTGGCTCAATGAGTGCACTTAAGAATCCAGAAACTAATTATTCTCTATCTATAGGACTGACACAAAAGTAGAAAAGAGGTACAGTAAAGAGATATCCTGCAATGATAGGTTTTTAGGCTGTTTTATTTTATGGAAGAAAATCTTGAAAACATTATTCATATCCAGAAAATAATAAAGCTATGCTCAATGCTTTTGGAAATTACTGAATAACTACCTTGTTCTTTATTTTACACTAGAGGTCCAGTGCACGAATTTGTGCACTTTGAAAGGAACTGTGGGCCGAGAGGCTGTGGTGGGCCCATGGGTGGGTCTCGGCCCATCCTCCGTGCCCCTGCTCGGCTCCTCCTGCCAAGGCCCCCTGTCTGCTGGCAGCCTCTTTCCCGCCACGGCTGCTTCCACGTGCTGACAGCGCTGGCCCCGCTCACAGCCGCTGATGGTGCAGAGCGATTGGGGCCGGTGCCAGTAGCAGGTGCGAGCAGGGCTGATGCTGTCAGCAGGTGTGAGCAGTGGCTGCTGCCCCAATCGCCCCTCAGTAGCAGGGGGAGGTGGAGAAGCCCTCAGGGGTGATCGGGGTTGACAGCCGGTGCTCACACCCGCTGATGGAGCCAAGTGATTAGGGCTGCCGCCGGGTACTGGCAGTGGGTGTGAGCAGTGGCTCCAGTGCCAGCAGCGGGTGCAAGCAGGGCTGGCACCGGCAGCAGGTGTGAGTGCCCAGTGGGACCGTGGCACATGTGAACAAAGAATTTTCAGTAACAAACAGAGGCTTGCCCCAATGACAATGACCGGTGCCCCACCTTGGTCTGGCGCCCCCCGCTCACCTGCTCCATCATCCCACCAAGGCCAATCAATGCCCACCATGTTCTGCATGCACCCCCTGGTGGTCAGCGCACATCATAGTGACCAGGTGTTCGGTTGTTCGGTTGTTCCACTGTTCGATCTATTTGCATATTAGGGTTTTATATGTATAGATGTTTGAGGCCTTCCCAAGATAACTTTATCTACATGATTCTTTATTTTAATGTTTCATTAATTGACTATTTCACATTCAGGATTATAGTCACAGTCAAATTACAAACAGCTGTGACCCCTACCCCAAGAATATGTGTAGGTGTGCACAAAATGCTCACTATCACCTGCAGGGAGCAGGTGTTACAGAGACAGTGCACACTGCAAGGAAATAAATTCACTCTTAGGCTGAAGCCGTGTAACCTAGTTGCTAAGGTTTAGTGTTCTGAGTTACACATGGAGGAAAACAGGTCTATGACAGAAATCCCGAAAGGTTCTTCAGATGAGAAGCCCGAATTTCACTGTGGCATTATCTTCACAAGCTAATCATTTCCAAAACATTTTCAGTTACTGTGAATAACAACTACATCAAAGTACAAAACAGTGGGTGGGAGCCTGAAGGGAGTGACAGACAGATGTGCAGGGTTCTCTTTCCCCGGGATCCACTCGGTATGCTTGAGGAACAATCTTAAAAACTTGTTTGCACTTTTGTTGGGTTGGTTTTAAATAGAAATTTAAAAGGAAGTTTTTTATAAGGAAGTATTTTAGCTTAAAAAACACATATACTAGACTTTACAACATATATTTAAACGGCATTCATTTTCCCTTTCTGTCCAGCCATAAAATGGTGCCGATGGACATTTACTGAGCACTTATCCCTGACCCGGTGTGCTAGGCCTGGGGATACAAAGATGGAGAATATGCAGTGATTTCCAGTGCAACCGGACACTGTAGTAAACTACAAACTCTTCCCTATGGAGTGACATTCTGTTAATTTGTTTAAGCAAATGCACAAGGAAACATAACATGGCCGTCATAGTCTCTTTTCTGGGCTGATTTGGGTCATACCAGAAGCAAAGAAAAGTCTTAGAGCCCCTTTGAACTATGTCAGTTGATGAGTCCTAGCAAAATGCAAACTCTTGTGGCTCACACACCGGTCTCAAAGATATACAAATCACCTGGGAAGAGGATTAAATGCTTTCTTTCCTCATGGGGTAGTCTGACCTTACTCCTAAAATCTCCCATGATAAGGAAAAATAATTTGATTAGGCTCCTTGAAATAACTTATTAATGTATCTAGAAGTTAACCTATTTTAGCTTTCTTAGAATGTGGTCTATTGACCATGTGTGTTAGAATCTGCTCAGGAATACGCCACATTGCTGAGTGCACAAGCTCCCACAGATGATTCTTACGGTCACTGAAATTGACTAATAGGCTACCACTGATGTTGGGCCAGATACCTTCTCCACCCAAGTCACTGACCCCTGAGGCTGACCTAGGTGGACTACATCAACGAGGATCTCTCCTTCCCTGACTTCTGGTTGTCTCTAGCCAATGGACCTTGGTAATTGGAGGAAAAGAGGAGCATAACTGAGGTATTTATTTTCTGGGTTTTGTTTTCTGTGTTGCCTGCAGACAGCCTCCTGAAACCCATAGGACCTTCTTTTTCCCAGTTCCTATAACACCTCTTGCCTCTCTGAGCTCTGATGTGGTAACAGTTTCTCTGCTGTTACTTTCCTTGTTACTGCACTATTCACCTGGCCCTGCCTGCACTTTGTAAACAGTCCCTTTGTAAATAAACTCTCCTCCAATCTAATGTGAGTGTGCCATTTGCTTTCTGTAGGAATCCTGACTGACACAGGTATTTTATAACTAACTAGAGGCCCAGTGCACAAAATTTATGCACGGGTGGGGACCCTAGGTCTGGCTGGCAATAAGGGCTGATCAGGTTCCCTGACTCCCCGCCTCCCCCCCTCCTCCTTCCCTTGCCATCCACGTCTGCTGCCACCCACCCCTGGGGCTCGGCATCAAACAGATGATCTGGGCCTGACAGCCCAGGGGGAGGGGCCAACCACCACCTGTCACCTGGGGGGAGGGGCAGGGGAGGAACCCAGGAGGTTGGCCATTTGCCCCTAGGAGGGATCTGGCCTTTGGCTCCCTGGGAAAGGGGCCGCATCTGCTGCCACCCACCCCCAGTTCCCTGTCCCAGACTGGGGGCCCAGCCCCGATCAAGCAATCAGGGCCTGCTAGCAGGGGGAAGGGACCAGGAGGTTGGCCGGCAGGCCCCATGGGTGATCAGGGCCTGCAGGCTGGGGGCAGCTCCTGCATTAAGCGTCTGCCCCCTGGTGGTCAGTGTGCATCATAATGACCAGTCATTCTGGTTGTTCTGGTTGTTCTGTTGTAATGGTTGCTTAGGCTTTTATACTAGTATCTACACTAATAAAAGAGAAACATGCAAATTGGTGTCACTCCACTACACCCACCAGCCAATCAGGACGACTATGCAAATTAACCCAACAAAGATGGCAGTTAATTTGCATACACAGGCGGGGATCGAAGACTGAAGGCTTCAGCCGGAGTGAAGAGTGAAGACTGAAGACTGAAGAGGCTTGGTTTCTCCCCTGCGGCCGCAGCAGAGAAGCCAAGCCTCACTGCGGCCGCAGCAGAAAATCCTAGCCTCGAAGCCTCGCTGCGGCCGGAGGGGAGAAGCCTAGCCTTGAGGCTTGGCTTCTCCGCTGCAGCCGGAACAAAGGCCTGGGTCCCGGGTGCTGGAGGAAAACCAGTGCCGGCAGCCAGGGGAAGGAAGGCCTATTGCGCAAATCTTCATGCAACGGGCTTCTAGTATATAGATAATATTTTATATTTTGCAACTTGTTTTGATATTTATTTTTTTATCTTTACAACAAAATAAGATGTAAGAAAAGCAGATTTTTTAAAAAAATCACAATTTTATGAATGAGTAAACTGAGGCTAATAGAAGTTAAATACTTGTTAAAGTTCACCATGCTGGTCAATGGAAGAAGCAGAGAAAGCAAGTTTGGTTAATGACTCTGAATGTAGAGCTCTTTGCACAGCAACAAACTGCCTGTCCTTTTCCTTCCTCACCACATGTCACATACCCTGATACCATTACCTGATATAAGTGCAATTGAAATGACGTCTTTTGGGTAACACGGAACAATGAAAGAAAGAATCCAGTATAATCTGTGCATTCATTTCAGTTGCAGGCACCAGCCTGGGAGAGCATTTTCTCAGAGTGAGCTTCTCTGCCATTGCACACATGGCCATGTGCACCTGGCTCTGACAGCCTGGTCTCAGGCTGGTTCCACCCAACAGGGACTTGACCACCTTTCCTGGGGCTCCCTCTGTGTTCTGAGCCAGCATCTCTGACAGGATCTCCAACACTTTTTCTGTTTCTAACTCTTCCTTTAGATTGGCAGCTCCCTTCCGACAGGAGCCTATTATTTCCATCTGTTCCCATATCTCCCATGTCTTGCCTAGTTCTGGGAACATAGAAGGTATTCATAAGTATTTGTTGACTGGATAAAAGAACAATTTCAGCCTAATAAAAGAGCAATAATCTCAGGATTATTATGAAATCTTGGATTTGCTTTCTCTTCTGGTCTTTCTTATACTCGAATTCAGCCAGTTGCCAATTTCTGTGGATTCTACTTTTGGGTTGTTTCTTAGATACATTTCTTCCTTCTTTTTTACCAATGTCACTATCCTAGTTCAGGTTCTTAATGCTTTCCCCCCTGGAGTTGACTGGAATAGTTTTCTAAAACTTCGTGCTTCTGGTTTTTGCCTATACTGATGCCAGCTTAATCTGTGAGGCCAGCTCTGATCATTTCACTCCTCATCACAATCATTTAGAAACCTCAGCATATCATTCCAGTGCTAAGCACCTGGCTTCATATTTACTTTCCAAAATGTTTTTTCACAGATGCTCTGTTCTAGCCAGCCCAAACTGTATCCTTCCCCATTAGTCCTGGTTTTCTCCCCACTCCATGCTTTGCTGGTATGGTTTTAACACTTGAAAGACCTTTCCTTGTCTGGTATAGTTGTCTACCTGGATATGAAGAGAAGCTAAATCTCCCATGAAATCTTCCTCATTTTTTCACAAGTGATTTGTGTTCTGATTTTGAACATCTTACCAGTATCATTTTAATGGCATTTAATACTTTCTTTGTATTAGAATTTTTATGTTATTCCTCTACATCTTACCCCTCCACAAGATGGTAAGGCCCTCAAGTTCAGGATGTTTATCTAAATTATTCTTCTATTTTCCTTTTTACATATGGTGCTTTGTACATATGACATATCAATACATAGTTATTGAATTAATGGGTATAATTACACAAGGAAAGAATGGACAGAAATTGGGGCACTGTGATCAGTTAAAGGTTAGTAGATGAGGTGATCCTAAAATCATGAAAATAAGTCAGAGGGATGTGTCACTGTGGCAAAGACAGAGAAGCAAGAGAAAGATGTGCACCTGTATCACTGGACACATGGAGAAAGGCGCCTGAGTAAGGATGAGGATAAAGATACTGGACACCAGTGGAGAAAACCCCAAAGTTCAGGGGGAAAACTGACTTGGACCATTTTACTGCCTGCTCATCAGAAAGTGATGAGCAGGCAGTAAAATTGTTCTTCATGACAAAATGAGGGAAATCTTTGCAATAGACAGAAGGACAAACAGGAACAAAAGGAGTATTGAAGGTAGAGATTACAAAGTACTATAATTTGGTACTGAATGAGACTGAAAGGAAATATGGCAACAGAAAAATGGCTGGACTGGGGGACCAGTAGTGAGTTACCATGTGTGGTTGTTGGTGGAGTATGGAGAGAGAGAAATCAGGTGCAGGCAGAGGTACATCAGGGTGAGACCACTCAGCTGACCTTGGGGAAAAGCCATTGATATTCAAGAGGCTTTGGGGCCATTGATACCTGAAATGTTTAGTAGCAGCACTGATTTGGGGAGCTGAGGTTTCCATAGAACTGAAGAAAAGATCAGGGCAGATGTTCAGCTCTGTGAAAGTGTTGCTGGCGGAAGTGGGGTTCTTGTGGTGTCATGAGAAAAAGCATTTTCAGTGACCCACAAGGGAGGATGAGGTCCAGTGGCAATATTTATTTGTGATGCAAAATCAAAAGGATGCCCCTCTGATGCCCCATCTTTGTTCTGCCATGGAAAATCAGGGCCAGAAATAGAGCAAATGTTCAGAATCTTAGTTCAGTTCAGCATTTGGCAGGCTTAGCTTGTGTTTGTGGCTGCAACCCATTGCTTTACTTCTGCACCCAGGACTGGAGCCTGCATTTGGAGTCTGTGTGGCTGCTAGGGCCACATGGCTACTAAGGAGAGAACAGGTGAGTGCAGATGTGAGTAGGAATGTAAGCAGCATAATTTAAAAGCATTTTCCACTCTATTACTCCTTTAAAAAGTTTCAGAGACGGAAAATCAAAAGGAGTTATAGTGCTATCAGAACAAAAAGCCAAAATTGTGGATGCTTTTATGAAGTTTATCAAGACTATTAATAATGGGGGGGGGGTGAGGGGGGGGGAGAGAGAGAGAGAGAGAGAGAGAGAGAGAGAGAGAGAGCTCTTTGTCTCCTGGAATTTTAACCAGAAGCTTTTTCAAAATAACAAATCGTCTTCGTGGGCTTGCATTGGGCCCACCCTGCTAGCCAATGATCTTTTCCCCAAGTGAGACTAACAGGCCTCTATGCTCAAGCACCTCCCCTGCTCCCATCCTCCTGGAGTAAGGGTGAAGCTGTCCCTTCCTAGTGAAGCAAACAGGCCTCTGGTTCCCAGCAGAATATGCTCAAGGATATCCGACTCCTCTCTCTCCTTTCCTCATCAGTGTCTAGCTGGCTGTGGTTGCATTTTCCTCTGAAGACCTTGGGCCTTGTAGCCTTACAAGGGGAAATGCGTGAAGGTCTCCTCTGCAGCTGCTTCTTGCTGTTAAAGGGGCATAGTCCTGCCTATCCCCAGTCTCAGAGGGTTTTTTTTTTTTGTTTTTTGTTTTTGTATCTGCCCAAGGAAGAAAGGAGCAAAGGGAAGGGGAGTCTTCATGCGGTGAAATGTTAAGCGCTCATGGACTTTCCAGAGCCTCTTCTTCCAGATGTGACATGTATTGGATACCTGTTTCAAATGGGGAATGCCGGCACTCTAAGCAGTTTGTCTAGTTTATATTTACACTTCTATGTAGGTCAAAGCAGAGTTCCCTTCTTCCTGCAATGATACACTGAATAACTGATTCCATATTTGAGAGCAAGTCAATATGAAGAATGAGGCATTTGGAACTCCTGGATTCTTTTTCTCAGCTTTTAAATGCTTTACTGAACAATTTCAATTGCTCGATTTCTCTGCCAGAATTCTATCACTGGTTAAATTAATTCAGTAGTATTATTCATTTCAAACTGCAGTTTAATTAATGAATGTCTTATTTATAAACCCTTATAAAGAATTGTTTTACCTCAAGCCTTCAGTATGAAACCAAATTCAACTTGAGTCTTTTTGTGTGAATGGCTTTTCAAAGAAATAGTCTCCTTTTCTCCCTGTGGAGAGATCAGCATAAACACTATTGGAATTTAAACAAAAGAATGGGGCATTTTCATCATTCCACAATAAAATGGAATTTTCCTTGGAAAGGAGGTGTTTTCTATTCAGAGTTCAATTTCTACTTCATTTTACCTCCTCCCACTGCCTGTCAATTATCTCATGCTAGATTTAAGTGGTGAGCAGAGTTTATCCAGGGAGACAGAATCAGGGCAGAGTTGCATATTACATTCATCTTTAAATTTCTGTTCCCTTGGCTGTCTGTGGCCTGTAACTATAGCTACATGGTCAAATATTGTTTTTTTCATATCTACCTCTCTTGGGGTTTGGGGGTAAATGCCAAAGAATGAAATAGCTGGAATAATAGTTTTGAGAAATTGCTCCACGTTTAAAAAACCCATTCATTGTATGGGAAAAATGACAAATCTATGTAGAAATCTTATTTGGTGCCCATACAAAAATATCCCACAGTTTTCTGTGGTATTTGGCCATCTCCTTTTTTTGTGTCTGTTTTTTTCAGGGTGAAACAAGGTTAGATAAATCACAAGCACCATTCCACTGGCATCAAGATCACAAGAAAGAAAGAAAGAATTGGTGAAGGTCAAGGTCAGTGGTTGAAGAAAACAGAAAGGGTGTTGAGCTCTGAAAATGGAAGCTTGGTTTTGACACAATTGTGAAGCAGGTAAAGATTGCCTTTCATAGTCTCTTCTTTTTCCTCTCTCCCCACACACCCTTACCCCCCTCCACCACCCAAAGCCCATTTGCCACTTGGCTCTCTGGGTCTCTATGACTTAGATTTCAATAGAACCTAAACTTCTATTGCTAAAGTCTTGGCTGATGCTTGCGAGAAGTGTGGGGGATAATTATGGCTTAGGACTACGCAGAGTACATTTTGAGGTTCTTTATATATATAAAAAGTGGAGAAATAGTGTAAAACCAGTGAGGGTGGTTATGGATGGGGGAAGAGATCCTTGCTGAAAGTAGAGTGAGGAGTGACTTTAAGGCTCAAATGGTAAACCTTTTAGGCACTGTATAAGCTAGCAAAAGAGTTGTCTTCAAAACCTTTAAATCACAAGATGTAGAGAGCTGCCTATCCTACTTCTTCCGAAGGCACAGAACAATAAATTACTATAGCTGGGAATAAAATGACACTTGGTTGGCACAACCAGTGGCCCCTGTAGCCAGCACCAAAACACTACATTTGATTTTCAGAATTAAAGCAAGTCTCTTCTGAGATTCAGAATCAAGTTAGTGTTTTTCATATCTAGTTTCCAGCTGGAACAGGATTCCAAAATGCCAGAATTTTCATAAGAAAATTACATTTTTCAAATATTTGACCCAAATTCTGCAGATGCCAGAGGTTTAGATGACCATTATTAATAGTCTTGATAAACTTCATAAAAGCATCCACAATTTTGGCTTTTTGTTCTGATAGCACTATAACTCCTTTTGATTTTCCGTCTCTGAAACTTTTTAAAGGAGTAATAGAGTGGAAAATGCTTTTAAATTATGCTGCTTACATTTCATGAACTTATTGGCCCATTTTTTTTTCAGAAAAAAAGTTTTGTTTTTGTTTGCTATGGATATATATGACTATATATATGACTCTATCACACTGTGAAAAATCATGGATTGAGAAAAGCCCAAAAGAAAATAAGAAAAAAAACAAATTTCTATTTTTATCTTACAGGGCAAATAAGCACTGGATTTTTCACAAGAGGCCTATAAAGTATTTTATAAGCAATAAATCTTTAATCTCCTGAGGAGGCAGCATGTTTCGTTAGAATAGGAATCAGAGAGCAGTTCTTCTTCCAACTACTCAGTAATGTTAGGTAAGTGTGGCCAGCACTCTTGGTTGTCTCCTCAAAGGCTATTATTACAGGCAAATAGTTCTCCTTGTTTCTCAACTAGCCCAGAAATCTCCATTTTCAGGGAGGTTGGGTTGCTCCTCATCTCCAGGGCTGGAATCAGGATTTGTCTAGTCAGTCACAGAATACCCTTCTCTTTTGCCAATGAGTAGGTTGGTGCTGACAATGTGATCTGTTCTGGCCAATACCATGAGAGGGGATATCAGTGGGGAGACCCCTCTTGAAAAAACTGTCTTTGCACTTAAAAAAAAAAGAACAGCACCATAGCTATGTGATCCAACATGGCATCTCCAGAAAAGGGGCAACATGATATCTTGAGTCTCCTGATGCGTGGCAATGTTAAATATGTAGTTGGTGACTCTGAAGTATTCTTGACAGAAATGTATGATTTGGGTCTATTTATGAGGAAGCAATCAAACCCAGATTGTTGGACTCTCCAAGAATATCAATCTGATAAGAGGTATTTTAAGAAAAGGTAGGACAACTATTCTAGAGTACAGGATATCAAAGAGGCAGGATCCTTGACTCAATCCTGGATCAAAGGTGAAAAATACTTCTCTGAAAGATATTTTTGAGACAAATGAGAAAATATGAATGTGGGCTATATTTTAAATAAGGTTTTTAAAAATAAGTTGTTTGGGGCACATATAATAGTATCTTGATTATATAGGAAAAAAATGTCTTTTTTCTTAAAGGAGTTACGCCGAAGGGCCAAGTGATGAACTATCATGAAGTCTGAAACTTGTGTTTAAATGATTTAAGATAATGAGAGACAGAAAGAGAGAAAAATGGCAAAGCTAAGTAACTGACCAGTTACAGTATCACCTGAGAGCTTGTTAGCAATGCAGACCTCAGATCTCACCACAGAACTACTGAATCAGAATCTGAGTTTTAACAAAATCTCCAGGTGATTCCTATGCACATTAGACCTTAAGAAACACTTTCATAGGCATAGCCAAACAGCCATATTTTTCTATGTACATCCAAAAATGCAGACAGAAAGAGGAAAATAAAGCAGATATACAGAGAGAAACGGAGGGGCAAAATCACAGAGCTCTAGTTGAACAGTGAGAGTATTTCCATTATCATTGCTGCTTATTGGTGTAAAGCCACAGCAACCAATCATTAATATCCCTTACAGTTCTGGGCTGCGCTTGGTGGTACTCCTTGGAGTCTGTCATGTGGTAGCAGTCGGGCAGTGTCCTTGGCATCATCTTGACAGCTTTCATACTTGCATGTCTGGTTGCTGGGCTGGGAAGACTCAAACCACAAAGAGCTGGAACAGATTTGGGTTCTTGGACATCCATGTGGCCTTTGCAAGTGGCCCTTCGGACAGCTGGACTTCTTACATGGAGGCTCAAGGTTATAGGGGCAAATGTCAAGAGAGAGAGAACCAGTTGGAAGCCGTATCACCTTTTTTTTTTTTGGCAGAGCTTTGCAAGTCATCTAGTTGAGTCACAAAGGCTCACACAGTTTTCAGAGAAAGGGTCATAGACTCTAACTATTGGTCTAGGAGTGGAAAGGTTCAGGAAGAGCATGTGGGATATAAAATATTGCTGTGGCCATTTGGAGAAAATACAATCTGCCACAGAGAATACCTGGATTTTGAAATATCAGGAGATGAGGTTCAATTGTACATTGATCCCTCATATTTTGTTAAATAGCTTGTATTTTTCCAGAAAACTCACCTTTTCATTTGTGTGTGTTTGTGTGTGTGTCATGTGCACAACACAGAGTGGGTTTCTGTTATTTAGAGTCAAAACAACCTTGACTAAGTAAAGCTTTCAGACATTCTTCTCCAAACTTGACATCTTCAAAATGAATCTACTTTAATCCTTATCTTATTCTAACAGGTCATGATTAGATTGCCTGATGCCTAGAAACAATTACGTGCAATGTGATTGCCTGGTTGGTAGGATCCTTGCTACAGCAAGACAACTAACAAGGCCTAACAAGGCTGGCCAGGCTCCGTGTTGCATACTGAGTAGCAAGCACCACAGGTGGTTCTGCAGCTGACAACCTGCTGCAGCAAACTTCTTAAGCACTGCTTTTCCAAGTGTGGTTCAGGAATTGCAGGCATCCAAATGCCATGAGGAGCTCATTAAAATGAGATTCCTGGGTTCTATAAAAATCTCTAAGTGTATGGAGCTCAGGAACCTGCATTTTAAAAGTTCCTTTTATGAAGCTCTTCCCTAAATCTGTGGGTCTCAAACCTTATGTAAACCTGACATGCGATGTAAAATTCTGCATTCTTAAGGTGCTCCCCGAGGATGCTGATGCAGCTGGTCAGCAGATCACACTTGGAGTAGCAAGACCTTTAAAGCAAGACCTCAAAATGTGGTCCCTGCATCAAAAGCATTGACATCCCCTGGGAACTTGCTATAAATGCAAATCCTTAGGCCATAGTCCAGACCTACTGAATCAGAAGCTTAGGAGGTGAGACCCAACAATCTGTAGTTTAACAAGCTCTCCAGGTGGCACACTTAAGTTTGAGAACCACTATCCTAAGCAATATCTGATTGATGGAGAGCAGTGGTTCCCAAACATAGCTGATCAGAATCGGGGGAGGGGTGGCAGTGAGGTAGGTAATCTTACAGGTTTTTAGACCCTCCCCCAGGAGATTCTAATTCTATAGGTCTGGGTTAGACCCATTGATTCTGAAGTCAATTAGCATAGGGAACCATTGGTTTAGAGTGATTAGGAAGAAAGGCTAGTAAAGTCTGGGAAAGGAAGCTAGGGAGGAAGAGAAAGTGGGATCAATATGGGGAATTCACACTTACTTAAGTAATTATTATGTGACAAATCCTGGGCTAGGGGATTTTTATATAATGTTACTTAACTTCCAAATTGCTCTCTGTAGCCAGTACTAGTACCTCCATTTGATCAATCAAAGACTAAAGTTAGAAATTGGTAAACGATTTGAAGTCACACAGTTAGCAGTGGAACAGAAAATTAAAACCAAGCCTTGTTAAGTCTTTTCCCATTTTACTCTGTAATTAAAATTAGACTTTTTAAGGTGGCTGAAAGAAAGTCTGGAGATGATGAAGAGGAGATAGAAAAGGACTGCCAAGGGCAGTACGTTATTTAATTAATGGTGCACATGCCAACTTCCCCACCTAGATTGTGGCACATGGAAAGATCCAAGTTATCATTTCTTTATTCACTCAATAAACTTTCCTGAGGCTCCACAAGGCACTAGATGCTACCCTAGGTGCTGAGGACAGATGTGGTAGTGAGAAACTGTCTTCAGGGAGGATACAGTCTTATTTGTCTTTGTTTCTCAGTACCAAATGTCACACAATACATGCTCTGTAATGACTGCCTTATGCATTATCTGTAGATAGATAATTTAGAATGAAGTGTAGAATTTGTCACAGCTAAGCTATTGAGCCAGTATAGTAGCCAGGGTTTACTTACATAAGTCTCTAATTTCTTTTCCTATTCTGTTTTATTGGGGGGGGGGGAAGGGGGAGGTATGTTGATGATAATTAATAACAGAACTAGCAGACAAAGGAAGGAATTTGTTACTTAGCAGCCATGAGGAAAGTCTTCTAGGAAGAAACCCGAGTTTTCTTACTGACTGTAGCTAGGTGGATAATAGAGATTGCTCAACATCTTTCAAGTGTTTCCTTCAAGTGTACTTACCTGAAACTCTTTCCAGAAAATTTTTAATTGCTCCTAGAGTGGAATTAGACATAGTCAAGAACTTTTTTAAAATGAAGATATAATTAGAAGTCATGAAAATATACTTATAAAATATATTTAATTTAAAAAATAAACAGTGAAGGATTTAATTTGCTTATTAATGTTATAAATGGAGTGCTTACAGGATACAGCTGGTTAAAAAAATTTAATTGTCAGTTAATACTTGTAGATGTGGTCTTGAATAGTGTTAAGATTCTCCTCATTTGAGAAAGATAATGATAAACCATTGATATTCCAGGTTATTGTTTTTGTCCTATTCTATACCTTCTTCAAGAAGCTCTTGACAAAGAAAGTGTTGCTATTGTTTGGTTTGAGAAGAATTAGAGGCAAACTATTAGCCATTTAAGAATCTTTGCAGCAGTTGCTTACATATGATGGTTACCAACCATTCTCGGAATTAAGTAGGTTATTAACAAAAACTTCAACATGCCAAGTATAGCTTCAGGTGGGAGGCAGTAAGAGAGGTGTTGGCATTTATGGGCACTTGACATATACTATCCCCATTTTGTAGTTACAGGATCAACAGACCTAATAAGAAATGTTCTTAAAACCACTAGCTAATAAGAGCCAGCCTAGGATTGCCTGACCCTTTAGCATGAGGCCATCCCACCATATCTGAAGGAAGCATTATCCGGAAAGAGAACTTGTCACATTTGGATGAAGTGCATAAGAAAGATGATGGCCGTTCCTCTTATTCAAAGCTAGAATAGATTCTAATTTGTCTGGAGAAATCTTTAACACCCCGATGTTTCAACCTCCTCTTATTCCTGAAAGTGAGGGAAGTGATAGAGATCAGACATTGCGATGTTTTCTTTGATATTTGGGACGGTAGGAAGCAACGATTGCTTTGTCAAGATCATTTCCCTGTGAAGCTTTCCTGACTTTCCTCCAAGCTCCCAGTGTGCTCTGTTCATGCCACTCCTGGAGCTGTGTTTTTCTCATTCAGCTGTAGCTTCCTGGGAGCAGGGTGGTACTCTCTTTATCCGGGCATCCCTGGCAGCTGGGGGATGAAGCAACAGTTTGTTTGGGGGAGGAACTTTGATTACTAACAAGCTCAATCTACAGGTGCAGATTAGCTATTTAAAAAAATCGTTGAGCATCTAATATATGCCAGGCAGTGTGTTAGGCACAGGAGACAAATAATCAATGGAAAACAAACAAACGCAGTATGTCCCAGGGTTTCTTTGCTGTAGAGCTCCAGGGGCACCAGTCACACCATCCATCTATGTGCCCAGTGCTGCTCGGAGTTGTGCCACCCAGCTCGTGTGGCTGTCCATGGGGGCTCTCATGGGTCCCTACGCTCAAACTGCCACAAATCACACGATTCTAGGTACCAAAATAAGTACACACGCTGTGCCTGTGCCTGCAGCGGGGAGGCTGAGCATGTGTTTGACATTAACGCGTCCCTTCCTTAGATTCAGAACCATCGACTTTATAAAGTGCAGCAGACACTTGAGCGAAGGGGTCGGGGAAGGACGGGAGGATGTGTGCTTGTACGCAATCATATTCAACACCACCCCCAAAACGTTGTTATCTCAGACAGACCAACTTTGCGATTTTACCAGTATGACATTCTGAACTTGCAGCTGTTTCTGCACAGTTTTCCTTCCTTCTCCACATGGTTCTAGAAAGCAGAGGACACGCTGTCCAGAGCCCACGTCCGCGGTGACGTGAGCCGGATGCCAGAAACCTGCGCACCTACTCTTTCCTCCCTTCTCTCCCTTTCGTTTCTGTTTCCCCTAAATAATCTTTCGGAAAACGTCTTAAACAACCTCGTAGGAGGTTTTTAGTGGATCCATATACTTGTGCTTTCAAAACAACATTTTATCTCCCTGACTCACAGGCAGAGTGGGAAAGGAAACACCAAAACAAACCCCTACACATCAGGAATAATCCGCAAGGAAAGCCTGCATTGGAAATTATATTGCCATATAATTATCCTGTTTACAATCTCTAGTGCATCTTTTTCTCCCAGAAAAATGCCGATTTGGAAACAAAGCCGGAAAAGGATGCCAGAAAACCCTGGCAAGGCTCTGACCACGGCCTGCTCAGGAATGGCCGTGGAGGGAGAGAAATGTGTTTGCAATTAGGACTGCCCAGAGCAGGTCCGATTACATCGGTGCAGCCAAGCTGAAGAGATTTCCAGAGCGAACTTGTCCTGTGGGCCTAAGTGGATAAAAGGCAACTTAGGCTGGAGCCATTACAAGGAAATAAACGGGGCCTCCCACCTCCCACTCTCCTGTTAAGGTCCTGAGCTCACTCCTACCCCTTGAATGAAGAGGAACAAAATCACCATCATTTTAAGGCCCTTTTATGTTATAGTTCATGCATTTTTCAGCAATAGACAAAAAGAGAGAAATAAAATGAGTGTGGTGAAGTGGTTTCCATGCTGGTTGCGATTTACAGAATGACCAGGGGATGTTACGGAGGTCCCAGCGAGACTCTGAAGCAGCTGGAGGCTCACCCTTGCACCCGGGCCTCAGGGCACAGCGTCCATGCTTTGCCTTCAGGCTTTAAAGGCACTCACCACCCTCACCACCGACTCTTCAACCCCACATCGATCTGACGGGACAACTAGCTTAGCCCACTGTCCAGGGCAAAGCAAGGCACTCTGTGTAAGGAATTAAAAACTACTAAGGTTTCTCTCCCTTGCCACGATTTTTCTAACACAAAAAACACTCCACCAAACCTGCTGCTGCTCCCTCAAAGAACAAACACACAAAACGAAACATTCATTGAGTTTCTCCCCGTGCCCTCATATACCTGTTGGGTTTTGGTTTCATCGTGTGTGTGTGTGTGTGTGTGTGTGTGTGTGTGTGTGTGTGTAATGTGCTTTGCCACACCAACCAGCTCCATATTCGTTATGAGTCAGCAGAGATGATCTGACAGCCATTCAGGAATGTGTCCGCTCCTCTCATGTCCCTGACCATCCCTTTGCTCATAGACTTTTCAAATGAATCTGTGTGATTGCTTTTTAAGCCTTTTAAATCAAGAGTGACAAGCTGTAATGATACTACTTTCTAAGAAATCTCAGAGGCCCCTAAAGGCCTTTTAAGAGATATTAATGATCATTTCACACTTACGCACACATGTACACATTACACCAGCACTACTGCCCATCCAAAGATGAAGAAATTAAGACAGCAATTTTAAAAGTCTCAACATTTCTCTAATATTTTACTTTTATTGCCAATGTATCAGAGCTGGTTCTTTACTGAGCAGAACATATTTTAGCTATCTACATACAAACAATTTTTTTTTGTGTGTGTACATTTTTCAGTTAGAAGATTTTTTATTTTTGGAAATAGGACACCTAGATAATACAAATTGGGATATTTAAGGGTAATGAGGCACTACTGACAATTATTCTGAGACAGTGGACATAAGCTGGCACTGTCCTGGACAAATCAATTTCTATGTTCTTCTTATTAAGGGATTTGTCTGGGTTTACAGACTCATGGTCAACAGGGTTCTCTGTGTGGGAAAACTCTATTTTTCACACAGCCTTGCCCTCCCTTCCATTCCTCATCTGACGTGGTTGTCCAGGGCCCATGCCCAGACCTGGAAGATGGACATGACAAGGAGGGATCCTGGGATTTGGGACCTGAGCCTCTCTATTGGTTTGGAGCACTCTCGTGGTTTCCATGGTGGTCTGGAGAAGGTATCCTAAAAGTCTAGAAAACATATTGAAGGGGGATGTTAGGGCGCTTTATTACATTATATTGGAAAAGAGTACATTTAAAACCTGAGAGGCAGTAAAAGCCCTGGGTAAGCCACCTTTGGCCCTTTCTAGAGCCTCTTTTAGGAGTCGATCTTGGATGGGAAGACTAAGAACTATGCTTAGCTGTGGACTAATCTAGGCTGCCTGGCTTCCCAATTAGTTACTTGAGGCTCTTACTTTCTGGTGACGTACTCTTAGGAAATTAGTCTTGCAGAACACTCCTGATCTGCTGGCCAGCTGGCACAGATGCCATGGCCTTTCTTCTCCCTGGACATTTGGTCCCCATTTCCCTTTTTATTTGACTTGTCAACATAAATCCTCTCCCTACATGGCCAAACATGATAATTTCTCTCTCAAAATCTGTTTTTAAACATAATTATCTTTGAGATTAGTTTCATCCTCATACAAATTCAGAATTTCACCAGTGCTGGAATTCAGATTATATTTTTTCCTGAAGTTAGTGTTCATATAGCATGGGTTTAAAAATTGTCTTCCTTAAATATAGGATCATTTTGGATTAATTTTACCCTCCACTTCCCACCCTCCAAACAGAAATAGCATTTTCTTTCAAGATTTTGTGTCTCTGCATATTTGATCAAATAAAATGGTCTTCAAGACTTTACTGTATCTTGGTTTTGTCAGAAACATTTTGTTGATGCAGTGAGAATATAGCTGAAAGACAGGGACTAGTGTGCCCTTCTCCATTTCTTGAGTGCTATTATAGCAATGCCAGCAATAAATGAAGAATGCTGCTTCTAACTACATCTTGCTGACAATTTTCAGGGACTGATTAAATATTCGCATGATGTGGTTATAGTCCTGAATAATGACTGAGAGGTACATGAAATACAACTCAACTCTCTCCCTTCCCTTCTGGGGCTGATGAAAAGACATTCAGCATGAAGCACAGTGACACCATAATACAAAGATACAGTATCTTTCCTCTAATGACTCATTGTTATCTTCTTTAAAATGTAAGTGCATTTATATAAAATGATAATGTCATGGTGTACCTAGCCTTTTCACATTATTGCATCTATTTCCCTTGCCATGTAGCCATGCATTAGTTCCTAATGGAGATTCAAAAATCAAAACATTATCAATTGCCAGGCATAGCTCTGGATATTTGATTCTGCTCTTGTGGCAGTGATAACGGGGGCAGAGAAAGGAGGCTATTCTGGAATGCCAGCGAAAGTGTGATGACAAGTGGTGGGTCCTACTCTGCTGTTTTGCATCATTGCTTCTTGTAACAACACACCGTTCAGTTGACATTGCTGGGGAATGGAGCGCTCCACATAGACATGTTTTCCAGATAACTGGAGCCAATGCTGTTTCATGCCAACACTTTTACATCTTAAGTCAAGAGTGTGGATGAAATCTTTTAAAAATATACAACAGTTTCTTGCCTTCTTAAACAGAGCAAAGAAAGTACAAGGGATTTTTTTTTTTTTTGATGCAGGGATATCTAATAGTGCTGTCAACCCTAGAGCAGGAAAGTTTGTTTTTTTAAGTTTGTGTTGTTTATAATTTATATCACACTTACTTCTGTAAAGAACTCAAGGTAAAATGCAATAAAGTTGCACACACTGGGGCAGGTTAAGCTCTCTGATAAGAGTTTAGAAGAGTGTGGATGTATTTTATATTAAAACCAGAGGCGTAGATTTTCAATATCAGGCAGCAAAATGCACATCTTGTCTTGCAAACCACAGAAGTTAGCTTATTTATTCTCCCTCGGTTGGAGTGCTATCTCATCAACATGGAGGTGGTCTAGGAGGGAAGCTTGCTAGAGCAGCTAAGAAACTTTCTATGGCTCATTCTATTAGGAACACCAATGTCTGCAAAGCCCAACACACTCTCCAATAACAACAGGGCACATTCCCAGAATTCCCTGTCTCTTGTCACTGACTGCTTCTCTCTTCCTCTCAAGCCTCAGCATCCCTCATTCATCTTCCTCACAGCCTTCAAAGCCTTATATTCCATTTCCTCTACCATGATCACATCCTTTCCCCACCTCCTCCTAAGCCAGACCTTTCTTTGTCCTATTTTATTTTAGTTGAACAATTCTATATCAATCGTTTCCTCTACCCAGAAGCTGTATAACTAAATCCATTTTTGCTTCTAATTAATAAGAGGACTAGAGAAAAGTTTTATTTGAAGGGATTTGGTTAAGATTGAGTAGATAAGTGGATTATAGTGGATTTAGTCCAATTAATGGGTCAGCTTACTCAAATGGAAGTAAAGTAGTGGTGCTCTTAATGGGTGATAAGGTTTTTAAGTAGTCATTTGGGCAAGAAAAGAATTAATTGCTGGGATAATCAGAGAAAATATGAACATCATAGGTATGCACAATGACTTGACCATGGCCATCTGCCATTAGAAACAAACCCCCAAAACAAAGACAACAGCAGCCATGGAAGGTGGAAATTCATACATGAGTAGCCAAAGAAAGAAGAAGAAGAAGAAGAAGAAGAAGAAGAAGAAGAAGAAGAAGAAGAAGAAGAAGAAGAAGAAGAAGAAGAAGAAGGATTTGTTCATTTAACATTGCTTAGTGCTCTCTCTCTCTCTCTCTCTCTCTCTCTCTCTCTCTCTCTCTCTAAATATTAGAATCCATGCTGGTTTGGTCCCCTTCATGTGGGCAACTCTCCTGTTTGTCTTAGAGTGACTCTAAAATTAAGTTTTCTAGTTCAGTTATGACTGTTTAATGCTTATGACTAAGATCAACAAGCTGCTTGAATTGGCTCATACATAAAGCCACATATACATATGGGAAAAGCATGACTCAAATTTTGTGTCAAGAATATTTGCAAGCTTGTGTGTATAACTTCAGGAAATTCCATGAAGATTGGGAAGGCTTTCAGAGGTCCTTGCCATCTTGCTCCTGAGGCCTCCCTTGTTTTTGTGAGGGCAGAAGTAGGAAGCCGCTCCATGCTTAGGTCTTCAGTGATTGAAAACACTTTATGGAAATAACAAAGTGTTATTCTTCAGGGAAAGACTTAATATTCCTGATATATGAGATATGTACATATTCAATACCTTATTATTTACTCATTCTCCACAATGGTCTATTGAAAAGTGAGGCATTATTAATTGTAAGTGTGATAGGAGGGAGTTGGGAAGGTTAACAGTAGGGAAGGTTAACCCTCACACAGCAATAGTTCTAATATTCATTAGATTAAATCACTCAAACAATACAGTACTTTCCCCAGACAATGATTTTATACTTATTAATACAGCTAATATAAATGCTGGAATGAGGTCCTTTTTAAACTATGTTATCATTTCATTACTATCTTATTAGGTGCCAGCCCTATTGATTGATGATGCAAGCAACATTCATTGAATATTGTGCTCTACATTAGACCAGGGTTTATCAAAGATGAAAAAAAATAGGTCTTGCTGTCAAGTTGCTTATAGTCTGGCAAGAGGCATATGGCCAAGCAAACATTAAAGCCCAATAAGATAATTGCTATAAGGAGCAGTTGGTATTTACAAGACCACAGAGAACTCAGCTTTTCTTCTCTCTGAATTTGAGGCAGATAAGTAAATAAAAGGGGTTGAATAAGAATTAAAAATAGGCTTTCTTGCTAGTAATGGATTGGAGAATGTGGCTCAAACTGGAGGCCAATAGGCTTCAAAGAGGCTCCATCTCCAGTGAAGAGCATGGCCAGGTATCCAGGCTCACCAATCAGATAAGTCACTCTCTTCCCATGAGGAATAACGAAGTCTTATTCTTTTACCTCTTTAGTTAAGTTATTCCTAGGTAGCTTAATTTTTTTGGGTGCGATGGTAAATGGGATTGCTTTTTTAGTCTCTCTTTCTGCAAATTCACTATTGGTGTATAGAAATGCCATAGATTTCTTGGCGTTAATTTTGTATCCTGCTACATTGCCGAATTCTTTTATTAAGTCTAATAGTTTTTTGATGGAGTCTTTAGGGTTTTTTAAGTATAATATCATGTCATCTGCAAATAAGGACAGTTTTACTTCTTCTTTTCCAATTTGGATGCCTTTTATTTCTTCTTCTTGTCTAATTGCAATGGCTAATGGACCTCTACTCAGAAAACTACAGGACGTTGAAAATAGAGATAGAGGAAGACATAAAGAGATGGAAGAACATACCATGTTCTTGGATTGGTAGAATCAACATCATTAAAATGTCCATACTGCCCAAAGCAATCTATAAATTAAACGCACTTCCCATTAAAATACTAATGGCATATTTCACAGACCTAGAACGAACTCTCCAAAAATTCATCTGGAATAAAAAACGACCCCAAATAGCTGCAGCGACCCTGAGAAAGAACAAAGTAGGTGGGATCTCAATACCAGATATCAAGCTGTATTACAAAGCCACTGTTCTCAAAACTGCCTGGTACTGGCACAAGAACAGACATATAGATCAATGGAATAGAATAGAGAGCCCAGAAATCAGCCCCAACCAATACGCTCAATTAATATTTGACAAAGGAGGCAAGAACATACAATGGAGTCAAGATAGTCTCTTCAATAAATGGTGTTGGGAAAATTGGACAGATACATGCAAGAAAATGAAACTAGACCACCAACTTACACCATACACAAAAATATACTCAAAATGGATAAAGGACTTAAATATACGACGGGAAACCATAAAAATTCTAGAAGAATCCAAAGGCAACAAAATCTCAGACATATGCCGAAGCAATTTCTTCACCAATATAGATCCTAGGGCATTGGAAACTAAAGAGAAAATAAACAAATGGGACTACATCAAAATAAAGAGTTTCTGCACAGCAAAAGAAACCATCAACAAAACAACAAGAAAGCCCACTACATGGGAGAACATATTTGCCAATGCTATCACTGATAAGGGTTTAACCTCCAGCATTTATAGGGAACTCATACAACTCAACAAAAGGAAGATAAACAACCCAATCAAAAAATGGGCAAAGGACCTAAACAGACACCTTTTAAAAGAGGACATTCAGAAAGCCAAAAGAGATATGAAAACATGCTCAAAGTCGCTAATCATCCGAGAGATGCAAATCAAAACAACAATGAGGTACCATCTCACACCTGTCAGAATGGCTATCATCAACAATTCAACAAACGACAAGTGCTGGAGGGGATGTGGAGAAAAAGGAACACTCGTGCACTGCTGGTGGGAATGCAGACTGGTGCAGCCACTATGGAAGACAGTATGGAGTTCCCTAAAAAAACTAAAAATGGAACTCCCATTTGACCCTGTGATCCCACTTCTAGGAATATATCCCAAGAAACCAGAAACACCAGTCAGAAAGGATATATGCACCCCTATGTTCATAGCAGCACAATTCACCATAGCTAAGATCTGGAAACAGCCTAAGTGCCCATCTGTAGATGAATGGATTAGAAAACTGTGGTACATCTACACGATGGAATACTATGCTGCTGTAAAAAAGAAGGAACTCTTACCATTTGCAACGGCATGGATGGAACTGGAGAGCATTATGCTAAGTGAAATAAGCCAGTCAATAAAGGAAAAATATCACATGATCTCACTCATTTCTGGATAATAAAGACCATTATAAACTTATGAACAAAAATAGATACAGAGGCAGAGCTGCCTCGAACAGACTGTCAAACTACAGCAGCAAGGCCGACGAGGGTGGGAGGGCAGGAGGGGGGTGGGTAAGAGATCAACCAAAGGACTTGTATGCATGCATATAAGCATAACCAATGGACATAAGACACTGGGGGGTAGGGGAGGCCAGGGGACTGTCAAGGGGGGGGGAAGGAGACATATGTAATACTCTTTGTAATACTTTAAGCAATAATAAATAAATAAATAAATAAATAAATATAAATTAAAAAAAAACACACAAAAAAACAAAGTGTTATTCTTCAGAGAGAAGAGATGGAAGCAGTTCTCTAGTATACTGTGCCCTCCAGGGTTTTAAAAATGTCCTTTGATTTAAAAAGCCGGCCTTTGGGTGCTCTCCTTGTCAAGTGGGAAGGAGGGGCAAAGTAGCTGGTGTGCAGGAAATGCAAATGCAGAAAGAGCTCTTCTAATGTTCATGGGAACTTGGTAGAGAAGTTGTGGGTTGAAATAGGTACACGATTCATTTTCCAAACAAGAACCTATACAAACCCTAGGCTCCCCATTGTATGGAAAATAGGAGGCATTTGTTTGTCTATACCCTCAGTGGTTGTTGCTCTGCATCTGTGCCTTCAAATAACGAAAACAGGCATATGATTATTACAGCAAGGACTCCAGTGACTGATCACACATTTATGCACACGTAGTGTGATGCCTAGTTCCTTTGTGAGGAACCCACATGATCCTTTTGTGATAGCGTGTAAAAATTTTTCTTCTGAAGAATGAAATCCTTTATATGTAATTTTAGATTGAAATGCAGTAATTTATCTGCAAAAGACTTTCGCATATGTGATAGCGGCTGCTCCAAAATAAGTAACAGATGTGTCGGGCTCCATTGAAACACAAGTATGTGCCAGGCATTCTTTAAATATGAAAAGTTGCCATTATAAGAGATGTGTCAGGAAACTTGGCCTTCTATGTCTGTCTAGTTTTATTTAGCCATAGGCAAAATATGATAGAGAAATCCCCAATGAATGTCTCGGCTCAAGTTGGGAAGGCAGTGCTCCAGATTGTCTTGGAAAATGCCACATGTGAACTCTGAAGCAAATGTAGGCTACACATAAATGATGATGGCCAAATATGAAGTAAAGTACTGCCCCAGATGTCCATACCCATTCTGACTCTCACCTCCTTGGCCACTGAAATTGTTTAACGGTGTTAGGAACTTGGGCAGCTTGCATGCTGAAGCTTTCTCTGTATATTCCCAAACTTAACTAGCTAGTTCATTGGCAAGAACAAGCGTAACTGGTATTAGACTCAGACCTCTACACACAGACTAACCTCAGACATAGGATTATTAGAGATGTTTAACACAGACCTAGTCATATCCTAGAAATGAGACTTTAGAATCCTTTGTCTTCATAAAACCAAGTTTCTTTAGTTTGCCTCTTCCAAAATTGTTAGAAGATATCAGTAGATACGCATGTGAACACAAGCATATTTAGGGCATATGAAAACCTCATTCTATTTTATTAAAACAACTGATCAGTTGGCACATATGTGCACTTGAATTAGTACTTTTCAAAATGAACTGAGAAAGCACAATTTTTGGAAGGAGCCAGCAAAACGTTATTTGCTCAAAATATCTGTAATAGGCATTTAACTTCTTCATTAAAATGTCTCTCCTCAGTCCTGTTTAGTAGAATGATCTGCCTATATTGCCTACTCTAAAAGGCCAAATGATAAGTAAGTAAATTGGAATTTTTTCTTTGTCTATATTAGAAAGTAACACCAGTGTCACCTCCACTAACAGCCACCCAAAAAAGTAAGAGAAAATTTGAGATGTTGCAGCTTACTTTTCACTAAATTTTCAGCTTCCACTGTGGTTCAATTTAGCAGCAATGCTACTTGGATGATAAGGTTTAATTAGTTGTGGCCTGTTTTCTTTAACCTTTATATGCTCTTAAAGCTTTCTTTATTTTTGGTCTATCTTTCCCCCTTATTCTGCCTGCCTTCTACCTTTTGCAGCCTCGGGTAACTTCTAAGCAATTTCCTGTCTAATACTAGATTTTATTGTGTGGGGATTCATTCCATTCATAAAACACCGTTTGCTTATAAACCTTGTCCCCCAAAATAGGGGCAAAAGGAGTCATTAAAATTTTCCCAGCAGGGAAATGTTTGGAAGAGGAAAAACATGGATTCTTTACATGCAATAGCATTATTTTCTGTGAGCTTTTTATAATTCACATTTCTCCTATGTACTTGAGATAAAAGTCATATTACAAAATAAAGGCTATCACTTTTAAAATTGAAGTCAATAGCCAGAAAGCCCTGCAAATACATTAGGGCAACCATTTCATTCCTTCTTGTTTGCATTCTCTCTCCATGCCCCTTAATAAGTGCTCCAGTATACTTTCCCCATTCTTTCAAAGCTTATTATTTTTTTTAACATCATAAACACATCCATTCTGAACATAATGATGACACACACACAGCCTACACATGGGTTATATGAACAAGCCCCAAAAACATGTTTAAAGGGAACTTTAAATTCAATGCCTCCCTACATCCATATTTGCTAAGTTGTAGGTTAGTGTGTTGAAAAAAAAATTGAATACTTACAAATACCAAAAAAATAAGCTAACGTGCAGCCAGACTGAGTTTTGGACATGGAGAATCAGAACAATCTGTAGCCCGTCTGTGGCTAATGGGATGTTTCTCCCCACTTTGTCACCATGGCAAATACTTTATAATACACAAACATTTGTAGCGCTAAAAATCCACCCACTCCTGCTGAAAGTCGGCCAGGTTTTGTAAAATTGCATTCCAGCGAGGGCTACCCAGCTGATTTTTAAGGTAAGTTTTCTTTTGGCCATTCATGCGCTTAACAAAGGGCCAAAGGGAAAATACACAGTTTGTAAACACATATTACACTTTCATGGTTCAAATACCTTATAAATACATGCCGGTCGATTTTTGTGATGACCAAATTAGTGCTGGGAGAGGGGTGGAGGTGTGGAGTGTGGGGGGTAAGTTTATTTTTCAGTGGGGGTGGTAGGGAGGGGCATCTTTAAGTCTTTAATCCTCCCCCACAAACCACATCATTCTCCCCAAATAAACATTCAATCAAAGTAAAAAAAGGACATTTGCAGCTTTAAGGCAAGTCCCTCTGTCCCTGTCACAATCAGATTGCAACCCTTAAGCAGCGAGGGAGAGTTTGGGGGATCTGTCTTTTAACGAATGCCACAGTGCCAGTATTCCAGGGAAGCCATAGCCTGTTCCAGCTTCCTGTTTGGCTTCTCAAGCAGGGCGAGGAATGCCACATGCATGGTCAAAGAACATGCCTGGGTCCTTTCTGGCCCTCCTCCTCTCTTGCCAAGAAAGCAAAGGGTAGCACGTCTTCTAACTCATTCCTTTACTTAACACTCCACTGCAGAGCCAAATTAGAGGGACTGTCATGTGGCCATGCCAACAATTCAGAATACATGTGACTGGGGTGGGGGGATGTAGGCAAAACAGTCTTTCCCACCAATGGGTGGAAAAGGATGCGTCACAGTTTTTTTAAAAGCATAACATAGGTGTACAGTGCCAAAAAGGGCCAGTCTAAATATTTACATGCAATAGTGATGCACGAGGCAAAGCTTAACAGAATGCTTGTGGGGAAAGAGAGAACGCCAGTGTTACTGGAAGCTCTAGGCACAACACCGGGTTTGTTGGTGACCTGTTTAAGTTTTACAGCAGGTTTCTACTGTCTGTTACCCCAGCATCATCTTACTACATCATATGGTCTTTCCAGAACCTTACAGCCTCAGGCAGGAAGGCAGGAAGGCAGGAGGAGATGTGAGCATCAATCCATCACAATTATGGATGCCTCTTTAAGAGGAGAAACCCTCATAATAACAATTGTTGTTAATTTTAATGATTATTAACCTTCAATAGAACCACGAACATTTGCCCTAACCGGTTTGGCTCAGAGCGTCGGCCTTCAGACTAAAAGATCCCAGATTCGATTCCGGTCAAGGGCATGTACGTTGGTTGTGGGCACATCCCCAGTAGGAGATGTGTAGGAGGCAGCTGATTGATGTTTCTCTCTCATCGATGTTTCTAACTCTCTATCCCTCTCCCTTCCTCTCTGTAAAAAATCAATAAAATATATTTAAAAAAACACATGAACATTTATTTCTAAAAAGTCAGGCTCCATAGAATCAAAAGATGCCCTTAGATGTGGCAATTCACAGTAGCAATTATTTGCTTTAGTTTTACTTGGGAAAGCATTTGGATGCTAATTCGGAATTTGCATTATTCAGTCATTGCTCCTGCTTAAGACAGTGAATGCAGGAGAACAGAAACCCGACCTGGCAATCACATTTCCCTGTATAAAATGCTGCGCGTAAAATATCAACCCCAAATGGATTTGACTGGCAGCGGCTTCTTAACAAAAGAAGAGAAATAGCCTATTTGATTTCACATTTATGGCTAAAGTTTTACCCTAATAATCACTAGCATAATGAGGGCTTCTTAGGAGAGATGATTCAGGAGGGTTTTCTTTTTCCTTCTAAGAAAAGATATAGTAAAAACAGGAAATAAGTCTTGGGACATAGCAACAATTTTGTTGTGAGTTGAAATGCTTATTTTATTGCCCAGTGCAAAACATCTATGCTCTTGATATTTATAATAAGTTAATGTTGTAACTAGATTTGATGCACCAACACCTGGCGGTTTAAGTAGCCTTTTAAAATAACAATGTTAGCAACTCTCAAGCTCAGATAAAAATTCTACCCTCTATGTTGTTTAAAGTTCATTTTCTTCTCTAGGATAGTCACTGACCTTTCTATATCAGCCATTTTGCTTTTTACATTTTCCGGTGAGTCGTATTCCAGTTCTCATTGACTTCGTTCCATTCCTGACCTCTTTTCCCCTCAGGAAAATGAAATGCAGCACAAAAAATATTGGGCCCCCATTAGTTTTATGGCTTGTCTTACCTTCCTAGCACTTCTTTCTTTAGTGTGTTACAAGTCAACTTGCAGTACACATTCAATCTTCACAAACAGGTTTGGCATACAAAACAAACCCTATCTTAAATAGACTGATTTTCTACATTTCTTACTTTCAAAATTTGATATCCCTTTAAGCTAATATCAGACATTTCTTAGTAACCCTTAATTATATCAGTTTTACACAATACCATTCTGTTCCTGGGAGCAATATCTGTTCTTATGGCTATTTTTCTATCTATCATATTTTTATTAAAACCCACAACAGATTCTATTTATCTTCTCCTTAGATAAGTGCATTAAAGAAGAATAATGCAAATAAAAGGAACATTTTTATAGGACATGTCCTGGGATTATACGTTGAATGACTATAAATAAGCTCATATGATTCCGTTTCACCTAAAGTGCTAAAGAGGACAGAGCATTCTTATCTGTGTGATGAGATAATTTGTAATCTTTTCTTTTCTCCTTAGGGCAACTTAGTGCATGTGTAAGCTTGTTTGTGCTTTTAGAAATGTCTTTAATATTTCCCTGAACTCCACCACAACATTGCAGTGAAAAATGGCTCTGCAGTGTGTTTCATCACGCTAATTGAAATGAATTATTATACCACACAGAAAAGCCTTCTCTTTTAAATTAAACTTTGCAGATATCTCTGATTTACCTGCAATTGGATTACAAGCGCAAACTAATGCCCCAGAATTATCTGGTTAGAAAAGAAACCCAAATCTTACCAAACTGGAGTGAATTGCAGAAAGAAAGCCTTATGAACATCATATAAGTTCTTTCTTACATTTAAACAAATCCATTCAATCTTAACTTGTACGATTCATACTTTCAGCACTTTGTAACATTAAAGTAGTGGTTGATTAAATTAAGATACACCCCTCACCCATTCTACATTCATAGGCCTCTGGCCAAGGAATGTGCTTTTCTTTTCTCTACATTTTTCTTGTGGTTTGCAAGGCACTGTTACTCTATTAAAATGCCTAACAAATTAAATACATAAAGTTGCCTCCAGGATTTCTCAGTGTGAATTTGGGGCTAAAAATCATGGCCATTTCCATGTCTTGACCCCTTTTCCAGGCTTGCCTTTATTCAAGAATTTTCCACCCCTTATGTTCCAAAGCTCCTCCAAATTCCCTCCTTCGCAACACCCCTTCAGGCCCTCCTGGGCCCATACTTCAAGGGCATTGCCGCCGACTTTAAACAACACAAACAAAATTAAAACTCTGGGTGGGCTACACTCTGAAAAGTTAGAAGAGCCAGGAGACAAATTTTGAGAGTCTGTGGACCTTGGTGAGTGTGTTTTACTCTCCCTTCATTTGCGGTCTACCCCCTAGTTTTCTATGATACACTGTCCCTGTCACCCTCACCCAGTGGGTCCTCAGACAGCATCTTCCCAGGCTCCTCCCTACCGCTTCCTCTTCGCCTGCCCTTTCAGGGCTCCTCTCAGCCTCACTCCCTTGCAGCAGCTGCTCTGATGAAAGCAGCCCATCAGGCTTCATAAGATCCCGGAGGAGAGTTTTCCAAACTCTGACTCTCAGTGCATTCATGGTCTTGAAAAAATTCCGTAGGTCCCAACCCACTTATGATTTTTTAACTTTCTATTTTAAAATTATTATAGATTCACAGAAGTTACAAAGAAATGTACAGAGAGGCTCCATGCACCCTCTACTCGGCTGCGCCCAATTTCTGATATAAGCTTGACCTTGGTATAATCCTCATAGTTATTCAGATTACATTGCATCACATACACTAACATTACAGATTTAGCAATACATGCATTGATTTGCGTGTATATACATGTAGATCTATGCAATTTTATTATATGTGTAGATTCATATAACCACCAACACAATCAAGGCAAATAAAGATATAAAATTAGTCTAGACAAGATAAGATGTGTTCCATGAAATTGGTAAGTTTCATGTTCATTTATAACCATATTCACCCATGTATTATATACATGTATATAAAATTATGGCGTAAAAATGTCTAAATGTAATGTATAATATAAAATGTATTTCTTACTGTGAGTCGTGATCATCAAATTTTAAAAGTCACTGGCCCAGACCTTTGTTCCAGAAAGTATGGTGGATGCACCAACAGCATCAGCTGGTTGCAAGTTTGTTAGAGATGCAGAATTTCAGGTTCCACCCCAAATGCACTGCACCAGAATTTGTATTTTAGAACAGAATCCCCAGAGGATGAGTGTGTCCACTGAAGTCTGAGAAGCACCATCTTGTCAGAAAGCTTTCCTGAGTCTACAAGAGGGTAACAGTCAATCTCTGCATTTCATTGAGAGCTGGGAATGAGGGCAATGACCTCTGCAAAGTTTGACTAGAGACCTGGTATTTAGGTTGTTTTCTCTGCCCGCTTTGTAGAAGGTGACCCTTGTCAGAGTCCACGGGGCATGGCTGCCGCGACAACAACGACAAAATTTACACCAGCAAGTTCTTTATTCTTTCAGGATTTTGTAATATTTTCCATTAGCAGCCAGGATGCAAAAATAATAATAATAACTGTGGTCCTTTTTAGTTTCCACAAAACAGTGATGTCTGGAGAGTGTTTAGCCCACAGTATTTTCTGCTTTTATAAAGGTGGTTGAAAGCTCACTGTTCCCTGACTGCTCTGTGCTACCACCACACGGGAGGTTATATTTTCTTCCTTTTCCAAATAAGCAACCCAAAGAGTACATATGGGAGAAAAGTAAGAGAAACACATGGCCTTGTTCATTAAGATTAAAATCCTGTGTTTTGTGCCCATGATTCCCGAGAAGGTCTTATTCTGTGAACCTCATCAGTCTTCATGAGATTAATGAAATAATTGGATGTTATTTTGTAGTGTCTGTGTTTTCATGTTAAAAATAACATACATGAGAGCAATTCCAAGTGCGTAGGGCTTTCTAATATCCTGGTCTTTTTGTAGTGGGAAAGCTGGGGAGGGATGAGGGGAGAGGGAAGGGAAGGGAGGTTTTTAAATGGCAGTGATCTAGTTCAGATTCATCCCACAAACTCCTAGCTGCTGTGTTTGAAGTAAGGCTAATTAATGTAATTAACACATTTCAGGCAAAATACCCCACCCAAGTATTAACAGAAGGTCTTTCATAAGAAAAAAATACAAAATGTGGTTCATTGTTTTATTTCTGCTTGGGGAGGCAATATTATGAAGGAGCATGAAATCCTTTAATTAGACACAATTTAAAAGCCAGACAGAAAATTGAGATGCTGAGAATTCTACCTAGAGAAGCAATATGCATACTCAAGAGCGTCAGGCAATGCACCACACACAGATGTTTTACAGTGAATTTAGATGATCTCATCCCACCATAATATCACTCTGTTAGAACAACATGAAGGTACACTTCTATCACACCAGGTACAGCCTCATAACGAGATTAAAAGTTTACCCAGGCAGGTGCCTCAGGCAAGATTTAAAGAAGAAATTCTGAACTTTTTTTCTACTCTAAGTATTTCTCGTATGCACATACATTTTACAGTTAGAAGAGAAAGCAGGTGTTAGAGGAGGATGAAGCTAAAACTGGCCACTGAGGGAGTGCCATGAACATGGAATTGAGATTATACATGGTTGTGTACCTATTGTGGCCCATTGGAAAGAATAGTAGTTAGGGAATCGCCGATTTTGATTTCCAGGCCTGACTTTGCAGTAATTACCAGAGCTACCTTCCCTTAGTTTGCTTCCAGTCTTGGCCATGGTCTCTTTATATTCAAGATGAAAAGGTTGGACTTTGCAGTCCCCAAATTGTTTTCCCCTTCTGGTATTTTGTTCTTTTAGGATTCTGCATTGTTCAAAATAACGCAAAGAATACAGAATTTTAGGATCATCCCGAGTTTGAAGATCCTCAGACCAATGTGGCTCTCCAATTTTGCTGGAACCATCCAGCACTCACCTGATAAATATCAGCCAATCAATGAACTAAATCGGTCCTGCAAAGCCCTACCCTGCCTAGGCCCACATTTAATGCCTGGACTCCCAGTTAATGATTCAAAAGACTTCCCATAGCCTTGTTAATAATAAAACAAACATTCTGAATGTCTACTTTTCCCCTACCCTTACACACACACACACACACACACACACACACACACACACACACACACGCTACCTGGGAGGAATTTAAACCATGGTCCTTGTTTCTCTCCCCCACCATATATAGATGTACTAAATAAAATGGCTTTAGGTGTTAATCCTTCAACTGTTAGCAGAATTAACTAATTTCCAACTGTCTCAAATGATGGTTTAATGACCTTTTTAAAAGTAAACATGGGACTTCATTTTATTCTCAACTGCACAGACTTTTTCTTTTTCTGCAGAATTTTTCATGTTTTCTCACTACACCTCCCCCAAACAGACATACCAGGTACTACATCTACAAAGTAAAGTGCAATTTTGCTTGACTTAAAAATGGCATCATCAAAAATAAATTCTATAACTACGATACTTGGGACAATCACGGTGAATTTACTTGGAAAGAAAAATATTATAGGATCCTGCCTTTTCCTAAGAGGAGCAGCTTGTAATTCGCCCTTTAAAAGCTGTCAGAATTTATTGTCCTTTGCTCAAGAAGCTGTGTTGGGCTCCATTTTACAATATTATGAACTCTGGGTATTCAATAAAGAACTGATAATGATGAATGAGGATGAGTCAATGAAATACAGTGGGGCCTTGACTTACGAGTGTCCCGACTAATGAGTTTTTCGAGATACGAGCCATCTCTCAGCCAATATTTTGCTTTGAATTGCGAGCTAAAATTCGGGTTATGAGCCAGCTTCAGATACCCCCACCGCTAGTTGGCACAGCGAACGTCACAGTGAAAGCCACAACATCAGCCCAGCCTCACGTGTCATTGTAATGGTGAAAATTGATTTGACATACGAGTAATTTGAGTTACGAGCTCCGTCACGGAATGAATTAAACTTGTAAGTCAAGGCCCCACTGTACTTGGTGGCATCCTCAAGCGCCAAATATTACCTTTTCATAATGCTGGACCGTTAACTCAAATCCAAGGACAACCTGTTATACCAGATTTTTACAGCCCATTTTAAGAGCCCCAGATTATTGTCCAATGTAATTATGTGATTCCAAAAGGAGCTCACGAGTAAGCATGATACAATGAGACTCAACGTACCTACTGTGTAACTTATGAAGTGGCAAAGAAGATGACACAAATCTGGTTACTAATATGAAAGAGGGAGCTGAGAAAACAAGTCAGTGTTGGGGGCAGAACTGGAGGTTGGGGGAAAAAGAAATATTAAAATCTATCCCACCTCCCCATCCTAAATATACCTACTTACCACCACAATTTGGGGCCGGACAAGAGGATGGGGTATCAGGAAGAAAGAAGAAAAGAGAGAGGAGCAGAAGAGAAAACGGCAGGCTGGTGGCAGGGAGGAGGGAAGAGGTGTTTAGTCGTCAAGAGCAGAAGTCACAATGTATGCTGCATTCTCTCTCTTCCCCTGTCCCCCAGCACCCTCGTCACAGTTCCCTTGGCCTGTTATAACAAAATGCCATAGACTGGGTGGCTTAAACACAGACATTTTTTCTCACAGTTCTGAAGGCTGGGAAGTCTAACATCAAGGCGCTGGCAGATTCTGTTCTTGGTGAGGACCTGCTTCCTGGCTGGCGGATGGTTACCTCCTCCGAGTGTATGCTCACGGCCTCTCTGTGCTCACGTGGAAAGAGAGGGAGTAGGAGAGGGGTAGGGGTAGGGGTAGGGGTAGGGGGAGGGGGAGGGGGAGGGAGAGGGGGAAGGGAGAGGGAGAGGGGGAGGGAGAGGGAGAGGGAGAGGGAGAGGGAGAGGGAGAGGGAGAGGGGGAGAGAGAGGGAGAGGGAGAGGGAGAGGGAGAGGGAGAGGGAGAGGGAGAGAGAGAGATCTGTCTTCTTTTTCTTATTAGGGCATAAATTTCATCATGGGGCTCCACCATCATGACCTCATCTAAACCCACTTACTTCTCGAGAAGGTCCCACCTCCAAATACCATCACACTGGGAACTAGGGCTTCAACATGAATTTTAGGGCAACACAAACATTCATTCTAGAACAGACCTTTCTCATCCTAGTTACACAGCTCCACCCAGAGAAGCATGGGACGTAAGCAACTATTCTGATATGTCTTTTTTTTTTTTAAGTTAAAATAAGGAAAATATTTATTCACTAAAAATAGCTGTGATATTGATTGTAAGGGTGAATCATTTTGCTTACCCACTAATAGTTTCTATTTAGAAATGTGATAAAAAGGTATTTGACAAAACACTAAAATATTTATAATTATAAAATATTCCAAGTATATAAGCATATTGGAAAGTAGAGAAAATGACATAATGGACACCAAAAAATCAATAGTAAATCTAAAAGATGTTAGCAGTTAGCCATATTTACTTCAGAGTACTCTCTAGACTTTTTTAAAGATCCAACTAATGTTCCACATTCCTCCATTCTTTTTTCCCACAGCCCGGGGTAGACACTATACTGAAGTTGATGCATTTAGCCTAGTTCATGGCACCTAGGTGGACACTACGATGCCCAATGCTGATGTGATGCCCCATCCTATAGCCCTTCAGGAAAGGATGTGTTCCCCCTGCTATTGAGGGTGCTGAGGAAGAAGTACTATGTCAGCCTCCATGGGGAGAGAAGGGATTGGGGAAATAGGTAGATCATATAGGGTCTTGTAGGCTATGGTAAGATATTTGGATTCTTTTTCTAATTGCATTAACTCTATCCTGCTGTTTTGACTAAAAGAGTTGGTTTGGTGTGGGGTTCGCTTGAAAATTTCATATTCAAGCTCACAGAATAAAGTCTCATGTTTTAGCTTGAAATTTGAAGCTCTTTAGAGCTGCACACTCTTAACCTCTTCTACTCTGTCACCCACTATCTCCCACTTCCTTGCCCCATACCTACATCTTCTGTCAAACTGGTTGGCTGAACATGCTCAGAAGATATGGGAGATATTAAATGCTGATATCTAGGCTCTCCTAGATCTCTTGGAAAACAAATCTCTATGTATGGCCAGTCACTTGTGGTTTGCAAAAGGTCCCCAGGGTATTGTGATGGCAATCCATTGCTTTGTGACTCTTGTAAGCAGAAACAGGTGGCAAAGTTATCTGGGGAAAGTGCTTTTCAGAATCCTGTAACCAGCACCACAGAGTAGAATACAGAAGGATGGATTTGAATCTGAGAGACAGTAGTTAAATCAATGGTACAACATCCTTCCAGGTACATATAAGGCTATGTTATGGTGAAAAACCCAACTTCCAAGACACAATTCAGATCTAGAATTAGGGGAGGTGGATACCATGTGTGAGAGTGAACCTGGATTCCTGTGGAAGAAGTGAGTCTGAGGAATCTTTGCCCCAGGCTTCACTGATGAAAGAATTGTGTAGCAGTTAAGAGAACACACTACGGAATCAGCTACGTAGCTTTGAATGTCAGTCCCACCCACCTACTATTCTTAGATCTTGACATTAATCTTTTGTCCCGTATTTTCCTTATTTGTAAGAGGAATCAACAAAGAGACAATTGCATTGGGTTGTGAGGCCCCATGAGACACACAATGTAAAGCATTTAGCTTAGTTCATGGCACCTAGGTAAGTCCCAGTGTCTTACTATATGTTTATAGGATCAGACTCTGAGAGGAAAGCAAAGTGTCTGATGGGGACTTTGTGTTCACAGTGGGAGGCAACTCTTCAACTTCCTGGTTGGAAAACGGTCTATGGGTGGAATTCTCGGCTAGGATTCTGGGATAAGGAGAATGGATGTCACGAATGGGGAAAGGTATTCTGGAAACAGGTGGAGCATCAATGAGTTTTGGTTGGAGATAGTGCTGGGTGCACGCAGAGGGGAGGGGCAGCATAGTCAGAAGTGCTTTAGAAGACCATTTCCATATCAAGATTTTGTACTAGCTGGTCTCTCAGTCTGACATGCTCTCCATGCTTGCCTCCTTCTCATCATTCAGGTCTTAGTCCTAATATCACCCACTTAAGGCTTTCCTAATCCCCTTATTTAATGTTATCCCTTATACCTACCTTGTTATCCTCTATCCCTTGTTAATTTTTATGAAATTTATCATTAACTGATATTATTTAACATACCAGAGGCCTGGTGCACAAAATTCGTGCACGGGATGGGGGAGGGGCTTGAGGTGGGGGTTCCTCAGCTCGGCCTGCATCCTCTCGCAATCTGGGACCTCTTGGGAAATGTCGGGCCTAAACCAGCAGTGGACATCCCTCTTACAATCTGGGACGCTGCATGCACCAGTGACCATACTTTTCATACAGGTGAAAGGCATCTTGCTGTTGTATGGGCAGCTATATTTTTTGCCCTGATTATAAGAGGCAGTAGTACCATTTTCCCCATCTTATGGGTGAAAAAACTGAAGCAGAGAGAAGTTAAGTAATTGGCTTTGTCACACAGTTATAAGTGTCAGAATCAGGGCTGACCACAAAATGTGCAAGCCGGAGTCCATGCATGTCATCGCTGCATCATCCTGTTTTTTCAGTGTTAGAGTAGCCTTGCCAGGTTTTAATTTTTAAATCTAGGAGACTATTCCCAATATATAGGGTAGGATCCCTAGGCCTGGCCGGCGATCAGCCCCATCTGTGGGGCGACTGGTGGGCAGGGCGATCAGTGGGCCCCTGCTGGCACCTGCCTTGGCTGACAGCCTGGCGCTGCCCACTGGCTGGCCCCGCCCCCTGATCACAGCCACTGGTCGCCTCCCTCTCAGGGTGAGGGTTGGGTGAGAGCAGATGCTCAACGCAGGAGCTGCCCTGGACCCATGGCAGCTCCTCCATTGAGCGTCTGCCCCCTGGTGGTCAGTGTGCATCATAGTGACTGGTCATTCCTCTGGTCATTCTGTTGTTTGGTTGATTTGCATATTAGGATTTTATTATATAGGATTTATCCCATTACACTAGATTTTAAACCTCTTGGAACAGTGCCTGAAACATAGTTGGCACTCAATGAAAAACTTAAACTAGGAAAATCCAATGCCTTTAATTAAAAAAATATTTTTATTGATTTCAAAGAGGAAGGGAGAGGAAAAGAGAGATAGAAACACCAATGATGAGAGAGAATCATTGATCGGTTGCCTCCTAAAAGCCCCAGATGGAACTCCCAACTCGGGCATGTACCCTGACCAGGAATCAAATCCTGACATCCTGGTTCAAAGGTTGACATTCAACCATTGAGCCACACTAGCTGGGCTCCAATGCCTTCAGGAAGGTAAGGGAGAATATCAGGTATCCAGAATGGTATGCCCTGAATTTTGCCCCAATTACATATACACACATAGCCCTGGTGTTGGTGGCAGAGGGCAGAACTGGCTCTCCAGGGTGGTTGTGATGTCATGTCACTTTATCACCCAGTGGCCTGTTCTGCCACCAAGCAGGTATAGATACCCTTTCTGGCAGGGCACCTTACTTACTACTGCCAAGGCCATATTTTTAATCTAAGAATGGCCCTATGATGGCAGTAGAGGCTTGGCTAGGCTCCAGACCTGGCCCTCTAGCCTTACTCATGAATCACTTGTGCTAACTCACCCCAATTAATTGGTCTTCTAGTACTCTCTGCAGCCTTCCTAGAGCAATGCTTTAAGTCAGTATATTTCTACCCTTGGTCCTAGGCTAGTAATGAGAAGTCAGTGATGGATTAGCTCCTTCTGGAAGAGTAGGTGAATGGTGAAGTTTACCACATCACTAAAAATGAGGCTACCAAACATGTAACCCAGCGGTTCTTAACCTGTGTTTCGCGACCCCTTTGGGGGTCGAACGGCCCTTTCACAGGGGTCACCTAAGACCATCGGAAAACACATATTTTCGATTGTCTTAGGAACCGAGACACTGCCCCTCTATCCGTCTCCAGGCAAGTCCACCCACATGCAGATACGCCCACATACGAGTACCCGGTGTATTAAAGGGTCGCGGCATTAGGAAGGTTGAGAACCACTGAAGAGAGGTAAGTTTTCTAGAATAATCTCTCTTGAGGAGTCAGTGCACCCTTGGGGCATAGATTTAGGTTTGGACACTTATTCATTTTTTTCTTCAACTGGCACTTATTAAGTACCTACCTAGCATGTCCCAGCCACTGTACTAGGTGCTAGGGACCCAAGAGAAATATTAGTTCATGCACTCCCTGAAACTGAAGTGTATTGCTAAAGGAGCTATGCTTTCTCTAACTATATTGCAAATGGGTCTGCACGTATGCTCCTGGGACTGAGGTCTACCCTTTCTTTCTGTTTGGCGATATCTATTCTGCTCCTCTGAGCCTTCTGTGGTCCTGGGCACACTGCCTGGGTTCTCTAAACCTAAGCTAGTCCCTTTTCCCTTTTTCTGGCTGCCTCTGTGAAAAAAATCATATAAACCCTTTCCTTTTCACAGAAGTAGCCTTCAGTTTGGGATATACGATAAAAAATGGACCTTCCTTTTTTTGACTGGGTAGCATGATTATCATGATATTTCTTTGTAATGCTATCAAACACCACCTGCTCAGTGAGCACATTAGCATTTTAAGGATATTTTCCGTGGTAGAAGCATATTAAGTTTGAGATATGATACAGGATTTGTGTTTCAGTTATCTATAGCCTCTGTAGATCGCCAATAACTGCAATCATGAAGAAGAAAAACTTCATACTTAAAAAATTATATTGCATAAAACTAGACAATCAAAAGGATGAAATTTCACTCAGAGAAACTTCTAGAAACTGATGAGAGCTAAATGACGAACTATCTCAATGAGAATATCAGAGAGAACAGTAACTTCATTACGTCCATTTAGGATAAGTGGAATGAGGCAATTTCAGCCTGAAGAGAATGAATATGGGCTGTCTGATCACAAGGAAAGTGCCTCCTGGGAAAAGGTACTGGGAAAATGATGAAAGAAAAAATGTATTTTTGGCTTTCAAAATATACAGATCTGCACTGTTTACTGTCATGCAGAGTAGCCATGTACTGCTAGCAATACAGAGGGTAGATATAAAATTGTGTTGATGGGAAGAAAAACTTAAAAATGAGAAGTAGCAAAGTGCATGCAATCTCCTGACCTCTCCATTATTCCACAGCACATTCCTGGCATAAATATTCTGTATCCACTGTGGACAAGGTCCCAGCAGAAAGGGGCCTGTTTGGGCCAGCCATCATAGAGCATTAACAAAAATGAGCCCCACCCCCACACCATATTACCTATTTGTAGGTTAGCCTAGGAGAGGCCGGGAAAACCTAATTTTTCTAAGTTGTAATAAACATATCAAGGGACCTCTAGGCACAAGAAACGCCATAGGGAGTATGTATCCTGAACTCTGGGAGCAGCCTTGCCTACCACAAATGTCGATATCAACCAAAGGCTCTGCTACCCCTCTCCAGGCTTGAGCCAGTCCAGCTAAGCCAGCTCTAAGCTAAGTGATTGGAGAAATTAAAGATGTATCTCCACTGTCACCTTTTATTTGCATTCTAGGATAGTAAGAGAAGATTTCTTTACATTCTAGAGTAAAGGTCTATCTCCCTCTCTGAAAGGGAGGATGAACTGACGTGTGAACAACCTATGCAAGTTGAGTTTCATAATTTGAGGGTTCCTCTCCTGTGGTGCAATACCATTGCTTGTGCAGGCTGAGAGTAGGTCCTTACTGAATTGAATTGCTCCGTAGGGATTGACACTCATGGCTAATATGCTCAATGAATAATAAATGTTTTATCTCTGATCCAGAGACCTTGTGTTTCCTGTTTAAAAATGTATGCATATGTGTGTGCATGTATATTATTTATTATACATACACAACACACACTTGCACATTTAACCCAAATAGAACATCACCATCAACTCTTAGATTGGAAAAAATAACATTTCTTAAAGATAAAGTGTCTCATGAATTGAAATAAGCAGATGGCCCATTTCCTTCTTGTGATGGTTAATTTTATGTGTCAGCTTCTCTGGCCTATAGGGTGCCCAGATATTTGGTTAAACAGTATTCTGGTTGTTACTGTGAGAATGTTTTCAGATGAGATTAGTGTTCAATCAGTAGACTGAGTAAAGCATATTGCCTCCTTGGTGTGGGTGGGCTTCATCCAATGAGTGGGAGGCCTGAATAGAATACAAAAGCGGACGCCAAGCAAGAGAGGATTCTTCCTGCCTGACTGCCTTCGAACTGGGACATTGTTTTTTTCCTGTCTTTGGACTCGAATTGAGATATTTACTCGTCCAGGGTCTTGAGTCTGCCAGCCTTTGGACTGGAACTACATTATTG
Organism: Myotis daubentonii; assembly: GCF_963259705.1. Taxonomy (NCBI): domain Eukaryota; kingdom Metazoa; phylum Chordata; class Mammalia; order Chiroptera; family Vespertilionidae; genus Myotis; species Myotis daubentonii. The sequence continues at coordinate 55,272,730 of NC_081846.1, forward strand.
GTTCTCTTGATTCTCAGGAATTCAAATTTGGACTGGAATTAAACCATCAGCTCTCCTGGGTCTTCAGTTTCCTGATTCACATTGTAGATCTTGGTACTTGCCAGCCTCCATAATTGCATGAAGCCAACTGCTTAAAATTATCTATTTATCTATCTATCTATCTATCTATCTATCTATCTATCTATCTATCTATCATCTACTTATTTATCTATGTATATCCGTATCCTTTGGGGTTTTTTTTGCTAGAGAATCCTGATTAATACAACTGCCTTGAAATAAAAGAAATCCAAACAACAGCAGCAGCTTGATTGCTTTATGCTATAATGTCCCAGTTTCCACATACTGTACATCTAAAGATGAAAGGACACATACAAATACAAGAAACCTCAATGAAGTTGCTCATTTCTTGAAACCTATCCACATCTCTGTGAATAGTACTTCATTATAGTTGCTTTATTTTGAGCCATTTGGGATAAACTCTTTTGTAATTTCTCTACTCTATAACTTAATATCATAGTTAAAGAAAAATTATATGTATAATACATATATATTATCTTATATTGATATGCATATATTATACATTGATATACATTGATATATATATCAATGTTGTACCACAAACCATAAAGACAAGACTGTTGCTTTCATTTACAATGTAAGATCGCAAGAAAATTTCACTTCCAACCTAATAATGAATAAAAACTTAAAAAAGTCAAATAATTTAGAAGATCATAACTTCTCTTGAAGCTGACAGAGTGCTATCTCAGAAGCAGCACACACGAATAAAAATGAATTATTTTACCTTTGGCAGAGCATGGGAGGTTGAGGGAGCAAGCATAGAAGTGAATATGAAAAAAATTTGCTAAAATAGCTATAAACTAGAGGCCTGGTGCATGAAATTTGTGCAAAAGTAGGCCTTCCTTCCCCCAGCTGCAGGCACTGGCTTCCCTCTGACACCTGGGGCCTGGGCTTCCCTCCGGCCACCAGCAGGTACCCAGGACCTAGGCTTCCCTTGCAGCCCTGGCTTCATCAGGAAACTCATTCAGAAGCATGTCTGGTCTAATTAGCATATTATGCTTTTATTATTATAGATTCCTAATGACAAGTAAGGGCCAACATGTCAATTTTTAAAAATATATATTTTATTGATTTTTTTTTTTTTTTTACAGAGAGGAAGGGAGAGGAATAGAAATTTAGAAACATCCATGAGAGAGAAACATCGATCAGCTGCCTCCTGCACACCCCCTAGTGGGGATGTGCCCGCAACCGAGGTACATGCCCTTGACCGGAATCGAACCTGGGACCCTTCAGTCCGCAGGCCGATGCACTGAGCCAAACCGGTTAGGGCCAACATATCAATTTTAAAGATCTGGAAGCCCCAGACACAGGGAAGTTTAAACTCAGTATCAAGCACTTTTCCATAGGCCTCCTCTATAAGCTCATGAGAAAAACTGGGGTCGGGGAGGGACTGGAGAGAGCCCTGCCCAATCACATCAATTTGTAGGATGTAATTGGCTGCCACTGGGAAGAAAGCCATGAAACACTTCCCATTTCCCTCATCCCTTCTTTCATGTGAAGCAAAAGCTTTAAGTCAGTGCATTTAGGTAGCAAAAACTCTTCCCTCTTAGGCATCTGGGAGAAAGACAGACATAAAACCCATATACTTCTAGGGGTGGAGAAGCCCTGGCTTCATCTGGATTACAATAGTAATCAATGAAACATAAACTGTTTCTCTTAAAAGTATAAAAACATACTTAAAATTTAAAAAAATTGAAGCTGTGAGACTTAGTCCCATGAACAATAGCCATAATATTAAGAAAAATTCTCTGGTTTCTGAGACTTGATGGTAATCTACCTACTGTAAAGTCAGTGCAGGAGTTTGATAAAGTTTTTTAATGTCAAATCATGGCTCATTTGAGGTTGTTATTTAACTAGTGTGAGCCATGTCAAACAAGTAAGCAAAAACACAAAATGCAATTTAGAAGAAAAACATAACACTAATTTTTGAAAACCAGTAAATGATGTGGAAATTATCAGAATGACTTGGTAAGCAATTTGTGCTTCATCTCATGTTTCTTGATCAATAATACATTTACCATAAATATGGTTACACTAGGAAAAAAGAGGGTTTAAATATATATATTTAATATATTTTATGATTTTTTACAGAGAGGAAGGGAGAAGGATAGAGAGTTAGAAACATCGATGAGAAACATTGATCAGCTGCCTCCTGCACACCCCCTACTGGGAATATGCCTGCAACCAAGGTACATGCCCTCGACTGGAATTGAACCTGGGTCCCTTCAGTTTGCAGGCTGACGCTCTATCCACTGAGCCAAACCACTTAGGGAGGGTTTATATTTTTAATGGTATTATTTGTAACTTAAATTAGAGTATTGGTTTCTAAGTACTTCGAATATTAACTCCTTTTACAACCATTATGTCCACTTATTTCTAAGACAGTTGGAAGTAGGATATCTAATCCTAATCATGTGACACTTTGTCATCAGAACCTCAAGGGCTATGATGAGAATTACAAAAATTCTCTGATAATAAAATTGATTAAAAATTTAACAATAGCCCGGCTGATCTGGCTCAGTGGTTGAACGTCCACCTATGAACCAAGTTGCTGGCTCAATCCCCAGTAGCGGGTGTGCAGGAGATAGCCAATGACTCTGTCTCATTGATGTTTCTATCTCTCTCTCCCTCTCCCTTCCTCTCTCTGAAATCAATAAAAGCATATTTTTAAAAATTTAACAATAAACCTATATTAGATAAAATTTTAGCAAGGAAGATTACCATGAAATAAAATAGTTAAGTCTGAGAATAACCCTCCAAATTTTGGAAATTAGGGATTAGAAGAAAGAGGAAGGAAGCTCTTCAGTAAGCATGGCAAAGCAGGAAAAATTCTTTGGCTACAGAACCAAAGGCAGGGTGCAAAAGAAATAATAATGATATTGTGGTGAAACAAATTTAAATTTCTTTGAATAAAATGTTACCAAACACCACATCTTCAAGTCCAGTCTTCAGAAGTGACAGTGGAAACTGCCAAGATAACAAAGTAAAACAAAAATATTAATATAACACAATTAAGAAAATATTTTTACAGCAAGAACCAGATCCCAAGCATGCAATAAAACAATGAAAGTCAAGAAAAATACTAAAAAAAATCATAACTATTAATCTGTGACTTGCCAGTCTTTTTGAATGGAAAGAGAGAAGTGATGGAGATGTCTAAATGAGACCATTTTCTTTTATACAAACCCTAGAATAATAATTTCCATTTTTGTAGTAACTCAATGGCTCCTTAGGGAATCAAGTATTTCCATTTTTTCTAATAAAGGGAGGTAATGCTGTGAGGAAATGGTAACTAGTACAAGACAATACAGCTAATAGATACAGAGACCTGGGTTTGAACTCAACTTAGTGTGACTCAAAAGCTCATTTTCTTTTTTCCACCCAATATTTTCAAACTGGTTTCTTGATATAATCAGTTAGAAAGCTTCTAAAACATGCTAATGTTCATTCCTTACCTCAGGTTTTGAATCAAATTGTTCTGGGAGGGAAGTAAAGAAAAAAAATTGTCTTTGCTTTTGTTTTTTAAATTTATCTTTATTGTTGAAAGTATTACAGATGTCCCCTTTTTCCCCATTGACCTCCTCTACCTGGCACTCCACCAGGCCTCCACCAAACTATTGTTGTGTCCATGGGTTATGCATATACTAGTATGTATATTAGTTCCTTGGTTATTTCCCCCTACCCCCACCCTCAACCTCCCCCTTCCTTTTGAGAATCTTTCTTTCTTTTTTTTTTTTTTAAATATATATTTTATTGATTTTTTACAGAGAGGAAGGGAGAGCGATAGAAAGTTAGAAACATCGATGAGAGAGAAACATCGATCAGCTGCCTCCTGCACATCTCCCACTGGGGATGTGCCCGCAACCCAGGTACATGGCCTTGACCGGAATCGAACCTGGGACCCTTCAGTCCGCAGGCCGACGCTCTATCCACTGAGCCAAACCGGTTTCGGCGAGAATCTTTCTTTTTTAAAGTCCTCCAGATGTTCCTCCTCTACAACCAGGACGAGAAGCACTGCTCTAAACTGGCTGACTCTCAGAACCTAAGAAGTGCCAAAAAAAGTGACAGTAATAGCATGGGCAGGTGGTATGGGTTATATACATTTGGGCATATGTTATGGAGGAATCATTAAAATAACTCATTTTGATCAATACAAATACCTATATTGAGTTGAAGAGATTTTCTTCATTTGGAGCTCCTGTATTCAGTTAATCAGGGAAGCTTTTTTGTTTCGTCAGTAATTATAGGGTTATAGCTTAAGTAACAGAATGTTTAATCATTGGACTCTAATAGCTTCTTTGCCATAAGAGGGTGATAATGATTAAGGGCCAATCATAATACCTGTTATGGATTTTTCATCAGAGATTGTCAATGAATACCATTAAGTCCACAACTAGAACAGGGCTTCTTGTGAAATAGTCAGCTCAGATAAGAATTTGACCCTTATGAATGTATATGATAACATATAGGTACTATTTACTGAGATCTTACTTGATGGCAGGCTGTATTAAGAATTTTAGAAATTATTTACTTAGTCCTCCCAACATCCCTGTGAAATAGCATTATAACGTTTATTTTACAGATGAGGAACTTGAGTTAAAGGAGTTGACACAAGTTGCCCAAAGTTTTACTTGCTGGAGCCAGAATTCAAACCAGGTCAGTCTGACTTGAAAGCCAGTGTTTTAAATCTTAATTTTATACCGGCGAAATAACAAACATGATATGAAAAAAATAATAATCCTTTGCTGAAGTTTAAAATGGGAGAATGTTTGTCTGGCATCCCATTGGCCTACCCCATCTCCATGTAGCTGCAAGAGCTAAAACTTCTACCCCCAAGAGAATCAGCCTAGAAGGGGAGGTTGAAAATCGCTCTGCTGTTCAAGCCAGAAATTCCAGGTGAGTCCCTGGGTCACTGCTCCCTGGACCCTGGAATCAACCCTGAACAGGTCCCTGGAATGCTGGAATGCTGGGTGAGATCCCCTACCTGAGCGTGAGCACAGAAATGGGCAGAAGATCCATCTTTCCTGCTCTCCCTCCCTGTCCTGCTGCCCCACCCTGACCAGCTCTACTATCTTGTATGTTGGTATCAAGCCAGGTCTCCCCAAGGGTAACTATAGCTGGTAAGCACCGAGATTGATGTTTCTCAGGGGGCATCTAGCCCTAGTCCTCTTAACGCTGACAAACCCAGCTAACCTGCTGTCCCACACGTCTGTTGGAAAATCCCAGCGTGCTTAGGTTTGGCAGATAAAATATAAGTGCCCAGTTAAATTTGAATTTCACACAAACCAGAGTAATGTTTTAGCTTAAATATGTCCCAAATATTGTATAGGACATACTTAGGCAAAAAAATTACCTGAAACTCTCATTTTAACTGGATGTTCTATATTTTCGTTTGTGTACCTGGCAACCCTAGCATGCTTAGTCACCAAGATGAGGCAGGTCTGAAAATCAATGTAGGAAGAAGGAGATGAAATGTCCAAACCTTATCATAGCAGAATGCATACAATAAAGACTCTAATAGAAAACTTTAATTTAAAGGAGTTTTCTTGTTTCAGTGTCAAACTTTTATAAGCATTGGTGAAAATTGGCTTAATTAACTTGAGGTAATAAAACATGCCATGATTTGCCTTTCTGCTTAATGGCACTCATAGAAAAACTGCTTAACTATATTATATAAAAAAATGCTCTTCTTGTGCTTTTCTCTCTAACTGCAACCTTGGATAAGTCTCTCTTTCTTCCTTTAAAAACCCTATGAAAGAAAAGTTCCTGGCAGTGCCATTATAAAAATAGAACATAATGTTTATGATAATAAAATAATAGTAGTGAAACTCATTGTTCAGAAATGCCAAGATTTTAGAACAAAATTTTACTAATTCTTGCAACATTCACTTGAAGGAATTATTACACTATGGATTTTTCAGATTAGAAAAATGATTCAAGTGATGATAATTACCTTCTTTGTCAAAACAAGAGATTTGTTACCATGTGTTAGCCTCACTACAACCTCCCCATCCCAGAGACTTCACTCATGGTGCCCCAGCTTCATAAATCCCAACCCAATTGCCTGGAGTTACTAAACAGTTAAAGACACTGAAAAATAAAAGCTGAAGAAAATTCTGGCAAGTTATTTTAGAAAAGTGTCAAGGAATATCACAACTATTTAGTAACTCATCAAATTCTCAGGGGGAGGAGGGAGAGAGTGAGAAGAGCACATTCAGCACTTCCTCAAAGCTCAGATATAAAATGTGCCTTGCCCTCAAGTGACTCGTGAAAAATGAAATTAAATCTGATATATGTAAACGAACTCTGGTTGCTCAGGCTGGATAAATTGTGACTTGTGTTTTCCTGGCATTTTGTTCCTCCATCTATTACAGTGCTGCTAACGTACACATATTCAATATGTGAGGTGGCTCCTAAATGTCACTCAAACACGCCTCTTTGCCTTCGTGGGTTATATGACTTTAATTAGTCTTCATACCATCAATCTCTGAGATCCTTAAATACTCGCTTAAATTCTGTGTGCGAGGCTTTAGGCACGCACTAAGCCGTGTCACAGTCAGAGCATGGCGTGTGTGTCCGGGGAGCAGGGGCACCTTGGGGGAGGCAGTGGCCTTCATTCTGCTTGACTAGGTCACAAGTGGTTTGAACATCCACTGTGTTTGATAACGTGGTCATGTGACTCTTTCTACTGTTCTAAAGTGAATGTCCCCAAGCCCATAAGTGGCACATAATGTTTCACAGTGAATTGAGGCTTTTATCAGGGAGCAAATGACCCAAATTGGTATGTTTGTGAACATACTCCATCTACACAAGCCCTTTAATAAAAGAAGCCTTTGGAGGTGCTGGGGGAGGAGGGTTGATGATGGAGGGGGGTACCTCAGACAATTTACTGTGTAAGCATGAGTCTTTTCAGCAGGATCCCTGCATGAGAATTACCCTTAGACTGAGTAAATCCAGAGATTAGTCTGGAGTCTCTTTTGTGCACAAAATGCGGCATATTTTGTCCATACCTAAGCCCTTTCCTGAAAATGGGTTTCTAATATTATGTCTAAATTCCTTGTTCACTGAACCTACAAGGAACATATGGAGCAATGGAATTAAAGGATTAAACTCAGCCACTTGTGCTAAGTCTTTAAATGCCTTATGGAGCACAGTTTACATAGCAACCCAGTCCACAGTTGGAACTGCACGACTCAATTGCTTTTGGAGAGTCTTAGAGACTCAGGTGTTAGGAGAATTTTTTCTTAACTGTTTTCCTACTGTAGCAACAGGCCCAGTGGCATCATAATTCCTCCTGGTGCGCACCATTAGGTTTTCACATGTGGTTGTGTACATTTATGTTGTGTATAGGCTCCATTTAAAATGTTACCAGGTGACCTCATGTGATCCTGGCTTGGAGATAAGGTCCCCTTTAGACATCATGGACAGTTTCTTGAGTAATCTCATCTCACAGCTTGTTAGAACTGAATAGCACTCTAGAAATATATATTAGCATATTTTTACAGGTGAGAAAAATGAGGTCAAAAAATAATAATAATTAGGAATGGCTAACATTTGCTGAGTACTCGCTACATGTTGGGAACAACAGCTTTTCATGCATGACTTCTTTCATTCCTCACAGCCAGCCTGTGAGTTCTGTACTAATATTTTCTTTAAGATGTATGTACTTTTATGCTATATAATTTCCCCTCTCTCCTGGGGAGCATATTTGTTCAGCATTTCTCCCCTCTCTTTCCTATATCATCCATTATTAGCTGTCTCTTTGATCATGTCTATCAGAAAGCAAACATGATGTGAGTTCTCCCCTTTTAAAAGATAAAACAACAACCAAGCCTTCTCTTGAGTCCACTATCCTTACTGGCTACCACTCTATTTTTTACTCCTTTTCGCAGAAAAACACCTTGGAAGAGCTCAGCCAATTCCTCTAATCCCATTTCTTCTTAAATTGGTGTTTGCTCACACTGCTCTGCCCCAACTGCTTGTGCAGGTCACCAGAAACCTTTATGCTACTAAAGCCACTGGCCAATTTTCGGTCCTCATCTTATCTGACACTACCAGTAGCTTTCAACAAAATTATTTCCTCCTCCCTGAAACACTGTTTTCCCCAACACTGCACTTGATTTTCCTCCTATTTCCCGGCTCACCAGTCTCCCTTAGCTCCTTCCTGTTCATGTTAGAGTGCCCGGGCTCAGCCATTACACCTCCTGGTTTTTGATCCACATACAGATCTTTGCGGATGTGACCCAGACTCACAGCTTTAAATAATTTGTAGATTTCATATTTTCTACTGGCCTTTCTAGATTCCCTCCCCACCCTGTTCTCGTGGAGGCACAGCAGCGTGCTCCCTTGACCTTTAATTTTCATTTGGGTTTGGCCTGTGGGAGGCACTGGCAGGAGATAAGAGGGTAAAGGAAAGCCGGGTTGGAGGATTTATTCCCTACCAGGTGGCCACAGATTGGCTGCATTCCTCTGTTAAAGGCCACATCTCTTGTCAGGGCATCTGTCCACACAGCCACCCTCTTCAGGACTGATGAGTGTTCACTCCACTTGCCTTTTACACCAGGGATGTTAACAACTCTGGATTATTTCACCAGTCCTTGTTGTGTTCCTTGAATACTGCCCACACCCTTCTAAACATTTCTTTTCTCAATTATTTAGTTTGAATATGCCTTCTATGTCCTGCTAGGACCTTGACTGATAGATGGTCTACATTCTGACACTTCCAAGTTCAGACCTCTCATTCTTGAGCACCAGACTCCTACATCCATCTTTACTGTATCCAAAACTAAACTCTGTATTTTACTTTCAAACCTACTCTACCTGCAGCCTTCACCATCCAATTGATGACAACTCCAGCCTTCCAATTGCTCAGACTAAACACCTTGAGTGATCCTTGAGTCCTTTACTCTCCTACAACATCTCATCCAATACATTAGGACATTTTGTGGGCTCTTCCTTCTACATATACAGGGTGGGGCGAAAGTAGGTCTACAGTTATTCATATGGGAAAAATATAATAACAAATAATCATATAAAACTAAACTCTGTGTTTCATGTACTGACAACTGTAAACCTACTTTGGCCCCACTTTGTATTATAATTCTTCCGATTCTCACTTCCTCTGCTCCTATCACCTGTCCCAAGCCACCATTATTTCTTTCCCTCATTTATTGCAATAAGTTTTCTTTTTTTAAAAAAATATATTTTTATTGATTTTTTACAGAGAGGAAGGGAGAGAGATAGAGAGTTAGAAACATCGATGAGAGAGAAACATCGATCAGCTGCCTCCTGCACATCTCCCACTGGGGATGTGCCGGCAACCCAGGTACATGCCCTTGACCGGAATCGAACCTGGGACCCTTCAGTCCACAAGCCGACGCTCTATCCACTGAGCCAAACCAGTTTCGGCAATAAGTTTTCTTATTGGTCTCTCTTATTATACTTTTACTAGAGGCCCGGTGCACAAAAATTTGTGCACTCGGGGGGGGGGGGGGGTCCCTCAGCCCGGCCTGTGCCCTCTCGCAGTCTGGGACCCCTCGGGAGATAACGACCTGCTGGCTTAGGCCTGCTCCCGGGTGGCAGAGGGCAGGCCCAATCCCTAGGTGCAGCCCCTGGTCGGGTTCAGAGCAGGGCTGATTGGGGAGTTGGGGTGCCGCCCCCTGTCATGCACAAGGCAGGGTGGATCGAGAGGTTGCGATGCCACCCTCAGTCACGCTCAGGGTAGGGCCAATTGGGGGGTTGGGGCACAGCCCCATGTCACACTCAAGGCAGGGTCGATGGGGAGGTTGTGGCGCCATCCCCTGTCACGCACAGAGCAGGGCCAATCAGGGGGTTGGGGCGCTGCCCCATGTCACTCACAGAGCAGGGCCCATCAGGGGGGTTGGGGAGCTCCCCCCTGTCACGCACAGAGCAGGGCCGATCAGGGGGTTGAGGAGCTCTTCCCTGTCACTCACAGAGTAGGGCCGATAGGGGAGTTGGGGCACCGCCCCCTGTCACACACAGAGCAGGGCAGATCAGGGGTTTGGGGCGCTGCACCCTGTCACACTCAGGGCAGGGCCGATGGGGAGGTTATGGCTCTACCCCATCACACACAGAGCAGGGCCCGTGGGGGGACGGGGGGGGGGTTGGGGCACCGCACCCTGTCACACACAGAGCCGCAGGGTGATCAGGGTTTGGGGAGCTCCCCCCTATCAGGCACAGAGCAGGGCTGATCAGGGGGTTGGGGTGCCTTCCCCTGTCACAAACAGAGCAGGGCAGATAGGGAGGTTGTGGCCCCGCCCCCTGTCACACACAGAGCCGCAGGGCGATCAGGGGGTTTGGACGCTGCCCCCTGTCACACTGATCCCAGTGCCGGGAGGTCTCGCCGCTCCGCTGATCCCAGTGCTGGGAGGCATATTACCCTTTTACTATATAGGATAGAGGCCTGGTGCATGGGTGGGGGCTGGCTGGTTTGCCCTGAAGGGTATCCTGGATCAGGGTGGGGGTCCCCACTGGGGTGCCTGGCCAGTCTGGGTGAGGAGCTGAGGGCTGTTTTCAGGCTGGCGGGTGACTGAAGCTCCCAACCACTCCTTTTTTTCTTTTTTCTTTTCTTTATTCTGGGCCAGCTTTAACTCTGAGGCTTGGCTCCAGCTCTTAGGCCTCCGCTGCTGAAAGCAGGTATCTGGTTTGTTTGGGTTCTATAATCGAAACACTGTTTCAACTCCAGCTCTGAAATCCCAGCTGGCTGAAAGCAGGTTTCTGGGGTTTTGTTTAGCTTCTATATTTGTAACAATGTTTCAAACTGCAAGCTCAGAGGCCGGCAGCGGCAGGCGGGGAACGTTGGAGTCCTCCGTCACTGAAGCAAGCAAGCCTCATATTAGCTTCAAGTTGCCTGGCTGCCGGCTGCCATCTTGGCTGGCAGTTAATTTGCATATCACCCTGATTAGCCAATGGGAAGGGTAGCGGAGGTACGGCTAATTACCATGTTTCTCTTTTATTAGATAGGATCACCTGTAGTTTACTCTAGACCAGAGTATGCCACTGTGGAAACCCTCATCATGCTGGATGTTCAAGGCCAAGACCAATTTCCCAGTTGCAGGTGCAAAAGCAAGGACACAGTAATCTTACTATACACGGGGCAGGCATGCCCTTCTAGAACCTAGATATTGATGTCACTATTTGGGCAAGAAGCTTCTTTTGTCTAAGTTAGCATAAAGTATACTACTGACCAGCCAATGCATGGCTGCCTACTTTATGGGACTTCTTTGAAGAACTAGTTTGTCTGATAGCTCCTTGTTAGCAATGGCTACGTGGGCTACAACAAAGACTCTCTTATATACCCACCACTTCTCATATCTTCTCCACCCAATACCCAGTGTCCAGGGAGGTCCAGTCCCTGGCAGAGGGGTTCGGACCCAACAGGTAGTGTAGTCGAGTAGGATAAAGGAGTGAGTACTCCCACAATTGGTGCTGTGAGCAGGATCAAGGAAGAACTTACTCCCACAGCCACTCCCTGACCAAAACCCTGCAATGGATCCTACATCACTCAGAATAAAAGCTGAAGTTCTTTCAATTGTCTGCAAGGCTGTACCTACTTGATTTCCATCTGACCTTCTCCCCTCTATCCCCCTCTCACTCTGCTCCAGGCACACCGACTTGTTTGCTGTTCCTAGAACATGCCAGGCATGCCTTCATTTTAGGGACTTACATCTGCCTGTTCTCACTCTTAGAACGCTCTTCTCTCTTATAACTGTTTGTCTAATTCCTTCAACTCCTTCAAGCCTTTGCTCAAAAGTCCCCTTCAAAACGAAGCTGATTCTGACCATTCAATTTAAACTGCAACTTCTCTTCCTGCCAGCTCTCTCAATACTCTGTTCCATTTTTTTCTTCCTTATACAAAACATGCATCATGTTAATACACTCTATAATACTAATTGCTTATTTAATATGTTCATTGTTTGCCATGTTAACCCCCCCCCATAGCTTATGGATAAAGATCTTTTACAAAGAAGACATAAAGCAAGTTGAAAAATAATTTGAATTGAATGAAAATGAAACCAAAACATATCAAAATTTGTGGAAGACGATATAACAAATATTTCTTGGGTTAATACTATGAATCAAGCGCTGTCGTCTTCTTTGATCCATGAGGTATGTAGCAGCTTATAGTTTAATATACAAATAGAGATTTCCAGATATCTTTTTAAAAAATTGATTTATAGTTAAATTCTATTGTGGCCAGAGAACATACTTGATACGGTTTTAATTATTTTAATTTTTTAAGATTTGTTTTGTGGCCCAGGTTACGGTCTCTCTTGGTGAATGTTCCATGTGCACTTAAAATGAATGTGTATTTTGTTTTTATTAGGTGGAAGATCCTATAAATGGCAATTATGCTGAGCTTATTCATACAGTTGTTATTCTATACCCTTACCATTTTTTTAAATTTCTCTGTTCTATTGATTACTGAGAAAGGAATGTTACGTCTTCAATTATAATTGTAGATTTATTTGTTTATTTTTTTCTTTCAACTCTATCAGTTATTGTTTCAGGTATGTTGATTCTGTTGATAGATACATAAATATTTAATAGTGCAATAAACTTTAGGTCCATCCATGCTGTCACAAATGGTAAGATTTAATTCCTTTTTATGGCTCACTAATATTCCATTATATATATGTACCACAACTTTTTTGTCCACTCATTTATTGATGGGCACTTGGGTTTCTTTCATATCTTAGCTATTGTAAATAATGTTGCAATGAATGTAGTCAGGCAAAGCCAAATATTGTATGATTTCATTTATATGCAGAATCTGAGGGACAAAATAAATGAACAAACAAAACAGGATCAGACTCATAGATGAATTGAAACCTCTGACTTGTAACATTTCTGATGAGTAGTCTGCTGTAATTCTTTTTTTCTTCTGTATATAATGTTTCTTTTTGCTTTTGCTTCCTGCAAATTTTTCTGTCTTTGGTTTGTAGTACTTCGATTAGTAGTGCAAATATTTGTGTCTTTGTGGTCATTCTGCTTGATGTTCTATGGGCCTCGTAGATCTGTGACATGTTCTTACTAATTTTGAAAAATTTGGAGACATTTTCTCCTCAAATATTTCTTCTGCTTATTTATTTATTTATTTATTTATTTATTTATTTTTAGAGAGAGAAGGGGGAGAGAGAGAGAGAGAGAGAGAGAGAGAGAGAGAGAGAGGAAAACATCAACTTGCTGTTCCATTTATTTATGCATTCATTGGTTGCTTCTTGTATATACCCTGATTGGAGATAGAACCCACAACCTTGGTATAACAGGATGATATTATACCCAACTGAGCTATCTGGCCAGGGCCTGCTTCATTTTCTTTCCTCTTTTTGGGACTCCATTTTTAGATATGTTAGAACTTTAATATTGTGCTCAGCTTTTGGGTACTCTGTTCTTTTTTAAAAACACATTCATTTTTTTCTCTTTGTGTTTTATTTGGAATGATTGTAATTGATCTGTCTTCAAGTTCACTGATTTATTTCTCAATTCTTATTTGTGCCAAAAATGGAGTCTCTCTCCATTCTCTTGCCCCTTTCCATGTGACTGACAGATGGCTGTTGCTTGTTGCTCACTGTTAGTGTCACAGTGGAGACAGACAGGGTTCTCTTTTCCTGGCTTGAATCTTAAACAGATCTTTTATACCTTGTCCTTGAGGGTGGTGCTTTTTCAGCATTCCTGCCCCTTTCCCCGTTGCTGGTACAAACTGCCTTCTATCTGGGGTTGGTCTTGGGTGAGATAGAGACTTTTGCTGAATTCTAGTAGTAACCAACTTCTGCATATGCGTGCAGGATCCTCAAGAGCAGAAGGTTTACCTCCCCTGATGGAAATGGATCCATGCCTGAGTTCCACACCCAGAGGGACACAAGTTTTATTTCCACGCATTCCCCAGAAGCAGTGCTGTTTGACTCGGGCTGTGGGGATGAGGCAGTTTGCTGTCCTTCTCCAGAGGCTTCACAGAAGAGAAGGGTCCTAAGGAGCAAAGGATATGAACATTTACTCCCCAGCTCCTGTGATTTGCTTAGGCCTATTCCAGAGAGAATTAACTCCCTGGCACCTTCGGTCTAGCCCCGTGGTCGGCAAACTGCGGCTCGCGAGCCACATGCGGCTCTTTGGCCCCTTGAGTGTTGGCTCTTCCTAAGCCTTAGGAGTACCCTAATTAATTTAATCACAATGTACCTACCTATATAGTTTAAGTTTAAAAAATTTGGCTCTCAAAAGAAATTTCAATGGTTGTACTGTTGATATTTGGCTCTGTTGACTAATGAGTTTGCCGACCACTGGTCTAGCCCAAATGTGAGTCATGCATCTTTCTGTAGTTGAAGAGAGCTTTCTGGAAGACAGTTTCAGGTGTATTCAGTAGGAGTCATCATTGTGTAAGGAACAGTGAGTGCTGAAAGGATGAAGTCAAGGCACAGACATTGACTACTACACATACCCTACCAGTGACAGAAATGCCCATTCCGTGTGCCTCTCCCAAACCCCAAATGTTGGTCTTGGCATTTGTGAATCATGCATGATCAGGCTTTGCTGTGGTCCAAGTGAGCTGAAGTGAGCCAAAGTAAAAAAGTCTGGGCAGAAGGAACACTTTAAGCTGAAAAGCCATCAGATGCCAAAGCTTTCCCAACATATAACAATGGAAAACTATGACTTTTTCTTCTTTGATCAAGTTTCAGGCAGATAATGAGATGAAATAGTTTAAGTTTTTCTAGAGGACTAGAGCTACCAATGGAAAAAAAAAAATCAGTTTCCATGCCCATATTGTTGGTTTGTAGTGGGGCTATGAAATCACAGGACATAGGAATGGTTATTACTGTTTATAGCACTAACTTCAAATATTATAAATAAATTAAAGAGCAGACAAAGGAAATGAAAATGTGGCTGGAATTAAGGTCTAGTTAACTATACTGCACCAGCACTGACCCTCCTAGAGGAGGTAAACCCATGGCATTTTCTGATACTGTTGTGAGTGAGTTACAGGTGGGCATGAGATGGGCCTAGAAGGAGCAGGGCTGAATTTCTCCCTTTACAAAAGCACTGGTTTGGGCCAGGTATGGAAGCCCGGAGGAGTAGATTAGTTTAGGGGGAGTATACTGTGAGAAGAGTAGATGTTTGTTTGTTGTTGTTTTGCCATCCTACATCCATTTACCCTTCTCCTTGTAACAATGCTTGCCTTTCTCTTTGAGAAAGAACTGTCAATTCCTGAGTTTCTAGTGGAGTTGACTCTACCCTCAACTCAAGGGTGGACATGTGGCTCAAATCTGATGATTAAAGCATTGCATTCTTTAGTCACAGTGATTTGTTTGTTGTTGGACACATGATGCAATCAGAATCAATGAGGAGGAATTAAATTTTGCTGCAATTATCAGAAAGAGGGACATGCTCTCTTTTCTGTTGTATTTGACCCAGAAGATGTGAGCCTGGAGTTACAGAAGGACATGATAAAGGGCTCAGGTTGAAGTCACAGAACAGAAAGAAGGGGCAAGAGATTAAGAAATGGTAACATCATTCTCCCCCTTTTTTTTTCTGGAGCCAATACAACCCTGGGTTTTTAGGTATGTGGGCCAATAAATTCCTATTATTTTTATTTGTTGTTTTAAGTTGAAATTTCTGTCACTTGTAAAAGTAACAGAAAAAGATTCCTTCCTGACTGATATATTGACTCAGGCAAACCCTCTCGCAGCCACAAGGTAATGGAAAACCAATGTGTTCACCTGGAGCTTTGTGTTGATGCCCAAAGTCTATTATTAAGTTGCTTGACTAAAGAAACCAAGTTAGACAGAGTACCAAGGGTGCTGGCTTTAGGACAATTAAGCCTTTTTCTTTTTGCTTTAAATAAATTTTTTATTTTGGAGTAATTATATATTTTTAAAAAATTACAAAGGCATTACAGAGAGCTCCCATAAACTCTTTGTCTGGTTTTCTTTACTGTTCACATTTCACATAACCATGGCACACTTACTTAAACTACACATTTTATTTGGGTTTCATATTTTCCCCCACTAATGCCTTTCACTGTCTCAGGATTCCACCTAAAATACCACATTGCATTTAGTTGTTATATCATCTTAATAATCTTCTGGTCTGTAGCAGTTTCTTCTTTTTCCCTTGTTTTTCATGACCTTGACAATTATGAAGAGCACTGGTTTTGTATTTTTCAGAATATCCTTCAATTTGAGTTTGTCTGATATTTTTCCCATGATTAGAATGAGATGATGGGTTTTAGGGAAGGACACCACAGAGGTGAAGTAGGTAAAATGCTAACAAAGTTGATTAGATGGTGAGGAAATGAATACACTGCGTATACCACTCAGTTAAGGAGGCCTCTAAGTGTGGAATATGGTGGTTCTCTTAAGATTGGCTGTCATTGAAAATCATATTGCATTGAATACTAAGCATGTATTTCATGGAGACAAAGGTGCATAGTGATTTGCTATTAATCTTTTTATAATTATGTGAATGAGTAACTTTGAATGAGTTTTTACTTTCTAAAAAATCAAGACACAGAGATACTAATTTATTTCAATAAGTGAAAAGCCAGGTCTTCCCAAAACAAAACTGGAAGGAAGGGCCCCATTATTCCTTCTTACTACTAGGAGAAAGGCACCTTCGTTTTTGTAGGGACCTCTCTACTTGATGAGTCCTGTGATTGGATTTATGCCTATGCCTCCAAAAGGTTTTTATAAAAGCCTTCAATAGTGCAATAGACTGAATGTTTGTGTTTCCCCCATCTCCTTTCCTCAGCCTTGGGCTAATTTATAAGTTGATATCCTAATCCCCAGTGTGATAGTATTAGGAGGTGGTGGGTCTTTGGGAGGCGATTAGGCCATAAATCTGGAGCCCTCATGAATGACAACAGTGTCCTTATAAAAGAGGCCCCAAAGAGCTCCCTAAATTCCTTCCACGTCTGGGGACATAAAGAGAAGACAGCTGGCTATGAACCAGGAAACAGGCTCTCACCAGACAACGAATCCGTCAGAACCTTTACTTGAACTGCTCAACCTCCAAGAACTGTAAGAAATAAATTTATGTTGTTTGTAAGCAGCCCATTATGGTAATTTGTTATAGCAGCTTGAATGGTCATGACCAAATGTTTTCATATACCTGCAGCCACTCACACACACTCTCTCTCACACACCATTATAGAAGGTTATGTGGTCTCAAATAGGCATGCATTGTTAAATCATCTTGCCATATTACTATGAAACAGTAACTAGATCATCCACTTCCTCCTCTCTACTAATCCATCCATGATTGAGATAGTTATTAGACTCACTGGGCCGAGCACTGGGAAAAGTCAGTGGAAGAGAAACAAAGCCTTCAGCCCTAATCCAAATGCCTATGTTTTAACATCGATATTTACCGTTCACATGTCCAAATTAGGTCATGTATGTGAACCATTAGATAGTATGTGTAACAAGGTTGAAAATTTAACTTTCAAAAGAATTCTCCTGCTGAAGACTCATTAGAAAACAAACTTATTTTCTGCAACCCCTCACTCACTACTCAGCTTTTGTTCCTGAGATATGGTAAATTTTCCTTCATTCTAGTTAGGAGTTAAATCCTTTTTTTTTTTTTAATAAAAATTCTAGGATTGGAAAGTCAAATTTTCCAGAAAATATTTGTTTTTCTTAATACACATGTGCATCTAGGTAAAAAGGTTTTAAAATGGTGGCCGGTTGAATATAGGCATTTTTGATTTGGTTTGAAGGGCATTTAAAAATATTTTCAAATAGACACCAACTTTTGAAATTGGAATAATTCCTCTAAAAAGTATACTTTCGGTTTCTCTTGTTGAGTCAAGAGACTTAGTATTGTTGGGTAGTGCTGCACCTCACAGACAGTGTACGTAGTTCCTAACCTGTCCATCTTACCCTTGGCCAGCTTTACTCATTTGCTTTCAAGATCTGGTCAAGAAATTACAATGCCTGGTCTGCACCTATGATCCAGATAATTAGGGTGGATTGTCTGGAAGGGCAAAGGAAATGGAGGTTTGCACTTTGAGGGTAAAGAAAGATGCGGTTGAAACCCGGTTGAAACCCCATGGAATTTGCATTTCTGGGGAGTTTGGGGAAGGCGGTTGCCTGAGATGGTCAACTGTAGAAGGGGCAGGACCTTGTGCGCCCTGTGAACTAACTGGTTCTTCTGTAACTGAGCTTGCCACAAAGGACTAGAACCATTCCAAAACTGTCACCTTTTGTCAGCCCTCAGTGACCTCTGCAAAGCAAAATGGAAGCAGCAACCTCCAAAAGCTGAGATGTAGTCCTGTGTATGCCTAAGAGAGCATGGGAGTCCCCCAATTGTAACTGAACTTCCTTCCAATTTTGGTGGGCAGAGAATTGAAGTTAGATTTTATTAGACTTAGAAAAATTAAAAAGTCAACATTACCTTTCTCCCAAGGTTTGGAACAATTTACTCCTGTGAATCACCATATAAATGTTGCTATTTTCTTTAAGAAAACACAGAATCTTGATTTAATAGGAAACAAGGAATCATAGTAAGATAGTAATTAAGTTGATAAGATTCACCTATGTAGACAATTAAGTTCATAGTCAAGACTAAGTGGTTGAATTAGATGGTCTCCAAGCTCTTTCTTGATTTTAAAATACTAAATGTTGTAATCTAAGGCTACATTCAGAACAGACTTGGTAAATGGAAGTTGAATTACTCAGGCTGGTAGGTAAAATAATTTAGCAACGAGGCATATAAGGACGGAAATGCAGATATCCATCTTCATTTTGAAGCCACTGTCACTTAACAGACAAATACATTGCACAGCAAAGATTTACATTTAAAGGAAACGGTGATTCTTAAACTAAAATTGACAGTTTACTAAGTTAGAATTTACTACAGACCTCCCTTTACAACTGTGAGTAATTTTAGTTCTTTCCATCCTGATAAACAGGTTTTATTTCTGAGCTCATGACTCACATGTACAACTGCCTCCTAGACGTTTCCCCTGGCAAGTCCCATAGGCATTTCAGACCTATCTGATCAAAATGTTCCACCCTCCCCATCCTCTCAAAGTACCCCTCTTCTCTATTCCCATTTTATCTAAACTAGACACCTGGGAGCCACCAATATGTCGTCATAATCCCATATCTAGTTAGTTACTGGATCCTGTGGTCTTTATAGTATATTCTTAACTCTTCAAGGCCATGAAACTGCCCTCTATCTTCACAGGTGCTTTTTTTTTTTTTTCCAGATAATCATTATCTCTGCATAGAACCATTGCAACAATATCTTAACTAAATTTAATCTTCAGCTTTTAATCCTATTGACATCTGCACACTGCCACTATAATGACCTCTTCATAATTCATTAAAGAATTCTGTAAAGAAGACAGGTTAGCAGTTTCTAACAAAACTAAATATAGTCTTACCATACAGTCTAGCAATTATGCTCTTTGGCATTTACCCAGATGCTTTGAAAACTTCCATCAACATAAAAACCTGCACAGAAATGTTTATGAAAACTTTATTCACAATTATAAAAAACTGGAAGCAACAGAGATGTACTCAACAGGTGAAAAGAAAAACTATGGTATATCCATTACAAGGGAATAGTATTCAGACATAAAAAAAAATAAAGAGAGCTTCCAGACCTTGCAAAAAAATGCATGAATCTTAAATGTATTTTGCTAAGTGAAAAAGGTCACTCTGAAAAGGTTATATATTGTATGATTTCATTTCTATGACCTTCTGAAAAAGGCAAAACTACCAAGTTGGTGAACAGTGGTGTTGGTAAGGGGTTCAGGGTTTGGAAAGAAGGGAGAGTTAAATAGGCAAAGCATTAGAGACATTTTTGGATGGCAAAACCATTGTGTATGATAATGTGATGGTGGACACATGACACTATACATTTGTCAAAACTCACAGAATTTTATAGTAACTGAATATTAATGTATGCAAATTTAAGAAATCATTTAGGAGGTCAGGGAGTACCCAGAATGAAATGCAGACTGTGGCAAAAGAATCTAACTCTATTATAAATATCTAAATCAACTTTGCTGAAGGGGGTACAGGAAAAAGGTGCTGACTTAAGTATTTTTGGAAATGATTGAAATCTGTAAGATTTAAGGCAAAAGGAGCTCTGCATAAGCACTGTAATCTAGTAATAGTGTTGTTTCCCAGGGGAGTACGGGTTAACAATTCTGAAACCACTATACATGTATAATGCAATTGAACAACTGAGTAAATGGATGGCAGATGGTGGGAGGCAGGTTTCTTACTGTTGCAGTGGGAAGTTATAAATAAGCAAGAGGAAGGAGGCTAAAATAATTTTGTGGTAATAGATTAGAGTTGGAGACATGGATATAAACTCATGTTTAGTTGGATATAGATACAGATGGTCACATATAGAAGTATTTATGGAAATGTGTATATACATGGGTTAGTATACAAATGTATTTCCTTGATCTTTCAGAGACCTGGCAGCCATGACTCCCCAGGTAGCAATGAGCATACCTACTGCCCAGATCGTGGTTTCTGATCTGATTCTTCATTAAAAGGAGCAAGAGCCCCTTGAAAATAGCCAGCTGTAGGAAGGAAATATACATGATGAGTTTTGAGCATCTTCTCATGCCAGAAAGTAAGGAAGTGAGGAGAAAAAAACACATACAAATACATACACCACACATAATGATGGGGGATATGTCAAAGGGACACAGGAGCCAACTAAAAGAAAATCTCCCAATGGCCAACGCTGGAACAATTTGAGCAAAAAGATAAATCAAATAGTATTGGATTATTACACAAAGTATAAAATAAATAACCATAAGTTAATACTATTATAAACAAATTGTTGAATAAATAGTTGAGAATAGACAAATGTTTCATGCAGAAATAATCCATATAATTTATGTAGATACTCCAACCTCAGGGAGGTAAAGCATAAATCCCTAATCTTTATGTGTGGGCTGTACAGTTACTGCCTCCAAAAACATATTATGCAAAGGACAAAGAAAAATAGAACTTTACAGTGGAGAAACATGACAAATGCTACCTTAGCCTAGTTTAGTGATCAAGGTTAATATCTACAGTGATAAGTCACGTTGATAACATGCATCCTTGATTTGCTGTGATAAAATGATACTTTACTTTTCTGGTGTTCCTCTTCCAAATCCATAACCCCAATCCTATATAATAAAATCATCGTATGCAAATTCCTTCCTTGACCAGGAGTTCGACCAGGGGACAGGGCCAGCTGGGGGAAGAGAGGGAGGCCCCAGCGGCCAGTGGCTAGGGATCCTACAGTGCATGAATTTCATGCACTGGGTCTCTAGTGTAATCACAAGAAGGTGATCAGATAAATTCCAGTTAGAGACATTCTACAAAACACCTGACCAGTATTTCTCAAAACCCTCAAAGTTGTGAAATACAAGAGAAGTCTGAGAAATAGTTACAGCCAAGAGGGGCTGAAGGAGACATGGTAACTAAATGTAATGTGATATCCTAGACAGGATCCTGGAGTAGAAAAATAGCTTTAGGTAAAAATGGAAAATCTGAATAAAGTGTGAACTTTAGTTAATAACAATGTCTCAATAATTATTCATTTTTCATGATAAATGAACCACATTAATGTAAGGTATTAAAAATAGGAGAAACTGGCTGTTGGGTGTATGATAAATCTCCATTCTACCTTTGTGTTTTTTCTGTATATCTAAAACTTTTCAAATAAAAATTTATTTTCAGAGATGCAGTGTCTACATTGTGCCAGGCATTGGGTTACACACTGGGAATACAGACAATAGCCTCAGCATAAAAAGTATTTTGTGGTCAGTGAGACAGATATTAGTAAATAATCATACAAATAACTATATAAATATTAATTTTGTAAAAGAAAATTACTGAGTGATATGTTAGTATAATGGAAGACTTACTTTTGTCTGAGGGTCATATGAATTTCATCAGTAAAGTGATATTCATATCAAATAAGAGTTATTCAGATGTGGGTGGGGAAAGAACTAGGGAGAAGCAAAAAAGCTAAAAACAAAAGAAATAGCATGTGGCAAAGACCCAAGGCAGGAGGAACTTCACATTTTAATGCAGTAGGAAAATGGCCATTGTTCTTAGAGTTTTGAGCTCAAGATGAAATAGGAGAGAGAGAAAAGAAAGAGAGACCAGATCTTCGAGTGGTTCAAAACCTGGGACCCATAGATTCCCAATGAACTGATGGATAGAACTTTTTATTTCAACAAAATTGGTTTTCTTGTAGCTCTATGTACTTTATTTTATGTATTTAAACATATACATGGTGTCCCCAAAATGCATACATACTTTTTAGCTGTCCGAAGGGACCAACAGGGCATCATCCTATATTACCAAAAGCCTGTGGTCGTGACACCCTCACACCGTAATGACCCATCACCAGGAGGCTGTGTGTACAGCAGGCGCACGCAGATGGGTGGGGCTGCGTGCATGGCGTGGCGTGCATGTGTGGGTGGGGACTTGACACTGCGTCCCTGCAAGCGCCAATGGGTCTGGGTCTTGCGCGATTCTGAGGCCTGTGCGGGTGGGTGGGGCTGTGTGCATGGCGAGGAGCAAGAGGGTAGGCAGGGACTTGATGCTGTATCCCCACGGGCGCTGGCCCAGACTCTGACTGGAGGGAGTAGGGAGCCAGATACCAGCAATATTAAACTATTTCCTCTAATTAATTCCCTTTTAATGTGCACAAATTTTGTGCACTGGGCCACCAGTGTTAAATGAATTAAACTTTACCCCAAGTATAAATGAGAAACCATTGAAACATTTTAAGCTGCTTAAAATCCTTCATGGGATAAACTTGCCTACAGGATAGAGTCCAAAATCCTTAGCAAGATTCTATATGAAACATCAACACAGAGTTTTTCAGCTTTTTTGTTCATCATCTGCTTTCTAATTATCCATCTTGTTTTACACACAAATCCTATCAAACCTCTTGAGGTCATCAGGCAATACCTGCTGTTTCCTGTCTTCTTACTTATGCTTATGGTGTTTCCTGTGCCAGAAAAATCTTTCTTTCTTATCTCATTATGTTCCTAGACTTGAGTCAACAGTAACATTCTGTATAAATCTTTTCCTGTCTCCTCAGATTGACACGAAGCTCCCTTCTTCTGTGGTCTATTACATCTTAGGTCAGTGATGGCGAACCTATGACACACGTGTCAGAGGTGACACGCGAAACTAATTTTTTTGGTTGATTTTTCTTTGTTAAATGGCATTTAAATATATAAAATAAATATCAAAAATATGTCTTTGTTTTACTATGGTTGCAAATATCAAAAAATTTCTATATGTGACACGGCACCAGAGTTAAGTTAGGGTTTTTCAAAATGCTGACACACCGAGCTCAAAAGGTTCGCCATCACTGTCCTAGGTGTTGTAGACAGAATAAATGGCTTCCCAAATGTCCACACCTGAATTCTGGGGCCTTTTATTTATGTTACTTTACATAGTTAAAGGGACTTTGAAGATGTGCTAAAGTTAACATTTTTGAGATACAAAGATTATCTAAAATTATCTGGTATGATCAATGTAGACACAAGAGGTCAATATAAGAGGGAAGTAAGAGTGTCAGTGAAGGAGATGTGATAAGATCATCAAAGGAGGTTATGGGGAGAGAGAAGAGATTTGTGGATGCTCCACTGCTGGTTTTGGGGATGAGGGAAGGAATCCTAACGGAAGAAGAATGTAGGTGGCCTCCAGAAGCTGAAAAAAAGCAAGGAAACAGATTCTCCCCTAGAGGCTCCAGAAAGAATTTCTGCCAACATCTTGGGTTTAGAACTTCTAAACTCCAGATCTATAAGATAATAAATTTGTGTTGTTTTAAGCCATTAAATTTTTGGTAATTTGTTATAGTAGAATAATAAGCTAATACACTAGATATACCTCTATCTGGCTTCTCTTGCACGTTACTATATTTATTTATGTCTCCAAATTAACTATTACTTACTCGATCACCTATTCCACAAAAACAATTCTGTATTGAGGGTCTTATCTGGGCTTTGTCCTAATCACAGTGCTGGAAATATAGTGGTGAACAAAGTAGATGAAGTATCAGATCTCCTAGAGATTACAACCCAATATCTGGCACATAATTAGTTTTTAAAAAGCAATCAAATTCATTTTATAATTATAAACATTATTTGTATTACTTTGAGTAACAATTCTACAGAAAATGGTGGTAGTGTAGTTAATCAGAGATGGTAAGGCCATTCCCCAAATTTTACACCAAAGTAAATTCTATAGTACTGCTTCTGAATAAGGAAGAATTCATAGAAACTAGGAATTATTATTAGTTTTTTCAGCTCCTGAAAAACCAAATGTACATATGAAGGTTTATACTGTACGTTTGATACACGCAGTTGATCCAAGGAGATGACACTTGGACTGATAAGATGAAACTTGGTGCAATTTGGCTTTCCCATTAGACTAGTAATACATTGAGAACAAATTCCAAGCAAATAAATAATTGGGTGAACCCTACCATATTCTTAGAAGCATGTTTAGGGATCGACACTTTTTATAGCGGCCAAGAAATGCAACTAGGTACCAACATTGTACAGTAAACACGAAGAATAAATATTGCTTCTATTCAGTTTCCAGAGACCATTCAGAGTAAGTTCTGAGCTTCTAAATGACTTTCCCCTTTATTCTCAGTGTTGTGCCTATCAAAAGCTAAAAATCTAATAAATAACTAAGTACTTAGTAGACAGTAATCCTGTAGTTTTCCATGAAGCTAAGTTCCTAGTTCTGAGAATCAAAGACCCCTCAGATTCCATTTAAAGATCAAGACTAGTCTGTATGAGCTGGCAATTTGTAGAAAAGCAGATATAGTGGGAGGACAAACCACCATGGAAAGTGAGCAGCTGAGAACATAGACCAGTCGTGGGAGGATATATCTGATTACTAAATGCTTCTTAAGAGAGCTGAAAACCAACCCACATCCCATGAGGACTTTTCAAAATTTCAAGCAGAAATTCCTATTGAGTAATACTGATTCTAAACAGCATTTAGCATAAATTTTTCTGTGACCAGAATGAAGAAGAAATCATGGCTTTGGAAACAATACAAACCTTTATTTGCACTCACAGGAAGTGTAATTCCAGTAAAGATTTTTAGGGTACAGGTAAAAATAATACCCTTGCCTTTCAGCACCTCTCTAAAATGATAATATGGAATAGAGAAAAACATGAACCTGTAAGAACAAGAGAAAGGAAGATGTTGCATTAGTGCATATGAGGCTTTTGCTTTTAATTTACTTTGCTGTGGGAATGGGTTTAGTATTTGTGAGATTACATTTATTTCACTGTATTTTCTTCCCTAGTTCTTATACACTAACCTAATCCATTATGTCTATTCATAATAGAACAAAAATGCTGACTCCAAGGATTATAAACAATCCTGCTTGGTCAGCCTAGGAGCATAAGTCCTATTAGAGCAGCATATCACCTGCTGAGGCATCCAGGGTACATGTGAGAGTTAAAGCTGTCAAAGAGCAGATGGAGGTCTGGTAACTGCCCGAGCAGGTGGAGGGTCAGGATTTATAGTGTTTACAGAGAGGAGGGCTGGATGAAGAAAACAGATTGGCACAGCAGAACTAGTGGAGAGCTCATAAGAATTTGGAGGGGCCAGAGGTGGAGGTGGAGCAAATAGAATTAAAGACTATATAAGACTGTCATCCCCAACACGAGCCCCTCCACGCAGCACCAGATCAATGTTGGGTGTTTGTCTCCTAACACTTCCACCCTCGCCATGCAAGAGGAGACCAGAGCTTTTTTTAAAAAAAAATATATATATATATACACTTTTATTTATTTCAGAAAGGAAGGGAAAGAGAGAGATAGAAACATCAATGAGAGAGAATCATTGATCAGCCACCTCTTGCACTGCCCCCTACTGGGGATCGAGCCTGGAACCCCGGCATGTGCCCTGACAAGGAATCAAACTGTGACCTCCTGGTTCATAGGTCAATGCTCAACCACTGAGCCAAGCCGACTAGGTGAGACCAAAGCTTTATTATCTAGAGCAGTGGCAAGCAGATTTATCGGGAAAGTAATAAAGCTTTAACTTTAAAGTCTCTCATCTGTATGGGCCCCTTCTAAGAGAGAGGGCCTAGAAGGGGCCTTACCATGTGTTCACATGAATATATATATATATATATATATATATATATATATATATGTGCCTAAATCGACAGAACAGTGGAACAACCGGTCGCTATGATGTGTGCAGACCACCAGGGGTCAGATGCTCAATGCAGGAGCTGCCCCCAGCCTGCAGTCCCCAATCATCAGCGGTGGTGGCAGGGGGTGAGGCTGGCAAGCAGGTGGTGCCAGGCCAGCCAAGGTGGGTGCCAGCGGGGGCCTCCCAATCGCCCCACTGGTCACCCTGCAGATTGGCCCTGATCACTAGCCAGGCCTAGGGACGCTACCCATACACAAATTTCATGCACCAGGCCTCTAGAATATATATATTCCTTACCCAAGGGTATACTTTTATTGATTTTTAGAGAGAGAAGAAGGGAGAGAGAGAGGGAAACATCATTGTGAGAGAGAAAGGTAGAAAAATATGGAAACATCGATTGGTTGTCTCCTGTACCCGCCCTGACAGGGGATTGAACCTGCAACTTAAATATGTGCCCTGACTGGGAATAGAGCCCACAACATTTTGGTGTAGGGGATGATGCTACAACCAACTGAATCACCTTGCCAGGGTGCCATATGTTTTTTAAACTTTGCAAAAGTAAAATATTTTAACCGCAATTATTTAAGACTGCTATCTTCTTCCAATTCAAGTTCCTCTCCATCATACTTTTCCTAATTTCAGACATGGGCATTTTGGGGACATGTCTATGGGAAGGTTGAGTTGGAGATGTATTTATTTTGGGTTTTCTGGGATGTGTCTATGTGGTTTGCAGGCACTTATCTGTGTAATTAACATGTTGTTAGTCATCTTAATATAGAAGGGGCTACCCATTGTATCACCTACCATTGTGTTAACTAAATCTCCATTATGGCCCAAAGATTTGGGGACGAAAGTTACAAATGGTATGAATGTGTCCTATGGTGTCTAACACAGGGGATAAGTAAATGATGGAGAATAAACAGCTAGTCTATGGAAAATTCTTCCAGTCATCAGACAAACAACTAGTGAACAGAGGATTTGGCTCCCATTAATGTTTGGTCTAATGCAAATTCTCTTTTGTCAGTAAACTATTTGATAATTCAGTATGTATTATTATCAATGCACCATATATTTTTTATTGGATTCAACAAAGTAGAATAAGTCAGGATTCCTGTGTGTAGGCACACAGACATATACACACAGCAAGTGTATATGAGTGAAGTCACATGGTTTAAGTATCCCAATTTAGGATCAGATTGCCTTCAAGGCAAATGGCCTAAAACAACAGGTGGCTTTAGTGTCTAAACTCATATATATCCAAGAATAAGATAAAATATATAGTATGGATATTTATTTTTAAAATGAAATAAATTTAAAGGATATGAAATAAAAGTTTTATCAGTGACAAATGAAATTGGTAGACACTATTCTGAGATAAAGAAGCAACTTGAAACAAACAATCTTCAGGTTATACTTAGGCAATAATAATTCACTAAGAAAGAAAGAAAAAAATTTTAAATAGAAATGATGGCTGTTGGATAATTTTAAAATCCAATTAATAAAAAAAGTGAGAATCCTGTGAATACATGGGAAACAATTTTAATTTCTGGCTGCTTTATATTAAATATTGACATTATAAAGATAACATGAAATTCATAATATGCCACCATGACGAAGACACGGATGACAAGCTGGTTAATGAATGTCATCAATTTAAAGATGTTTTAGACTAGTCATTACACAAGCACCTTGAACTGCCCTGAAATCTCTCATCTTATAATGAAAGAAATGTAAGAGGGCTCCCAAAATTTGGCAGCAATCTTAATTTTCATGACATTATCAATGAATTGTGAAGCTGAAAGAAACATTTCTAAACTATTGATATTTTTAAAAATCCAATCAAACTAGAGAAATTATTATCCTAGTTACTGTACAGAAATGATATTATACTATTGTTATTAAAAAGACAAAGAGTCTATAGGAAAAAATATAGAAGAAAATGTATCACAAAGTGAATTAATAAAAATTGTCATTTCCCTAGATTTTGTGACATTTGTGGAATTTGTCAGCTTTTCAAATGTGCTTTTTGTAACATTTTCATTATAAATAGTCACTTTCATACTAAATTGGATTCATGATTTGGTATTCTTTTCATTCAAGATAGTCTCATACTATAAAAGCTTCAGTTTCCACAAAAACCTGTATCTGTCTCTTCTTAAAATATTCTAAAAGGGACAGGCTTGGGGCTCATAAGGAGATGCAGGGCGGAACCGAGGATCAGCCAGAGGTGTGTAGATCTGCTTGAACCGACCTCTGTCCATTCACCCATCAAGGGCATGCGAGTCTGCAGGCCCTATCCACAAATGTGGATCTCTAGCTAGCTCTCTAAAAAGAAAGAAAAAAGTAAAATATGTCATAGAGGATTATAGAGAATATTATAAACACATGCAACCCAGACATAACATATATTCTCTTTGGATATATATTTTAAAGAAACAAAATATCACATGTATAGTTGAAGTCCCCTCTGAAACCCTTTCGTTTCCCTCATATCCCACATTCTTATTGTAGGCGTTCTTACTGTGTTTGCTTCTCACATATACAGTGGGGCCTTGACTTACGAGTGTCCCGACTAACGAGTTTTTTTGAGATACCAGCTGTCTCTCCGCAGATTTTTTGCATTGAATTGATAGAGTAATTTGAGTTAACGAGCTCCTTAACAAGCTCCTTAACGAGCTCGGTCTCAGAACGAATTAAACCCGTAAGTCAAGGCCCCACTGTATTTCAAATCTGGTCACTGCTATCACCATATCCCAGGCCACTGTCACCTCTCAGAGAGTAGAACAAAAGCCTCATAACTGGTCTCTTTGCTTCTACTCCTCTATGTTACTTCTATTCCTCTACGTTGCTTCTATTCTAGTCAGTTTTTTTATACAGCACAATGATCTTTTAAAAACTTAAATGAGATTGCTTCACTGCCTTGTTTTAAAGCCTTCCAGTGGCTTTCCATTGTAATGAAGAATAAAATTCACATTTTGCAACAGTCTTTATGAAGTGAGGCCGTAGATGGGAGACCATCTATCACCCCTTCTTTACCAAAGCCCAGTTACTGTGACCACTCTCAACAAGACAAGCTGGTTCCGCCTCTGACTGTCACACCTTGTGCTTCCTGTTCCCCCAGATCCATGCCTAGACATAGGGCCTTGTCCAGGTTTCAGCATAAATGGTACCTCCCTAGTACAACGCCCCCTGACCACTGTCAGAAAGCAGTATCTCTCTCCCCTCCTTTACACAGTCTTATTTTCGTCATAGATTTTTCATCGTCTGTAATTATCTCATTTATTTATTTATTTTTGTCTGCTTTCAAAATTTATTATTTTTTTGTCTGAAATGTGAGCTCCATAAAGGCTGAAAATTCATTTCTTTTTATATTGTAGTATTTCAGGCAGTGCCTGTTATATTGCAGGCAATCGATACATTTATATGGAACACATTCAAATGAGATACCTCAACACCACCCCTGGCTGTTAGCCAATAATGGAGCAATGACTCAAAAAATCTGAGAGACCATGATCTTTATCTTAGAAGTCAATGTCCAGCCAAGTTATTAATCAAGTGTGAGGGCAGAAAAGGACATTTTCTGACATGTTGGGGCTAAAAAAAATTATTTCCCATATCCTTTTGTTGAGAAGTGGAGTGGGTTACAATGAAAAGAAGTGGGAGATAAGAGGGAGATACAGGATGCAGAAAGCAGTCTATCAAACTCAAGAGCATAGGAAAGAGGCGTCTCAGGATGACAGCTGACCAGCAGGCCTCAGGAGTAATTGCTCCAGAAAGCAGCCAGAGAAAGAGGCTGCAGGAAGAGGCCACCAGGAAAAGGGTCATCTGATAAGAGAGGTCACTTGAAAAAAACAAAACAAAACAAAAGAAAACAGAGCAAAAAGGAGACAAACAGTTGGAAGATATTATGGCATTTTGGGGAAAAAAAGAAATAATACTTGCATAGTCATAAAATATAAACCAAAAATAGCTCCATAATTCTATTTTGAAAATGGGTTAGGACAGCTAGATCCTGTTTGTAACAGGAGGAAGTTAATATCTAAAATCAACAAATTGAAGATAGCAGTATGCAATTATTTGGAAATAAGAAGGTAACTCTAACGGAATAGCTAAGAGAGTAAAAAGTGGCTGCCTCTGGTAAGTTCAACTGGCAAGTTAGAAAGTGAGGGGACTGGAGAAGAGTGTTGTTTTCCTTGTCTGTCTTTTATTACTATCAGATATATGACTTTGGTGAAAATAAAAATATCTAAAAAATTTTAAACTGTAATTCTAGTAACACTAATGATGACTACAGCAAAAACAAATAAATACTCCAGGCTTATACTTCCTTTATTGGCTATGAATTTGGAAAAGATGTGTGACTGTCCTGGGATCTTTCTATTACATTTGTGAATTATATCCATTCATGCCTTTGGGAACAGCTGTTTAGGTTATCTTAAAAATTTAAAAGCCAAATTGTGCAATGCTTCACGATTTAGAAATTATAGCCCAACCGGCATCACTCAGTGGTTGAACATCCACCTATGAACCAGGAGGTCACGGTTTGATTCCCTGTCAAGGCACATGCCAGGGTTTCAGGCTTGATTCCCAGTGAGGGTTGTGCAGTAGGCAGCCGATCAATGATTATCTCTCTCTCCCTCTCCCTTATTTTCTGAAAAATTACATAGCTATGGCAGAAGAGAAAGTGCTTGCACGCACGAGAGAGAGAGAGAGAGAGAGAGAGAGAGAGAGAGAGAGAGAGGAGAGAGAGAGACAGAGGGGTGTTTTTGAAACTTGAATTCTTCCAATAGAATTCCCAGTTGACCTGCAGTGGTAATACTTATGGGAAGATCAAAATTGTGCATGTGGTAATGTCTAAGATTTTGAAAAAAACAAAACAAAAACCCTTTTAAATGTTAGCCAGACTCTTTGAAGTGAATTTAAAAATACTGAAAAATAATTTACAAAGAATGTCCTTTTGGAAGTGGGAGGTTGGACATGGGTAGGAATGGCTTTCATTTTCATGGCTGCATTTGGAGGTAAATAAGCATATTTTTAAATAAAATATGAAAAAGATTATTCGCAGAATTTTTGTTCTTTTAATGGTAATGGGGACACAATATTTTCAAAGCAGTAACTTTCAACTTGACTTTTGTCCAAACCAAATAGAATTTAAAATGTTTGACATTTGTAAAATGAAAAATCTTGGTATTTTTGTGTGATTCTAAATAGTACCCCATTCCTAACTCATCAGTTGTTAGTAACACAATATTAGGTTGCATCATTTTCTCTTACTGGACAATGCAGCCTGGCTACATTCAACTATTAATTGACTAGTCCTTCACCCACAGGAGTAGATTGGACTGACCTCTGTGGGGGAGGAAGCCTGTTCCTAAGACAAGAAAGCTGGCAGCCTTCTGCAAAGACTCACTTCCTTCCTGAGTCATTTTTCATGCAAGCATCCTTGGCTTCTGATGGGGAGAGTATGAGAAATCCATTTGGAAGATGAAAAATAATAACCACTATTTTGTAGTAATCTGGAAAGGATGTTTATTTATTGCCTCAGTGTTCTGTGTTTTGGGGTGAGAAAAGAAGAATAGGAAAAGACAGTTTTAGACAGGCAGGGAGGTCATCTTAAGAGCAATATTGGCAATTACCTACTTAATAAGGCAATTTTGGGAAAGGAAGCCATGCCTGGTGCCACTGCCAGTAAAAACAAAACAGAACAGGCAAACAACAACACTTTTTGTATCTTGCCAGAGTTTAAGATGCAGGCTGGCACTAGGCAATATCACAAAGTAGAAAATTCCTTATACTAGTATATATATGGCTCTTCACTTTAACTCCCTACTTCCAACTCCTCAGGCATATGGTACAGAATATTTAAGTACTACTCTCCCAATCACAATGAGTCTTCCCACTCATTAGAACAAGCCTGGGATCCAAGCTTTGTTTTTGTTGTTGTTTTTTATTTTGTTTTTGTTTTGTTTTATTTTTGGGTGGGTGGGGGGTTAGCCAGAGTTATGGAGAGAGCACCCTTTCTTCTTTAGTTACACAGCTTTAGGAAGGTCAACTAGAGTTGACAGGGGCCATTATTCTGCCTCTTGGAGACAGCCAGTTTGAGAGAATAAAGCCAAATAAGAACATTCTAGAAATTTGGGTAGAAAGGTGAGAGAGAGAGAGACTGAGAGTGAAAGCAATTGGGAGTTAGAGGAGAATGAGACAGTAAGTGGCTGCACTGGAGAATAGGATGTGCTCCTGAGGCCATTTCCAAGTTTGTTCTGTCTTTGGTTTGGTCAATGAAATCCATGTTTTAGATTAAGATAGTTGGAGTTAGGTTTCAAATTATGGTTGAAAGATGGCAGCCAAGAGTCGTGCTTAGAGATACAGTACAGTGGTCTCCCTTAATCCATGGTTTTACTTTCCACTGTTGTTCAGTTACCTGCAATCAACTGCAGTCCAAAAATATTAAATGGAAATTTCCAGAATTATTTCATTAGTTTTCAGTTGTGCACCATTCTACTGGTAAATAATGTGATGATATCTCGAGCTATTAGCTTCATCCTGCCTGGGACATTAATCATCTCTTTGTCCAGTGTATCCACATTATATACACTGCCTACCCCATTAGTCACTTAGTACCCTCTCAGTTATCAGATCCACCGTCATGGTATCACAGTGCTTGTGTTCAAGTAACCCTTGTTTTACTTAATAATTGCCTCAAAGTACAACAGCAGTGATGCTGGCAATTCAGATATGTCAAAGAGAAGCCACTAAGTTCTTTCTAGCTCTTTCTTTCTCTCTCTTTAAAAATATATTGTATTTATTGTAGGTCTGGATTCTTTCACTAAGAATTATTATTTTGTGATTTATCTTAGATTTTTTAATTACTGAGAGCATTCCTTTGTATGGATATACTATAATTTCTTTATCCTTTCACCTGTTGAAGAATATTTGGATTGCTTCTAGCCATGGCTATTAAAAATAAAGCGCCTATGAACATTTGTGTACAAATGTTTGTGTGAATGTTTGTTTTTCTTTCTCTTGGATATATGCAAAAAATGGAATCACTAAATTGTATACTAGAAGTTATGTTTAACTTTCTGAGAAATTGCCAAATGATTTTTCTCAGTAATTATACCATTACTTTCCAATAGCATTGTATAAAAGTTCTAGTTGCTACCTATCCACACCAGTGTTTGGTGTTGCCTGACTTTTAATTAAACCATTCTAATGTGTGGTTTTAGCTTTCATTTTCTTAATGACTAATGATATTGAGCATTTTCATGTACTTGTATGCTATTCTTATATCTTCTTTTTAAAAATATATATTTTATTGATTTTTTACAGATTGGAAGGGAGAGGGACAGAGAGTCAGAAACATCGATGAGAGAGAAACATCGATCAGCTGCCCCCTGCACACCTCCCACTGGGGATGTGCCCACAACCAAGGCACATGTCCTTGACCGGAATCGAACCTGGGACCTTTCAGTCTGCTGGCCGACGCTCTAGCCACTGAGCCAAACCGGTCAGGGCTCTTATATCTTCTTTGATTGTTCAAAACTTTTACCTATTGAAAAACTTCTATGATTTTTTAAAATAGTTTTACTTAGGTATAATTTAAATACATAAAGTGTACCTTTGTAAATATGCAGATCAATGATCTCTGATAACTTTATAGAGTTGTGCAACCATCACTGCAATCCACTTTTAGAACATTTCTATCACATCAGAAAGCTCCCTCTACACATTTGCAATTAATCCCCACTCCACTCCCAGGCAACCATAGATGTTTTCTGTCTCTGTAGATTTACCTTTTCTAGAAATTTTATATAAATGGAATAACAAAGTGTATATTCTTTTATCTGGCTTCTTTCGCTTATCATAAGGTTTTTGAGTTGCATCATGTTGTTGCATTTACCAGTGGTTTGTTCCTTTTTTATTGCTGAATAGTACTCCACATTTTGTTTACCTGTTCTCCCATTGCTAAACATATAGATATGCTTCCAGTTTTGACAACTATGCCTAATGTTACTGTAAACATTCATGTACAAGTCTCTGTGTGAACATATGTTTTCATTTCTCTGGGGTAGGTACCAAGAAATAGAATTGTTGGGTTGCATAAGTATATATTAAACTTTTTAAGAAACTACTGAAGTATATTTCAAAGTGACTGTTCCATCTTACATTCCCATCAATAGAAGATGAGGGTTCCGGTTTCTCAGTTTCTTTCTATGAGATTCAAGCCAAATAAACCCCAGTACTGGCACATGTGGCCTTTCACGCTGGAGGGCTGATCCAGAGTTGGGCCCCTGGCCAATGGGGTTTCTGACATGAAAGTTCTCTATCCATAAAAACTGATGGAAGGCTATGTAGAAGTCCTCTCTCTGGGCAAATTTGGCATAAAGAGAGAATGAAGTGGTTAGTGCAAACAAACGGAGAAGGAGGGAGAGATACAGGGCTGAGTCGTGTGGGCAGAGCACTAGGGTAAGGCTTGGTGAAATGCTCTGAGAGCCATGAGACAACCTGGGCGACACTGGACCTTGAGGAGTCTTCTCTCTGACCCAGCCTCTTCTCCTCTCCATCTGTAACCTTTCCACTTTGCCCTCTAAAGTAGGCCCTCATGATAAAAATTTCTCCCAAATCCTCACTTTCTCCTTGACCTATCTTCTGCCGTCTCTAAAACAGACGCTGTTGCTAAGAGTTTCCATTCAAATTGAGATGACTGAACCACAACCATTCGGGCTAAGAAGTAAAGTCAATGCTCTTCTCTTTCTCATTGTCTTTAGTATACCAATGCCTTCCTGCCACAGACTAGACCTCTACGCCTTTGTTAACAAACAACTCCTGTTCCCATGAAATTCTGATAATTTGACATCCACAGTTCAGTCTTCCTTGCCTCAAAGATTCCCTTCAGGTGGGCAACCCACTCAATTTCCTTGCTTCTATATTCCTGGAACTCCTCATCTCCAATACTTGTTTCCTCCATTTCATTCCAGCCACTTCTTCCAAAGTCACACTTCAGAACTTGTCATCACTGTTGCTCCACCTCTGAAATTACTGATTTTAACATTCCCCTTTATAACAGCTTCCTAAACTTCCAATTTGTTTGGTAAAGTACCCTTTCTGCAAATGTTCTTTCACCTCATCAGGACTTTCCAAACACTGATAACTATACTCTCTCTTAATCTATCAAACTTCTCTTGTCTTCACTTCCTTCTCTCTAGAGCTCAGATTCCATGTTCTATTTCAAACACTTTTTTATGGACTATAATTTCCCATACCTTGTTCTTCCATCATACTCACCTTTAAAGAAAAAGCAATGTGCAGAACTCCACCATATATCCTCTTCATGTGTATGCCCAAGCAATTGAGAATTAAAAAACAAACAAACTATATAGTCCTGGTTTCCAACTTAAACTGGGCTCCCACCACTTACCTGGCAACACTTCTCTACCACTGTTTTCAACAACCACTTCAAAACAATCCTACTTTCAAACCTTTGACCACTCCCCAGCAATTTGTGCCTCCTTACTCTTCAGCGTATGACTTTGCCTTCTGCATCATAGAGAAAGTAGAAGCCTTTAGAGACTGAGTTGTTGAATTTACTATACGCCAGATGGACAGCTCTACCTGTGAGGGTTTTGCATCCACTTTATTCCTTCCTATAGCAATGCTTCCCTCTGCACTTCCTTGTGTTATCTGAACCTTACACATGGTCACTCAGGAACTCTTAATTTACCCTTAATTTACTCTTACATTTATCTTTGAGCTCTAAATATTTCTCTTTCCTGGATTTTTCCCAGTTGCCTTTAAAAATACTGTAGGTTCTTCAATCTTGAAGGAAATACACCCTCTTTCATTCCCTTAAACAACAAAAAGCAACTCTCACAAAAACCTCCCTGGACTCCACTACTTCCACCTGCTACCCTCTTCCTTTATCTTCAGAGTCAATGTCTTTAAATAGGTCTCTTTAAGTGTCCATTCTGGCTTCCGTTCCCCACCATGTCACTAAAATTGTGTTTAGTAAGATCACTAAGGGACCTACATGGTTAAATCTAATGGATTCTTGAGGCCTTTTCCTACTTGACTATTTAACCCATTTAATATGTTGCATTCTTGGAACAAATTAGGCCAGCCAAGAGGCGGAGTGCATAGCAAACAAATGCACTGCAACTTCGGATTGAAGACCTGGATTACAGGCATCTTTTCTCTGACATCAGCCTTTCTGTTATATACATCTCTGGGCTTCAGGTGCCACATTCTTAAACAAAAGAAAAAACTACAAGAATGTGGAGGTGGACCAGATGGCTTCTTGAGGTCTTTGTAGCCCCTGGAATCCATAGTTGTTGACTTCTGAGTCACACATGAGTCAGCAGTCACATTTGGATGCATGGTCCATTTGGATGCATGGTCCAGCCTTCTCATCTTTGAAGTGAGACATTTTCTCTTACTGCCTAAATTATTTCTAGGTTGTAAATTCACCTTTGGAAGAAATATTGACTCTTTCAGGTCTCTAGTATGCTCTTCATTAATAACTGGATTTTCTCTAGAGGAATAACTAGTCAATTGAAATATCAGGTTGACTCCTTCACATGCTGAGAATCTTAATCTATTTAAATTCACAGAAATAAAAGTTTGCTCATTGGTCAAAGCACTAATAAAATCACATTTTCTGTCCCAAAGACTACCACTATAAAGAAGACATACAATTTTTATACTAGGCTCAGTACTGTGACTACTACATTTCTACTCTTAAGACAGAAAACAGCTTTATAAAAAGCTTTGAAGGAAAAGGCAGTATAGATAAAAGGAAGGAAAAAACTTTATAAATGGCATTTCTAGACAACCCAACGTGGTATGGTAGAAAGAGAATGGACCTAGAGCTAGAACTAGATTTAGATTTGGTCCAATCACCAGCTTACTCTGTGAAACTGTGCAAGCCACCTCAATTTGTTCACCTGTAAAACGGGGAAGTATGATACTTATTGGGCCTCCCAGTATAACTGTGAGAATCAAAATAGAAAATATGCTAAAAAGTAGAAAATGTTTTATAACTCAAGAAATTTACTAATAGAGAAACAACTTTCTAAAAAGAAAAGTCTATTGGAATAAGAAGTCTCTGAATCCCTTTGTAACCAGATATCAGAATATTGATCTTTTGCTGGGAGTTTTAGCCAAGGAGAGGCAGATGAGAGTTGCTGGTTCTAATCTTCTCTCTGAATGGTGATCTTTTAGCTTACAGAAGTTTAGATATAACTTGAAGGAGATGACTTCTGATGTTTTAGCTATAGAGATTTCATTTTACAGAAGTTTTCCAAAAGGATTATTGCTTTTTTTAAAAAAAGGAACAAGCCAGAAAGAAATACGAGTTTTAATGGAGCAAAAAAGAAATAGCTCAGTTTTGTTAATTCCTTCAAAATTTTAATGATTTGGAAGAATATGGGCCTGTGTGTCTCACTGGTGTGTGTCAGAGAAAAGGTGTTTTTCTCCTTTCCCCAAGTTTTTGTTCCTAAAAGACACTATATAAAAGAGAGGTAGAAGATCCCCTAACCCCTGTGTATCTGATTTTCATTTATCTGAAAGATATTAATGTGAAAGTTGACCCCCATGCATTAGAGTGTGTGAATTTAGCTACTTTCTTTTCACATTATTGTCCCTCCATATGTAATCCTACACATAATATAGCTGTACTCTTATTGTTTCCATATAAATCTACCACAGAACACCAATTATACACATTAGTTTATTCATAGAAATTTACCTTTATTCTACTACTCTTGATCTGGATTAGGGCCACGTAAAGCAATAGTGTATGTGTTTTTTTAAACATATATCCCCCACCACTATTTTTTAACATGAACTTGCTGTTCCACAGATGGTTAAATATCTGCTGGGCACAGTAGTCTTGTGAAAAAATTATTAAATGATTTTATGGATCATCTGTATTTCATCCAACTGAGAAAATAAAATTTTATCTCAAGAATTAGTATGCTCTTTTTGGCATTCTAGAGTGTGAAGAGGAGATGAAGCTCTATAAATATATAGGATTCTCTAATCTGCTTATTTACATCTGTAAGATTCTTAATTACATATAACAAAATCTACTACAGCTGCTTTAAGCAGAATGCGATCTATTAAGAATTATCAGCTCACTAACAGAAATCTCTGGGATAGCCAAAGAGGGAACTATTTTAGCCAAAGCACTATAGCAGCTAATGCCTCCATTTGGAACTATCCACTCTAGAGGATATTCCAGGCCCATTACAATCAACACTCTTTTTGTCTGGTGTTCTTCTTAAATTTCAGTGGAAGAGGAACACAAAATGGCTTTACATTTTTGAGTAGACATGGGAAATAGGGTGGTTAAACTTAATAAATATGGAAATATTTGAAGCTATCCTGGATGTTTTTCTCTCCCCTTTGATCACAGTAGTGCTTCCCAAATATGGCACACTTTCCTCTGCCAACACTCAAGAGGATTTAGGTGACACAGGTTGTGACATTATATAACAATGAACCCATATTGAGAGATGTATTCCCTTTTTAATAATCGCTCAATTCTGACTTTATTGGGAGAAAGTTTTGGATTTATGCTAGTGTTTTACTCTTTTAATAACCTTGATAATATCCCCTTTTAACAACAAAATAAGCAGACCCCACTGAGGCTGAGAACCATCAGCAGGCAGGCAATGGAACTGAATTAAATTTTAATAACATTGTTTTAGTCTTATTGTATTTATTTTTGTAATTTACTCTTATTTATAGCACTAATGCTAGTTTTCCATTTGCAGGTTATAATGTTTCCTTTAAAATAAATAAATTTCCAATACAAAAGTGAGTCAACTTAAAGAAAATACTAAATACACAACACATATGTAATATGTAGATATAGCAAAAGTCATGAAGGTAGAGGGCAAGTGATCAAGATTTCAGGAACACTGCCTTATAGAATGTTTCTGACATTTTACATTTAGCATATTAATTTTCTCCCAATATATTCTCAAATTTTAACAGTCCCATAGTATAGCATGGTGGCTGGGCATCAGACAGACCTTGGTTCAAATCCCAGTCCTTCCACCATTTAGCTTTGTACCTTGGGGCAAGTTATTTAACTTCTACCTGAGTTTTTTCATCTATAAAATGGAGATAACATTAGCTTACAGAATGGAGTGGATAACAAGGATAATAAATGTAGACTGTCTCACTGTGTCCAGCACAAGGCATAGGTTCAAAAAGTTATAGTTATTATGATCAGAAAGGATAGATATTAGCCATCTTATTTTATAGGAGAGAAAATTCAGGCTCAGAAGTTATGTGACTAGTATACCTAAAGTTAAGTATTGCCTACTTGGGTGCAATCATTTCTTGAGCATTGATTTAAATTTTCAAAGCCACATTTCAACACATTTTTGGTGAAAGAGTAGCTAGGAAGGGATATACAAAGACTTTGATTCCATTGCTGATACAGAAGAGCATTTTATTTTAATAAGTTGCTATTTACCTTACACTGACGAACATCAGTGTGGATGACGCTACGTGTGCAAACTTGATCTGGAGAAATCCTTTTCAATTTGCTTTCTTCCATGACTACAGAGTTTAGTTATCACTCAACTAAGTGCTGTTGGTGACAGGAGGGACTGAGTGAGAGAGTGCAGCAATGAAGATTAATGTTCACTACCAGAAACAAAGCTGAAAGTTGGAACTATTTCATTTTTTTTCCTTCAGTAATGAAGCCAGAAAAGCACTGGTTTAAGGAGCATTGATTTTAGAACTACTGTGTGTGCAGGTGTGAAGAGACTGGACATTAGGACTGGGGACAGTAACAAGAACAACTTTACCCAGCATTATTAATATCTCACGAGGCTACCATGCTACACAGCTCCTCTGATCAGGCCAGACTGATGCAATGAAACTGAGCTCCCTTTCTCTTAACAAATGTAGGGTGACAATCTCTAAGTGTAAAGTTATGTTATATATTTCTGGTATTTCTACAATAATAAATAATTATTTTATTAAAAAAACACCTCAGAACAGATTGAACATCAGACTATGCATCACTGGAAAATAAAATAAAAGAATGAGCTTCAAAATCCTGAGAGCACACAGGTAGCCCATGCGGTCTGGACTACGTCCACTCAGTAATTACATTCACCTGCTTCCCTACACGAGCCCGGTATCTTATCACGGTATTTACCAGTAAGTATATACAAAGCCCACTTTTTTGTTGATTTTTTAAATCCCTTAAACTGATGTTGTGATTGTGTTTGTATCACACTCTTCTTGAGCAATTCGATAGTAATCCACAGTGTTCTCGTCACAGAGGCGGTTATGGAGTTGTATAAAAGTATTGGCCATGTCAATTCCACATGCGATTTCATAAAGGTGAAAATTTGAAAGTCCCAAATTGTCATCAGTGTCAGTAGTTGCACTGACCTCTGAAGGCAAAAGGTTAAATCTATTTTACTGTACATGAATTTTTGGCCAACATATCTGTGCTTTCTAGATTGGCTTTTATGTAATTTGTGATCTGATATTTTGACAAATTAGGCATAGAAACAGGAAATGGTCTCATAAAAAGCAGTGGTGATGTATTTGTTCAAAACTGCCCGAGATTACTTACTAAGTAAGATGTCTATGAGAAACAAATGCTTCTGGTAGAGGGCTAGGATTCCTATAAAATGGTTAATATACCCAAGAGGCCGAGACATTGGTCAAAGCAGGGTTTCAATGTGAAGAGTGAGGTAAAATGGCAAGTTGCCTAGGAGAAACAGAACATGTTCACAGAGATGTTTGTGGCAAGTGTTTTGATTTGTGGCAAACTCATTCACCTCAGGAAGTCGCAGACAGTGGGGGAGGAGAGGGAGTTGATGCTGTACTTGTGTCTAGCACTGATCCAGACAAAACAGCAATCAAAAGCCTGCAGCTGACGTTTGGTCATTAAAGATCCCAACTGTTTGTACAGTGCACCTACCTGACACTCCAAACATCTCAAAGAAAGCAGAATCTCAATTTCCCAAGCAAGGAAACAGAAAAGTGTAGTGACTGGATGGTTTTATCTAAGCTCAGATTGGAGCCGTAATAGCATTAAAATAGAATGGGCTTAAGAATAAATGTTGGCACTATAACTGTGATCTACGGAGTAGTAAATTTTTCAAGTTCATTTGCTTTGCCTCCTTTTAAACAGGATACAAGTGTACTATGTATGCATATACAATGACGCCATTATATTGTGACAGCAGTGGAAGAAATGGCTATGGCATGATTAATTGTAGAACTGAATTACTTGACAGCAGAGCTGTCAAATATCAAAACACTTGCCAGGTTTTTAAATCAGACAAGTTGAGGAATGTATATTGTTGCTATAACTGAAATCAACCCACAGTTTGAGTAAAAATTAACTCTTTACAGTGCCTTCCTCCTATCTGCACAATGTCCAAAAAAAATACCCCAATACATTAAACCTCCACAGAAATGCTTACATGTAGACAGGCATTCAAGATTGATGACATAAAGAAAGAAGCAGAATTTGCAAGGCTCTTTGAAGTTTGCAAAAAGGCTTTTGTGCACGTTATTTCATTTCATTCTCACAGCAACACTATGAGATTCATTGGGCAAGCATTTCAGTTCAGTTCTCACTGAGGCCTACTCTGGACCAGATTTTATACTAGACACTTAAAATAAAAAGATAAATTATGTGACATCCCTGTAGCCAAGACATTTAACAAATGAGGAAATTGAGTCTCAGAGAGATAGTAATATTGTCATAAGTTTTTACTCTAGAGCAAAAAAAAAAAATCTATATCTTTGGACTCAAAATCTGATGCTTTTAGCCTTTTACTATGTACCTCTAAATGAGGTCACATTAGTTGAGAAACATATTTTCGTTGAAAGCTGGTTTCCAAAGCACTCTAAATTTCATATAGTGAAACCAGCTTAGCAGATAACTCAATTCAAAATCACCTGCCCATTAAAGCAAGTGTTTTAGATCATTAGTTTTATTTCCTTTAGGAGCAGTGCTGAGTAAACTTGCATTAAAAAAGAGTGAACTGTTCAGCTTCAACATGTGCAGAGTTTGGAAGACATCACTCCTAGCCTTACAACAAGGAAAAAGCAGGACAAACTGAAAATCAATGACTTTCCCTGGACTCATCAGAGAGCTAAGGTTGCAGAGCAAAAACTCACCCCAACATCTAAAGAGATGGGTGCATCCAGAAAAAGATTGCTTACCTCGCACAAAAGCCACTAGAGCCAGAAGCTGGTAGAAACACTTAATCGCAGCTTTCTTGAATTGCTGGAGGCTTAAAAACTCCTGGAGGCCCCACATTACGGGTTAAGGGGAACCACATTTTCATGGTTTTACCTTCAGGAATCCTACCAGGTTCTCCCTGTGAAGACTGGAGAACAATTCCTGTTTGGGAAGGAGTAAGGTAAATGTAATAATTTTGAAATATACCTATGGGAGAAGTAACTATAGAAGTCATGTTGATGGTATGTGTCCTTGATATGATGTGATGAGAATGGTACTCTTCCTCTGAGTTCTTCCTCTCCAAAACCCACAGACCCAGTCAAATCATGAGAAAAATACTGGGCAGACCCCAGCTAAGAGACACCTAGAAAATACCTGACTGGTATTTTTCAAAACTGTCAAAGTCATCAAATACAAAGAATGTGTGAGACAGAAGAGGACAAGAACCACAGGATTTAACTCATAAGTGGGATAAACAGAAAGCAACAAATGAACAAAAACCCCCTCCTAGACACAGACAAAGGTATGGTGGTTACCAGAGGGGAAGGGGGGAAGGGAGGGTTAAAGAGGGTAAAGGAGGTCAAATATATGGTGACAGAAGGAGACTAGACTTTGGGTGGCGAGGACACCTGCAATATGTAGATGATGTTTCAGAGAGCTGTATAGTTGAAACTTATATAATCTTATTCATGAATGTCACCCCAATAAATATAATTTAAAATAATTTTTTAAAAATGTCTGAAAAACTGTCATAATCAAGAGGAGCCTAAGGAAACATGATTGCTAAAAGCAATGTGGTATCCTGGATGGTATCTTGGAACAGAAAAACATATTGGGCAAAAATGAAAGAAATCTAAATAAAATACGGACTTCAGTTAATAATAATGTGTCAGCATTGGTTCGTTTTATTGTATCAAATGTACCTTACTAATGATAGGAGAAGTTAGATGTGAGGTATATGGCGATGCTCAGTATGATCTTGGCCATTTTCCTGATCATCTGAAACTATTTAAAGAATAATGGGGGGAAATGTAAATAACCAGAATGAACTGGGTTTTGAAATAACTTTTTAAGTCCTTGGGAAATATCTATGTTGGGAAGTAGAATTGCCTATGACCAATAGCACAGCTCTGTGTCATGGAAGGTCTCCTTCTTTGATTCCTGTTTTGGGTAAGACACCTGAGGAGCTGTGAGGGAGAAAGTGGTCTCCCATTTAGCCACCCAGATTGATGAGTCACCCCTTGACATCCTGGAGTGAGAGCTTTTGGAATAGAAAATGATTATTGGAAATAAAATATATCACAAAGGAAGCCAGCTTTTCCCCACTTCCACAGAATGTGAACAGGAGAAGGGACCACAGATGTACTAAAATCCAATTCTCTCACTTTATAGATGAGGAAATTGAGGCCCAGAAGGAGATTCATTATGTTGGATCCAGGATTAGAACTCGGTTTCCTTTAGTTGCCAATATTTTATTATGAATAATCTCAAACTAGAGTTAAAAAATGGTGCAATGAGTATTCTATACCCACAACTAGACTCAATGATTAACATTTTGTCATATTTGCTTCATATATTTGCATACCATTTGAAAGTAACTTTTATACCTTGTGTACTTCATCTCTAAGTATTTCAGCACATATTTCCCAAGAATAAAGACATTCTTCTACATCACACAATAC
Organism: Myotis daubentonii; assembly: GCF_963259705.1. Classification (NCBI taxonomy): domain Eukaryota; kingdom Metazoa; phylum Chordata; class Mammalia; order Chiroptera; family Vespertilionidae; genus Myotis; species Myotis daubentonii. The sequence goes on from NC_081846.1 coordinate 55,316,901, forward strand.
CATAACAATAATTAAAAAGAATTCTTTAATATATCTAACACCCAGTCCATTTCTTAATTTCTTATGTCTCCAAATGTCTTTTACAGATTTAACCCCCAAATCAGGATTCAATCAAGATTGCTCATTGCATTTGGTTTTATCTTATCATCTCCTTTCACCTGGAACATTCCCCCAAAATTTTTTTTAAATATATTTTTATTGACTTCAGAGAGGAAAGGAGAGGGAGAGAGAGATAGAAACATCAATGATAAGAGAATCATTGATTGGCTGCCTTCTGCACGCCCCCCACTAGGGATTTTCCCACAACCCAGGCATGTGCCCTTGACTGGAATCGAACCTGGGACCCTTCAGTCCACAGGCTGACGCTCTATCCACTGAGCCAAACCAACTAGGGCTCCCCAAATCTTTCTTTTCGTGATACAGACTTTTTGTAAAATGCCTCACATTCTAGAATTGTTTTCTCTTTATGTCATTTAATTTATGTCTTTCTCCACTATATTTTCCATAAAGGAATTTTATCTCAAAGACACTTGATCAAATTCATATAAATCCCTTTTGGTAAAAATACTTCATAGTTGATGTTGTGTCCTTCATACTACTCCAGGCCTATGTCAGGCTGTTCCCCTCTGAGTGATGCAAGGTTTGATGACTGTGTAAGGTGGTGACCTCCAGCTCTTTCCAGTGTGAAAATACAATGTTTGTCTATGTTACTAGCAAGGAATCTGTGGAGTAATGCTTTGGAACGAAGCACATATCCTGTTTCTCAAAAAACTGACACCTAACGATTTTAACGTCCACTGATGTTGCTTGCCTGAGTCAATTATTCCATTGCAAGTTGCAAAATAGTAAATTTTCTAGTTTTCTCTTATTCCTTCTACATATGTTTGATGTGATTCTTCTATAAGAGCGATTTTCAACCTTTTTCATCTCATGGCACACATAAACAAATTACTAAAATTCTGCAGCACACCCAAAAATATATTTTTGCCAACCTGACAAAAAATAGGTATAATTTTGATTCATTTACTCCAGATGGCTGTTGTATCCGCTGTTGTCATTTTTTTTTTTTAAATTGACCATCTAAGGGAAAAGAGGTCAGTGCCCTTTACTAAATAGTCAGGTATTACATGTTTTAAAAATTCTTGCAACACACCAGTGTGCTGAGGCACACCAGTTGGAAATTGCTGTTCTATATGGAAGAGGGGTGAATTACTATTACTCCTAAAAAAGAACATGGCAAATACTTAATTAATTTTCATTAGTTACTAATTTTCAGAATAATGAGTTGATGTAAGATTATACAAAAATGGCAAAACAGTTAAAAGTAAAATTTTAAACTTTCGTTTTCTCCCTTTCTTCCTTCCCCCTGTCCCTCCTCCTTTTCTTCTTCCTCCTCACCTCTCTCTTTCAGTTTCACTGGACAGTCATCAGTTATTATTTACATTCATTATTTTTTTTTAATGTAAGTAGTAACCTATGACCCCACAGTGGCCAAAATTTGGCCAGTGCAAGTTTCTTCTATTGCCTTATTGATGTATCCTCACTAGCATGTTAGAGTCTCCTTATTTGTGGGAACTGATATTTAGAAACTGAAGTCTGGACAATGGGCTATCACAATGCTCTGAGATTCTTTCTGTGAATGCACATTATATTTTATAAAATATATTTGAAGATAAACGATGAACACCTACATAGGCTCAGAGCATAGTAGACAATCCATTGTGGTGTACTCAGTGTCATTATTATTTTCCAGATGAGAAAATGAAACTCAGAGAAGATAACTTGCTTTAGCTTACAAACAGCTTATAAGTGACTAAGCAGGGGTTTGAACCCCGGTCTTCCAGTACAATATCTACGAAGAGATTTCTATTATGTTTAAGTCCACCCAGGACCCTCATATGTTTGGAAATGTCTATATTATGATTTTCAATCCCCCAGTGAAAAGCCAGAATTCACTTTTTCATTCTCCCCTCCAGCTAGGGTGCAGGTACTGATCAGTAGACACAGGCACTAAGTCCTCAACTTGACAAACAGTGTGGTTCTGCAGGTACTGCACACATCCATTTTGGTGGTGCTAGAGATGTCTGACTTAGTGGCTTCAGGGGAAGCATTTCTTGCCTCCAATGCCCAGCATCCACAGTACAGCGATGTGATCACCCAGTGGCAAAAACAGTGAGGCCTTGGCTAGAGCCATCTTTCAGGGTAGTTTGGCTGTCATTCCTGGTTATAATCTCCCAGCCTGAGTGCTGCCCTCCTGGAGTTTCAGCGAGTTTTAATAAATTTCTTTTCTGTTGAAACTAGCTAGAGTGAATTTGGCTGTTTACAATTAGAAACCCTGACTCATGCACTATGCCAGTTTCCTCAAATAGTGAAGAAATGGGCAACAGGTGTGCCATGAATTTGGCTTGTTTCCAAAGCAATTTACATCTTATGATCCAACCGCCCCACCCTATGTGGGCTGCTAGCCTTGTTCTTTGCCTTAGAGTCTTCCTTTCATACTCAAACTTAGATATAACTCTTGACCTTCTTTTGAAAACAACTGGGAGTGCGGGAAGAGGGGTGAAGATACAGCTACAACAAGGGAAAAGATGCCATCAGGAAGTCAGTGTTGTACACAACAGCGGAGACCAAGTGAAGATGCTCCCATCTGAGCATTGTTTACCACTTATTGCTACACAGACCCTCTCTTAAGATTCCCAACAGTTTCCTGAGGTGGTTTTTAAGATAACCATTTTATGGTTAAAAAACCTGGGTTCAGAGAGAAAGACTGATTGGTTAAAGGAGAAATTACTTAGTCATTTCTTTTAAATATAGAAATTGCATGCTTCAATTGGTTGTTGAGCAAACACTTTGGCAGCAACGAGGATGAATGGGAGGCATCCAGTGAGAAGGCTATTGTAAAGTTCCAGGGAAAAAGTGGCTAACTCTAATAGCTCCCAGCCTGTAATTCCTCTCTCCTGGATTCAAACGCACCTTTTACAGAACTAAGGATTTCTGCTACACTGGCCCTCCAACTTCAGATCATTAGTCGTCACCATATGTTTTAGGCACACCCTTATCTTATTGTGCTGGAGTGATCTCCATCTACTGTGGCTGTGGGTGGCTTCACTACCTCCTCTTTTGTTGGTGACTGAATCACATGCTCATCTCAGCCAATGGTTGCATGCCACGGCCATTTTCATTCATTCAGTAAATGCATATTAAGATATTTTGCCTACAATGTACCAGATGCTGGGAAAATGGTTATAAATCAAAACAGAACAGTCCCTGCCTGTCCTCAGAGACAAAGGAGTGCAGTTGTTTCCTTGATGATAAGAATCACTTTAGACATAAATTCCTAAGTCCCATCCCTGACTCACTGAATTTGAATCTCCAGGGGAGGTTCTTGGGAGCCTGAGTATTTAATAAATGTGCCATCATCAGGGAAGTCTATGTGCATTAGGTAAAGTTCCATGTGCAGTGGGAGCTACTAGAGGGACATGTGACACACTTTAAGATCAGAGAAGGTTTTCTGAAGAAAGCAATAGCCAAACTGAGACCTGAATGTAAACAAGTATGTACGTGTCAGTCAGGTATAGAGGTAGGGGAGAGGTGAGAAAGTTTTCTGAGCCCATTTTTCTCTTCTGACAGCACTCCAGCGTAAGAGGCCCAGTCTGGATACACTGTGTGGGCTTCTCTCTATAGCAAACAAGTGGACACTAAGCTATGATGGAAAGGGACAGTATTCCTTTTATCCGAAGTACACTTGCAGTTAAAAATAGTAACTTTCTTTTGAATGATGGTGGATGCAAACACAAATCCATGAAGATCCACTTTAATAGTCATGCTGGAATTGGGAGAGGTTCCTGCTTCTGCATGGAGACACAGATACTGTCCAAGGATACTCTGCCCTCCTGGAGCGTGGACATTTTGAGAATTGGGACTGCAACTTGTTCACTGTTTTATTTCTGGTGATTTGCAGCTCAATAAATATTAGCTAAATGCACAAGTGCGATTTCAGCCAATTGAATGTTATTTGCATTTCCATATGAAATACTTCATTGGGCATAGCTTCAGTGTGTTTTCCTGAACTTCTCTCCACTAGGTGTGTTCACTATATGCTTTGGCACCAAGCATGCTCTCTCATGGTGTTTCTGTAAGCTGAGGAAACAGTATAGGAAGTGTTCTTGCAGCAGTGTGGCACTGTTCTCAAATTATCAAAATGTGTGAGAAACTTCCAAGTATATCTAGATGCTGCCCTCGCTTGTTGTGAGTCATGGAGTGAAACGACGTGAGTTTCTATACAGCCCAGGGCTAGTGATTCTGCATAACCTGCTAGCATTCTTAGGTATGCCCGGGAAACCGTGACTTACTTAGGCCCAAGTAAAAATCTTTAGAGCCCCAAATCCAGCACATATTTGGTACCCCACCCACCCATATTTAAATCAAAATCAAAATAACATACCGTAAAATAAGTGCAAAGAAGTGCAACAAATTTCTGATCTTTTTTCCCTCATGATGATTTTAATGCTTTTTTTTTCTGTTTTTTAATTGTGGTAAAGTCCACATCACATAAAATTTACTCTTTTAACCATTTTTAAGTGTGCAATTCTGTGACATTAAGTGCACTCACATTGTTGTACAACCATCACCACCATCCATCTTCAGAACTTTTCCATTTTCCTCTACTTGAAATGCTCTACCCATTAAACACTCCCTGTTCTCCCTTCTCCCCAGCCGTTGGGAACCACCATTTTGCTTTTTGTCTGTATGATTGATTGACTGCTTTAGGTATTTCATATGAGTAGTCATACAACATTTCTCCTTTTCTGACTGGCTTATTTCACTTAGCATCATGTCTTCAAGTTTCATCCATGTTGTAGTATGTACCAGAATTACCTCCCTTTTTAAGGCTGAATAATAATAACAATAATAACAATAATAGTAATTGTATATAATGATTATATATATGTAAATTTTGTTTAGGCATTCATCCCTTGAAGGATGTTTGGGTTGCTTTGGGGTATTGTGAATAATGTTGCTATGAATATAAGTGTACAAATATCAGTTTCAGTCCCTGCTTCCAATACTTTTGTGTTTACACCTAGAGGTGAAATTGCTGCATGTTATGATAATTCTATGTTTATTTTATTTTCTGAGGAACCAGCATACAACTTTCCACAGCAGCCGCACCACTTTACATTTCCATAAGTAATACACAAGAGTCTAAATTTCTCCGCAGCCTCACTGACACTTGTTATTTTATTTTTTTTTTTCATGATAGCCATAAACATGGTTGGTTGGTAAGTGGTATCGTGTGTGTGTGCGGGCACATGTTTAATAGACTTTATTTTTGCAGCAAAATTGAGCAGTGAGCACAGAATCCCATATATCTCCTGCTCTCACACATGCCTAGTCTCCCACACTTTTCACATCCCTCATCAAAGGGTGCATTTGTTACTAGTGATGAACGTACATTGTCACATCATTATCTCCCGAGTCCATAGTTTACCTTAGGTTTCACTTTTGGAGTTGTCTATTCCATGGTTTTGTCAAATGTATGACATGCATTCACCACCATAGAACATAGGCATAATATACAGAACAGTACATAATATAAAATAGAGAATAGTTTTACTACCCTAAAAGTCCTCTGTGCTCTGCTTATTCATCCATTCCTCCCCACTAACACCTGGTAGGTAACCACCGATCATTTTACTGTTCCATAGTTTTGCCTCTTCCAGAATATCATATAATTGGAATTATCCAACATGTAGTTTTTACAGATTGGCTTCTTTTCCTTAGTAGTAAGGTTCCATGTCTTTTCAAGGCTTGATAGCTCATTTCTTTTTAGTGCTGAATAATATTCCATCAGCTGAATGTATTGGAGTTTATTTATTGATTCACTTACTAAAGGACATCTTGATTGCCTCCTAATTTTCACAATTATAAATAAAAGTGCTATAAACATCCATGCACAGACTTGATGTGGATGTAAGTTTTCAACTCCTTTAGGTAAATATCAAGGCGTATAGTATGAATATGTTTAATTTTGTAAGAAACTGCCAAACTGTCTTTCAAAGTGTCTGTAGCATTTTGCATTTTCACCAAAAATGAATGAGCATTCCTGTTGTTCCACATTCTCATCTGTAATTTGTGTTGTTAGTGTTTTAAATGTTGGTCTTTGTAATGGGTGTGTAGTGGTGCTTCATTGTTTTTACTCACAGTCCTCTAATGACATATGCCGCTGCGCATCTTTTCATAGCTTATTTCACATGTGTCTAACTTCCTTGAGGTGTCTATTGAAATATTTTTCTCTTATTTAAATTGGGTTATTAGTTTTCTTATTGTTTAGTTTTAAGTGTCCTTTGTATATTTTGGATAACAGTGCTCTATTAGATATATCTTTTGCAAATATATTCTCCCACTGTTTGGCTTGCCTTCTCATTCTCTTGACAATCTTTTGCAGAGCAGTTTTTAATTTGAATGTGCCCAGCTTATCAATTTTTTTTATAGATAATGCCTTTGGTGTTGTATCTAACAAATGATCAGTATACCCAAGTAATCTAGATTTTCTCCTCTGTTATCTTCTAAGAATATTATTATTTTGCATTTTTATATTGAGATCTGATGGATTTGGGGTTGATTTTTGTGACGCATGTAAGATCTGTGTTTAGATTCATATTTTTTCCTGCATGTGGAAATCCAATTGTCCCAGCACAACTTGTTGAAAGGAATACCTTTTCTCCATTAAATTGATTTTGCTCCTTTGTCAAAGATCAGTTAACCATATTTGTGTGCGTCTAATTCTGGGCTCTCTCTTCTGTTCCATTCATCTATTTGTCTATTAGAACTACCTTGAAGTCAGGTAGTTCCAGTCCTTCCACTGGGTCTTATATGTGTCTTTCGCCTCTCCATATAAACTTTAGTTTTAGTTTGTCAATACCAACAAAATAACTTAAGATTTTGATTGGGATTGTGTTAAATTTATAGATCAAGTGGGGGAAAAACTGACATTTTGACAATATAGAGTCTTCCTATCCATGAACATTAAATAGCTCCTCTTTTAGTGATTCTTTGATTTCGTACATCAGAGTTTTAAAGTTTTCCTAATATAGATTTTATACACATTTTGTTAGACTTAAACCTACATATTTCGTTTATGAGTGCTAATGTAAAAGGTATTGTGTGTTTTTTTTTTAAATATATTTTATTGATTTTTTACAGAGAGAAAGGGAGAGAGATAGAGAGCCAGAAACATCGATGAGAGAGAAACATCGATCAGCTGCCTCCTGCACATCTCCCACTGGGGATGTGCCCGCAACCCAGGTACATGCCCTTGACCGGAATCGAACCTGGGACCTTTCAGTCCGCAGGCCGACGCTCCATCCACTGAGCCAAACCGGTTTCAGCGGTATTGTGTTTTTTATTTCAAATTTCATTTGTTCACTGTTGGTTATAGGAAAGAAATTGACTTTTGAATACTAACATTGTAATCTGCAACCTTGCTGTACTCATTTGTTAGTTCCAAGAGTTTTATGTGGGTTCTGTCAGATTTGCTATATAGACAATCATGTTATCTGTGAACAAAGACAGTTTCATTTCTTTCTTCCAAATCTGTGTGCCTTTCATTTCCTTTTCTGGTCTTTTTGCATTAGCCAGAACTTCCAGTGCAATGCTGAAAAGCATTGATGAGATGGGAGATCCTTACCTCGTACTGATCTTAGTGGGAAAGCTCAATTTTCACCATTAAGAATGCTGTTAGTTGTAGGTTTTTTCACCAATATTCTTTGTCAAATTGATGAAGTTCCATTTTGTTTCTAGTTTCCTGAGAGTTTTTATCATGAATGGGTGTTGAATTTTATCAAATGCTTTTTCTGCATCTGTTAATATGATTGTGTGATTTTTTTTTATTTATTGGTCTGTTGATGTGATGGATTAATTTTTAATTGATTTTTTAATGCTGACCCAGTGTTACATACTTGGGATTAATCCCACTTTGTTGTGGAATATGATTCTTTCCATACATTGTTAGATTTGATTTGCATTATTTTTTATTTGCATTATTTTGTGAGGGTTTTGCATGTATGTTCATGAGAGATATAGGTTTCTGGTTTTCCTGTCATGTCTTACTGGTTTCTGTATTAAGGTAATGCCAGCCTCATAGAATAATTTAGGAAATATTCTTTTTGCTTCTATCCTCTGAAAGAGATTATACATAATTGATAGAATTTATTCATTAAATGTTTGGTAGAATTCACTAATGAATCCACCTATCATTTCTGTTTAAAAGGCTATCAATTATTGGTTCAATTTCTTTAATAGATATAGGCCTATTTATATTGTTTATTTCTTCTTGTGTGAGTTTAGGCACATTGTGTCTGTCAAGGAATTTGTCCATTTCATTATCAAATTTGAGGCTATAGATTTTTTTATAGTATTCATTTGTTATCATTTTATGTTTATGGGATCTGTAGTGTTTCATTGTGGTTTGGGTATTCATTTCTTTAGTAATTAGCTTTGTTAAGCATCTTTTCATGTGCCTATTGGCCTTTAATGCTTTTAAAAGCGTATCAAATTCTGAGTCTGGCCAAGAATTTTGCTCCTGGTATGGTGTGTCCTAAGCACATGTGCAGTGTTCTAGGGAGACCGTCTGAACTGTCTTTATTTCTAGGGGGGGAACAGAAACTGACACATTACCTGATGGCAGGTACTTTACCTCCATATCCAGGTACTTATCATTTCACTAGGATGACCAGTCTATTGAGTTCAAATACCACCTTGAAGATTAATGTTTTACAAATTAAAAAAACAATGGAAACATTTTTTTTCAAAATTCTGCTGCCACACTGAGCAATGTCTTGGAAACCACATGAGCTCAGTCCATCACCAGAAAGAACCATATCTTCATTGGCGGTGATCATGAATATTTTCTGAGCCCACAGGATGGTTAAGAACAGTTCTTCCCTGCTAGCCTCAAATAGTCTTTCATTGCACTAATACCAGAAAATCCCCCTGCTCCCTTCTTTCAACTCCCGTCTTAGAGGATAATCAGCTTAAATCTGCTCCTGTGACTTGTGGTCAACGCAGTAAGCCTCCTTTTGCCCTAATGCCTCCTTTCTTCCTCTCTCTTTCTGTCTCTCTCTTTTTCTCTTTCCCTCCCCCAAGGCCCTACCAATTCCTAGTGCATGCATGCTGTGGGCTCTTACTCTCAAAGCTAAAAGAAAATAATCAGGAAGTCCCACTCTGCCACATTTAACTTATCTTAAAATAAGTGTGCTCAGAAGAGAATAATGGAGACAAATTTTTTGCCATGTTGATTCTGGGTCTCAGAGAACTATTTTTCCCTCACAGAACTATTTTTAAAATAACTGGAATTATGTGATAAAAGAAAGATACTCCCCATCCTTAATATATGCAAAGTTCAAGGAACATCGTCTATGAAATGATTACTTTTGAAAAACATTTCATTTAAAATATGAGCTTTAGAAAGACAGCTAAGTTCTTTCGTTCCTCCCACATCATCCACATATAGAAGAGTTTCAAGTTTTCCTAGATTCAAGTGCAAAAGAGGACAATTCCTTTCCTGATTATTCACAAGGCAGAGAACCTGGATTCTGATAAGGGCTGCACCTCCTCTCACTAGCGTTATCTTTTGCCTCCTTTGGAAGCCTCACAATCAAGGAGATGCCTGCTGGAGACCAAGATCAACAGTAATTGATATAAATGTGAGGAGTCTGGCAGAAGGTTGACCAGGACTCCTTTTGATATTCGCAGGGTGAATATCTACATTTTATTACCTGCTTCTGACTCAATGGCCTAAAGCAAACTCCCCCAAAACCTGACAATCTTACTGTTTACTAAACATTACCATTGATATGTCTGTTTGCATTCCTAAAGGCAATTGTGTATTCTAGCTAATAAAAGCAGCTGGGAAAGGAGCAACAGAGAGAGAACTTGACTTCCATGGTGAAGTTGTCCTTTGTTTCCCGGTATTCAAAATAATATTTCGTCTTGTGTATCATTTGTGCGTCAGCCCTTCCTCCAAGTCTTTGAACCCGCAAAAGCCACGCTGGCTGTGGACTCTCGCAGATACCTGTTTTATACCATGGCCTGTATTTGATCTATGTCTCCAACAAATATTGACCTTCTTAAAATCATAATCTTCTTTATCTCTTGAAGATCCTCCAATACTCCATAATAATTTGTAAACTCTAAGAAAAATAGAATAAAAAACAGAAGGATGGGAAGAAACTGATCACACAATTCAGCACAGGGGTTTCTGGAAACTACTGGCACTAGGTGAGATGACAACAACAGGATTTCCTGTATTTTGTGCAGGGTAAACCTGGTTTCAGAAGAAGCAAAAGACACATAGAAGAAAATCTAGATGAAGGTCATAGCCCCTGTCTGAGTCCACACTCCATCCCTTCGCAGCTACTAGTGTGTGGACTTGGGCACATTACCTAACTTCTCTGAATCATACTTTGCTCAGCTTTGACTTGGAGAGAGCGTGGAATTAATGAAAGTATTAACATTACAGTGAGTAGGTTTTAAGTTCGATTGTACTACATAAATGTGAAATGGTGATTGGGTTAATATATGTTGCCATTTCCCTCACTTTCTCCTCACTTCCTGCTCCAGTTTAACTTTACTAACTTAGATAGTTGATAAGACATTTCTGCAACAGCCTGTAAGAATAAGTTCATTCTCTTCCCTTATTAGCTTGCTCTTTGGCTTGTTTTCTACTTGATAATAATGAGGTTTGTTTTAGTAAATATGTACTCGATCTTCTTTATAACATTTAGTAAATATGTACTTGATCTTCTTTATAACTCACATATGTTAAATCAATAGCTGATGTTTATGTGTTAGATTCAGGGCTCATCAAGGGAGTGTCGCCTCAGGCTTATCTTTATCAATGCTGTGTCAGCCTAGCTAGATTCCCACTAGCATGCCAGTTAAAGTCACTGTGTTATTAAGATGCTGAGGTCTAAAAAGCATTTTTATTTCTTTCCTTGTACTATGTAGACAATGGGAACAAGGAGTCAGATAATAATCGTCATGTTTCTCCAACAGGAGCAGCCGAAAGCAGCAGGCTTGTCCTGTAGTACCTCAGTGCTTAGGCAAATCTACCACTTTAGCACAAAATAGCAGGGCAAAATATTGCCTTTGTGCTTAATTCTAGGCTGCTCTGGGTTTAAGCTTCTGAGAATACAAACAATATTCTGAAGGCTGTGGATAAACCCACACAAAGAGATAGACGTTGTATACCCTCATAAATGGCTTGGTGTACACACCTTTTCTGGAAAGCAAAAGGAAATTCTCAACCTGATTACTGGTTAAGGAAACCCTCCCTGCAGTCTGAGAATATTTGTTTATTAAATACTAGGGGCCCGGTGCACGAAATTCGTGCACTTCGGTGTGTGTGTGTGTGTGGGGGGAGTGTCCCTCAGCCCAGCCTGCCCCCTCTCACATACTGGGAGCCCTCAGGTGTTGACCCCCATCACCCTCCAATCGCAGGATCGGCCCCTTGCCCAGGCCTGACACCTCTGGCCTAGGCGTCTGGCCCGGGCAGCGGGGACCCGCAGCTGCAGCGGCCCCAAGATCGTGGGCTCCGCTTTAGGCCCAGGCAAGGGACCCCTAGCTCCCGGGACTGCCAGCTTTGACCGTGCCCAGCTCCCATCGCTGGCTCCACCCCTACTTCCTGCTATCACTGGCCAGGGCAGAAAAGGCACCTGATTCTCTGATCATGGCTGGGGGGCAGGGCAAAGGCGGCCCCAGGGCCGCCTTTGCCCTGCCCCCCAGCTCTTAGCTCCCCCCTGGGTTTCCGATCACTGTTAGTGGCAGGGGGCTTCTTCCTGCTTTCCCTTTCGCCTCCCTGCATTGTGCCTACATATGCAAATTAACCGCCATCTTGTTGGCAGTTAATTTGCATATAGCCCTGATTAGCCAATGAAAAGGGTATCGTCGTATGCCAATTACCATTTTTCTCTTTTATTAGTGTAGATGATAGAATATGGATTATGAATCACTTCATAAAACATTTGAAAATGATGTATGCAAGAACCCAACCAGATACATCAATACCTACAGTGTGCAACATAGGTGAGTATATGTGAACCATAACCTTTGGGGACTTACGTTGTAGAGGAGAAAAATCTTTTTCTCTTTTTTCATACTGAAAGGGAAGGAGTCCTGCCTAAGAATTTAATTATATTAGAATAGAAACTGAAATTTCATTTTTATTCTGCTGATTCTTTGTACTGCTGAAGGCTAGAAATAATCACTCTTTCTTTGTTTGGCTGACTTTCCCAATAATCTTCGGAGGTGCAAAAGTAGACTGAAAACATATAGGAGGTTGAGTGAGTGCAGAGACAGTTAAATTTCTCTGTGCAAACTCTTAGTATATTGGAAAACTGTGAGCTGGCAGCTGGAATATCTTGATGGGAGAAATGAAGACCAGAAAAGATGGCAAGCTCTGGCCTAAGGAATTCTGGCTAGTAAGGAAGTCCCTTGGCAGGGAAAGGATGTTGACATTTTATGACAGTGATGTCTAATACTAATTTTGAATTTATTGTTTAAAATATGATAGGATATTTCCCTCAAACTTTAGTAAAACCTGATTCACACACACAAGTCTATGCTGGTGGTTCTCTAGAGAAATGAAGGACACTGGATCATACCAACAGGAGGAAGAGTGTGAGAGGGTAGAGGAGGAAGGACAAGGGATAAAGAGGATGAGTTTCAGATCAGAGATTAAAAAGCAATATGAGAAATTAGAATCTGAGGTACTCAGAAAAAAAATCAAGCACCCAAGAATCCTCAGACATGGGGGAGGAAGAGAGAAGTAGGAGACATTTTACTTGAACATTAACGACAAAAATGACTGCTGAAGTCAAAGGACTTGGGGATATCCAGGAGATACTAGAAATACATACATATGTACTTCCCCCACATGCATATGTAACACAATATACTTATACTAGGTAGGAATCTGGCCAACCCTATCAGGGCTCCTGATTTGTGATGTTGTACCCTAACAAGAGCCAGCATACATCTGAGAGCATTTTCAGATCTTCTGGCCTGTTCTTCAAATACTTTCTGCCCAGAATCAGATCACATAAGGAATGCAATATTAAAGGATGTGTTTGTTGTAGTGTGTTTCTGCCAGGGGGTCATGTTTCATGTTCTGCAGCAATGGGGCCCACAGAGATAAACCCAGAAAACTTAGTGGGCATTGACAGTTTCAGCTTCCAAGGAATTCATAGTATAATGGGGTAAGGGGTAAATGCACATTTTATAACAATAAATGTGATAAGAGCAATAATAGAGATATATACCATCTGTTCTTGCATGCTGTCTACTTTATCCATTAGAGTCCTTAACATATTAATCATAATTGTTTTAAATTCCTAGTATGATAACTCCAATCTCCCTGCCATGTCTGGCTCTGATGCTTGCTCTGTCTCTTCAAATTGTATTCTTTGCCTTTTGATATGCCTTGCAATATTTTCTTGATAGCCAGTCATAATGTATCACATAAAAGGATTTTGTATAAATAGGCCTTTAGTAATGTGGTGTAGAGGGCATGGGGAGAAGGAAGTGTTTTATGATTGGCTCTCAATCTTTTAATGAGCCTATGCCTAAGGACTATGAACTTCATAAGTGTGTCTCAGTTTTATTCTTCCTGTTTAGTTGTAAGGGGATGGGTTGGGTGGACTAGAGTGCGCTGGAGTTAGGTATTTCCCTCCACTCTCCCCTCCGCCCATTCTGCTTGGCTCCTATAATACCCAGCAGGTTAAGTTCTGCTTAACTAGTTTCCCATGCTTAACTAGAATTCCATGAGGACAGATTTTCTAAGAAAAAAAAATGCTGTGGCATATTTCAAAATTATTCCTTTCTCCCTCCCCCTGTCATTTTTTTCTCTAATATTTACTATGGGAGCCAGGTGAACTCCTGGAGATAACTCTCACAATATTCTTTCCCCCTCCATGCTTAGGTCTCCCTGGAGTTTTTAACTCTTAGAGTTGTCCCCACTCTATATCCAGCAACTTACCATTTACAGTTCAGGTTTTCCTTCCCTGGCACTGGTTCCTGGGGTCTCTGCTCTGAAAAGCCGTGACTCCTGTATTTATCTGCCTTTCTTGTCAATATCAGGAGCAGTGGTTTGTCTTGTGTCCTCACAGCTCTTACGGATCCAAGAGAGTTGTTGACTTTCCAGTCTTCTCAGCTTTTTCCTTGTTGTTAGGATGCAGTGGCAACTTCCAAGCTCCTTACATGTAGAACCGGAAACCACACCATCATTTTTTTTTATGTTTCAAAAAATAATACAGGCAAAGAAGAATTGGACTACAAAGTTGGGGTGAGGTATTATTAGATCCACAATGACCCTTTGTATTAGTGTGCTCATCTTTAAATCAATAGTGATATTTCAGAAGACAGAAAAATTGATTATTTGTCAAGATGATTTCAAAGATGAAAGTTCTTATACAAATACATCTGGCATACTGAAAGCATATTTTCTTTTTGGTGCATAAAAATAAAAAAGACTGACTCTTAAAACACTTGTTGACTTTTCTACTTGCAAATTACAATAATTTAAATTTGTAATTATTGTAACTTATACCTTTGGAAGAAATCCTTCCAATAAAGATGAGAAATACTAAATATATTATTTAGGGGATAAGTTTGGGAGCAACCAATAGGCACCTAAAAAAATAGTAGTTGAAACAACATAAAAGTTGATTTTTCTTTCATGTGGAATTCTAGAAGCAGGAAGCTCAAAGAAGAGACACTCAGGGAAACAAGTGTCATTACCAAGGTTCTTTTTTGGCTGTATCTGGTCCCGTCATCACATCTGCATTCTGTCTAGAAGATAGTAAGGGATAAAGAAGAAAGAGCAAATGAAACACACTAGCTTCTTTTAAGGAAGATTCCTAGATGCTGCCACATGACACTTCTACATGCCTCTCACTGACCAGAACTTAGTCACACAGTCACATTTAGACAAAAGCAAAGCTGGGGAAAGTAATCTTTGTTCTGAGTAGCCATGTTCTTAGGTAAAAACCAAAGATTCTACTATCATGGAAAAAGAAGAACATTTCTATTGGTGGATCATTATCAACCTTTGCTACAATGTTATATGCTTTAGAATATTTATTTCTTATGGAATTCCTACCAATTTGTAGTTTTCTTATTCATTTGCTAAATTGGGACAAAGGAAGGCAATAGTCTTCAAAGAAAGACTAGTCTTCAAAAGAAGGATGCAGGAGTAAAAAAAAAAAATGGTGTTATTATGATTCCTAATTTGATAGTCTCTCCTAAAAAAATGTTTTAACCACAAAATGCTATTTTATTGGGCTTTATAAAGAGTGCTAAAAAATATGGATTTGAGAAGAACTAAGACAAAGAAATGTATCAGTTTTATAAATATACTTTTGGTGATACTCACCAATGATAAGGAGAAGAGAGCATACTAGAGGAATCAAGAGTTTTATTAAGACCCTGCTCTATAAAAGCAGATGGTGACCAAGTCATTGCTACTATCATGGCCTGTGAAAGGAGACCTCTCTGGATCCCTCAAGTTTGTGGTATATCATAGACCAACTGTTTTTCCTCTGCCGTGACTTCTAAGCTAGCATCATCTGATGTGGAGGTAAGTCCTAAGGGTCCGTCCACAACAGACTCAAACTCACTAAAACCAGATGTGGGTGTTCAAAAAATAAATTTAAGTTCTATTTTCCAACATGATAGCATGCAAGAAAATGCTCTTAGGGGCACATTCATTAAACTGCTCTGTATGCCTCATTCTTCTATGCATAGGGACAGGATTACATTTCAGGCTGGGTGATAAGCTTTCATTTTTTAATCGCTCCATTCTTTTCTCTCAGAGAGGACTTAATCTCTTCAACAGCACAGTAACATTTAATCTCTTCAATGTACAATGATTTTTAATCTATCATGAGGCAAGTAATTATGAAGATATTCCAGAATCTAAGGAATATAAAGCTGGAACCACCTAAAAGTCAAAATCCTATTTAAACTAATCTGCAGCATATATATAACTGTGATTGAGATCAATCAAACCTAATGAAGTGTAAAACACCATTTTTATGTAGAATTATGCTCTTTTTATGAGTCAGATTTAGTGACTTTGAGGTTAACTAAATTTTATGGTGCTGATATTAAGCCAATTTATCTCATTACAATTCAGCCAACTTTTGAATACTCTAGAAAATTTATATACATATAAATATCCTTTTTCAAAGGCTTTTGAAGTTGGCTGCTCCTTTGGAAAATTAAAATATTATAACACAAAGAGATTAAGCAAATATCCAAAGTCAAGTTGGAAAACCTTAACAAAGTGAGAGTAAAAGATTATACAGCTCTGAAGTATCTGCCACTAAAAGAAATTCTATCTTTCACACTAAAGCTATAATCTTTATCTGCATCTGTTCTTAAATTAGACAGAATAGATTTAATTATGGGTAAAATTCTGTGAAGCAAGCAACTACTAGAGTGGAGAAAAGCCCTCAGGGGTTCCTTTAGCATGTCAGAACGGACCTGCCCCAAACAGGAGTGGCAATGGTGCACTATTGGTTTGTTGCAATGCTGGAACAAGAGAGCTATTCTTAGAGTAATTTGCATCCAGCCAAAATGTGTGTGCCCCCTATTACTTCCTGGACCAAAATAGTGAAATACCAGCCCAAACTACATATCAATAGTTAATGTTGGAACAAATTGCCATAACATAGTATCATGTTGGTCCACAGTGATAATGCAGAACAAAGTCTATAATTGAACATTAAATATCAAGGATCTACTAGTAAAACACTCCAGTCAATAGGCATTGCCCAACCAATTTCTCATATGTTTTTCAATACCCTCTTCCAAAATAATCAGTCTCTTGAAAATCTCCAAAACATGTACATAAAACACAACTTATCAAATTTTAAAAATAGGATCAGACATTGTATGCTTTCTGATCACAGTGCAATTAAACTAGAAGTGAATAATAGAATTATTGTTAGAAAACCCCCAAATACTTGGAGATTAACAATATACTTCTAAATAACACATGGGTTAAAGAAGAAATCTTAAGGGGCAAGAAAATTAAATAAGAATGAATACACAACTTATCAAAATTAGTGTAATTTGCATGAAACCACAGTAAAATCAGTGCTTAGATAAAAATTTATAATAGTGAATGCTTATATTAGCAAAGAAAAATTATCTAAAATCAGTACTCTAACCTTCCACTTTAAGAAACTGAAAAAGGAGAGCAAATTAAATCCAAATTAAATCCAAAGTAAGCGGTGGAAAACAAATAATAAAATCAAAAGCAGAAATCAGTGAAATTGAAAACAGAAAATCAAGAAAAAGAAAATAAAATCAAAAGTTTGTTCTTTGGAAATGTCAATTAAAGTATTAAGCCTCTAGCTAAGCTAATGAAGAAGAAAAAGAAGACACAAAGCACTAATATTAGATATGAATGAAAGAAACATCACTTACAAATCCCAGAGACACAAAGTAATAATAAGGGAATACTATGAAGAATTCTGGTCCACTTCATCTTGGTATCACATATTCGATAACCTAGATGAAGTGGACCAATACTTTGAAAGGCACAATCTATTAAAACTCATACAAGAAGAACTACCCAAAGCAATTTATATATTCAACATTATTCTTATCAAAATGCCGATGGTGTATTTTACCAATAAATAATCCAAAAATTTACATGAAACCACAGAAAACCCCAAATAGCCACAGCAATCTTTAGAAAAAGGAATAAAGTTGGAGGTATCATGCTACATGATATCAATCTATACTACAAGGCTATTATTAAAATAAAAATAGCATGATATTGGCATAAAAACAGACACATAGATCAATGGGACAGAGTAGAGAGCCCAGAAATAAACCCATGTTTATATAGTCAATTAATATTTGAAAAAGGA
The DNA here is from genome assembly GCF_963259705.1 of Myotis daubentonii. Lineage (NCBI taxonomy): Eukaryota > Metazoa > Chordata > Mammalia > Chiroptera > Vespertilionidae > Myotis > Myotis daubentonii. The sequence goes on from NC_081846.1 coordinate 55,334,843, forward strand.
ATAAAAATGTACAATGGGGTAAAGACTGTCTATTTAATAAATGGTGTTAGAAAAATTGGACAGATAAATGCAAAAAATGAAAATAGACCAACTTTTTACACCATACACAAGAATAAACTCAAAATAGATAAGAGTTAAATGCAAAACTCAAAACCATAAAACTCCTAGAAGAAATCATAGACAGTAAAATCTCAGACATTTCTTGTAGTAATATTTTTTCTTATATATTTCCTCTGGCAAAGGAAACAAAAATAAACAAATGGGACTACATGAAATTAAAAAGTTTTTACACAGCAAAGGAAACTATTAATGAAATAAAAAGATAACCTACCAAATGGGAGAAGATATTCATCAATGATATATCTGAAAAAGGGTTAATATCTAAAATTTATAAAAAACTCATATAACTACACACTCTCCTCGCCCCCCCAAACCAAACAATTCAATTAAAAAATGGGCAAAGGAGCTGAATAGACACTTCTCCAAAGAGGAAATACAGATGGCCAACAGACATATGAAAAGATATTAACATTGCTAATTAACAGAGAAATGTAAATTAAAACCACAATGAGATTTCACTTCACCACCTGTCAGAATGGTTATCATTAATAAATCAACAAACAAGTATTGGCGAGGACATAGACAAAAGGGAACCCTTATGCATTGTTGGTAAGAATGTAGATTGGTGCAGCCACTATGGAAAGCATTATGGAGTTTCATCAAAAATATTAAAAATGGAACTGCACAAACCAGTGATTCCACTTCTGAGTATATATCCAAAGAAACCCAAAACAGTAATTTGAAAGAATATGTGTACTCCTATGTTCATTGAAGCACCATTTTCTCAAATTCCCATCAATAGACTAGTGAATAAAAAAGTGGTGGTACATATATAACCATAAAAAAGAATGAAATGTTACCATTGGTGACAACATGGATGAACCAAGAGGGTATTATGCTAAGTGAAATAACTCAGTCAGATAAACACAAATACCATATGATTTGACTTATATTTGGATTATAAAAAACAATATAGACAAACACAAAACAGACTCATAGGTACAGAGAACAGACTGATGGTCAAAGGGAAGGGAGATTGGGGGATTGAGTGAAAAAGGTGAAGGGATTGAGAAGTACAGAACAGAGAGGTAGTTATAAAATAGTCATGGGATATAAAATTCAGAATAGCAAATATAGTCAATACTATTATAACAACTATGTATGGTGGCAGGTGAGTAATGAAAAGAATGAGGAGAACATTTTATAAAGTATATGATTGCCTAACCACTATGCCGTACACCTAAAATTAACACTAAATAATATTGAATGTAAACTTTAATTGAAATAAATAAATAATTAAAAATTATAAAAGAAATATAAAATCTAAATAAGCCTATCTTTATTAAAGAAATTGAATCAATAATTAACAACCTTTCAAAATAGAAAGAACCAGGCCCTGATAGGTTCACTTGTGAATTTTACCAGCATTTAATGAAAAAATTATACCAATTCTGTACAATCTCAGGGGGTACAAACAGAAGGGATACTTTTTATGAAGTCAGAATTACCCTAATATCAAAACTAGACACAGACATTACAAGGAAGGGAAACTATAGATCAATATCCTTCAGACCAACTATGCAAAAATCTTTAACAAAATATTACCAAATAGGATCCAACAGTATATACTAGTAAAATAAATTATATAGCATAACAAAGTGGGTTTTATCTTAGGTATACAAGGTTCAACATTTGAAAATCAATACATCATAGCAACAGGTCAAAGAAGAAAAATTATCTATATATATGAAAGCCTAAGTGACAGTTATGATGGAACAACTGGAACGACTGAAATGACTGGTCACTATGATGTGAACTGACCACCAGGGGGAAGATGTTAGATGCAGGAGCTGCCCCCAGCCTGCAGGCCCCTATTGCCAATGAGAACGGGAGGAGGGAACAGGAGGTTGGCTCGCAGGCCCCATTGGCGATCAGGGCCAATCTTCCAGGTCCCTGCTCTGTTCCTCTCCCTAGCCGGCAGGCTGTGATCGGCCCACTGCCTGCCCACTGTGGTGGTTGTTGGCTCCTCCCCCCTGGCAGGAAGGCCCCAGGCTGAGATGGGGAACTAGGGGTGCGAGGTGGTGGATGTGGGCAGTGAGGGAAGGAGGAGGCAGGGAGGAGAGAAGGCAGGCAACCTGATCAGCCCTGATTGCCGGGCAGGCCTAGGAACCCCCACCTGTGTATGAATTTTGTGCACCAGGCCTCTAGTATGATAATAGTAATATATGCAAAAAAGTATTTGACAAAATCCAACACCTCTTAGTGATAAAATTTCTCAACAAACTAGGAATAAAATGAAACTTTCTCAGGTAGTTAAATAACACATAAAACCTACAATAACATTATTCTTCAGAGTGAGGAACTTGAGCAAATATATGATCAGGATGAAAGTTGCCCCTTGGAAAAGAAATCGAAGTGTAAAGGAGTATGAGGGAAATTTCTGGATTGTCAATTACACAAGTGTGATTATTTTAAACATCATTTAATTAACTGAAAATCTGTGATTTTATTATATGTAAGTCATCTTTCAATAAAAAAAAAGAATAAGGGTGAGAAGAAAAGATATTCTCACTTTATTAGAAAAAACAAATGCAGATCTCCATTATCCTGACAGTTTGACAAAAAGCTTAATTTATTTTTAAGTAATCTCTTTTTCTACAGAAAAAAATTGGGACAGATTATCTGATGGGTGCAGCATTCATAGGGTATTTGTTGATGTTGAAATCAAGTTATGACTTTAAAAATAGAAAATTAAAACAAACTAATTTGAGAATTTGGTCTCAATTTACATCAAGATATAGCTGTAATTTTTCAAAAAAAAAAAGGTGGAGCACAAATATTCTGCATAGCTATTCTGGAAATAACAGTCGATAGCATTATTTCATTAAAGTGTTATTTATTTTCAGCTTCTAACATCTTACCCCTTTGACTTCTCTTGGAAAATCTATTAAGAAGGAGCTCCAAACTCAAATTGTTTCTACCCTTAGTAAGTGAAATGTTAAAAAAATTCTTGGTGTTCCACAGGGCAATCTGCACAACCAAGAGAAAAAAAAGTATGATTCCTAGTACTCATTGTGAATCTGCCTTTGACCTTGTTCTAATTTATATATTTTAACTTCAGGAGGTTCTTGTCTAAAATCCCTTTACTGATTCATGCATCATTTAATTCAGCAAACATTTTTTTTTTATCCAGCATCAAGCAAAAGTAATTATTTCTGAAACATATTCAATGACATTTCAATCAAATTCCTCTAACCTGGAAAATCCTGACAGCCATGTTTTAGAAAATTTGATGACTCTTTTAAAACTCTTTAGAAAAGAGTCTGCCAGATGCATTGCTGTGTTCACATATGTCCATGCGTGAGTAAATAAAGTAATTAAATGGTCCTTAGGTAGTTTGCTCAACCTTACAGAGAGACTTTGTTGGAAACCTTGGCAACTCCACCTAAGCTACTGATCTTGCTTCCCTATTTGCACCAAAGCATTTGGTTTCTAAAAATTATGCTTAGAAATTAATTCACCTTATGCCAACTGATGAGTGAGATTTATCTTAATTTAAATAAACCATAAATGTCCATTCATCAGTTATGATCCTTGTTTAGGCAGGCTGCCAAGAAATACCAAGTGTCTGGGCCAGAGTTTACTCAAATATAAGATGAACCCCATTCCTATGCTTATAGGCCATGAATCCTCCATTTGACTTTGGGCCAAATATTTAATGGCTGTAAAGTAAAAAGGTTGGTTATTTGGGATGTAAGTTTTAGTTTTACAATTCTGTAGACATATGATTGCTAGCAAAGGGAGGGAATATTGATACCACTAGCACGGAACCTGGCTCAAGACTCAGTGTGAGCACATGAAGTTGAAGCCAAAACTATGCCTTGGTGATGTATCAGAGTCTGACATCACACTATAAAAGTAATTAGGAAAATGATCCTTATCTTCAAGAAACTTACCACCTAGTTTGGGCCATAAAACAAACATAAAAGAACAACAACAAATGGAAATATATAATGAAATATGAGAATAAACATTACCTAAATTCTAAGGGCCAGAAGAGTGCACTCAGATTATAACTAACAACTAACAGTTGTAACTCACAATTCCATCATGTCCCCACTGACTCTTCCTTTGCCTATAAGACTTTGGTATATATAATGTGGAACACAAATCCTCAGAAGCAAATAGAATTATGGTGCATAGAAAATATTGTAACCCAGTATTCAATGATGATTCAAACTTTAAGCTAGTGTTCTTCTAACAAGAAGAGTAATGGAAAACAAGGAAGGATTATATTCTATAACGCTGATATTTTCTTTTTCTCAATTTAAGTTTCATACATTAAAAATGGTGACTGACAAACACTGTTTTACTTTGTTGATTCTGTTCTACAGCTGAGTGGAAGAGAAGCCATTAAAACATATCTGGCATAACATGTAGTATTTATTACTTTGGGATTACATGACAGAAGTAGATGACGGCTTGCACAGAGGTGCACAAATTCTAGTGAAGAAAGAATGCCCTAATTCTCATTACTGGAGTATTTATGGTCAGTAGAATGTTGTATCTGTTTTTACTAATGTAAAACAACATGAAATAATATCAAGCAACATCAAACATTTCTTGTTTTTAGTCACTTTAGAACACTCTGTTGTTTAATTGTCCTATATTTTGATACTTCTTTTGTGAGCAATCATGTTTTTATGTCCTTTGAGCTTTTTATTAGCATGCCTGTGCAGAAATAAATGCTTCTTGCCATACTTTAAAACACATTTTATTTGACAATATTTTTAATTTGTTAAATTTTGAGTGCATTCTGATATACTTCATATAAAACTCCATCCATCAACAAAATCACTAATAGGAAGCAAGGAAGTCTAAAAGCAACTTTCTCATTTGTGCTTGGAGTAGATTCTGCTTCTACAACAAATGTTTTCTGAATTATTAGCTTCCTATTTAAGGTTTTTTAAAGGTTGATCTGACTTACTAGGCTAGTGGTCAGAAGATGAGAGAAGGCAAATTGAAAATAAAAAAGCTAAGGTAACAAAAAAGAAAACTCACAATATATCTTTTGGTTCTTTGGAAAAACAAGTTCAAACGCTGAATACATCATTTGTCTTTTTTTTCTTTTGTAAAATTTAGTGTACCACCCAAAGTCTAGCACTATTTTTTTTATCCTGCAGTGTACTTAAAATGCACTTAGCTCAGAAGCACCTCTAATACAACAGATCCTAAGCGCTTTCTTTTAAAATTTAGCCCAGGTTTTCTGAAATTGAAATGCACATGCAACTCATTTGTAGGATTGAACATACATCTTACAGTACATACTGGCATTAAATTGAAACCTGAACGATGAGAAGTCATTTGTGTGGGCAGGAAGCCAAATCATTCCTGGAGTTCTCCATGCAGGCAATAATTTACATCGACAGGTAGAAAACATGTTATGTGCTTTTGGTACAATGATGCCGAAGAGCTTGGCAATGACTCATAACTCAGCTATCATTTAAAAATGCTCAAAAGCATGGGAAAATGAATGGAAACTTGTTCTTGTCTAAATCCAAAGGCAAAGGAGTCCTTGGAATCTGACAAAGTGAATCATGGAATAGGACTGAAGATAGATAGATGATAGATAGATAGATAGATAGATAGATAGATAGATAGATAGATAGATAAAAATGTAATATCATTTTGAATTTTATCTCTCCCTTATTTCTATTATCATGGAGGTATCTGAAAGAAGAATTAATGGCATCTTTTTTTTTCTGTTCACTTTCTCATTTATTTAAAACTAGAGGCTCGTTGCACAAAAATTTGTGCACTTGGGGGGTCCCTCAGCCCGGCTTGTGCCCTCTTGCAGTCTGGGACTCCTCGGGGGATGACCACCTGCTGGCTTACACCCGCTTCCTGGGGGATTGGGCCTAAGCTGGCAATCAGACATCCCTCTGGCAGCCTGAGAGCCCTCAGGGGTGTCCACTTGCCAGTGGGGAGCAGGCCTAAGCTGCAGTAGAACATCCTTAGCGCTGCTGAGGAGGCAGGAGAGGCTCCCGCCACCACCACAGTGCTGGCAGCTGGCAGCATGGCTTGTGGCTGAGCAGAGCTCCCCCTGTGGGAGCACACTGACCACCAGGGAGCATCTCCTGCATTGAGCGTCTGCTCCCTGATAGTCAGTGTGTGTCATAGTGACCAGTCATTCCCAGTTGTTCTGCTGTTAGGGTCAATTTGCATATTACCCTTTTATTATATAGGATAAATGGCTTTTTACCCTTTGCATTTTTATCACTGTGATGGGCTCCATCACTTTCCATTACCTCCTTCCAATTTCCCATGGAATTGTCAATTATGAACTAAAACAATGAAAGCCATTTCCCTTAAAGTTAGTAATATCTGCGTTTTTTTAAAGCAGCAGGTTGGAGCAGGAAAGACAGATTAAATAAAGAACAAGCCCCAGCCTGTGTCCCTGCCTAGAACAATCCAAAGGCAACCCCCACACCATTATCATGGTAGAGTTATGATAAATACCCCTTTCCAGGGGCCAAACTGCTGGATTTTCCTGAAAACAGAAAAACAGAGAGCAACAGTTGATGTTCTTTTTCCTTGAACTTGTTCCACTCATATAATCTTTTTTTAAAAAAAATAAATAATTTCCACCCTTGCTCTAGTTAACCATCAGGAACTGAGCAGCAGCAGTCACTGAACACGCCTAGAACGGCCACATCGAACCGTGGCTTCCAGTCCGACAGCTGTTTCCCATCCGAGCACATTGCAAGGGCGCTGCCATGACTCCCAAGGAACTGCACACGTCAAACAGTCATCCTGCTGTGGCGTGGGCTCCAGCGTGCACTGCAAAGTGGAGTCAGGCACATTCCATCTTGTTGACACAATATGCCTCAGCTGCTGGTGCAGAGAGCTGTTTCTCCCTGAAGCTGGGCTCAGAAATATCTGCGTTTCAGGGACAGGAGATCTCGTCATTATTTTCTTGGCAGTGCTCACATCAGCTCCCTTGTGACCAGAGGAAAGTTTAAATCTTGAATACTGACGAGTCTCCAGCAGTAACAATACAAGTTTCAACAGGTGGTACTGTTCAAATATTTGCTTAAAATGCTTCCTTTGTCGTTAAAAACCCAACCTGTGATCTCTCTGGAGTAAAAACGGTGTATTGTTTTTAAAATGCTGGCTTGGATCAGTTCTTTAGCTGCGATAGAGTGCCTTTGTCTGGTGGGGGATGAGAAGGCTTTGAATAAGTTTCGTAAACAGTGACTTGTGAATAAGTGAAAACATGAACAGCAGATGTTACTCAGTTTTCATCGCCGGCTGGGTCTAACTGTCCTCTACAAGGTGCCCGTGAATGAGGAAATTACAGAGAAAATTATTTTCATCATCTGAAGTACATAAAAGGCTCAGAACCATATTTCTGTTTCAGCACTTTTCTCAGATACCTAGGCTGTTATAAAGTAAGATATTAAGCAGACTTACCCCCGTGCCTTTCAGATTCTATTTTTTGCTAATTCACTTTGCTAGACCACTCTACCTAGTCTCCTAGCATTACTCTTTGGAGAGCAGAACCAACTAGCTTAATTTGAATCCTTTACATAATAAAACTCATCAATTGGGGCTGTAAAGGGAAAAGTGGATAGGAAGCAAATGCCTTCTTCGTATGTTGAGGTTTACCATAGCTTTTGCTTACATCTGCCTCCTGCCTCATCTGACTGCAAAGAGCCACCAGGAGCCCCAAGCAGAAAGTGTACCACAGAGTGGGGCAGGTAAATATGCCTACTGCCTCCTTTCTGGCCCCTTTGCATGCTCTCCATTGAGGGCTATACACACTAAAATGCCATTTTCTCTTCTATGTCAAGTCTCTTAAAATATATTGTCTAGGTACCTACACTAAGGACTAGAGAAGAGTTGTGGAAGGCCAAGGGTGACATTTGGTTCATCTTTAAGATATAATCAATAATCTAGGTGAAGAGATATGAGTAGTAAGTAAGAGGTAGGAGCAAACAATTTCAAAGAATATATAATGAAGTATAATTCAATGGTGTAATTAGGATCAGATAAACTATTTGTTGGGCCCAATGCAAAATAAAAATTAAGGACAACCTTGTTCAAAAACTAAGAATCAAAGATGGCGATAGCAGAGCACTGAATTAAGTCATTTGGTGGCATTCAACTGGTGAATGAACTGTTCTGGAAGGTCCAAGAATCCTTCACTCACTGGTCTGGCGCCTTGGTGGGACGGCTGGAAAACTGGGCTCAGCTGGGACTGTGGCATCTACTCATGGCACCTCTAGCACTGGACCTTCAGGGTCATTGGACTTCTACGTGGTGACTTGTGGCTTCAAGACTGAGGAAGCTGCATGGCCTTTCATTAGCAATGGAACCACTTGGAAGAATGGTCATGCGTTCTCAGTGAAGCACTGTTTAATGCAAGGTGCTGGTTTTTAAAGAGAAGAGTACTTTGCATTAACAAAACAACTTCTTTAAAAAGAATGCAGGAGCCAAAACAGCCAAGGACAGCAAGTGACAAATCTACGCTTTGGCCCAAACAACTCTTTCTGTGGATTTGCTGGACCCTGGGCACCCAAATACCAATAAGACACAGAGAACTCTTAAAGAGAACACAGTGTACAGTAACACTAGACCCCCCCCCCCAACTATGTGATGAATGTATATGAGTGCTAATGGGAGGGAGCATTGTATGTATAATGATAAAGGATGCAACCACCTAGGTCCTTACTGCAACTTCCCCACTTACTTGCTGTGTGATTTGGGCAACATGTGTTACCTCTCTGTGTCTCATTTCCTCATATGTAAAGTAAACATAATAGCAATACCCATCTCATACAGATTTGTGAGAATTAAATAACTTAATACTCCTTAAAACAGGACTTGGCACATAGAAAGTTCTTGATAACTGTGAAGTAGTATTGCTATTACTTTTATTACAGGCATAAAGTTAGGGGCACGATTCAACCTTCCTAGAGGGAGGAAAATAATCAAACTCAGGGAAAATCTTAAAGGTTGATTAGAAGTTTGCAAGTGGGCAAGATGTTACTTAGGAAGAGGGGTGGACACTACTATATCTGGAACTTTACAGACCTGATTTGCTCAAAAGGACTTCATAAGCGACATATAAACATGTTGATAAAATTTTATATGTTATGTAAAAAACAACTTCAAAGTCAAAATTAGAGAGAAAATACTTTATTATCTCTTAAGAGCTATAGCTCTTATAATATGTAAATAGTTGAGCCTTTTCTAAGGCTAGTCATCTTTATAGTCACCTAGGCCTGGTGAACAAAATCAATGTGAACTTCATATTTATATTATTTTAGTCATTTTCCTATGACATGCTTCTTGCCAGTAGTGAGCAGGAATCACCTGCCTGCTTCTGCAGGCAAAATTCATCCTGCGGTGACTTTTTACTTTTAACCTAATATTCGTGAACACTGTGTTTCTGGACAATCATTCACTCTTGCTCAGGGAACAATCTCTACACTATTACTTACTGCACAATCCTGATTGATGACATTTTTGACTGAGTCAGGCAAATCTGTATATTCAAAGGAATGGACTCAGGAAGTTATTGGAGAAATCCTTTAAGGCCAGAAATTGGCTGACGTTGTAAAGCACTGTGCAACCCAGGAATTTATCATTAGCTAAAAGCATTTATTTTGCCCAAACAGACAGAATCAAGGAATATTTTTTTTATTCCAAATGGGATTTGGGTTTAAAAAGATGAGTTTATAGAATTTACCTTTACTTGGTGGACAGCACACTTTAATACAACAAATTTCATGAAATAAAGGCTGATGGCCGTTTTATTTGTTTCTGCTTCAGCATTTAGCACTTTCCAGGTTCCCAGCTGCCCTGTCCCACAGGGCTGCTGCTCTAGGACAATGCAGAGCGTCTCACAGACTCCGAGTCTGAAAGCATCTATCTAGTGTAGAATAGAAGTTCTGTTTTTCCTTCTTGTATCTCCTTTACTGATTTTAGCTCCTAGAAGTTTTCTTTTTCTTTTAAAAAATTTTTTTATTGTTGACAGTATTACAGATGTCTCCCATTAGAAGTTTTCTTAATAACTCACCACTTACATATTAGAAAATAAATCTATATAATAAAAAGTTATTATATATCTCTTTATTATATATTATATATCTCATGCCCTCACAAGATGGCTGCCTACAACCAGGCTGGCAAGGGGTTAGTGAAGGATCAGGCCAAAACCAGCAGTCGGACATCTCCCGAGGGGTCCCAGATTGGAGAGGATGCAAGCTGGGCTGAGGGGACCTAACCCCCCCCCCCCCCGTGCCCCTCCCCCCGCCACATGCACGGATTTTGTGCACCGGACCTGTAGTTAGAAAATAATTTCTCCAATTTCCTTTAACATGTTTTCTGAAATGCCAGCAATTTCATTCTTGCTAATAATCTGCCTTGGTAGCAGGTAAAGCTGAATTGGCTGGAATGGTTGTGCATATCCATATCCGGTGAAAAAATAAGTATCACAACTCTTTATACATATTTACTTACATTTAAAAAAATGTGTGTTGTCTACAAGGCACTTTTTCAGAAGGAAGTTAAATTGGTTGAGAAAAGTAATCTGCTTCTTTTCAAATAAATTGTTGGTGCCCACTCATCTAATAAGTATGTATCATTGGGGAGAAAAGAGAAAAGCTGAGTTGTATGGGATCCTAAATAATAACTATCTAAGGAATAGATTCTTCTCTTTTAACTAATAATGAATCACTGATAAACTCCCTTTGGGTGTGTCCTCTCTGTTTCTTATCTCTCCCATGACAACACTGAGCCCCAAATGGAATCTCCTTAGTTTGTTAAGATAATTCAAGACAGAGGAAAAGAACCTAGGAAAAGTCGAAGGAAAAGAAACTTCCAGAGGCCAAAACCTGCTGGACTCAATAGAGATAGAAAGAAATACACTACATGATTTCACTTCTTGTGAAATATATATAAAAAAATAAGTAAATAAAAATAAACAAAACAGAAACAAACTCAGATACAGAGAACAAATTGACGGGAAGGTGTTGAGGGGATTGGTGGAAACGGTGAAAGAGATTAGGAGGTACAAATTGCCAGTTATAACAATAGTCACAGGGGTGTAAAGTAACAGCATAGGGAATCTAATAAGATTGTAATAACTATGTGTGATGTCAGATGGTACTAGACTTATTGGGTGGTAACTTTGTGAAGTATATAAATGTCTAATCTTTATGTTGAATACCTAAAACTAATATAATCTTGTATGTCAAGTGTAATTGAAAAATAAATTTTAAAAATTTAGACTCTAGATCAAAACCAACACGTGTATGTCTTTAAATTTATTTAAAGCTAAAAATCAGGAGATTTAATCCAGGAATCTGGATTTTTAGCGTCTTTGGCAAGTCTGAAGGTGAAGCAACAATGGGCCTGCAGTCCTACCTTAAAACCCTCATTGCCACCATGAGGGGCTGAGTTATGCTGCTTTCTTTGGATGAAGCCTGGATTCTGCAGTTCCTACAATTCAGAGTTTGCATGAAAATTCAGTTACACCTGGCTCTGCTTCACTAGTGTACATTTTCTTCCCCCTCATGAGTTGTTTGACTGGGACAGGAAATCAAAAATAGAAGTTCCATAGTCAGGTATGCTGTACATTTACTATGTGAGCTTAGGCATTTTCTTGCCTGTGTCTTAGAGTCTTCATGTGAAATGTCCCTGGTCTTAGCAACTCTCTCCAAGTTTCTTTCTTGATCTAACATTCTACGGTCCTGTGACAATCTCTAGTGTGTCATCTCATTCACAGAGTTTGTAATTTTATGGAAGCAAATAAAGAAGGAACAATTTTTACTCCATACACTGCAATTTTCAGCCTTGAAATAATCTACACTAATAAAAGAGAAAAATGGTAATTGGCGTACGATGCTACCCTTTTCATTGGCTAATCAGGGCTATATGCAAATTAACTGCCAACTAAGATTGGCAGTTAACTGCCAACTAAGATTGGCAGTTAACTGCCAACAAGATGGCGGTTAATTTGCATATGTAGGCACAATGCTGGGAGGTGAAAGGGAAAGCAGGAAGAAGCCCCCTGCCACTGACAGTGATCGAAAACCCAGGGGGGAGCTAAGAGCTGGGGGGCAGGGCCGCCTTTGCCCTGCCCCCCAGCTATGATCGGAGAATCAGGCGCCTTTGCCACCCTGGCCAGTGATAGCAGGAAGTAGGGGAGGAGCCAGCGATGGGAGCTGGGCACAGTCGAAGCTGGCAGTCCCGGGAGCTAGGGGTCCCTTGCCTGGGCCTAAAGCGGAGCCCAAGATCGCGGGGCCGCTGCAGCTGCGGGTCCCTGCTGCCCGGGCCGGACGCCTACGCCAGAGGCCTTAGGCCTGGGCAGGGGCGGAGCCTGCAACCGCGGGGAGCTGGGGATCCCCTGCCCAGGCCTGACACCTCTGCTGGAGGCCTCAGGCCTGGGTGGGGGGTGGAGCCGGGGATTGGGGGGATATGATGGTCCCCTTGCCCAGGCCTGAAGCCTGGGTCAGAGGCGTCAGGCTTGGGCGGGGGGTGGAGCAAGCGATCAGAGGGAGATGGGGGTCCCCTGCCCAGGCATGATTCCTGGGCCAGAGGCCTCAGGCCTGGGCGGGGGCCAGAGCCAGTGATCAGGGGGAGATGGGGGTCCCCTGTCCAAGCCTGACACCTCTGGCGGAGGCGTCAGGCCTGGGCAAGGGGCCGATCAGGCTATCGGAGGGTGATGGGGGTCTACGCCTCTGGCCGAGGCATCAGGCCTGGGCAAGGGGCAGAGCCAGCAATCAGAGGGGTCTGGGGATCCCCTACCCAGGCCTGATGCCTGGGTCAGAGGCATCAGGCCTGGGCTGGGGGCAGAACCAGTGATGGGGGGAAATGAGGGTCCCTGCCCAGGCCTGACGCCTCTGTCCTAGGCATCCGGCCCGGGCAGTGGGGACCTGCAGAGGCGTCAGGCCTGGGCAAGGGGCCGATACTGCGATTGGAGGGTGATGGGGGTCAACGCTTGAGGGCTCCCAGTATGTGAGAGGGGGCAGGCTGGGCTGAGGGACACCCCCCCACACACACCCAGTGCACAAATTTCGTGCACCAGGCCCCTAGTAAATAATAATTATATCTATTCTATCTGACATAATTTTCAAAACAAGTGGACTTTTTTGATTTGTGTCATAAGTACAAAAATAATATCCATTGCTTTTTTTTTTTTTAGAGAGAGAGAGAGAGAGAGAGAGAGAGAGAGAACATCAATCGGTTGCTTCCTGTATGTGCCCTGACCTAGCCTGTGGATGGAGCCTGCAACCTAGGTACATGCCCTTCACCGGAATTGAACCCAAGATAACAAGAAACTTCTGGCATAGCATTAAGTGAACCAATATACACACTTGGGGATCCTGAAGGAGAAGAGAGAGTGAAAAAAACCAGAAATCTTATTCAAATAAATAATGACTGAAAAGTCCCAAATCTAGAAAAGGAAGTAAACAGACACTCTGACCATTGAGCACTGGCCAGAGCAATATCTATTGCTTTTAAAGAACAGCTTTGATATATAATTCACATACCACAAATTCACACATTTAAAGTATGTAATTCAGTAATTTTTCTGTATACACATATATATGCAGCTATCACCATAGTCGATTTTAGAACATTTTCATCACCTGGGGCATGCAATTGGAATCTGAAGTTGAGGGGAGGTGGTTTTGTAGGACAGAGCCCTTAATTTGTGGGTTCTGACATTATCTCTGGGTAGGTAATGCTATAATTGAGTTAAATTGTGGCATAACCTGGTGGTGTTACAGATAATTGCTAGATAAGTGAAAAACCTACACATATTTGGTGTCCGAAATATTGCCTGTGAGTAAGGGGGAACACAAGGAGGAGTGTGCTTTTACTTTATAAATATTTTCATCTTTTTAAAAAATATATCTTTATTAATACAGTGAGGAAGGGAGAGGGAGAGAGAAATTGAAACATCAACGATGAGAGGGAATTATTAATCAGCTGCCTCCTGCACACCTCCTGCATGAAACCCGGGCATATGCCCTGGCCAGGAATTGAACCGTGACCTCCTGGCTCATAGGTGGATGCTCCACTGAGCCATGCCAGCTGGGCACTATTTTCATCTTTTCACTTTACACTAGAATTAAAAGTAACTTACTCATTGCCATTACAGTAATTCAGAATTCTGTGTTTGTTTATGTATTTACCTATACCCGTGGTTGGCAAACTACGGCTCGCAAGCCACATGCGGCTCTTTGGCCCTTTGAGTGTGGCTCTTCCTAAGCCTTAGGAGTACCCTAATTAAGTTAATAAAAATGTACCTACCTATATAGTTTAAGTTTAAAAAATTTGGCTCTCAAAAGAAATTTCAGTCATTGTACTGTTGATATTTGGCTCTGTTGACTAATCAGTTTGCCGACCACTGAGTCCTATACCAAAGAGTTTCATACTCTCTTACGTTGTTGTGTTGCTGTTTAATGCCCCCTTTTAAACTTAAACTCCCTTTAGCATTACTTGTAAGGCATGTAACTGCTGAAAAATTCACTGATAATTATTATGAGAGCTTTCTCTCAGAGACAAGTTGCTTTCTCTTTCAAAATTCTCTCTTTTTGACTTTTGACAAATTGATGATGATGTGTCTCAATGCATATTTCTTTGGATTCCTCTTATTTAAAAATTTGGGGGGCTTCATGGATCAGTCTGTTTAATTCCTCTTCCAGATTTGGGGCTTTTCAGTCATTATTTATTTGAATAAGCTTTCTGGTTTTTCACTCTCTCTTCTCCTTCAGGATCCCCAAAGTGAGTATATTGGTTCACTTAATGCTATGCCAGAAGTTTCTTGTTATCTTCACTCTTTTTAAATTTGTTTTTTATTTTCTTCATTTGACTAGATGACTTTTAATGTCTTGTCTTTGAATTTGCTGATTTTTTTTTTCTGATTGACCTAGTCTGATATTGAATCTTTCTATTGAATATTTTCAGTTCAAATAATGTAGTCTTTAGCTCTACGATTTGTTTGGTACTTTTTACCATTTTCTATCTCCTTGTTGAAATTCTCACTTTGTTTATACATTGCTATCCTGATCAATGAGCATCTTTCTGACCGTTATTTTGAATTGTCTGTCAGGTAAATTACGTATCTCCATTTCGTTGGGGTTAGTTTCTGGAGATTTCTCTTTTTTCTTTTAATTGAAACATACTGCCTTGTTTCTTCATTTGCCTTGACTATTCTTATTGGTGTCTGCTCAATAGCTAAAACAGACACCTCTCTCAGTCCTCCATATTGAGGGCTCTGATTTGTCTCTTTCCTGACCACACCTAGATATTAAACTCTACTGATCATTCAATTGAATGCAAAAATTCCCTGGGTAATAATTTACTCCATATACTAAACCAATAAAAGTTGGGTTCCTTTGAAGAGAATGTTCCTCAGTTTGAGATTTGTTCTGACCCCAGAGTGTCCTCCTTTCAGCTATCTCTTCACCAGTTCTTTTGGGAAAACTACTATATTTGTCCAATAAATATACCAATCTTCTAATTCCTGTTTTAACACAGCCTCAGCTGTTTTTAAGAATGCCCTTAGGCTTGAACTTCTCCATGCTCTGTTGCAAATGAAAGCGATTTCTTCTGAAATAAATTAGAAACTCTCTCTTTCATGGCTTCTCTTTCCAGGCAAAAGTTCTGATAGCACTGAAGGTAAGGATAACAGCATGCTTCTCTCTGAGGCAATTGCCCCTGCTTTAGTAAGTGAGAGATCGGCAGAAGGGGTTCAGTAACCTCATGTCTTCTTGGCTTACCTCTCTGAGCACAGAATCACCACTTTATAAATGGGGCTTAGGGCAATTGGGGTATCATACTGCTATATTCTTAGCAGTATCATGCCCAAGCTAGTGCCTCCATTTCATGAGTGGGCGCTGGGCTAAAGAAGGAATTCCCACCTCCCACCACATATAGGCTGAAATTAGCCTCAGCAACAGGTAGTTTGGGGGAAAGGAGAAATGCTGATGCCCTGAACTCATGCAAGACAGCACTCCAAATGGGAGCGAGGGGGATAAAAGCTCTGTGTTCTTGGCTGAACTAGTCCAGAGTGGACTTTCAATCATGCTGATGTAGGAGGTGGGAGATAGTGAGCAGGTCTTGTTTCAAATACCACAGGCTCGTGCTGTTATTGCTGAATTTTAGATTTTCTTAAATAAATGTTTCTTCATCTGCTGTATTCTTGGAACCATTTTCAAATATGTTAAATGGTTATTTTTATTTCTAATTTTCACCAGTTTCTCTGGAGAGCAGGTCCACTGAGCTCCTCAAGCTGTCATGCCAGAAGTCCTTCCTTCTTCATCAGTTTTCAAAGTGATGATGTCACCAAAAAGTTTGATTTAGAAAAGAATGACTCTGTTAAATATTTGAACATTAGGATTATATTATTGTTGTCAATTACTGAAAAAGGTAAACATGGAAATACTTCATAACAACAAGATGTCAGCTTTATAATATATTAGTATCGTTGTTAATTCAACTTACATTCAGTCAACATTCACTACTCTATAATACCAGTTATTGGGAATAAAAATAAAGTATGTACCATAGACTATATTTTTTAAATCATAAATTTAATTATATTTACAAAAAAAGTTACATACTATCTCTGATGGTAATAAAAATTGGATCATTTCTGTTAAACCTCCCCTTACATTTCTATAGCTAGTATGCTAATATACATCTGCCTACTTTTCTTGACTCTTATTTGCCAGTATGTATATGAAGAGAAATGTTATTTTTGACAACTTACATTTATTGTTGGGTTTTCACTCATCTTATAGGAAAACCAAATTATGAAAAACTTCTATCATTTGACCTTTTCTAGGTCTCATTCTTAAATGTAATGCTCTGTCTTTGCAGATGCACCACTCTTATTTAACATAACTTTTCTGCTAGTTCTAAATGTAACAGTGCTGTTTAAAAGCATGAGATTTAACTAATAGCTTTATCAAACCACTTAATAATAAGTTATAGAAATTTCAAAGCCCAGAAATTTGTTGCAATAATGTGGCCTAAGTACAATCAGAACCTTTGCCTTCCATCTATCAAGGTGATACTTAGCACAGTCAACTTCTAATTATATAAACATTTTCCACATCAAACTTTGTGTCATTTTCCAGGGCATTTTTGGATCATCCTAGCTTGCCCATAATTTAAGAAATGTAAATAACTTTTACTAATAATGTTAAAATATAAACTTGTGAGGATTTACTCTTCCATTCTTGAAAGTCACATGATTTATTGAATAAACCTAGAGGGACTTAAAAAAAAAATAGCCCTTATCATTTAAAAACTATACAACTCTACCTGCTATTTATCAGAGTTATTGAGAGTTTATGTATATCAATGAAATTTTAAAAAGAGGCTTGTCAAATATATATAGAACATGAAGATATTTTTAACCATCCACAAATTAAATGATATAGAGTTATTGGCTGTTATTGTAGATTTTCTTATATAGCAAACCAGTTTGAGCTAAGAACATGACAAAGAGATTTGAACTAATGTCTAAATTTGCACATTACTCAGTTATTTTCAAGTACAGTTAAACAATTTTTAGGAGAGTTGTGTTATATTAAAGGGTGATGATGAACTTGTATCTGCTGTAAGATTTTCCATATGGCTCACTTTCATACCAAATTACCCCTATTATTATTTTTAATTGGAAACTACTTGAAGGCATGGTCTATGCTTTTCTTTTCTCTTTTCAATGTCATACCCAACATCTAGAACATTTTATACAAAATGGGCAAAAAAAAATGCCTGAGTATATATTTAATTTTCTTGTTTGTTAAAATTGAGGTGAAATTCACATTCAGATGACATGCACAGAATTAAGTGTATTATGGGTTCAATGAATTTTGACAAATGCTTATATTCACGTAAATATCATGCCAATAAATATATAGAACATTGTTATTGCCATAAAACTTCCCTTATGTTCCCTTCCTGTCAATATTGACCATCCAAAGATAATCAATGTCTTTACTTTTACCACTATATATTCATTTTGACTTTTCTAGAATTTCATATAAGTAAAGTTATGTAAGTTTTCTTTTATGACTGGCTCTTTTGTTCACCATGATTATTTTAGGATTTACCCATATTTTTGTGTGTACCACAAAATTATTCTTATATTTTTAGTGCAGAATAGTATTTGATTGTATAAATATACCACAAATTGTTTATTCATTCTCATGTTGATACATATGTAGAATGTGTCTGTATTTGGGCTATTACAAATAAAGCTGGCATTTCTACATTACATAATGTGTGACATAACTTTTTTTAAGTTTCTAAGAAATTACCTATATTATCGCTGTCTCCCAGGATTCTTGCCAGGATGTCAAATACTGTATCATGACAGGGTGCTCCCATATCAATAAATTCTCCTCTTTCAATTTATATTCTGTTTCCCTTGATCCAGCACATTTGGAATCCAATCCCAACACAATCCCCCAGTTATTACTGGTACATGAAGGCTAAATGTTGCAGTTGCTTCAGTGGATTGTTTCCTTCCACTCTTAGTTGACTAAGCACTTTCTCAGCTGGATTTTGTTGTAAAGAATCCTAGTTATTAGTCTTTCAGCCAGGAGGGAAGATGGAAAGTCATTGGAGGAAAGGAGAGGCAATGCATCTTGTCTTGCAAAAGAGAGGCTTCTGCAATTCTTGGAAGCAAGTTCAAAGCACTAACCTTTAATAGGAAGGAGGACAGCCCTTCTGCAGGCCCAGAGGGTTCAAGCAATCTAGGATTTCAATGTGCTTGAGGGTATTGACCTGAATGTTGTATTCCAGGTCTCAAGATTCCACTCCTTCTCCGCAATAGCTCAATGAGCTTAGCAAAAACAGTCCTGCCTAGGCTAAGTTAATGTTCTCAATAATTGAGTTGGGTGCCTGTTCCTCAGTATTTGTGACCTCTGGTGCAGGAAATGAATCTCTTTACATGTTTATAAGTAGGCCTTCTGCCTTTTAAATTAGTGATTAATTACATTCAATTATTAATTCTTTCTCCAATGCATTGATAGCCTTCAGTGATCACATTTTATTGTCCTTACAATGACTACTTCCCCAAACCTCTCAAATGCCTGAAATATTGTACCTCTGACCACCTCCCCAGCACATTCTTTTCAAATAGTATCACATTGCAATTCACAACCAGTAGAAATACAACTGCACAGGTACATCCATACCTATAATTAGTAATTGAATATTCATGACCAGTCTGCTAGCCCATTTTAGGATTTGCTTAAAACTAATAGAATTGAAACTGATCTGAGATGAAAAGTTGTATGCAGAAACATGGGACCAGGCCTTGTACTATCACACCATCTTGTCACTGGACGCAACTGCTCTCCAAGCAGGGGTGTAAGTTTGTGTGGGGAAGCTCTCTTCAACTGAATGCAATTCTTGGGGAGGAATTCAGATGTAAGCCATCAATAGGCAACTAAAAACCAAGTACCACAGTTTGGATGGCAACAGAATTTTATTTTCTCATAATTCTGAAAACTAGAAGTCTGAGATCAAGGAATCAACAGAGTTAGTTTTCCTGAGGACTTACTTTCTCCTTGGCTTGTAGATGACCATCCTTGCATCTCCACAACCTTGTATCTTCTTTCTGTGTATGTCTGTGTTTTAATTTTTTCTTCTTATAAGAACATCAATTATATTGGATTAGTGTTCATACCAATGACCTCATTTATCCTTAATTACCTCTTTAAAGATTCTTATCTCCAAATTATAATCGCATTCTGAGATACAGGGACTTATGATTTTAATATATAAATTTGAGAAGAGCACAGTTCAATCCACAAGAGTAGCACTCCCAGAACCTGTAAGAATGAGTACCTCAGTCCTGAAAGAAAATGTGGGCTGTGTGCCACAGTATCTTCTACATGTACATTATGAGATAGCAATCAAATTTAATTTTATTCATATACTTTTCCAGTTGCTTTAGTAAGTTATTGTCCTCAAGAATTGCCTTGGTGTTATACTAGGAATCAATTGACATTACACATGTGGGATGACTCCTGATCTCTCTATACGGATCCATGAATCTTTTTGTCTAGATTTACTCCAACACTATTTTGTCTTAATAACTGTAGCTTTAACCTAAGTGTTGAAGTCAGATAATATGAGCCTTTTATTAACGTCTCCCCTTTTATTGGTCAAGATTGTGTTGGCAATTCTGCGCATTTGCATTACCATGTAAATTTTAGAATCAACTTGATGAAATCTCCAAAAAATACATACATGCATACATACATACACACATATAAACATACATAAAGTATGCTGAGGTTTTATTTATGTTTGCATGGAATTTAAAGTTCAATTAGGGGTAAATTTATATCTTACCAACATTGGATATTTTGGATCTGTAAACATGGTATATTTCTCCACTTATTAGTTATTTTTTCATCTCAACAATATTTTGTAGCTTTCAGTACAGAGGTGGTATTGGGTATTCCATAGTTTGAATGTTATTGTAAACAGTATTGTAAATTTTTACTTTTCCAACTTTTGGCTGCTAATGCATAGAACTGTAATTAAATTTTGTGATTGACCTTACACTCTGGCTTTGATGCTTTGATTAATTCATTTACTAGTTCTATTACTCTTTTGTAAACTTGAGAAGATTTGTCATATAAAAATTATGTTGTATAAGGATAAAAACAATTTTATTGCTTCCTCTGCAATTTATTACCTTTATTTCTTATTTTGTTTTTTAAATTACATTTATCATTGAGCATATAACAGATGTCCCCTATTATTTTTCTCCCATTGTTCCCCTCTACCCTACTTTCACCCCACCACAGGCTTTTGTTTGATTTTTTTTATTGTTTTAGTCTATTGAACATGCTAAGACTCCAATATGATGCTGAATAGAAATGGTGAGAAAATATATCCTTACATTGTACTTGATATTAAGGGAAAAGTGTTCAATATTTGAGTATTGAATGTAATGTTAAGTGTAGCTTTTCTGTAGATGCTTTTTATCAGATTGATGAAGTTCCTCTCAGTTCCTAAATTGCTGAGAGCTTTTTTAAAAAAAAAAATAACAAAAAAACACAAAACATTTTTATTAATTGCAGAGAGGAAGGGAGAGGGAGAGAGAAACATCAATGATGAGAGAGAATCATTGACCGGCTGCCTCCTGCACGTCCCCTACTGGGGATGGAGCCTGCAACCCAGGCATGTGCCCTTGACTGGAATCAAACCCGGGATCCTTCAGTCTGCAGGCTGACGCTCTATCCACTGAGCCAAACCAGCTAGGGCTGCTGAGAGCTTTTTATCAGGACTTTTGTAAACTGTTTTTGTTTTTTTTGCATTTATTGAGATTATTGTTTTATAGCCATATTTTTTCTGTTAATGTAGTGAATTACATGGAGTAATTTTCAACTGTTGTACTAACCTTATAATCCTAGAAGAAAGCCCACTTGATCATGATTTATTATCATATTTTATTTATTTTTTTATTTGATATTTTTAAAAGACTACTGCATGTGTATTCATAACTTATTAGCTTTGGTATCAGTGTTATGCTGGACCTCATAGAACAAGTTGGGAAGTTTTTTTCCTCTTCTATGTTAGATCTATTAAATTGGTGGTTTGTGAAAATTTTTTTCTTCAAGATCCACTTAAATTTTAGAAATTGCTGAACCCCCCAAAAGCTTTGTTGATATAAGTTACATTTATGTAATTTTTAATACAGCTTACATTTATAAACTGTATTAAAAATTAAAACAGAAAATTGTTAAATGCTTATCTATCAACTTATTCAAAAAATAGTACATCGTAATACCATTTTTAAAAACATAAGTCTCTTCAAATAAATCTTTTGTGAGAAGGAAGGTGTTGTTTTACTTGTTATCAGTCTCTAATATACAGCTTAACAGAAGACCGCTGGTTCTCACATCTGCTTCTGTACTCAAGCTATGACAATATCACACATTATGCCACCCATGAAAAAAACTCCACTGGAGCGAGACTGAAAGTAGAAAGTACAAAAAGTTCCTAGGATTGTTATGGAAATAATTTTGGCTTTGCAGGACCCTGCCATTTTGGATTATTTGTTTCTTCTTGTGTCCATCTTTGTAAATTGTGTTACTTAACTAATCTGTTCATTTATTTATGTCAAATATATTTTCATAAAGCTGTTCTAAAATTCCCAGATTACCTTTCTCATGCTAGTAGGATCTGTCTGATAGCTCCTGCTTTGTTCCTGCTGTTGGTAATTTGGGTTTTTTCTCTTTTTCTTAAACTATCTATTTACAGTTTTATCAATGTAATGATTATTTTGAAAACAGTACTTTTTTTTGGATGTTGAATATTACGGATGACACATTGTAAAAAGTCCAGATTATGTTGTCTTCCTTTAAAGGGTGTTGAATTCTGTTCAAGCAAATAATTATGCTACCTGTGGATCGTTTTTATCCTGTCAAGGTTAATATTATTGTTTGTTAGTTCAGCTCTAGTTTGGTTTTGCCTAAGTCCTGGAACATGGCTCTCACTTGCAGTGGTTCTCAACCTTCCTAATGCCGCGACCCTTTAATACAGTTCCTCATGTTGTGGTGACCCCCAAACATAAAAGTATTTTCGTTGCTACTTCATAACTGTAATTTTGCTACTGTTATGAATCGTAGTGTAAATATCTGATATGCAGGATGTATTTTCATTGTTCGCAACCCACAGGTTGAGAACCGCTGCTTTCGAGGATGGTGCATACCTGTAAGGTTTGGCCTCTCTAGGGTTCAACTGGAATATCTGAGATATTTAGTGGGATCTCTCCATTGTAATGTAACAGAACTCCCATGCTGTCTAGCACTGCATGTCTGCTGCGGTCTTCTTTTAGCTGTCAGCTGTGTAGGAGCTTCTCCTGGTTCTCCCTCCTTTCCATGCAGCTTCTTCCTACCAGACCCCCTTTCCTGCTAATTCCAGTCACTTCAGTCACTCCTTACTCTGACCTCAGCTTTTTACACTCTGCAAAGCTGCCCTCTTTGCTTTGCCTCTAGCAGCCTGTGCTCACTACCGGTGTCTCCAGGCAGAAAGTGAGGGAAACATGGGACTCAATGTATGTGTTTTCCTTCTCTGGAAGTTCACAACCCTGTGGTCACAGTGACTAATTACTGGGAACATTCACCTCCTGTATATTGTCTCATTGTTTATGGCAGAACAAGTCTGCTGCCAGTTACTCTGGCATAGCTGTAACCACAAGTCCCTGCATCCCTGCTTTTTAGTTAGCAAATTAAACTTTTGGATTTAACATCATGCTTTAACACAGGAATGAAACTTTGAAATTTCAAGAAAATGAAGTTTTTAGTGCTCAAGCAATTAAATGTAAAACAATGACATCTCTTGACTTCTATAACAAGATGATCGCCACATACTAGAGAATAGCCCAATTTTTGCAATCCTAAATCCTCTTGTATCTGGTTAAATGTCTTAGAATTTTCCAGCAATTGGGATGCATGTTTTACATGTTCTCTCTGTGCAGTTGGCATTATTTATTCTCACACTATCTTACGCTTCCTACATTTTTTCTCTGATCATTCCTTTCTGTTGAATACCATTTCTTTCTAAAGTTGTCCGTAACATCTACTCTTGCCTAGAATTCTTCCATATATATATGAAAAAAAAGATAAGCTCCTTGATTCTTCTGGACCTTATATCTTCTAGGAGGTGTCTTATTTAAGGTTCTTCTGAAAGCAGAGCATGAGACAAAGTCTCATTATTGGTGGTAAACTTGAAAGTGGTCCCAGGAAACAGGAATGAAGGGGAGGGAAGCATGAAAAGGGAAAAGAGAAACAACCAATATTAAGCAATATTAAGGTTGTTGCTGTAGAGACAGGTGCTTGATTTTTGCTGAAATCTCCTGAGAAACTACAAAAGACCTACCAGCCTCGTCCATCTGAAGACTGGGAGACTACAGCACTTATTAATTAACCCACATTGCCTATTAGCTGTGCTTGTGCTTTGGTGAAACAGGCACCTGTGGGGCCAGAGAGCACCCTGGAGCAGAAAGTAGAGCAACAAGTGGGGGTCCTGAGAAGGGTTGCTCTTAAGGAGGTCAGTTTGAGCTGCAGGGAATTGTCAATCACAGCTGCAATTAGAAACAGGGTGGGCCAAGGGACTGTGACATGTGGCCCCAAAGGCAGCTGCCATGGGTGGAAATATTAAACACAGATAGTCCCTGAAAGATGTAAGTACCATGATAAAACCCTGCAGTAGGATAGAATAAGTGTGTGTGTGTGTGTGTGTGTGTGTGTGTGTGTGTGTGTGTGTGTACAGGGATGTAAGTTTAGATTGTCTGATTTGGGAAGGAGTCTGGGGAGATGGCATTTGAGCTGATACCTAAGGAATAGGGAGAAGGCAGGAGGCAGAGGAAGAGGCTTTTAGGCGGAGGAAGAGCAAGTGCAAAGGTATGGCATGTTTGAGGAGCAAATGGCTGAGGCCTCCTGAGAGCAGAAGAGGGTGGTGAGAGATGTAGGCAGGAACTAGATCACTCAGAGTCTGCAGGGCCATGTAAGGAGCTTGGAATTTATTCTAAATCCTTTGGAAAACTTTATGCAAGGGAGTGATACGATTTTATTTTTGTTTTCAATGATACTATGGGCATATAGTGATTCTTTGATTCATGCACCTCAAGTATTCCTAAAGGCTTAAATGCTATTATAGTAGCTAACACTAGAAAATATTCCTTATATTGATTTTATGCCCAATTGCATAAGCCATTGTCTCTGACTAAAATCCCAGTTCCTTGTGTTCTACTATAACCAAATACAATTCTCATACTTCAGAGTTCATTGAGATAGCAGCAATAGCAACTAATGGATGTCAGGATGTCCCAGCACTCATAACCTATAAAGATTCACTCATTTAAATAAATCATAAAATAAGTCAGTGTGAAAATGCATTTGACGGGTAAATAGTAACTCACCAAGATTATTTAGGAAAACATTTATTGCTAGTGGAAAGATGGTTGCTTTTTAGATCTTATAAAGTTTTACTAAATGTTAAGACACAAAATTCTCATATAAATTCTTTAGGTCAATACAATTTGCTTTTTCCCAATCAAATTATTTTTATTGGTGATCTCATAGAATAACAAAAATCCTAAACTGGGGTATAGAATACCCAGTTTTAACTTTAATTTGTTCTGTGACAGTGAATGATTGATCCCAAAATGATCACAAAATATTTATTAAGTATCTACTGTGTATGTGTCTTACAGACTGTGTTGAGTCACAAGTTATAAAAATATAAAATATACTCATGCCCACATGGATAAAAAATATAGTCCTTACCTGAAATTTCATTTGAAATGTACAAGAAATATTGCATTGACACTCTGACACATGATTAATTAAAAAATAAAAAGACGAGTTTGAACTAGGCTCAGAACAATGTGTCCGACCTACAACCCACTGTAAGGGTTAAAACTAGGCTTAATAGGTTTTTGAAAGTCATAGATCATATTTTCGAGGGTTAAGATTTTCCTGTTAAGTGAAGCCCTTATGGAAGATATACTGCCCTGTTCCCCAGATATCCACCCCTGATAACACCTGCTTAATGGTCCATCTGTCTGAGGACAGTTGTAATTCTAGCACTTTCTCTAGAATTACAGGCGACAGTGAAGACACCTTCATTTCCTTGTGGTTTGTTCTCCCCTGATTGAGTACTCAATGTGATTCTGGTCTGACACGTTATTTTCCTGGGCTTAAAAAGGTATAAACTCAGGTGGTCAGAATGCCCAGATCCACATATAACATTTTTATACTTATTTAAGTGTCAAGTGATTTTTCTTGCTTTGAAGTTTTCACTGTTCTTCAATTATTTGTGATCCAATTTGCTTCCTTTGATTTACAAGTCAACATTTGAAAAGGTGTAACCACTGATGTGGGTGACTTTGCCAACCTCAGAAGGAAGATGACTAGGACAAATCTGTGACGGGAAGCAAGTCTTTGATCTGTGAATTGAAATAGCCTCTTATAGGAAAAGTAATATATACATTTGTATATACCTACTGATCTTCATGAGTTTAAGAGAGGTTTTGCTTCCTTTTAATTTACTATGTGCGTCTCAAGAATTAGGAGTTATTAGATAACTACTGTCTAGTTATCTAACTAGATGCTGATGTCTTGGTAAGGTCATTCTATAGTTTATTCATCACTATGGGGTAAATAACCTATTTCATAGACTACTTTGTAATAGCCAGTTTATAGCATAGTTTTTTTAAATTTTATTTTTTATTGCCTACTCTTTATGTTCAGGTCCAGCTCAAACCTTTCTGTATGCGCAAAGGGAAGTAGGTCAGTGCCATCTCTTACAGAGACAGAGCTATGGATTGAGTTGGGGGGTATGAAGAAAAACGGAAAAGTTTGCTTATAGGAAATGCATCAGGAAGCACTCATAACACAGAAAGGGCACAACTTAGAGATAACTCTAATGTATTTGAAGTTGATGAATCACTCACCTCTGTAACCTCCTAGCATTGTTAGAGCTTGAAAACCTTTATGGTATCAGATAAGATACATTTTAGTGGAAGGAACAAAAGATCACACGAGAAAAATCAGAGGAAAAACAGGAATTTTGCTCTAAGCCAGATTGCAGAGATCTGTTGCCCTCCATCCCCTTCTCCCAACACATGCCTAAGTCAGAGGGAGCTTTATGAGAAATAAAGAAGAAAGGTCGCTCTTAAAGTGACTCTTGGAGAAAACAATACTAATTAGATCAAGAGGAAGGGAAAAGTTGGGCCTGACTAAAGAAAACATGGCAAAAGTGCTACCACTTTTTCTGCAGCTCTGCTAGAACAGACTGGAGCCTGGATTTCCAAGGGAGGCATTCCAAAGATCAACAAAACACAAAAGGAAGAGGTCAGGAGAAGAGTAGAAGCTAATGAGCTGAGGGCTGGGAACAAACATTAACGAGTGAGGCTTAGACCAATGTGTTTGCCAGAAAATCTGAATGCTTGGTTTGAATCACCCAGATCGATTGCTTTACCTATGCCATAATCAGACATACATGGGTGCCTAAATATATTAACACACTGACTCTAGCTGTCGCATGATTTTTTAATTTCCAGTTTGAAAATGCTTACATTTGTGATAGCTACTAGATGCTGTAAACTGTTTGCAGGGTGTGGGAGGAAGAGACATTTTTCTGTTACGTCCTCCAGGAAGACACCAGTGTCAACATTCATTTAGGCTCAGCATTTCAGCACACGGTGCCTC
Source organism: Myotis daubentonii (assembly GCF_963259705.1). Classification (NCBI taxonomy): domain Eukaryota; kingdom Metazoa; phylum Chordata; class Mammalia; order Chiroptera; family Vespertilionidae; genus Myotis; species Myotis daubentonii. The sequence goes on from NC_081846.1 coordinate 55,362,175, forward strand.
CCTAAGCACAGTCTCAAGCATGTGAGGACAATTGAATTCAGAAGCACTTTCTAAAAATTCTATCTTGTAGGATGATGAGAAGGAGAGGTTATTAAGGACTGCCAGCCTTCAACTTTTATGTGTGCTCAAGTTTCAGAGGGCTAGACTATATTGTCCAGTCATTGAAAAGAAGTAGCTTAATATGTATTTGCACAGAAATTCAGCTACAATACTGATCCTTATATGGGATGGACTTAGTAAAATTAGAGATAAAATATGCAAAACCTTTTTTCAAGTACCATTAAATAGTTGGATGCTTGGCAATGTGAGCACAATTTGCAGATGTGTGATACCATACATTTTCCTAAAATGTAAAAAGTAGTTTCCAAATATACTTGCAAAAGCATCTTGATGATGGAGTGTGCTGGCTTTCTCTTGGCATAATGGTAAACATTTTCAATTACATACCAGGAGAAAATTGTGAAATCTATTAAATTTTTTAAGAAGAGTTAAATATATACTATATATTATATATACTCATGGGAAATAGTAGCTACACTCAATAATTTTTCAAATGATGCCTCTATTGTTAAATAATTAGAGCTTTTTTTCCAGACCCAACCCAAATGGACAAATTCCATGAGCAAGTTTAAATTTGTGTTCAAGAATAAAAGCATCTTTTAGACTCAGCAAAAAGGGGGGATTAGAACAATTCTACCTAGTGGCACAGAAAGCAAAAAGAAAACTTTGGGATTTGTTGTAGTAAAATATAGAAATGTTTAAAATGCTTAAAGCCAGTTTGGTAGATGTCAGTAGTTGCTTGTGGTTACCCCACTGCTCACAATCCCTCTGATTAGATTATTATGAAAGTAAGTCTCTTAATTCTGTTACACTTTTATTTATTAGCAAGTAGTCACAAAAGAAGTTATGTGACCTTAACTTTGTCATTTTGGGTACTTGAAATAAAACTTCTTGACATCTTCAAAAAAAAAATAAATAAATAAAAATGCTTAAAGAATGTTAGAAAAGTTTTAAAATGGTTAAGCTAACTTTCTTTAAAATTTAAAGTGTAATATTAAAGACACATTCCCCACTGCCTTGAAGCATGTGTACCCCAGAGATAAGGATTTGAACTGATGCAGAGTGACTTGTCAAGATAAACACTAGCGTGAGTGATGTACTCTCCTTAGCCCCCTCGCCTTGAGATTAACATATGTGCATTGACATAAATCACTGATAGCCACCTGAGCTGCTATGGGTACAAACAAGCTTTAAATATGGACCTCGGCCAGCTAATGATGCTCGCCTGTCAAGACAGCTACAAAGGCCCGTCCCTTTGTCGGTCTGACAAGCGACGCCGCTCCACGCTCCTCTCTCTGCCAGAGGACAGAAGAACGGCTAACAACCCCTGATCCAGCCGAGCTCTCGGTGTGAGGAACACCGGCCCCCTGCACCCGGACCAGACCAGCCTAGCTGCCGGACCCCAGAGGACAGCACCACGGGGATCCCTAACTAAGTTTGTACCCACAGCTCAGGAATTTGTGTGAGTAATATAAGAGCTGTGTTATTTGCAACTGCATATGTTTCATGTGGTGTAATTGCTCCGGCAGCTAATTGAATTATTTTGCGTACGATTAAAAGTTAAATTAAAGCTTCTGGTCTCTTTATGGTCCTAAAGCCTGCCATTTTGGTCCCGCTTGCGTAAGAGCAGACTCTTCACTAGCAACAACTTGAATGTCCCACACCTACACGGTTAGTTTATCTCAAGGGACGTCTTAGATAAACACCCCAGATCCTTTCCCAGGATCTACTTGGGGCAGGATTCTAATTGAGAAAAATAAAATTCATCTATAAAAAATAAAAACTACAAGTCTGTCCAAATTTCTGTTATGCAAGGGTGTGGACATGTCTAATCTGAGAAATTAACAACAAGACTGATCTCAGTTTGGTGAACTTCCTGGAGCACCCAGCAAAATCAAATACAATTCCAGAAAGCAATTCTGTAAGTGCAAGAACTCCAACAAGAAAAACAAAACATGCAAAGAAGAGAATGTTCTTCTGTTATAATAATGAGCTCTCACACGCAGATAAATAACAAGCCAAGAGGAGAAGTAAGCTTCACAGCATATATGAGGATTGTGTAACCCTCTCACCCCAGTTATGGTATAAGCAAAAAATCTGAAATAACCTATAAAACAAAATAATTAGAGTAAAAAAAATAAGGAATAGAACTAAATCTCAAAGAATATAATACTATAAAATATATGGCAGATTTTTTAAAAGAAAAATACATCTTTAGAAAGGAAAAAGAATATTTAAAATTAAAAATTCAATTGACATAGGTTAACATTAGACAGTTTGAGAGGGAATTAATAAATTGGCAAGCTGTCCTAACAAAATTACCCAACTGCAACACAGAGAGAAAAGAAAAGGTACAGCCAGGTCGGTGTGACTCAATGGTTGAGGGTCGACTTATGAACCAGGAGATCACAGGCTGGATTCCCAGTCAGGGCACATGTCGGGCTGCAGGCTCTATCCCCAGTAGGGGGCGTGCAGGAGGCAGCCAATCAATGATTCTCTCTCATCATTGATGCTTCTATCTCTCTCTTTCCCTTCCTCTCTGAAATCAGTAAAAATATATTTAAAGTAAAGAAAAAAAGTACAAAACAGAGGTTAGAAATATGAAATATAGAAGCTGTAATTTATGTTGAAATAGGAGAATAGAGAATGAGGAAGAAATCACATTAAAAGAGATATTCTCTGAAAATTTTTCATGGTTGATGAAAGATATAAAGGCACAAGTTTCAGAACCTCAAAGGCAACAAGAAAACCTTAGAAGTAATCAGAGAGAAAAGACAGATTGTCTACAAAGGAAGAGTTAAGCTCTTGGCATGGAGAAAAAAATGATAGAATTGGAATAAGCACTTATATTTGTGACGTTTTAGTTCTTTTTAAAAATATATATATTTTATTGATATTTTACAGAGAGGAAGGGAGAGGGATAGAGAGTTAGAAACATCGATGAGAGAGAAACATCGATCAGCTGCCTCCTGCACACCCCCCACTGGGGACATGCCCGCAACCAAGGTACATGCCCGCAACCAAGGTACATGCCCTTCACCGGAATTGAACCTGGGACCCTTCAGTCAGCAGGCCGACGCTCTATCCACTGAGCCAAACGGGTTAGGGCAGACATTTTAGTTCTTTAAAAAGTGATCTTGAGCACATTTAAAACATATAAAATCTGGGTGATAAGTAAAATGGTGTCTGCTATATTACTGTCCTGCTTATCTACCTGTCTAACATATTTCAGAATTAAAATATAAAAAATTGAAAAGAAGTACATAATATTTACTGATAAAATATTAGTTGCTTATCACAATAACCTCAATCCCTCCATTTCCATGTACCAATTCCCCATCCTAAGTAGTAGTTAGTTATAAGTAGAGATGAGAGAACTTATACTGATGTTCAGCTTGAAAGATGCTTAGCCATTATCCTATTTGCTACATCATTTAGATGAGGAATTGTCAAATTACAAACCTGGTACAGTTACCTGTTTTTATAAATAAAGTTTTATTAGAGCACAGCCATGCCCATTTTTTCTCTTTTCTTTTTCTTTATTTCCTTTTTTTTATGGCTGCTTTTTTTTTTTTTTTTTTTTTTTTTTTGGACTCTACAACAGTGGAGTTGAGTAACTGCAAGTCTCAAATATTTATTATCAAACCCTTTAACAAAAAGTTTGTCAACCTCTGGTTTCAATAATGATACTTCGTGTTATTTCCTTTTAACAAATTAGCAATATATATTGTAATTGAAGTCACAAATCTTACATAGATATAAAGATAATAATTAACTAAGTTTAATGGTCTTAGATTTGTACAGAGGGGAAACTTGAGGTAAAAATAAATACTGAGAAATTCTAAAATATTTTTGAGTATTTATTTAGCTGTATTTCCCACCCTTAAGATTTGCCATAATCAAGCAAAGCTGGTTTGGGTAACATGAACAGTCAAATAAGTTATCTGATTCTGCAATTCAACCTAATTAACCTCTTGTGTATAGCACATTTCCCATCCTCGCCAAAGCTGCATTAATTTTATATTAGCTTAGAAAGCAGAGGAAGAAAGCATTTGTCTGGGCCTGTTATTTAAAAAAAAAAAATCTCTTTCCATGCATCTTTTAGTTTCCTATGGGAAGGCTGAAAATATTGGCTCTTTATATATAGAAGATGCCTGAAAATCATGTTACACTATTTAATATATATTATGATGTTTGAAGAGAATAACTCATCATTTAATCATGGCTGTTAAAAGTGACTGGATTTCTCACCTTGATGTTGACTTAAATCTTGGAAAGAATTTGTTCTTTCAATTGGAGAAAGTCAGATTTTTTTTTCATTGAAGACTAGAGGTTGTACTGATTAAATCACTTACGTCAATAAAAACTGTAATTGTTTCTTTGAAGACACAAGTTACTACTTGCTGCACATGCAGTAAGAAAAATTGCCCTGTTACATCACTACTTCAAATCCCTTTGTCACTAGGCTCCACCTTCCTTCCTGATCATATTTCATTCTTTGGACTTGCTCTTCTCAACTGCAGCCTACCCTGTCTCACTTCCTTTCACCTCACTCACCCCTGTAGTCAGCACATGTTAAGAGCTTTTCCTACATATCTTGCTGAAGCCCAGCTCCAATTCCACTATCCTTATAGTCATTTCATAAATAAATATTGAATTAATTAATTAATCTTTGACAAATCCCATAATCAGGAATGATTTGTGCCCATCCCCGGATTCTTATAGTTCTTAATTATTATCTACTAGTGGCCCAGTCCACAAAATTTATGCACAGGGGAGGGGGTTTTCCTCAGCCCAGGCTGCACCTTCTCCAATCTGGGACCCCTCGAAGGATGTCCTACTGCCGTTTTACAGGGATCGGGCCTAAACCGGCAGTAGGACATCCCTCTCGCAATCTGGGACTGCTGGCTCCTAATTGCTCACCTGCCTGATTTCCCTTAACCACTCTGTCTGCCAGCCTGCTTGCCCCCAACTGACCCTGCTGCTGGCCTGCTTGCCCCAAATGCCCCCCCCCCCCCCGCCAGCCTGATCACCCCCAACTGCCCCCCCTGCTGGCCTGCTTGTCCCCACCTTCCCTCCCCACTGGCCTGCTTGCCCCTAACTGCCCCCCCCTGCTGGTCTGCTTACCCCCAATGGCCCCACCCCCCACCAGCCTGATCACCCACAACTGCCCTCCCCTCTTGACCTCTAACCCCCTCTACCTCGGCCCTGCCACAATGGCTTTGTCCAGAAGAACATCCAAAAGGTCCCCTGGAAGGTCTCCCAGTCTAATTAGCATATTACCGTTTTATTAGTCTAGATAGAGGTCTGGTGCACGGGTGGGGGCAGGCTGGTTAGCCCTGAAGGGTGTCCCGGATCAGGGTGGGTGTTCTCTTGGGGCGTGGGGTAGCCTGGGTGAGGGGCCTGTGGTGGTTTGCAGGCCAGCCATGCCCCCATGGGGTGAGGGTCCCCACTTGGGGTGTGTGGCCAGCCTGGGTGAGGGGCTGATGGCTGTTTGCAGGCTGGCCATGGCCCCCAGCAACCCAAGCTCCCAGCCCCTCTTTTTCTTCTTTTTTTTTCCAGTGCCTCCTTGAGCGAAGGGAAGCAGGTATCTGGGATTTATTTATCTTCTATAATTGAAACTTTGTAGCCTTGAGCAGAGGCCAGGGCTGGCCAGGGCAGGCGGGAAGCTTGGCTTCCTCCATTGCCGGGGGCAACCCAAGCCTCCTGCTCACTCCAGCTCTGTAGCCACCGGCATCTTGGTTGGGTTAATTTGCATACTAGCTCCTGATTGGCTGGTGGGCATGGTTTGTGGATGTAGCAGAGTGACACCAATTTGCATATTTCTCTTTTATTAGTGTAGATAATAACAAAAGTATAATATGCTAATTAAACCAGACATTCTTCCCGATCCAGGACTGCTGGCTCATAACCACTCACCTGCCTGCCTGATCACCCCTAACCACTCTGCCTGCCTGCCTGATCACCCCTAACCACCTCTGCCTGCCTGCCTGATCACCCCTAACCACCTCTGCCTGCTGGCCTGATCACCCCTAACCACCTCTGCCTGCTGGCCTGATCACCCCTAACTGCTCTCCCCTGCCTGCCTGATTGCCCCTAACCACCTCTACCTCAGCCCCCGCCACCGTGGCTTTGTCATGTCTAATTAGCATATTACCCTTTTATTAGTATAGATAGTGGTGAAAATCATGGTACATTAGTGAACTATACCTGTAAGTCCATTAGATGAATTTGTTAGGGTCAAACAATGCTTATTTAAACACCCATCACGTGTAGAGAGGAGCAAAAAGCAAACAATGCAGCCCCACTCAGATTCCAAGTCTATTTTTCAAGGTGATTTATTCTTGGGTTTATCTTTTAAGGGCTTCTAGGAGAATTGAGCCTGAAAACAGGCAAAAGTGCATAATTGTTCTTTTCAAGCCAGAAATAATTTTTCTTTCTCTTTGAAGGTTAAAGTCAGAATCAGTAGATTTGTAACTTACAGCTTAAGCCTCTTTACTATTTTCCTTCCTCTCCCCTTCATTTTATCCATCGACTTTTCTAAGACTTTAGTAAGAATTCAGTGGGTAGTTAATCTGTGTGTTAGCCCTGAGCTAGATGTTGTGAAGGATATTCAAGAGTTTTCTTTGAAGAAAAAAGGCTAGAGATATACAAATGGCGCAGTAAGTTTGTCCTCATCAAGTAAAACTGAATGAGACCTAGGTATTTCCATGGAATGACTCATCAGTGGTCCACACAGAAGGAAGAGTGTTGGAGAAAGAATAATGACCAAAATTCAGACTGTGACCTTTTGGAAGACAAGAACCCTATTTTTCCACCTTTGAGTCTGCAAAAACTTATAAATATTTGTTGAATGATTAAATGAGCTCTATTTTCCTTGGCTTTTCTGAGCAACACCAGTAGTAAATTCTGTGAGTGTTTGACTATATATTTTGTGAGTGTGTGTGTGTGTGTGTGTGTGTGTGTGTGTGTGTATTGACGTAGGGGTAGAATGACTAAGGAAATAAATTAATATGAATAGGTGTACTTTGAAACAGAAGCAATTTCAACCAAAGAGTACAGAAAATTATTATTATTGATTACTAATCTATGTGCCTATCAAAAGATAAATCAGTATATTTATTTATGCAGTCATTCAATAGGAATTCAGTGGGTAATGTGTGCCTTAGCCCAGAGCTAAAGGTTCTGAATGATACGAATATGTCAGATGTCCAGCTGTCCCCACAGGTGATTTCTGCGAATGTCTCGCCCACCCTACCCCCAGGCCTTCCATCTGCCCTGGGCTTCTCTTTCCATTGCCCCGGGGAACAGCTTTGTGTCACTCACTCTCCTCTCCCATGACTTCTCAGAACAAACATTTTAGTTTCTTGTCTCACAAAAGAGCAACTCCAACTATTTTTCTCAGTCCCTGGTGCCATTAACTCACTGGCCTGGAAAGCAAGAATCTTGTACAATTTTTTCCATATCTGTTTTAGTCTGGGTCCTCCCACAAGCAGAACCTGATTTTGAAGAATTCAGTGCTGGTCCTTTATTTGGAAAGTAAACTTAGAAAACACTGGTAAAGGAGACAAGACAGGGTAGGCAGCTGCTATGTTCTGAAGGAGTATGTCTCCTGCCCCCAATTCATATGTTGGAATTGTAACCCTCAAAGATGATGGTATTAAAAGGTAGGGCCTTTGAGAGGTACTTAGATCATGAATGGGATTAGTGTTCTTATAAAAGAGACCTCTGAGGTCACTCCCCTGTTCAGACACATGAATGCACAGGCCCAGGCTATAAGAGTGAAAAGGGCCCTCACTAGAACTTGACCAATGCTGGGCACCTTGATCTTGGACCCTGACTCCAAATCTGAGAAATAAATTTCTGTGTGTGTGTTTTTTTTATATATATAAGCTACTGAATCTGTATACTTTTTATAGCAGCCCACATGGACTAAGACAGCAACCAATACTGGTAAGGTGTGCCATATCAAGTTATCCCCTGTAATTAGAGCTAAATCTTGCTGGTAACTAAAAGAACATCCACCTTATTTGTCTCACCAAGGGGGGAGGTATTCTACACCAATTCCAGCATTTACTGGTTGAGGGCTGCTCTGGGTGGTGAATATTGATCCTCTGACATTTCTGGCCTGCCTTGTGCAACTACATGGTGGGACCTGGGGAGTATGTGCCAGCTGCCAAAGAAAGTCCTTAAGCAAAGAGATGTGATCTTGGATCTGGAAGCTGTGTCTGTGTGCACACAGTGGTAACATCTGAGGAAGGAGGAGCAGGGCGCTGGTGGCGACTGTAATATATTATTAGACAAACGTACATAAATATATTTTCCTTCTCAAGGAGTTTCCATTCTGGGTAGGGAGACACGGCATAAATGTAAAGAGTTAAATTACAATACTAGATTATCTGAGGCAGTGTTTTCACGAGTATGATACATGGGCACCACATCCCACCAACTGCTGTTGAGAACCGATCGTGTGCTAGAAGCTGGGATAACTGTTGTGGATAAAGGTCCTTTCTCTACCTGTAGGGGCCTGAGGTGAGAGGAGCACAGTCAAGTGTGACAAAAAGAGCCAGCTAATTGGAATGAGGGAGAGGGAACAGAGATAACTTTGAGAGTCATTCTAGAGAAAGAGAGTAGAATTTAGCATAGAAGGGGTGGAGTCAGAATGAAAAAGAGAAGACAAGGGCTCAAGATGGCAGCCAGTGAAGACGTGTGGGCCCTGGAGAGCAGGATGCCCTTGGGAGACACTAAACTGGCACAGTGGGGAGGTGGAGGTGAATCAAGTTGCCTCAGTATGAATGTATTTAGCAGCTCTTAAGACAAAGGACGTGCCATTCTCTATTATTCTTATTCTCCTTTGGTCTCAATCACCAGGACTCAGTTGAATTGTAGTAGAATTGACATCTTCCCCTACTTGAATTCTTATTCACTATAATCACCATGGGAGAACACACATCTTGTTTTTATTGGCATTATTAATAGTGATCATTGCCATGGCTGGTTTGGCTCAGTGGATAGAGCGTTGGCCCTGCAGACTGAGGGGTCTGGGTTCGATTCCAGTCAAGGGCATGTACACATGCCCTTGCGGGCACATCCCCAGTGGGGAGTGTGCAGGAGGCGGCTGATCGATGTTTCTCTCTCATCGATGTTTCTAACTATCTCTCTCCCTTCCTCTCTGTAAAAAATCAATAAAATATATATTTTTAAAAATAGTGATCATAGCAGCAAATCATATTTATTGAGCATTTATTAAGTGCCAGGCACTGTGATAGGTGCTTTACATGCACTTACTCATTTCATCTTTTCCTAAACCCAGAGAGGTAAATATGATCATTGTCATTAAGGAAACGGAGGCAGTAACTTCCCCCAGATTGCACAGAAGGTTGGAGCTGGGATCTGAACATGGAGTCTGGTATCAGAGCCTGCACTCAGTCAAAGAGATTAGGCCCCGTCAGCCCATGCCTCCTGACTTTCCCACACTATTTGGAGATGGTGGAGATCAGACATGCCTGAATGGGGATGTGTAGGAAGGTGTGCTGGCCACTGCTTCCCCCACCTTCTGAGAGGAATCTGGGGCTCGAGTTGATCCCAAGGGACTTTGAGACCTGACACTTCTTCACCCTGTACTCATCACCTCCAAGGTCTTCCCACAATCATAAAATGGAAAACACATCATAAAATAGTTACCTTGTGGAGATGGACATAGAGAAGTCATTCTATCATTTTGCCTTGTATTAGCAAATTTTAAAAGACCTTTTCTCCTGACCTAGGGTCCAAAATATTGGGCTTGGGCTGCAATAAACTTGAAATCCCACTGTGACATCCTAACCCCTATGTGATGGTATTTAGAGGTAGGGTCTTTAGGAGATAATTAGGTTATGAGAGCCTAGCTCCCCATGAATGGGATTAGTGTTTTTATAAAAAAAAGACCCAGGAGTGCTCTCGCCTTCTTTTTCTGCCATATGAGAATAAAGCAAGAAGTAAGCAGTCTACAACCTGGTCTGCAACCCAGGAGCAAGCCCTCCTCAGAACAGCCCATGCTGCCTTGATCTTGGACGGAAGTAAATATGTCAGTTACTATCACAAAGGATGGCTGCTGGATGTGGCAGTTTTACAGAAGTGAAGACCCACCACGCCATGTTGTCACGTCTCCAAGCAGACATCAGGTCGTTACAGACAGGTACAAGTTCTATTGTTTACATGCCACACAGTCCATGGCACTACATTGTAACATCCTGAAATGACCAAGACAAGGGCCCTGATGGTAATCTCATCTGAGAGAACTTCTTGCCCTCTCTCTTCCCTGGCCATGCTTAGCATAGGGAGGAGTGTGGCACCCACCATTATGAAGGTCTTTCAGGGAAATGTCCCCTCGCATCTCAAGAGCCATGACTTTGAAGAAACGCCATTCCAGGCTTATTCCCCGCCTTCTTGCAGTATTTTTCTTCTCTTCATGCAATAACTTCAAGAACATGCTATTCCCCGGCACTTACTTGATTGTCTCTCATTGTGCCCTTCTAAAAGATAGATGAGAACATTATTTCTACTCAAACTGATATCTTCACCCTGTCCTGGGAAACATATGGTCCCCTCCCGCCTCACATGACGCTGGAACTTGACCTGCACTGATTGAAAAAAACAAAACCAACAACTAGTGAGTAAAGGCTCTTCTTTGTACTGTAAATTGAGCAAGTTATAAATTCTGCCTCAACACAGATTTGGGGATGTAAGAAGGTTATTACAAATTGAGAAAGTAAAGAATTCTTCATCAGCTTTCTGATTATACACAGTAGAGATTATTTTTTTTCTGGATTGAAACAGCTCCCTTGAACACTTCCTGCCCTTTCATGTGGATACTGATTTATTTTTCTTGGAGTGAATTGAGGTAATGAGAGAGGTGCCTACTTGACATCTCCAGAGAATAAATCCTTCTAATTATCCACTAGAGAAGAGAGGCAGAGGGCAGTCACAAAGCAAATGCCTCCTAAAATATTTTAGAAATATGTCTCAAGTCTGAACTACGCAGAAAATTACTAAAAATTAGGAAATTAGTCAGGCTGAGAAACTTGGGGAAATCCTGATTATTCTGATAGTTGGTAGTAAATATGTCAGTTACTATCACAAAGAATGGCTGCTGGATGAGGGCAGTTTTACAAAAGTGAAGACCCACCACTCCATGTTGCTCACGTCTCCAAGCAGACATCATGTAGTTACAGACAGATACACTGCATCCCCCACCGAGTTTCTCTACCTCAGCACTATTGGCAGCAGAATAAATCTTTTGTGTGTGTGTGGGGGGGGGGGGGGGGCGGTGCGGGGGTTGTCCTGTGTATTGCAGGATGCTTAGTAGCATTCCTGATCTCCACCCACTACATGCCAGCAGCACCTCCTCCCTTCCCCCAAGTTGTGAAAATCAAGAATGTCTTTAGTCATTGTCAAATATCTCCGGGGGAAATTCACCCCTAGATGAGATCCATGACAGGAGAAACTTTGGACTCACCACTTGAGGCCCTGAAATCCACCTATGGGCACACTATATAACTGAAAATGTCTTTCACTAGATCCATTTCAATTCTTTTTAGGGATATTGCTTTCTGAATTTCTCAGCTGTATGATATATATTTTTTTCACTTTAGTTTATTCAGATATCATTCTTTGTAATGCTTTCAGAGTACTCTACTACATAACTAGACCAGTTTATTTAACCAGTACATTATTGTTTTCAATATATCATAATTACAAATAATGTTGCAATTTATTTATTTCTTAAAAATTTTTTGTATGTCTACCGTTTCTAGCAACTATATTAGGTGCTGATGAATAAGGCAAACAAACACGAACTTTGCCATCATTCAGCTTGCATTTCAGTAAAGAAGAAAATATGTAAATAAAGAAATAAAGTGATTACAGATTGTAAATAGATACATATTTTAAATGACTCAGCTAATGACAAATGCCATGAAGGAAATAGAGGGATGAGACAATGAGTAACTGGGGAGGCCTGTTTAGATTAGGGAGGTCAGGAAAGACTTTTCTGGGTAGGGGACATTTGAGCAGAAGCTTAAAGGGTAAGAATCAGTCACTACCTACAGAGCAAGATCATTCTGAGCAAAAGGAAAAGCAAAATACAAAGACCCATGAGAGAGGAAGATATTGGGGTACATGACTGGGGTTCAGAGAGCAAGGGGAAAATTTGGTAACAAGAGGTGCATCATATAAGGAAGAAACTGGAAAAGGCAGGGTTATAAATCATTGTGGGGAAGAGTCTAGATTTCAATTTAAAAGCAATGGGAAACCATTTAAAGTCTCAAGGAAGAGAGTGGCATGATTTGGTTTATGATTTAAAGGAATACTCTGACAAGAAAATGAACCACAAAACGGAAGAACTGAATTAGAGAAACCATCTAAGAGCCTCTTTAAATCAACTACTTGGATTTAATGACTCTAATGGTAACAGTGGAGATGAAGAGAAGTGAGCAGATTCAAACACAATGTTCATCTTGGAGAAAGATTAAATGGACAGTAAAAAATGGGGGACAAGTAATGGATTAGTCCTAGATATGGGTCCCAAACAACTGGGAGGATGACAGTGTAATTTTCTGAGTTGGAGAAGACTGGGCAAAAATGAGCTTGACCATGCAAGATACGAAGAATTTTATTTTGAATATATTAAATCTGCTACACCTGTTAAATAGCCAAGTAGGAATGGCAAACTGGACATTGGATTATGAACCTAGAGCTTAGGGGAGACATAGGGACTAGAGAAATAAAATTGGGAGCATCTAGAAGACACCTAAAGCTACTAGACAGAAATAGGTTATGTGGGCAAAGAGCTTAGAAGGAAGTGATGAGGGCACAGGGCAGGGCTGTGGGGCCAGCAGAGGGGTGGAAGAGGAGGCAGCACCAGTGAAGACCAAGAAGAAATGCCAGAGAGGAAGGGGAAACTAGACCAACATGGTGCCATGAAAGCATGGAATGACAGTGGGCCGACAGAAGGGAATAATCAATGGGGCAATGAACTTATCTGTGCGCCTTTGTTCGAGTCTTATAGGAGGGTAATTTCCTAAATGTGAAATTGCTTGATTGAAGGCTATACATGTATTAAAATTTTAATGGATATTGCCAAGCTGTCTTCCATCAAGATTGAATTACTAGTATGTGCAAGTAAGATAATGACTTTTTAATGAACCTTTTATTAAAGTATAGAATAATATAGAAATGTAAATAACATAAATGTACAATATTGAATTTTCACAAAGTGAACATACCCATGTATCCATCATCCCAATGGGGAAACAGTATTACTAACTCTTCAGATAGCCTTCTCATGCCCTCTCTCAGTCACCACCCCATCAAGGTAACCGCTATTTTGACTTCTAATTAGCTTTGTCACTTTTTGAGCTTTATGCATGTGAAATCATACAGTGTGTAACTCTTTTTGTGTCTGCTTTTGTTAAACACTATGTTTGTGATAGTCTCCATATTGTTCCACATGGTGATCATTTTTTTACTCTATTGTCTGTATATGACTCACTCAAATGCTGAACAATGCATTATTTTCAGATTTACACTATTATAAATAGTGCTGCTAAAGTTATTCTTATACATCTATTTTGATGAACACATATGCAAATTTCTTTGGGGCATATATATTCAGGGTAAAAATTACTGCTAATAGAGTAAGCTTATGTCCAAATTTATTAGATACTTCCACCAACAATTTATGAGCATTCCGGTTATCTATATCTTTGTTAACACCTGATATTATCAGTCTTTTACATTTTAGTAAGTGTGAAGGTACTTCGCACTGTGGTTGGGTTTTTTTATTTTTGTTGTTGGTGGTGGTGTTTTGCATTTCCCTGATGACTAATGAGGTTAACAGATTTATTGGCCATTCATATATTCTCTGCCCAAATTCCTTGTTCATTTTTCTATTGGGATGGTTTATTATTTCTTTCTTATTGATTTATTGGGGTTAGCTTGTATATGAGCTCTTTGTACGTTATATGTTTAAAAAATCTCCCTCTCTGTTCCTTGCCTTTTCACAATCTTAATGATGTCTTTTGGTGAAAAATGTTTGTAATTTTAATGTAGTCTAATTTTTCAAATTATTCCTTTATTGTCAGTTCTTTCTTCATCTTACTTTAAAAATATTTTTTTCTGTTTTCTTCAGGAATTTTATAGTTTCAGACCTATGTTTACATGTCTTTAATCTATTTTGAGTACATTGTTGTGTGTCTATTTCTGTGTTCAGTGTAAGATAGAGGTCAGGATAAACTCCTTTCCTTTATGGATAGCCAACTGACTTACTGTCATTTATTAAAAAGACCATCCTTTTCCCTCGCACTGCAGTGCCACTTCTGTCGTGTTCAGGCGGTCATAAATCAAATGACATGTGTGTGTAGTTCTGTTTCTGGAAATTCTATTCTGCTTGGTGGACTATTTGTTTATTTTTACTGCCATATTACAGTGTCTTAATTTGGGTAGCTTTACAGTAACAAGTTTTTGTATCTGGCAGTGAAGGCTTCCAGCTTTGTTCTTTTTCAAGAATGTCTTGTAATTCTTGGCTCTGCATTTCAGATAAATTTTAGAGTCAGATTGTCATTTACACACACACACACACACACACACACACACACCTGTTTAATTATCACTGTGATGGCATTGAGATCAATTTGGGGGGAAACTGACACAACATCTTGTAATCCATGACCATGGAATAATGAATATGATAATACTTTCACACTCAATAAAGATTTCAGTCAAGGCATCCTTTGCGAGAAAATGGTACCTGCTGACTCTGATCTCTTTGTTTTGGTTTCATTTGGTTTGAAGTGGAAAGGAATGTTTCCCACGGCTTAACTGATCACCAGGAATGTGCTCTTGCAAAAATATCAATCAAGGTAACACATAAAGTGCTGGCTTTTAATAAACCAGTAAAATGTTGGAGAATTTCATCAAAATATAAATTCAGAAGACCAGTCTGTAGCTGTTTTGTTGTTATTGCTATTATTGTTGTTGATTATGGCAACAGCTAGCCAGCAGGAATTTGCATATGAACATTTTCAGGACATAAGAGCTTTTGTTTTTACCTGGATGCTCATTCCTACCTTCGGACTTAACACATGGCTGTGCTGACCCAGCTCTTCCCCTCCATTATGACCCTACATTCAGTATTCCACAGAAAGGTTTGTGTTTTCCCAGATGATACTCTTTATTAATAATTAACAATAATGTTTATTATTAATCACTTCACGCTCTTAAAAATATTTCACTGAATAATAAAGCCAGCTTCTATAAAGCAATTAAGTTTACACACAGTTTAAGTGTTCTTCAAGAGTTCTGGAAACATGTTCTCTATGTATATTCAGTATTCAGTGGATCATTAACCACCAAATGTCACACTCAATAGACATTCTCATTTTGTATATAAGGAAATGATTAAGGAATTGACTATAATTTCAGTTTACAATTTTTTCCTATTGAATACCATTTCAATGTCTACCTTGAAATTCATCAATGGTAAACATGATTGATAAAAATGTTTTTCATTGATTAAATATTTAAATAATTATGTATGAAGCCTATCATTTATAATTAGATACCATACGAGCCTTTTATATCATTTCAAAAATTAGTTCTTAGTATGCTTCTATTCTAGACCCAATCTTACCTAGATAATTGTCTGCCGTTACCTCAGGACAAGTTCTGAAAAAGACTAAATGTTTCATATTTCTCAGTCTGTCTTTCCAGTTTTTTCCCAGATTCCTAGGTGTGCTCTACATTTCTACTTCTTGGCTAAACCTCAAGATTTCTAATAAGATAACAACATAAATCCCAGAATTTGTGCACAAAACGTCATGCCTCCAAGATTTCCTAGGTGGATATAAATCTTTTCTCCACAGGGTTCACAAACTCAATACAAATTTAATTATCCCTCACACCATAGCCTTGAGGGGAACAAAATGAGATGAAGTTCAGACCAGAAGAGAACAAAACAAAACAATAACAACGGAACATACCCTCAATACAAGTATGTTCCCCAAGGTTAAAAACAAAGCTTTTTAAGTCATGTTGGAATGAATCATTCATATTATTTTGTAGCCTAAGAAATATTTGCAGTTCATATACATTACAGGGCTAAATACTACCAAGGAGTATACAGGATTGTCCTTATTTCCTGCATTTAAAGAAACACATGCCCTACTTTTAAAAGGACACTAGAAATAGAACCAACTAATCACATAAATTTTAACCCATATAATTTTAAAAAAGAAAGTATAGTAATTTATTTATTCTCACAAGTACAATTTTAGAGGCACACAGATTTAATGTCTCAAGATCTTCTAATGCTCATGGGTAGTTCTAAGTCATGTCTGCTCTAGTGTAGCCAAGGCCATTGTCAACATCTGTCAAGGTGCCTCGTGAATTTTCAGTAGTGAGTTTTGGGATATTTGTCATTTGACACAGTGAACTGAGATGCTGTGTGCAGCTGTTTGAGCCAAGATCATCAGGTGACCATGTGCTGTCAGAATCTGTTAACACTGGTTTCCACGGGAACCAGAACTTGTCCAGCACATCCTAAGCCACTGGATTTTTGTTTGTTTCTCTACCATAAAGAAGCTATTTTTCTAATATGGGTGTAATGTAGGTTGTATATGTTATCCTTGAAATTGTCTGCTCTTTGAGAAAGAGAAATGTTTCGCTGGTCTGAAAATTAAAAATTTTTAATTATCATGGTCTATAATCCCAGAAGCAGAAAAGAAATACTGTCATTATTTATTTAGTATTGACAAAACTTAGTGCTTGAAATACAATTCAGAGCATTAATTGCCTAGCTAATGGGCTAAAAAGCAACAAGCATTCAAAAGTAGTAAAAGTAGAGAATTCTCTGTGAGAAGCAATTTGGTTCATAAAAAATGTATTGAAAATAAAATAAAATTTTCTTGAGAACCTTCTTCAATTCCTTACTTTTAAATATTTTTATTATAATTTTTAAGAACTTTAGTTAGTATGTAAGGGCATTAAGAGTACTTGTAAGAAAAAAATCTTTCAACTTTGGGACCATTGAACCATAGAGGTGGAGTTGAAAGGACTTAAATCTTCCATCTCATTCTCCTTTTTCCAAAAATGAAGAAACTGAACAGGATTAAATGGCTCTATGTCATGCTGTTGTTAGTATAACCAGGACAGCATAGATCTGCTTTAAGAATGCTTGTGAACATGGTCTCAGTGATGCCGGGTGCTCTGAAATCACTGCCAATGGCAGCATTGGAACTCTGTTCCCTACCATCACAGTGCCTAGTACAACTGTCCCTCAATTGTTCAGAAATAATATTCTGCTACTCATATAGATAGTGTCCTCCATAAGTCAGAAATAATGAGTTCTGTTAACTCACGTGCATTTGTGTCTCAAATGTTTGTTTTTAAGTAGCTTGCTATTGTCTATGGAAAAATCAGTTTCCCTACTCTCTCCTATCTCAAGTCATTCATTGACCATCCCATTCAAGAATGCTGGTTTCTCTTTTTACCAAACAATGCCTTTTTCTTATTTAATGCTCTGTTTAAGACTTATCAATGACATAATGCCTCTATAGGCTAATTCTCCCTCACTCTTCATTTCTCCTCACTCCAGTACTTCCTTCATCTACCCCTCCTTTCTGTCTGCCTTTCTAAATGTGCCCTTATTTGATATGTTCTTGGTCTAGGATTTCTTTTAGCTGCAATTAATTAAAAACCAAACTAACAGAGACTTAAACCATAAGGACATCTGTTTACCTAAGCAGAAGTCCGGAGGTAGGACTGTGCCTGGGAGACAGCAAATCAAATTAGGCCCAAAGCTGTTTTATGGGTTTTGTGGTGGCAGAAACCAATCTGATTGCTGTCAATCTGGCCTGAGTTGGTAATTGAAAACACCTAGCTGAAGGGGAAGACATGTGAGCAGAAGAAACCAGCAGGCAGATGTCAGAATTGGGGATGACACATACCAACTGGTTAAGATAAGCTATTATAAAGGACTTTAAAAGAACTAGGTCCCACAGAAATAACAGGCAACCAATTTGTTTTCTGTGAAAATCAGGAGTATTTGGGGGAAAGGGCTATAACTTAAGTGAAAAACTTTCATTCATCCATCACAAGCTATCTTCTTGCCAATCTCGTCTTGGGAATTCAGGATATTGATGATGAAAGACTACCCTAGTCCTCAAGTCCATATTCCGGGTGAGAAGGCAGACATATAAATAATTACAATTCCATGTGATGATTTTTCTAACGGGTATATGTAAAATGATATGAAAACCACAACAGACTGCAATTAATTCTGCCTGAGAGTGTCAGGGAAAGCAGCACTCTTTTAAGCAGGGAAGACAGGAATTCCAAAGGCCAGAACAACACACCAGAAACATGAATACAGTGGCTTACAGAACACAGCTTTTTCAGTGAATAATGGGAAGGCTTATGTAGCTGGAATGTATTGAGCACATGGGTAAGATTGGAGGTGGGAAACTGAATCTAAATAAGATGGTTCAGCTCATCTATGTTTGAGGATTTTCAAGGTCAGAGTAGAAGGTGATTATGGATTAAGAGAGTGTATAAGGATGCATGTGAGTATAATTAACTGACCAACAGAGAGTACAGACATGGGGGAAGTAACTTCAAATCCGGGGAGACTCAAAGCTGCAAGTGTTGATCAATTCAAAGAGTAGGTTTGAGGTAGTTAGATGGGGGAGAAGTGGTTCCATAGATGTGTTCAAAGTATGGATTTCTGAAGTTTCAGACTTCACATTTGGAGATGTACCAGGGAATAAAAGCTAGTCCATGACTTTAAAGACAAAAGTAACCCGACTACAAGAACTCTCATATGAGCCAAGAGCATTAGGAGTTGCCCTCCTGGACTTTGAATTACTCTCTTGAATTGGGTTCTCCTTGAAGTAGATTTTGAGACAAGGGTTTGAGTGCAAGTTTATTTGGAAGGCAAACTCAAGAAATGGTGGTGGGAGAATGTGAGCCTGGCAGGGAAAAAGGAAGGAAGCCAATATTAAGGTGCATGTTACTGTCCAAAAAAATGGAGCTACTTTAAAATGAAGCCGGGCTGCCATGCCAGAGGAACTGCCTGCATGTCTCATGCTTCAAATCTTTGGAATGTTAAAACAAGGAAAAATAACCTCGGACTGGGCCTAGGGCAACATTGTGTCCCGAAGAACTATTTGCAAAGACAACCAGAAAGCAGATATTACTACTCCTGGACTGACGACTACTGACCTAAAATTTTAAAACATTGTTTAGAATTAGCATCACGATGTTATGTTATCTGAATCAATAAAAACTGCCTTTCTTCTATTGATGTAATTGTTTCCCTTCCCTTTTTCATAAATACCCATTGCCTTTGTCTTATCCAAACACTATTTGGGCTTCTGCCTGAATCAGTGCATTCTTACTGATCTCGAATAAATGCCCTTTTTTTGCCTCTTACCTTAAAAGGTCCTTTTGCTTATAGGTTATCATCACTACGGTGAACAACTGGGTCTGAATGCTATTGGGTACCTCTCACAGTTACCCACAGTCCCTCTATGGTAAGAAAGCTGAGGCATTTCCTTCCCAAGCTTCCTTTTGTGGTTGACTTCCTGGCACTTGCGGCTCTGAACCAGAGTCCCAGGTGCTTGTAGTAGGCATTTCCGGTGGAGATTAGAGCAGTGAGTGCATGGGGTTGAGTTGTACACTGCCAGCATCATCTCAGGATGGAACTAGAGAGAAACTTGATGAGTTGGGCACCAGAATCCCCAGTGGAGTTGGGTGAGTAACATACAGACTAGGAGATGAGCAAATGAAGAAAAGGCTGGAAAGAAAGTTCTACTGCAAATCACAAATTCACACACTGCTGGTAAATATGAAAAATGCCTGGTGAGAGAGCTGCAGTCCCTACTAAAAATCCCACCCAGTCAGGGGCTTCTGGGTGTTATGGTAATTGAAGGTAGGAACCACACTTCTGGCTGATATGCTTTTAGAATAGTGGGTCATGGGGTAAGCTGTAGGCCACACTGCTTTACTGTCAGCTGATGTTAATTAATGTTAACAAGTCAAAGGAGTCGCCCTACTCAGAGCTATCAAGAACTGGCTACAACAGTGGTTCTCAACCTTGGCTGCACATTAGAATCACCTGGGAATCTTTTTAAAATCCTGATTTCTGGGCCTCATCTTCCAGAAATTCTGTTTCTTTGTTACTAATGTTGTGGCCCCACCCCATAACAAAGAAACAGAATTTCCAGAGGATGAGGCCCAGAAATCAGGATTTTAAAAAGATTCCCAGGTGATTCTAATGTGCAGCCAAGGCTGAGAACCACTGGGCTAGAACAAGATGGCTTGAGAGCTCATCTTGCCTGCTGAAGCACATCCTCCCAGCCTTAGCTCTGCTGGATCCCGCTCCTGTCTTGCACTCAGGGACATCACAGAGGAGCCCCTCATGTAATGACTTCTCATATGTCTATCAGACATTTGTTGAATTAAGAAAAGACTTCACAGCTTACTTATGGTTGTGTCTATGTCTGAAGAACTGATCTCTGTATTTTAGTGGCCCTTCTTTTAATGTCTGTTACTCATACTTTCTTTTCTTATCATTTACAGTTTTGAGCATCAATCCCAGATCATACCTTTTAACAGTTTAGTTAGTAGCATATTTTGATAATCCCCAAAATTATAAAGGAGTCATGTTTTTCAATCCAACATAATTTTGAAATATAAGGTGTTTTTATGTACCGATATTCCACCAAATTTATCTACCTGAACTAAGCATCACAACTGTTTCTTCATATCTTACCATCATAATGTGTATATATATGCCTATTATTTAAATGTGGTTTATTATTTAATCAAAATTTAAAGTACAATACCACATACTTCATCTCCTACTGTGTTTATGAATGTCAGTGGGTGTACCTTTATTACTTATGTCTAAACCCTCTGCCAAAGGCAAAAAACAACAGTTAAAAAAATGATGTCTCTATTGTTTTATTACAGGAAGATTTTATTAAATGTTCTTTATGTTAAGGACTCAAAAGTGAGGAACATGCATTTAAAATACAAGGCTCCATAAGTTAAAGAAAGGAGGGGTGATTGTATTATTCCACATTCTTTTTTAATTTTATTTTTTCAGTTACAGTTGACATTCAATACTATTTTATATATCAGTTTCAGGTGTATAGACTAGTGGTAGACAATTATATAATTTACGAAGTGATCCCTCTGATAATCCCAGTACTCATTGGCACCATACATAGTTATTACAATATTATTGACTATAATCCCTATGCTGTAGTTGTACTTCTTGAACCTTCACCCCCTCCTATCTGGCAACCCTCAGTTTGTTCTCTGTATCTATGAGTCTGTTTCTGTTTTGTTCATTCATTTATTTTGTTCTTTAAATTCCACATATAAATGAAATCATATGGTATTTATCTCTCTCTGTCTGACTTATTTCACTTAGCATAATACTAGGTTCATCTATGCTGTCGCAAATGGTAGAAATTCATTCTTTTTTTAATGGCTGGAGTAATATTCCATTGCATCTTTGTATAACATCTTCTTTATCCACTCGTCTATTGATGCAGACTTGGGTTCCTTCCATGTCTTGGCTATTGTAAATAATGCTGCAATGAACACAGGGATACATATATCTTTTCACCTCATCCTTATTCCAGGTAATTGATGAAATTTCTGCATCTAACTGATTCCTGTTATTTCTCAAAGATACCTATATAACTACATACATTTGTAACTCAAGTGTTACATAGTAATACATGACTACATAGGTTTATAGATTGAGAATTACATTTTAATTATAAAATGTGTATAATTTCTTGTCCTATATCAAGTCATTAACTACAAAACGATGATACTTTTCCCAGTTTCTGTATTTTCTATTTGGATACAGCTGCTTTTGTGGGCTGCTTGACAACTTAGACATTAATAGTGTTTTGTTTAGGAAGTAAAATAAAGGAGAGAACACTTAAGCTGGAAAACTGAAATTCTAAAGTAGTTGAAAAGCCTGATCACTACTTTCAAAATACAAATCAAATTCTTAATCAGATTTTGTGACAAGCATTCTTAAACACCAAATAGGATATTCTTTGCTATCAATGCTATCCCCTAAGAACCTGCAGTTCTTGTTTGTGGTTCTATTTCAGGAATACAGCTGTCCCTTTAATTCACTTACCAGTCAAAATAATTAATATGTGGCACACTCTCACCTAAACCTTTAATAAAATCTCTTTAAAATAACTCGTGAGAATAAATAAATAAATAAACAAACAAACAAATAAACAAATAAACACACACACACACACACACACACACACACACAAAATAGCTGGTGAGAATAAATGAAACCACAACCCTGAGGAGGTGGGCATGTGGGTTGTACCCTTCAGAGATACAGAGCCCAGCTTTGTTCTGAAGTCTTGCTCAGCTTCCTTGATACCCACAGTTCTATCACATCAGGGTGCAGGAAAAGTTTATCAGTACACTTAGAGTTCCCCCAAGGCCACTGCTTATTGGAACAGCCCTTCAGAATATACACTCTTTCTAGCTCCTAGTTTCATGTTTGACCTAGGTTCATATACGACTTCTTGGAAATGGGAACTACTTGCACTTATTCATTCATTAATGTTAATTTTTAATAACCAAATTGTAGCCATATAACATATATATCTAAAATGAGAGCATAAAAAGTTAGCCATTGAGTCATATGCAATGGGGTGCCCCATCTCCCTATCTTTAGACATATATCCTTAGAAGTGGAGAACAAAGGCTTACGTAACTTTAAGGAGGGTCTTAAACAAGGCGGCACCATTTCCACTCTGGCATTCACAGTAACCACGCTTGGATTAATGTAATCTATCCACCTCGCCATTATTGGCATTTGGGGTTGGATAATGCCTTGCTGTGGGGGCCGTTTTGTGCATTGCAGGATGTTTAGCAGAATCCCTAGTCTCTACTTTCTAGATACAATAGCTTCCCCAAGTCCTGACAATCAAAACTATCTCCAGACATTGCCAAATGTCCCCTATCAAGGCAAAATTGCCCTCAAATGAGCACCTGGATTAATGAGAAGGTGGAAGGAAGCTACTCTTTTCATATGAGTAATAAAACACACAGAACGCCTGCAGGAAATAAACTCATGCAGCGGAAGAGGGGTTGGCCTTTTTATTAGTTGTACTGAACACCCTCCGGCCGTGTTCTAGATTGCAGCTTGGATGCTGACAGTGAAGTCCATCTTCTCAGTAAAAGGAACTAAAATGGGGCGGGGGGGGGGGGGGGGGGAGCCACTGTAATGATAAATGATATGGGGCCACACGAACGTCAAGTGTAAGAACATTATAAATACTGCTACATCAGTTCAGAATCTACAAGACTTTCAAAACAAATTTTTTGTGTAGGTCTGCTCAACATTCAGTGTGTTTAAAAAATTCTAAATAAATGTCTTGATTTCAAACCCCTACTTGTTTAAAATAAAATTGATTATTTTTGTTTTTCTAAATAAAGATGGAAACCAATCAACCATAGACCTGATCTAATTAAGTAATTCTTTTTTAAAATCAGGAGGGAGGCAGTACGTTTTTCATTTCACTGAGCCGTCGTTGCAAACTCAAAGCTAGTGTCTATTATCTCTGCCTGCAACTGGGCTTGCCAGCTAAGGTCACATCAATGTGAACAGAAATGGAAGAATTCTGCTGTGGACACTTACAACTGTATAATTCTGCCATGGACACTTAAAACTGTACTTTTTTTAACAGTCATTTCCCACCCATTTCTTTCTGCCCCGCAACTATACCCCCTATATTCAAACATATGTTCAGTACTTTCAGGAAGGAAGGAAAGCTACCCAGGAGGTATAAAATGAGCATGATTCAAATGTTTTGTCAGCTGGAGTCCTAGCCAGCAACCAATTTTCACAAACTCTTGTGCATTATTCAAATTATCATAATATTATTCAAATAATCATAACACAGCATTGGGTCTCTGACCTATTAATTATCCTTTCATCCATTCCCTCCCTGCTGCCGAGTTAATTAGTCGGATGGTGGGGTCTCTGCTTTATGTACATTATCTCAGTCACAGAAAGCCACAACGTTGTGTCAAGAACTGTAGTTAGAGTCATCCTTTTCCGTCCTAATAATCATGTATGCAAATTATTTTTAATCCTTTTTCCTTGTTAATAGCCTCACTATTCAGGAGAGAACAGGCTTCCCTTTATTCATTTTCCACTGTGTGTCTGTGTTATTGTTTCTTTGTGCTTTTTTTTGGGGGGGGGGGGTTAAGAAATTAGTGGTAGCCAGCCATCCAGCAGCCCAAATTGCATTCTTGTCCTAGTTTTCCATCTTCTTCAATGGAGGAAACCACTCGTAGACATGTGGAATTCTCCTTACCCTGTCCTTTGTGCCTCAAAGCCATGATTGAGCGTCCATGATTGCCATGGCACTGGGGCATGGCCCTGTCCTCTGCGACACCAACACCTCCCGGCTCATCATTCAGAAATCTAATCCCCCTCAGTTCACAGAGTAGCTTCCTGAAATTCCTTTCTCAGCTACCAGTAGAACTCACCCTGTGACATCAGTCTCAGTAAGTAAACATCAAGCCACATATTTCATGTCTGAAATGCCTTGAGGGTGCTAAATTTCTTAAATATACCTCTAAGCAAAGGGAATGGATTTTCTGTCCAACTTTCTATGTTTGAAGTAAGAGAGTCCCTTTCCAATTCGTAAGGAAGATTATACGTATGAAGGCAAGATTGAAATTAGCAGTTTTAGTTTCCATTCTATCGGTGAAAGTTGAGTCTGGAAAATAGAACCTACTGTGGATATTTCAAATATAGGAAATTTAATATTGAGAATGCATTATACAGTGAAGGAAAACTAAGAAGCCACCCCAGAGATTAGCAAGAGCAGGAAGCCACAAGCCTCCCTAGAGAGGGGGTGGTCGGACTGGAATTCAGAAGCCAGGCCTCCAGCCAAAGCTGCTGGGACTATAGACTTTGGGAAACCACCCCAGGAGGCAGGAGGAGAAAGGGAGAACTACCATGGCTGCTTCCTTCTTCTTGCTGTCTAATGTCTCACCCTGCCTCTACTATATGATTTAATGACAAGCCAGATGCAAGGAAACCTGGAAACTATTATTTGCAGGAGAAGAGTGGGATTTAAATCTGGGACTATCTTCTCTTCCACTGATAGCTGAATGAATGCCGAGCTAATTAACATCAGTTAAATGACAGATGCATGAGTCCCACATACAGGTGCACACAGAATTAAGCCCCATCAGCTAGAATTCATGAGGACTCACAAGAAGTTTACCTCAGTCTACATAATTATAGTGAGCTAATGAGGTTAAAGGAATCAAAAGCAGCTTTAAAAAAAAAAACATGCAAACAAACATCTTTTTCAAGTATTTGGTACCTCTGGGATGTTGTGCTTGGTAGAATAATGACCCTAAGCAGTGGTTCTCAACCTTCCTAATGCCGCGACCCTTTAATACAGTTCCTCATGTTGTGGTGACCCCCAACCATAAAATTATTTTCGTTGCTACTTCATGACTGTAATTTTGCTACTGTTATGAATCGTAATGTAAATATCTGATATGCAGATGTATTTTCATTGTTACAAATTGAACATAATTAAAGCATAGTGATTAATCACAAAAACAATATGTAATTATATATGTGTTTTCTGATGGTCTTAGGTGACCCCTGTGAAAGGGTCATTCGACCCCCAAGGGGGTCTCGACCCACAGGTTGAGAACTGCTACCCTAGAGAGATGACCAAGTTCTAATCTTCAGAACCTGTGAATATGTTACTTTACATGACAAAAAGGATTTTGCATATGCGATCAAGGTTAAGAACCTAGAGATGAGGAGGTTATCTGGGTGGGTCCAATCTAATCAAATGGGTCCTTACAATTAGAATATTTCTTCCAAGGGCAAAGAGATGAGAAGTGTCAGAGAGATGTGAAGAAGACTTACCTGTCATTGGTTTTAAAAATGGGTAGAATGTGGGTAGCATCTAGAAGCTGGAATGTCAAAGAACCAGATTTTACCCATCTCACCTGCTGCCATTTATCAATTTTTCCACTCCCTACTCAATACATCACTTCCACAGCATACAAACAGGCTAGTATTTCTTCCATTTTATTTAAAAAGAAAAACCTTCCTGGGACCTCAGTTCTCCAGAAGTTACTACCCCATTCCTCAGCTCCCATTTGCAGTAGGCCCCTTACAATAACTTGTCTACAAGGTGCTGTTTAATTCCACATTTCCTGTTCTCTCTTAAAATCACTCCAGTCAGAACAACTGCCTCCGCATCTCGGTAATGGTCAATTCTCAGCCCTCGCCTTACTCGACTTAGCAGCAGCATTTGACCTGTTGATCACCTCTCTCCTCCTTGATACATTTTTCTTTTCTGCTTGCCTTTCGGAACACACCTTCATCTGCTTTTCCATCCACCTCAGGGTACTCCTTCTGAGTCTCCTTTGTTACTTGTTCCTCTTCTCCCTGACCTCTTATGCTGGTGTGCTCCAGGAGGCAGCCCTTGGCTACTTCCCTTCACTATTTGCATTCATTCCTTTGAGGATTTATCCCTTCTCATGAATTTAAATACCATCTATACACTGACAACTCCCAGGTTTTAACCCCAGCCCCGGATTCTCTCCAGAACTAGAGACCCAGACATCTAACTGCCTACCTGTCATCTCCACTAGAATGTCTAATAGGCGTCTCAGCTTCTCATAGTCAAACTGAACTCCAGGTTCTCCCTCCAAACTTACTCCACCTCAGTCTTCCCATCTCAGTTTTTGGTAACTCCATCCTCCCATTAGCTCAGGTTAGAAACCTTGGACTCATCCTTAATTCCCCTTTTTTTTTATTCACACCTTCAGACTCTGTATTTAAAAACATATACAGATCTCAAAACCAATGAGTATACCTAGCCATTGACCAATTTTCCACTAAAAGGAACCAGGAATCCTTGAAGAAATGGCTGATAGAGTCTTGGGCTGAAGCCAGGAAAATACAAAATGGGCTCGGATCGTCTTATTCTGCCAGATGTAAGAAACTGCTCAAATTATGGTAGGGCCTGTGGAATTAGGCAAATGGAATTAGGTTTGCTAATTAACTGACTTTACAGGGAAGAGATTGCTCCGGATTATCTGGGTGGGCTCAATCTAGTCACATGAGCTCTTAAAACAGGAAAACTTTCCTGGCTGTGTTCAGAAAGAGATGTGACAACAAATGAAGGGTCAGAGAGATGTGATGTTGCTGTCTTTGAAGATGGATGAAGGGAAGGAACTATAAGCCAAGGAAAAATAAGAAGCCTCTGGAATCTGGAAAAGTCACGGAAAAGGATTCTCCCCTAGAGCCTATGATGCCTTATTTCAAGAGTATAGGACTTCTAACCTACAGAGCTGTGATATAATCAATATATGTTATTTGGATTTGCTAAATTTGTAGTAATTTCTTAAAGCAGCAGTAGAAAACTTATACATTCTTAGAATGATTATGACTCCCAATTCTCTATACTCCTCCTATGCTGTATTTTTCTTCATAGCCCCAAACATTATCTGACTTTTTGTTATATGTTTATTTGTTATTATTTGTTGTCTGCCCCAGTAAGTTACAAAAGGCAGTTTGTCTGCCTTATTCTCTGCTCTGTCCACAGTACCTAGAGATGTACCTGAACAAAAAGGACACTCAGTAAATATTGGTTGGGCCCTGACCGGATAGCTCAGTTTGTTAGAGCCTCGTTCTGATATGCCAAGGTCGGTTCAATCTACAATCAGGGCACGTACAAGAAGCAACCAGTGAATAAGTGGAATAATAAGTCAAATCGATTTGTTTCTCTCTCTCAATTCAACTAAAAATTCTTTTAAAATGTTGGGCCCTAGACAGTTTGGCTCAGTGAATAGAGTGTGGGCCCTGGACTGAGGGTCCCAGGTTCGATTCCAGTCAAGGGCATGTACCTCAGTTACAGGCTCAATCCCTGGTCCCAGTCAGGGCGAGTGAGGGAGGCAACCAATCCATGTCTTTCTCACATCTTCCACTCTCTCTAGAAATCAATGAAAAAATATCAATGAGGATTAACAAAAATAAATAAATGTTAGTTGAAGAAATATTGTTTATTTATGAGTTTACATTAGTAAGAGCAGCCATTCTAAAACTGCTTTTATGCCAGCATCCTGAAATAGCAGATTGAAAATACCACAATCAGTATACTCTTCAAAACCTACCCTTAAACAATTTCTATATGGGTGACTTTCATTTTCCTGTGATAAAACTCACAACATAGCAATAAGCCAATACATCCCAGGCTAATTTTTTTTTTAAGACAACTCCCACTGGTCAGCAGGAGGAACTACAGAACCCACTTTAATAAATGGATACCATTTCACCAATTCCATCTAGTGTTTAGAGAACCTCCTCCAGCCGTAAATCAGCTCTATGACCTAAGGACAGAGCAGGGAATTGTCAAAGTCCCTTTGCTGAGTAATTCCAGAAATGCCTAAAGCTCAACCGAGGAGGGATCTGACATTCAAAAGCTGGAATTTACAACCTCAAGGAAAAGCCCCAATTGGGCAAAACAAAACATTGGGCGGAAAGCCCCAGGAGACCTCCTCTGTCTTTGCTTACAAAAGTCTTCATATCTCCATAAAAGATGTTCTTCAACGAAGCAAATTAATCCACTGAAATTCAGCCTAAATTGTAACTATGACTGTAAATCTTTACCTTTGTCATGATTCTTTCTAAAGGAGATGATTATATAAACAAGCTGCTGTGGGTCTCTGCCTGAAGTGGCATTCTGCTGAGGACTTGACAGAAACTTTTGTTCCCATTGGTGAAGAGCTCAGGTCACTTTCTGTGACCTACACGGTGGCATGAACTGCCTGGGTAAATACCCAGAAAGGTGAACACATTTTTAAGCATAGCAAAGTGTTTTGGAGCACAACTTCACTCAAGAATCTATCTTGGATTCATAATAAGGATGTATTTTTCCAAGACAAAACACAAGAATGATTTTCTTTCATCTGCAAACATTGTTTAGATTTATTACTTTCATCAGATGAAACAATTAGATTTTGATCTTTTGGCTCATCTTTTTCTTTAGAATAACATATCTTAGCATCAGAGTGCCACCTAATTAAATTGAGACTCTACCAATTATTGCTGAAAATCTATATAAACTGTTCTTACCCAGCCTACAAGAGCTGCTCATCCAAACTGCACTGAAATTAGGATATATTCTTACTTGCCGGTTTGTCAAATTTTAATTTACATCAACATGTAAGACACTCTGTATCTACAGAGTAAACTCAGAGGTGGGGCAGGCTCCAGTAGATTTTAAATAACTAAAAATTCATGAGGCTAACCCTTGATTTAATAAACTCAAATGTTGGGTTATAGGGCACTGTGCAATTAAACAAAGATTTATTGAACCATTTGTTCTCACATAGTCAGTTTTTCTTACCAAAAAATATCTTCTGCCAAACAATTGTACTCTCATTAAACTTGGCTCCTCACATATCTACTCATGGTCATATAGCTTTGGAAAGCAGGTAGAAACTTTGTGTTTTAACTTTCATTAATGACCTGTTTGAAGAAATAGGAAACTCATTGATTTAGCTGATGTAGTCATCCGGAGAGAAAGTGTACTCCTTAACAGATGGGATTGGAATTCAAAAATGACCTTGCTAAATTATAGAAGCAGATAGACTTAGGCAGAAAGACACTCAGAATTATAAGCACAATAATTATTGTAGAGTAAAAATAGGGCAAAAAGTATGTCAGGAGAAAGGGACATATAAAACAAAGGTGGGCTTTAAAGAGCCTGAAAGTTGTAGAACTGAAGCTAATTAAACAACAGACCAGTTAATAAAATAAAGGCCTGGCTGATTTGGCTCAGTGGATAGAGCATCGGCCTGTGGACTGAAGGGTCCTGGGCTCAATTCCAGTCAAGGCACATGCCTGGGTTGCAGGCTCAATCCCCAGTTGGGGGCATGCAGGAGGCAGCCAATCAATGATTCTCCCTCATCGTTGATGTTTCTATCTCTCCCTCTCCCTTCCTCTCTGAAATCAATAAAAACATTAAAAAAGCCGAAACCGGTTTGGCTCAGTGGATAGAGCGTCGGCCTGTGGACTGAAGGGTCCCGGGTTCGATTCTGGTCAAGGGCATGTACCTTGGTTGCGGGCATATCCCCAGTGGGAGATGTGCAGGAGGCAGCTGATTGATGTTTCTCTCTCATCGATGTTTCTAACTCTCTATCTCTCTCCCTTCCTCTCTGTAAAAAATCAATAAAATATATTTAAAAAAAAAACATTAAAAAAATAAATAAATAAATAAATAAATAAAGGAATATTAAAGTAAGCACAATATGCACTACAAGTTTATGTCCATATGTGGAAGAAGAATTAAAGAGAGATTGAGAAATCTCCATAGGATTCAGAGAACAAAATTTATCAGAATGAAAGTTTTACAAGAAGATTGTTTAAGAAAAGGAAAATATAATTTATTGAACACCTACTATATGCTAAGTAATGGAAATAAAAAGTATTTCCCATATGGTTTCAAGGAATTGTGGGTCTAATAAGAGAAATATAAGTAAGCAGACAATGCAACACATGAGTATTTTGGTAGAAGATTGAGACTATATCTAGTGATAATCTTTAAGCATGAATAATAATATTATCCTATATAATAAAAGGCTAATATGCAAATTGACCCAACTGCTAAACGACCAGTCTCTATGATGTGCACTGACCACCAGGGGGCAGATGCTCAACACAGGAGCTGCCCCCTGGTGGTCAGTGCACTCCCACCGGGGGAGCACTGCTCAGCCAGAAGCCGGGCGCAGGCAGAAGCTGGGCAGGGCTAAGTCAGTCAGACATCCCCTGAGGGCTCCCAGACTGTAAGAAGGCACAGGCCAGGCTGAGGGACCTCACCCCCCCGCCCCCCGCTGCACCACCCCTCTTCCCCCCCCCCCCCACCGCCAGTGCACAAATTTTGTGCACCGGGTCTGTAGTTAATAGTAATAATAATAATAATAATGAAACTGAGGAATAGAAAGATAAGAATGTTGCCCAATTTGGTAAGTGGTAGAGGCAGAAATTAAACCCAAGTAATACGACACCAGAGGCATGCTCTTAACCTCTCTATACACTGGCTCCTGTCTAAGAGCACAAAAATTAAAGGTTGTAAGGACAGTGAGTTAGCGACTATAGGTATCTGACATCCAAAACTCAAGCTTAGAACGCCAATTTCTACTGGACTTTATTTCAAAAAGGCTAGCCACACTGCGACCTGAAATTAAGGAGGCCAATTCCACAGGCAACATGGGGCTCCACACTTTCCCTTGGTCTCAGACACATTCTTTTTCTTGGTACAATATTAATTTGGGAGGAGAGAGGAACAGGGACTTAAGAGAGCCAAGTAAAATAAGAGTTTATCCTAAGAGTGTAAGTAGAAATGAAACTCCATCCTCAGGGCAGGCCTTCTTGGAAACCCACAGGAAGATAAAACCCATAGCCTCATGGGAAGAGCAGGAAGTGTGGAAGATCAGCCTGTGGGAGGTGAACTAGCTGGGGAGTTCATATCCACAAGGGCTCTAGGGACCCCTCCTCAGAGGCAGGAGTTGCTAGAGCCTCTGCCAGGATGATTTGGCTCTTTGGGCTTCATTTTTCTTGGTCCTCGTACTGCCAGCCCAAACAACTCAACCTCCCTTCCCTTAATTCTCTCCCTATCTCACAGTTTGTGCCAGCTCATAGGTTCTGCTTCCTCATGATGTAGCATATTTTGGGGCCTGACTACCTCAAACCTTGGCTCTTTAGCTCTTGCTCATTCCCTCTTAAATTTCCTTCCAACTTCTTTACTGAAGCAAGTGCTGATTGACCAAACTGAACTCGCTCCCTATTTGAAGAGAGCTTTTCACACCAATTGATTGTATAGGCTGTAGGTTATCCTATTAAATGTCTGACATCTGCTTGAATTACCCATGTGTTTATAGTGATTTGTGAGTTTTTCAAGGATGAGGTGGGGTGTGAGGAGCAAGCAGGCTTACATGGGTTAGAAGTTTGGTCACTTTTGCTCAAGGAATGGTGTAAGACTACTCACACAGATGGGAATGAACATCTGTTGTTCTTTAGAATGTGCTAAGCACATACATCCCATTTAGTCTCATAACAACCTTAAGAGGTATCATTGTCCCAATTTTCAGGTGATAGAAGTGCTTTAGCCACTGTGGCAGAGCTCAGATCTGAACCAAGTTTG
The DNA here is from genome assembly GCF_963259705.1 of Myotis daubentonii. NCBI lineage: Eukaryota > Metazoa > Chordata > Mammalia > Chiroptera > Vespertilionidae > Myotis > Myotis daubentonii. The sequence goes on from NC_081846.1 coordinate 55,394,526, forward strand.
CCTGACTCTAAAGGCCTTGCTTGTCCCATAATGCAAGAACTGATAAGAACACTGGAGGCACTATAAAAATTTTGACAATGTTCAGGGTAGAAAATCAATACAAAATGTATATTCTCACACATATATTTAATTTCTTTGTTCCATAGAGAAGTTTAAGAAAATAATGAGTAGCTAATATCCTCATCTTGCTGAAACTAAATGTTGCTCAAAAGCAAATACTTGAACCAGATATAAAAATAAGCATTTGTGTAATGCTTTCTCTGGGCAAAACCCTTTCCACAATGTACATGCACTACTTTAATCCTCACAACAACTCCATGAAGTAGATACTTTACTATCTCCATTTTACTGATGGGAAGACTGAGGCAGTGTGAGAAATACTTGCCTAAGGTTATCCAGCTGTAAGCAGCAGAGGCAGGAGGACTCAAATCCAGTCCACTTAGCTTCATTGTCCATGTGGGCTCTGTTCATCTGCTATTCTGCCGTCTTCTTGGGTATGTGTGGAAATACTTAGCTAGATGAACACATTTTAGCTGTCCTCCGAAGAAATGAGAGTTTTGTTTTTTTAGGTTCAATTTTTGAAGTTTTACTACAATAAAAAAAGATGCGTAAATCTATCATGTGTAATCGCCTGTCAAGATTTTTCAAAGCAGCTCTGTCTACCAATATTTGAATTATTGTTTAAGCCTTTATAGAATCTCTCTTCCATCTGCTTGAGATTGACATGTGAAGAGCTATGCGTCACAAGAAAGTCTGTAAACAATAGTGTATTGAGCATTTAATTGTATCATTTACTCTTGAAAAAACATGGTTCCTGAATATCCAAGTGTTCTCACTGTTGCTATAACAACTTCAGCTTACTATTGTGACTTCCTCTGTTCAAGGCGAATGCTTATGTTTACCAGAACTAAGGTTCGGGGTGTTTAGAAATATTATGTATCTGTAATGCATGTCACTTAGCCAATTCATTATAAAGAAAAATAATGAGCAGCTGAGAGAAGATAATGAATGAAATTCCTCCAGAAATGAGCTCAGAGAAGTTCAGAGGGAAGCATGCGCTGAATGAGGCACTGGCTGACCGTGGCCATACATTATTCCTACATCAGAACACAGGCAGCATTTGAACCAAGACTCAGTTGCTCGGCACCAGTTATAAACCCACCACCCAGAACAATGCCTGGCACAACCACTCACTGAGTAAATGGTAACTGATTGATGGAGTCCTCCCATTCAAGGTCATAGTCAGTCTTTGGTCTCTTTAGTTATTGTTGTATCAAGTAGAACGCATCGTGCTTGCCTTACCTAGGAAGTTAGGTTTTTGAGTCCTTGATTTTCCTGCATTGAAGTAATTAAACTCTATTTATTTACAAGTAATTAAACACTGCTGAACTATTAATATTCAAGGAAACAGAGACCAGAGTTCAGGAAAAGTGATAAATTGTTTAAATTATAGAGCTATTTTAATCATGATTGCTCCCTTCAAATATAAATGAGTCTGATCAGCAAGAGTACAAGGAGCATGTCAGAGGCACCCATAAACCAAGTCTACTTGCAACTCAGAGACATTCTTCCTGTGAAAGAGAATTCCTCAAGGCGCTGTTGAGCATAGTGAAAAAAGCTCGTATCTTACCACACCCCTACTCGGACAGTTGACATGTCAGCCGACATTGGGGCAGGGGACAGATATCCACAAATTTCAGAGGAGGTCTTGCTCTGTGATCAATGGTGGGTCCTTCACAAACCACAGAGATAAAGGAGAAAAAGCAGGGCCCCAAACTGTAGGCAGCAAGGCCTGCCAAACCCTATGGGTATGAACTGATAGGAAAGAACCAACCAGCATTGCTACTGCATTGCAAACCCTCCTGTCTCACACATACTGTGATTGAGGGCAGGTGTTGGGGACCATACTCTGGGGGAAAGCAGGGCACACCTGTCAGCATTTTTTTTCCCTTCCTCTTCCTCCTATATCTCTCTCTTCACTATCAGCTCCCTTACCCCTCCTCACCCCCATATCCAGTAAAACACATAAAACTAGGACAAATGATTGAAAGAAATTGTGTGTGTGTGTGGTGTATCATATAAGAGGTCCTATTCAAATACAAAATCAGAACAGTTTAGGATATTTGGAGGTCATGCAAACAATATTGGAAAAAAAGGGTGGGACCAAAGAAGTACACTAGTCAAACATCTTCATGAATCTCTTGGAAGGGAAATTTAGTAACTGGAAAAATTACTTTTGAAATATTTAGAACATGATTCTAAGATGCCATAAGTGTATGAGGCATCATAGATTTAATAGTAGCTTTTCAGGAGGAAAAAGCCCCACAAATTAATTGTGCAAGTAGTCACTTTTAATAACTGACAATAGCATCCATATAGCTATATACTTTTAGACTAATTTTCGTCTTCAGGGTTACAAGCAAAGGTTGAGTCAAAGTTCTGTTGTATATGTTCTTTAAAGAATCTTTGGATTCACTTTCTCCCCTGACAGATATGCCTGGCATCGTGGTGACAGCTGTTTCTTATAACCCTTGCTCATCATTTTGGTTTCTTTAGCTCTTGAAGACTGACAGTATAATTCAGAGGGATCTTGAAAAATGTTAGCATTTCTTCTGAATTTCCTATTTGGTTAAACTAATAGTTTCATATTTTTCCTTCATTAAATTACACATCACTGGGAGTTAAACAGCTTTTCTTGAAAGTCAGGCTGAAGCTTTTGACAGATATGTTACTCATGAATGTTGAGCTTCTTCACGGCCCATCTTGGCATGGTGTCACCTTCAAGGGAAAAACCAATCTTAATGTCCAGGAATAATCCAAAAGCAATTTAAATCTTTAGTGCAAATCTTTTAAAAATGTCAGAAGAGACATTTACTTATATCACATAGAAAAACACATTCAAATTTTTTTTCTCCATCTAGCTCAGTCATTCCAACCACTCTGCTCCCCACCAAACAGAAAAACAACAAAAACAACTCCTAAAACTCTGCTGAGAGCCCATCCGCTACTGGCTGTTCTCCTCTCTCTTCCCCCCTGCTTTCTGCATCTCATTCTCTTTTCCATAAGAAACCTCTGCCTTTCCCAGTGTGAACTAGCCATGCTGGCCTTCTTCCTCTCATTCATGACCCAATTGTCAGACAAAAAAAATCAGAAATGAGGGGGGTCTGAAGATTTCTTCATGGCAGCAAAGGAAAGTCAAAGGCTTATACTGTCTTGTCAAAGATGGATATTCAATGCTTAAATAATGTTTCTTCAAATACTTAAGTTGAATCATCTTGTCTCTGCAGTACTTGGCAATTTCTTCTGCCTGCCAGGTGTCAATCAATCCTCTGTGTGCAAAATAACGTGAAAGCATTTGAAGCAACAACCAACAAACCTAAGTTTAATTAGAGTTCAATATTAATTACTCAATGGTTAGTTTTTTATATTTTATATATTTGCAGATAATAACTACATCAAAACTTATTGATCTACATGCAACTGGCAATGTTATCTTACCACCGGTTGTAAGAAGCATCTTAATTTCAGAATGGTTACTTAATTAAGAAAAAATAGTATTTGGGGTCCCTTAAGGCCCCTGTGGGTTATCTATAATATTAAAAGGAAGTTAGTTATTAAGGAACTGAGTTCATTTTTTTTACATTTTGTCTAAAAAGCATAAGTTAGTGTGTTTCTAATTAGGTTAATAAAGAAGCTAATTCTAAACAAAGTTGAGTTTTTCCCCATTTAAAATATTAAGGTATAATTTATACACAGTATTATTCACCCGTTTGGTGTATAATCTTTGACAAACACATACAGTCATGTGTTTCAAAATATAAAACAATCTCTATAATTTGCCTTTTCTAGAGTGTCATATAAATGGAATCATACACTATGCTTTTTAAGTATGGCTCTCTTCACTTATCATTGGGCATTTGCATTTCATCCACATTGTTGAGTGCATCCGTAATTCATTCCCTGTTATCACTGAGTAGTCATATCCCAATGTAATGCACCACCAGTGAGGAACATTTGAGTTGAGTAACTTTGTATTGTGTTTTCTGAGAGAAGTGAGCTCCATGTTATCTAGACCATAATTTTTTGACCCTAGTTATCAGTCCAAATGTCCCCAAATAGGTTTTAGCTGGCCTAATGTAATTTTAAATAGCTACTTTCCATATTTCTGATTTGTTCCCTAGCTTTTAATGACTATTCTTTTGGTAGGGCTGTGAAGTGGAACAAAGTAAATAGAGAAAAGTATGGAATTTAGAAATTTAATGACCTGACTTCAAATTTAATATTGAGCAGGTTATTTAATCTCTAACCCTCAGTTTCCTGGCTGTAAAAAGGAGATAAGCACATCCATTCACAGTCTTATGATGATGAAATGAGGTAATATATCAGAAGGAATCAAGCAGAGTGCCTGGAACATAGAAAATACTTGATAACATTTGCTTCCATTCACACCTGTGCTCTCAATCTGATTGTGTTGTTATTTTGAGATATTTACTTATGAATATTTTTTCATTTTTTTTATGTTTGTTTGGATCCCCTGACCACTCTACCCCCCACCCCTGCTTCTTTGTCAGTTTCTCTTTCCCTTTCTTTCTTTGAAGCATGGGGCCAGGCGTCTGTAAGGAAGATAAGTGGCAGACCAGAGCATTCATGCCCCTTATAAGCCTTTCTTACATTTGTTTCACTAACAGCCACAGACTGGGTGTCTTGGGGGAAAAATATAAAGAAGGCTCTTCCCCCTGTTAGATATCACCATCCAGATATCTTCCTGGAGGTGAAGGAGTAGCAGGAGGAGTGAAGGATTGTAGAGAGGAGGCTGGGATGAGAGAGAGAAATACATCCCAACAAGGCCACCGGGATGGTGGCTAAATCCCACAGAGGAAGACCCCCAAGGGGAAAAGGAGCAGGGAACACATCTCAAAAAATGGGACTCTCAGCAGCCTTACCAAAAAATTTCTGTGCTCCAAGCATGAGCCAGGATGCCATCTGGACCTGATGAAGCCGTACGAACAGATGAGAGACATCTTGGGAGATCTGAGTACTAAGTTAGTTCCAAGAAACTCAGCACAACCCCAGGAACCAAGTGTGTAGGGAAGGAGCCCAGCATAGATCTGAAGTTGTCTCCCCCTTTTCTGCCAATCTAATAGAAAAGAAGCTCAGAGCCAGAAACTGAGTAAGAGACTATAAAGAGAATTTTATGTTAGGCATACCTGAGCTTCTAAACTCACTATGGTTGTAATTACAAAGATAGAACACAGACATAATTTTTCCCTTTTATGTTGTTTCACGGGTCTATCAAAACTAGGTAAATGAAGGTTCAAAGTGGCTAGGAGGTGCATAGGTGTATATCATCAGGTAAAGTGGTCATAAACAAGGCCAATATCTATAAGGAATGATAAAATCCTTATAAACCTAAATTAGTATCTCTAAATAATCATTTTTTAATGAAAATGAATTACTAAATTACATTGCCTTAGTCCTTTTGAAAAGGAGCACATTGGAGAAATATTGCATTTTTTATAACAGTCTCTGTTTAGCCCAGGCAAACACATTGAAAGTAAGACATTTTACCTTGCATATAATGAATTGCTTCCCTGAATATTTGCTGTCATTTTTACTCACTATTTACTCATTCATTTGTTCGTTCACTCACTCACCAAGGGCCTAACAGGTCCCAGACACTATGGTCAACACATTAACATCATCCAGACATGTGCAAAGTCTTTAAGTACTCTAATCTGACCCTTCTTTTATTCTTGACATGTATTGACCTCCATTTTCTGAGGATAAAAATCAGGCCCAGGGAACATGCCTAAGTCCCTGACAGAGTTCAAGGGTTCAGCCTCCTTTCATTAGGAGAAAAGAATTCTAAATGGTGAGAGCCTCACTGTTAACCTACAGTGAATTCCCAGAATCCTACTAAAGGCACTTTAAAAAATAGAGTTTCTGCAATAATAGGAAGACATACTAACACTGTCATCCTACCTATATTACGAGGAGCCCCTGTAATAGCACAAGCTGACAAGTCTGTTTAGATAAATTAAGAACTACCTTGAAATAAAACTGATATTTCAGACATTTGAAAAGAAAAATGCTACACATATTTGGTGATTGTTTTCTCTAAATTAAAGACATCTCCTACTTACAGGCATCATGAATGATTAGAATAAGAAATTTAAAATAAATTTAAAATACCTAAAGAAGAGTCCTTATTTTGAACCTGAAAATATATTTAGGAAGACATTTGAGCTTTGCACAATTTCAATCTTGTCCTTTTTTTTTTTTTTTTTTTTTTTTTTACCAATTCAAGCTAACCCTGAAGTTCTTATGCCTTTGTTAATAACTTTGCCTAGAAAAGTCAGGTCTGAAATATCTGTTGTTCATTGCCAAGTTGTAATCATTTATGTAGTAAATCTCCTAGCTGGAAGTAAAGGTACCCAGGAACAAAGAGAATGCTAATTTTACAAAAAGTGATCTACCTGGGAATTGGCAAATACAATTTGGCAATTTTAGTTCAAGAGTAAAAATTGTAAGATCTGAAAATTAGCACAAGAATGTTGAGAAGTAGATGAAAAAGAGCTTAGACACATGGGACACACCTCAAGGTTGGGATCACTTATTTATTATACTGCCCCTTTCCCCTTAGCACGGAAAGCAATTCCTCTCTCCTGCTCATGGCCACTCGCAAGCATTAATTTAAGTATATGCTGGGATAGATCTTACTGGTAAAACAATCACAGAAGCAATATAATGATGTAACTTACTCCATTCTGCCATAAGGCCAGGGAAAATAGGATCTGATGTATGGAAATTGAGCCATGTTACTCTTGGTCTCAGATTCCTCATCTATGAATTGAGAATGTTGAACCTGATCTCATCTAAACTCTATTCTTGTAGTCAATCAAATCATTGCTATATTAGGGCATAATCATCACATATGATGAAATGAACCTGCCTGGATTTATGAAGTTTGCTGAAATTCAGGATTCTTCTATTCAGTAGTTTTATTCTCCTGGAGCCTTCTGTCCACTTAGCTACATAATCATGTCTCAGCCCAGGATGTCCAATACTAAATAAGTGTACCTGAAATAAGTAAGTTTAAAAAATGAATATTGTGACTCTGAGAAAGTCCAAGGAAACTATTTATAAAAATGTTCTGTTACATTACATATAATTCAACAATTATATGTATTTCAGGAAGAAAAGGACCTTGACTTCATTGGAAAAAATGTCAGGAAAATAAATCAGTTGTATTGACTTATATGGGTAGAAAACTATAACTATATTGATGATACATATAGTAATATACATACATTGAAAAACATATAGATTATATGGTGTCATGCATTTTTATGATGATGAAAAACATATAACATACAATTTTCCATCTTTTTTATTACAAACTTGTTGTAATTAATATTTATAGAACATTCTACCTGACAACAGCAGAATACCTATGCTTCTCAAGTGCAAGTGGAATATTCACGAAGGTACGCCACACTCTGGGCTATAACTAAACCTTAGCACATTTAAAATAACAGAAGTTATACAAAGCATGTTCTTAGACCCTCAACAACATTTATCGAGAGAGTTAAACTAGAAAACGGTACTAGAAAGATACCTGGAAAATTAAATATTTGAAGACTAAAGAATACATTTTAAAATAACACATGGGTTGAAGAAAAACCTCAAAAAATTTTTAAAACATTTTGAACTAAGTAAAAACACAAATATAAAAATTAGTGGGATGCAGCTAAACAGTGCTTAGAGGGAAATTTGTAGCATTAAATGCATGTATTAGAAAACAAAAAAAAAATCTAACATAACTAACATAAGTTTCTAACTTAAGAAAGTAAAAGGAGAGAAAAATTAAACCTAAAACAAGCAGACAGAAGACTATAATAAATATCACAGCATAAATCAATGAATTTTCCCCTAAGATCAGGAACAAGTCAAGGATCTACTCAACTTTATATTGGTGGTAGAGATAGGGAAATTAAACAAGGAAATAAAACAAAAGATATCTAGGTTGGAAAGGAAGAATAAAATTATATCTATTAGCAGGTAACATGATATTGTATAAAGGAAATCCTAAGTAATCCACTAAAAAAACCATTAGAACTAATAAACATGTTCATCATAGTTCCAGGACACAAAATCAATATATAAGAATCAATTGTGCCCTAACCAGTTTGGCTCAGTGGAGAGAGCATTGGCCCATGGACTGAAGGGTCTGGGGTTCGAGTCTGGTCAAGGGCATGTACCTTGGTTGCAGGCTCAATCCCCAGTAGGGGTTGTGTAGGAGGTAGCTGATCAATGTTTCTCTCTCATCAATGTTTCTAACTCTCTATCCCTCTCCCTTCCTCTCTGTAAAAATCAATAAAATATATTAAAAACAGAATCAATTGTATTTCTATGCTCTGGCAATGAAAAATTAAAAAATGAAATTAAGTAAACAATTGCATTTATAATGGCATAAAATAGAATGAAATACTTCAGAATAAATTTAACAAAGAAGTGTAAAACTTATACTCTAAAAGCCACAAAATTTTGTTGAGAGATATCAAAGATCTAGGTAAATAGAAAGAAATTTCAAGTTCATGGATTGGAAGACTACATATTGTTAAAATGACAATACCTCCCAAATAGATATCTAGATTTAATGCAATTCATATCAAAATTCCAACTGGGTTTTTCCAGATATTGATAAGCCAATCTTAAAATTCATTTGGAAACTCAAGGAACCTCCAATAGCCAAAACAATCTAGAAAAATATGAAAAAAATTGGATAACCCCGATTTCCAATTTTAATGCAAATCTACAGTAACCAAGACTATAGCTCTAGCAGAACAGCAGTCAGTTGATGTTCAACAATGGTGCCAAGACAATTCAATGGTGAAAGAATAGCCTTTTGAACAAATGGTCTTGAGACAACTGGATAGTAACATACAATAAAGTTAAACCCCTTCTTCATATCACATATAAAAAGTAATTAAAAATGGACCATATATCTAAATATAAGAGCTAAAACCATAACATTCTTAAGAAAAATATGGGAATAAATCTGTATGACTGTGAGTTAGGCAAAGTCTTCTTAGATGTGACTCTGAGTACACACATACACACATACACATACAAAGAAAAAGAAAAACAACAAAAACCACACTGGATTTCATCAAAATTAAAAACTTTTGTGCATGAAAACACACTATCAACAAACTAAAACAAAACTAACACTATCAACAAACTAAAATAAAAACTCATAGAATTTGAGAAAATAATTGCAAATCACATATCTGATAAGTAATCTAGTACCCAGAATATATAAAGTTCACTTACAACTCAATAATAAAATGGCAAATGACCCAATTAAAAACTGAGCAAAGGACTTGAATAGACATTTCTCCAAAGAAGATATACAAATGGCCCAACAAACACACGAAAAGATTTTCAACATCATGGTTATTAAGGAAATGCAAAATAAAAAACCAGAATAAGATACCATTTCACACCCACTATGATGGTTTTAATAAAAAATGAATGAAGTACTGAAACATGCTACAACTTGGATGAACTTTAAAAACTTTATGCTAAGTAAGGGAAGGCAGTCAACAAAGATCTTTTTGTATGACATATTGAATAATTCCTTAATGTGATATCTTCAAAATAGACAAATCCATAGATATGAAAACAGATTAGAGTTTACCAGGGGTTAGGAGGAAGAAAAAATGAGTGATTTCTTAATGAGTATGGGATCATGAAAAGGTTTTAAAACCAGAAAATCTGGCTGTTAACAAGATTGTGAAAACACTAAATACCATTGAATTATTCTATTAAAATAGTTAATTGTATGTTCTATTAATTTTACCTCAATTAAAAAAAAAAGAAGTTGCAGAGAGATACATATGGAATGAAACCTTTGAACACTCAAAAAGTATATAAATTGCTTAGGAATACATATATATTTGGTAAGAGCATACATATATGCAAAACAAAAACTATAAAATGAGTGTAGTAGTTACCTAAAGATGGGAGGAAGAAATGTACTCAGGTAATAATGCACAGGGTCTTCGTGACATTTTATTTCCTAAACTGGATAGTGGATATGGTGGTTTGTGTTTGTTGCATTATTCTTAATACCTTATTGTATGTCTAAAATATTGTAAAATGAATATAGCTTAAGTAAATCAACTTTTTAATTTAAGTATAATATAGGCCAAAAATAGTTAGTATAAAGTTTGATACATTTTCACAAGTTTAATACAACTAGCATCTGGATCTGGATCAAGAAACATAGTATCACCAGTACCTCAGCACCCTAGCCCCTTGCAAGGGTTCAGCACTGTACTGACCTCCAGCACTACCAAAATGAGTATATATATATTATTGATTTCAGAGAAGAAGGGAGAGGGAGAGAGAGATAGAAACATCAATGATGAGAGAGAATCATTGAATGGCTGCCTCCTGCACGCCCCCTACTGGGGATCAAGCCTGCAACCCGGGCATGTGCCCTGACCAGGAATTGAACCATGACCTCCTGGTTCATAGGTTGATACTCAACCACTGAGCCACGCTGGCTGGGCCAAGGTAAGTATATGTTTAATAATGAACACCTCCATAGTGTCAGACAGGGATGAGGATTTGGTATGAAAAATTTTGACTTTTCATTTTACACCTCTATATTGTTTGAATATTTGCCTTTATTTATTTATTTTTCATAATTCTATATGGACAAACCTCAACACCTGGGCTTGACAATTTTCTACCTGCTGATTTTTTTATTTTTACCTCTATCCCACTCTTGCTTCACATCACCCTGGCTATACCCCAGAATTTGTCATCACAAACAATTATGCTCTTTAAAATCTGAGGTGCCTTTATTCCAGGGTCCCATCAAGACCAATACTTACTCCATTGGTACTTCCATCTCCTGGCCCTTGAATCCTTTCTCTTTCCAGTCCATCAGTGCTTTTCCTGTACCCACACACACAAGAAATTATGCTTGTTATTATTTTCCTAACTAGAGGCCTGCTGCATGAAATTCATGCACTGGAGGGGGGGGTATCCCTTAGCCCAGCCTGCATCCTCTCCAATTTGGGACCCCTTGAGGGATGTCTGACTGCGGGTTTAGGCCTTGTGGGATCAGGCCTAAACCAGCAGTCAGACAGCCCTCTCATAATCCGGGGCTACTGGCTCCCAACTGCTTGCCTCCCTGCCTGATTGCCTCTAACCTGTTTTGTCTGCCAGCCTGATCACCCCCTAAACATTCCCCTGACAGCCTGATCAATGCCTAACTGCTCTGCTCCCCTGTTGGCCCGGTCACCCCCAACTGCCCTCCCCTGCCAGCCTGGTCACCCCCAACTGCCCTCCCCTGCTGGCCCAGTCGCCCCTAACTGCCTTCCCCTGCTGGCCCAGTCGCCCCTAACTACCCTTCTCTACTGGCCTGATCACCCACAACAGACCTCCCCTGCTGGCCATCTTGTTGCTGTGGGCACCACCGTCTTCGAGGGTGTGGGAGTCAATTAGCATATTCCCTCCTTGTTGGCTGTGGACTCCACCATCTTTGTGACAGCATGGGGGTCAATTTGCATATTCCCTCTTTATTAGATAGGATGACAAATAAACGAAGAAAGAGACAGTTATAACAAATGTTCTAATAAAGGTATGCAGTTCAGTGATCCAGGTAGGCTTCCTGGAGTTAATCCCATCCCCCGAGGCAGGGAATGTACTTCACACTCTTTCCAAAAGCAACAGAACCAGATCAAGAAGGAAAAAAAAATGATAGATTATGCCTCCAGATACCTCCTAGTAGCAGACAGCCTCGCCCAATCACTTCAAATAAATTATGATGCAACCAACCTTCAGAGATCTAAAGCATTTTATTCTGGCTGACTCTTTCTCCCTCATCCTTCCTGGTTAACCCTTTTCTTTTATGGATTTCCCCTCTCTCTTCTTTATCCTAGTTGGCAATGAATGCTGGCCCCTCTGGGTAAAACATTCTATTATTAGTTCTCATCTCTCCGTCTTTTCTTCTCTTCATAGAAACTGCTCGTATGACTTCCCCATGCCTGCTATTGGACAGCTGATACTTACCAGCAGTGAAGACCTGCCCTGGCGTGATAAATACCATTTTCATGTGCTTGGCACTGGGTTATACACAGGGAATTGCAGGGAAAGCTACTAAAAGGCACTAGTTTAACAAGCAATGATGAGAGAACAAGAGACATTGCAAATTGGATAAATGTATTCAGAGAGGGAGAGAAGAGGCTCAGTGTATGATATATTGTGAAAGATGTAGGTTTTTAAAAATGGACCAATTTAAATGAAGAATGTAATAAATTGCTTAGACTTAGTAACTGACATCTCTTAAAAAACACATAAAAACAAAAAAATGCTTTGAACTTTCTACTAAAAATCTTAAATCATAACAATATTATTTCATTGATCTCCACTTTAAAAATTGGCACTAAAAGTCCTACCTTAAAAGATCCCGTTCAAATAAGTTAAACAAATGCAGACAAATATTGCATAATCTCACTTATATGTGGAATCTGGAAAAATGAAACTCATAAAAAGAATATATTGGGGTTGGGGGGGGCAGGGAATGGGTAAAGGTGATCAGAGTATACAAAACAAACTTGTAATTATAAGATTAATAAATTCTGGGCATCTAATGTACAGATTGTGACTATAGTTAAGAAGACTGTATTGTATTCTTGAAAGTTGCTAAGACAGTAAGTTTTAAAGTTTTCACCATACACACATATATGGCAGTGGATGTGTTAACTAACCTTACAGTAATTATTTCTCAATATATATGTACAAGAGGCCCAGTGCATGAAAATTCATGCACTCAGGGGGCGGGTCCCTCAGCCCTGCTTTGTGCCCTCTTGCAGTCCAGGAGACCTCAGGGTATGTCTGACTGTCTGGCCTCCCTCTGCGGGAGGCAACTGGGCAGGCTGATCAGGGGACGGTGTTGGCCGGTGAGTGGCTGGCCCCACCCCTCCACTGCTGCAGCCACTGCCACCACCACCGGTGGCCTCCCTCTGTGGGAGGCGACCCAGTGGGCCAATCAGGGGACTACACCACCACTGGTAGCCACTGCCACCCCCATCGCCATCCTCTCCCTCTGCTCGTTGGCATGCACCTTGGCTGACCTGGCACCTCCTGCTCGCCGGCCCGCCCCCTACCGACCGACCGTTTGTTCCACTGCTCAGTTGATTTGCATATTACACTTTTATTATATAGGATATCAAATCATCAGATTGTACAGTGAGTAGTAACTCTTCTCCATGGTGTCTTTTTCTGTGGTTTCAGTTACCTGCAATCAATTGTGGTCCAAAATTATTAAATGAAAAATTCCAGTAATACAATTCATAAATTTTAAATTGTGCATCATTCCTCTCTGTTCCACTTGGAAGATGAATCACCCCTTTGTCCAGCATATCCTCACTGTACACATTCCTGGCCAGTTAGTAACTTAGCAGCCATCTCTGTTATCAGATCAACTGTCACAGTACCATAGTGCTTGTGTTCAAATAACCCTTATTTTACTTATTAATGGCCCCAGAACTCAGGAGAAGTGATGCTGGCAATTTGGATATGCCAAAGAGAAGCCATAATGTGTTTCCTTTGAGTAAAAAGGTGAAAGTTCCTAACTTCATAAGGAAAGAAAAAAATCATATGCTGATGTTGCTAAGATCTATGGTAAGAACAAATCTTCTATCTGTAAAACTGTGAAAAAGAAAAAATAAGTTTGTGCTAGTTTTGCTGTTGCACCTCAGACTGCAGAAGTTACAGTCTCAGTGTATGATAAGTTAGGGTGGAAAAGGAATTACATTTGTGGGTAGAAGACATGAACAGAAAACATGTTCCTATTGACGGCAGTGTGTTGCTCCAGGAAGCATCGAGCCTATAGGAAGACTTCAGTAAGCGATCCCCTAAAACTAGTGACACCAAGTCATTTTTTGCAAGTAAGGGATGGTTCAGGAACAGGTTTGGACTGGGGAAAAAAATTACTGGAGAGAGAGAGAGACCATATTCACATCACTTTTATTTCAGTATTGTTATAATTGTTCTATTTTATTATTAGTTATTGTTGTTAATCTCTTGCTGTGTCTAATTTTATAAATTGAACTTTATCATAATTATGTATATACAGGATTTGGTACTTTCTATAGTTTCAGGTATCCACTGGGGTTCTTGGAACATATCCCTTGTGGATAAGGGAGGACCACTGTACATCTTAAACTTTCACAACGTTACATGTTAACTACATTGCAATAAAGCTGGGGAGGCAGGGGAGACCATGCTTTCAGAATAATTTTTTTTGTCTCTTATGTCTGTACCGATTGGTGCCCTCTTTCTGTAAGACCTGGGGTCTATTCTGAGCCACACCACCGTGTAGATGCCCTGACTGGGAGACAGGAATGGTGTTCTAACACATCCTGCAGTTGCCTATGTTTGCCTGCCGACATTGCCTCCAGAAAATGTCTGGGTCAATGATACCGGACTCCTGGATGTCAATTTGGATACACTGAACACAGGCTTGGAGGATAGACCCGGAGATGCAGAGCAGGAGCCAGGGCAGGAGCCCCCTGAGTAGTCTCAGCTCTCCTCCGGGTGGGAGGACCTCAGACCCTGCCAGACCACCCAGCACTGCAAAGCCCTCCACACCTCGCCCCTAACCTGGGTCTGAACTACCACACAGGGCAAGGGTCACGGCTTCCCAGTCACACCCGCATTCTCTGATTTGCAATATTACCCACAGCCTCTGTTTTGTCATTCAATTCAGAGAAAGCCTTTCAACAAGGCCACAGAGGTCATGGAGATGACTTGAAGCTCTGGGGAAGGCAGAATTTCCCATTTCCTGACTTAACATCTGCCACTCAGTTTGAGGTACCCTTTCTTCCTTCTTAGGTTGAAAGAAGAAAAATTATTGAATAGCCTGGGGCTAAGGGTAGTGAAAAATCTCATTACATCTTCTCTGCTATCTTCTCTCAGAATGCATTTGTAGTCAATATTCTTGCAACAAATCATTTTTAATTTGAAAGTTACACTCTCCCATAAAATGTTCACAAATATTAGGAGGCTAGGAAGGGAATTGCGATGCTAAGCATATTGTAAATACAAGAACTGTTTCCCTGATGCAAGAGGAATAAATTATCAATTTATCTTTCATGGCTGTCTCATCTGGTTATAAATGATAGCAGAGCTTTAACTAAGTATAAATATTGAAGTTCATTAAACAACTAAGATTTCCCCCCAAAATAAAAACAAAACAGTGGAAAGCTGGGACTTCTGTCACATCTCAGTAAATATAAATAGGGAACAAATTGGTTTAAATTAAACAAAATGATATTTAAATGCTGCTGCAAAGTTGATTTAAAAATATAAAGTAAATCTAACAACTTGAGTAAAAATGAAAATGACCTTTGACTTTTTTCTACTTTAATGCCATTAGGAATGTAAATAGTTATTTTCTTGGAAATAATTGCTAAGATTCTATGGAGTTTAATTCTGCTAAATATTAACATCATATGCCACTTTCATAGCCTAAATTAAAAAGAATGAAAGTTATTTGGATGCATATATGTGTGCTTAGAAAAACCAGTCTGAAAAATACCCCACAAAGGAGTTTGGATAAAAGGGGTTCAGTGTCTTACATTTCTGAATATGGGTGTGAGTGTAGTATGTCCATTTATGTGAGGGTTAGGTGCATATAAACAAAAAAACACTTTTATTTTTTATTCTTCTGTATAGTTTGAACATTTTAAATTAAACACGCATCACTACATAAATGAAAAAAAATGATCTAATATGTCTGCAAATCATTTTAGAATTTAGAAGCGGGAAGAGACCCCAGTGATTTTCTCTTCTTCCCCCTATTGGCCAACTGAGATCCAGAGACGCCCACTGTCTCTCATGCAGGGACAGGGCAGAACTCATGTGGCCACTTCATGGCTCAGGTTCCTCGTGGCCTCCTTTAAAAACAAATTTCTACTTGACATTTAACATTTTTAATAAAAAGAAAAGTGTAAAATCCATATGAAAGAAAATCAAATGCACACTTGCTACAATAAGTTAGATCCTTTGCCTTCAAGTAAACATGCCAGTGACCAAGCTTTTATGGAAGCAACAAAACTCCATTCTGAGAGACCCACACTTTAATTTACTTCCAGCATCTTAAACATGCTCTATGTGAATACAAAGTAGGAGGCTAAGAAGGACCCTGGAGGAAGAACCTCAGTGATAGCTGGCAGATCTCAGGTGAGTTGTGACCACGCTGGCTCTCAGATTTCTTGTCAATACAAGGATTGGACTAGAAAATGCCAGGTGGGTTATTTACCTAGGCCTCTATGGAAGGCTGTAAAATCAACCAGCAAGTATCAATTACAGTTGAGGAAGAAAAACTGAAGGATCAGAGACAGAAAAGCAGTCCTAGGTGTCAAGTATGAGGGATGAGTCAAGGCTATAAACAGGCAGACAAGTCAAAGGGTCATGAAATGGATGGAGGGAACAGCTTTGGGAGAGAGAACAAGAGCCTTGATTTTGTGTGGCCCTGGCTTCATACGTACGCAGCACAGAGGGCTCATAATATTCTTACCAATTTGCACGTCCTCCTTGAAATCTCTGGCCAATGTCAACTGTAACAAAGTTTCCAAGTAAAAGTAGAAAACACTGACCTTAGGCTCCATTGATTCACACATCAAATATGCTGCCCTGGTCTTTGATCACTTTATGTGTGGCTTATGTAACATTTCCTATATAACATTCTTTGTCTTTCCCAATTGGGTTATAAGCAAATTATTCATAAAGGCTGTATTTTACACTGTGCAACTATCAGGGTACCTAGTGAAGCTATTTCAGACTAGGCACTTAGTTATTTCTTTATAAATTGCCAAATAAATGAATAAAATAAAGATTATTGCAAGTTATTTAATTACTCACTCATCCAAAATCCAATTACACATTTATCGAGCACCTACTTTATGTCAGCTATTGGCTTAGATGAAGAAGATAAAGAAATAAGCCAGGAAAGAAAATTCCTTCTCCCAAGCACACAGTCAAGCAAACATGTCACTATGTCACATGATCAGTGCCATATCTGGAAGCTGTAGGATCAGAAAACAGAGTGTCAGTCTCTTCCTGGAGTGGCCAGATGGAGTTGTTGGGAAGGCTTCACCGAAGAGGTAACATCCCCCACCCCCCGAGTTTTGTGGGGTAATCAGGAGTTTTCCAGGAGGACAAAAAAATGAAGGGAATTGGATGGTGTAGAAGTATGTGATACAACTCATTAAGCAAGTCTCCATTCCAAAATTCCTGTGGTTAAAGTGGTGAAAAATGAAGCTGAAAAATAAACAGCCAGACTCAAAAGGGCCTTAAATGCCTTAATAAGAAGTTAATCATCATCTCACAGGGCAGTGATTCCTAGACTTTTAGATTTTACAGACCAGTAAATTTCAAAGACATCTTTAAATGACCAAGTTTTTATTTTATTTGAGTCATTTATTCACAAACTTACATTTGCAAATACTGGCATTTCATAAATAAGAGGACCAGTTTTAAATGCCCAAAAGTAGAAAGAACATAATCTCAGGGGGGAAAAAAATGTTATTTCACTGAGTAAATTTATGCCTTAAAAATTTCTATAATTTTCTTTGTTTTCCTTTAACTTTGATACATTAAATATTTTGCCACAGACTGGTGCTCATTTCATGAGCTTGAATCTTAGGTCTCTAAATATAGACAATGAAAAACTTATGAAAATTTTTAAATAAGAGCATTATTCAAACGTCTTTTTTTTTCCTAAATAAAAATAACTCTTGCATTCCATGTAGACCATTAGCCATGTGTTCCATAAACATTTTCCTATTTCATATTATTGCCTTTTTTATTGTTTTAGCAATATGGGGACCAGGATGTCAAAGGGGCATTAAGCGTGTGGTGATAGCTACATTGGGGGCAGCAAACCCTAGGGAGATCATGCGTGGCTTCAGGTTCCACATTTGCTACTCAATTTCCACACTGAATCAGAGTAAGGCAGTTCAGGAAGGCACATCAGCCTCCTCAGACAATGCTATACTTCAGCCATCCTGAAAATTGCTTGAAAATATAAAATTAAAATAACTTTTAGCCCTAAATATGAATCATTATAGTCATAGGTCAACTTGATTTGTTCTTTGGTTTGTTCATATATGCTCTGTTAAGTCCACAGAGGAGCCCAAGTGGCCATACTTCAAGGGGTCTTGTATTTTTATGATTAATGGTGACATATAACCCCAAATCAAAGAAACGCTAAATGATGGATGAAATTCTAAAGCTTTACAAGTTCAGTCCACTTGGAATTCGTGTCAAAATGCACAGAGGCATAGCCCAGGCTCATGCTGAAGCTGCTAAATTGGGCACTAAATCTCTTGAGAGTTCAGCACATGAAATCTCTGGTATTTCCTGCTTTTAATTTGCCTAGGAATCCTTCAAGGATAGCTTTTCTTATCATATTTCAGAATATGCCCTTGGAAAATGGAGACACATAGAAGGGATTTGGTTTGTGTTAATAAGGTTGTTTCAAAGCTGACTCCAGATTAATTGTTATATTATGAAGACCAATTCATGTGTCCCTTAACAATTCATGTATTCCCAAAGGGAAAATGGAGAATGCTTCACAAATAGCAAGAAACTATTTGGTAAGGCAATAGAAACATATTCTTAAAAAGAAAAGAAAACGACTTAAAAATCCAAAGTTGTAGCATATAGCAGGAATCATAGAGATAGAAACGCTAGTTTCAGTTGGAAAAACTGAGAAATTAATTCTCGCTGTCATCAAGCTCTTTATATTCAGCTTACATGCTTTTAAAAAAAATCCTTCCCTGCTCCCATTTTCCTTTTTGTACTTGGATACCTAAAATGTCAAAATTCATTGGCCTTGCAATTCCTACCTGGTGCCCCAAAGTAGTATGTGCACATTTTTCTTAGGCCAGTGGTTTTGAAAGGAAGCATCAGCAGTCTGGAAACATTCAAGGAGGGACACAAGATGAGAATGCACAGTAATGAATTTCAGCATTCATGCTGATAATATGCTTGACTAACTAATAAGCCTGCACCCCCATTTTTTAAAAAACTCTCTTGGGATATAGCCTGGGATTTGTCAAACACATTCTGTTCTTTCAATATGTCACTGGTGCTAAGACTAACTTTGCTTACAAATTTTTTTCCATCTATCCTCTCTAATCTTAGAAAAGTTTTAAAAGCCAAAGTGTGTTCTATCGATGCAATGACTGTTTTTTATTTTAAGGGAAATTTCATCTTTTTGTAATCACTGCTCCCCTAAATCAATATCTTTTATTCATAAAACTAAATGCAGTGATTATTTTTTATGTTCTTATTTTTATCCCAATAATTCTTTGACACTTGTACCCCATATCAATCAGTTCTATAGGAAGATATTTACTTTGGTTTGGGGAATATAATGGATCAGAATACACTGGCCAAACTAAGTGACTACTTCTCTTCTCAGACTAAGATCTAGTTACATAATTTAGCATAGTGGTTAAAGGGAAACACTGCCAATCACATATGGAATCTCATAATATTTTTTGTCAAGTAATTAAGGCTTTACTGACTCAAGAAGACCCTAGAATGCTTTTCATCTTTTACAAACAGAATTCTGTTTTGGGATTAGAGCAAGGTATGGACACACACACACACACACACACACACACACACACACACACTAAATTTTTTATGAAAGAATTGTATTTTTATTTAGTCAAGTATATTAGTATGCTTTCTATTTGTATAATGCAAAGTCATATGGCCCTACCTTCATCAGTTTTCTCTCCTATTCAACAAAGATTATACCTATAGTTTCCATTTTGCCCCAACTTAATTTATATTAAAGAATAGAACTTGCCCAGGGCATGATAAATCTCATTTTTATGGCCATTTCTCATACTCAGAAAAACTTGCGGAGCACATCAACCTTCTGAGCTTGGCCCTCCAGCACCTTTGTTCTTTAGGCTTGAACCATACAATATTATAACAGTTTACTGGAAGCTAGACCTTGTCTTTAGTTCATTTATTAGCTGTTCTATAGAAAACTTATGACAACCTCTTATTGGCAAAAAGTAAGTTGCCCAGGAAAATAAAGATCTACTGGACTTCAGATGCGAGCAGTTTCATGCTTTGAAGAACCTGAAGCTTACACAATTTGGAGGGACACTTTTAGGAAACAGTATAAAATTACAAACACAAAATTAGGTACAAATTAGGTACACTTTAGAATGAGAAAAGCAATCACAAGAAATTTGGGAAGTCTTGGAGATGATTTCTAAGATCTCTTGCCAGAAATGTTTACACGAAAGAAATGCTTCAGATTGTTATCTGTCTTCCTCTTCCACCTCTAACACATCCTCTACGGCAGTGGCTCTCAACCTTCCTAATGCCGCGACCCTTTAATACAGTTCCTCATGTGGTGACACCCAACCATAAAATTATTTTCATTGCTACTTCTTAACTGTAATTTTGCTACTGTTATGAATCTTAATGTAAGCATCTGATATGCAGGATGTATTTTCATTGTTACAAATTGAACATAATTAAAGCATAGTGATTAATCACAAAAACAATATGTAATTATATATATGTTTTCCAATGGTCTTAGGCGACCTCTGTGAAAGGGTCGTTCGACCCCCAAAGGGGTCACGACTCACCGGTTGAGAACCGTTGCTCTATGGGCTCCTGCAAGTGAGGGCCCTTCATTTTCATATGAGGAAATCTTCAAGAATAATAAGATTGTTTGCAGTTCTTCTTGACTTTTGCCAGCCTTTGAATTTGGGGATGGGCCAAACTACTTGAACTGAGAACATTGACCATTGATGCCTCTTCCGAATGTTATGAGAAGACTGCCCACTGTGAAGAAATGATGGCAGGAAAGCTCACCTCACTAGGCACTTAACGATTATCGAACAGGTAAAACAGAGAAATTTGGGCTTCTCTGCCAATATGATAACCATTTTTTGTTGCTTTTATGGCCACCCTTCATGTTAGATAGATTATAAAATCAGAAATTTCCTTACCCCTAGAATGATTTTAATATGAGAGTTTAGTGGTGACTTTAAAAAAACAAACTGGCCTTACTATGCAAATATTGCCACAGAGAACCTCAATGATTCTAAAACCTAAAATCAACCATTCTGCAAGCAAAGTTATATATATATTTTTATGATTCTCCCCAACTTATCACTGGCTTATGGCTACTTATTTCTACATAGCCAATCTCTCCATTTAGTTACTGTGGAATACATTTTGCAATAGATTTATTTCAGAAGATAAACTTAAGTGACAATCCAGACATGTTTTAAAATAAGACCTCACTACTGCTAGATATAAAAACCCAGGTTGGACTATGTGCTTAGCCTAGAACTTCCAAACCCTTAAAAGTCTGTAACTCTTTAAAATTATGTTTAAAATTTGATGTGCATGTGCATTTTTCTGTTGGAAAACCCACAGTTTTAATCATACTTGCCATTTGCTTCACCTAAAAGAAAATTAAAGAAAGCCTATCTCTGGAGGATTGCCTGAATGATGCATGACCCATTATTTGTCTAAATACTCTAATTGTTTTTGCTAAAATGCACTTCAGATGAGACCATTAGTTATTAGAACAATCCAGACATGTTTGCTGCTGTAAGGATGCTGACAAGGACATTGTTGATTATGTTATGCTGTCTCTTTTATAAGGAAGGAGGTTTGCAGAGAAATACCTGTCTTTTCTTGCTATCCAACTTCATTTTATTCTTCTGAGTAAGCTTGTTTATTTTCCTCTTATAAACAGACAACTGACCCCATTTCCTTCTCCCTATTGTCTTTTAAACATCTTAGAAACAAATAGATAGCCTGCCCACAGACTGTATATAACTTCATAGTATGTACTTTCATTTTAAATATGTTTCTGGCCTTGTTTTTGCTTTGTTTCATGTTTCTCACCGACCTCTAATATTGATCATTCTATCGTTTAGGAATTAGGTTGGACAGTGAGCATGAGAAACTTCTCAAAGAAGTGCTTAAACACATAGAGGCTTAGTTGGCTCACATAACAATACCTCTTTCCTTCAGGAGAGAAGGACACTTTCCTTCCCACAATTGTTATCCTGTGCTTTCAAGAGGGCGATTCTACTCCAGCACAAAGTCCTCACTCCAGGAACAAATAAACACAAATGTCAAAAGGCATGTACCATTTATGCTTGTTTTTGTTAGCCAGAATTTCATCATATGATCAACCTTTGCTGGAAGGGACACTGGAAGATGTTTTTTGTTTTTCTGGACTCATTACCACCTGGACAAAATCAGGATTTGATTGATAGAAAGAGAAGGAGAATGACAACACAATCATCTTCTGGAATTTCTATGTTATCTTTTTAAAAATACATATTTTTATTGATTTCAGAGAGGAAAGGAGAGGGAGAATGAGATAGAAAGATCAATGGTCAATGAGAGAGAATCATTGATTGGCACCCCCTACCGGGGATCGAGACCACAACCTGGGCATGTGTCCTGACTGGGAATCGAACTGTGCTCTCCTGGTCCATGGGAGGTCACTTTATGTAATCTTTTTTATTTTTTAAATATATTTTATTGATTTTTTACAGAGAGGAAGGGAGATGGATAGAGAGTTAGAAACATCGATGAGAGAGAAACATCGATCAGCTGCCTCTTGCACACCCCTTCCTGGGGATGTGCCCGCAACCAAGGTACATGCCATTGACCGGAATCAAACCTGGGACCCTTCAGTCCGCAGGCCGACGCTCTATCCACTGAGCCAAACTGGTTAGGGCCACTTTATGTAATCTTTACAAACCACTTAAAGTCTCTTAACCTAGAGAGTTTTAATAACAAGTTAAATACATCAGATTACAATAAGCTACTGCAAAAGATTCTCAGATAGTTTCTGATATGATGCAACTACAACTCAGGTGTATGAGGTATATAATTCTCGATTAACCTGACTTCTAATTCAAAATCTCCAAGCTGTTTCATTGCTAGAATTTGGGGGACTCCAGCAAAATTTTATATATAGTTTCTATTCTTAGTTAACTGACAAAGAAATAGATCCAATTCATCATTCATGTTGAGTACCTGCCTTATGCCAGGGACTGTGCTGAGTTATGAGAATTTAAAAATTCAGTCAGTTCCTAGTCCCAAGATGCATAGTTAAGTAGAAGCAACAGATAGAAAATCCACAATCATGGCAGTGTTTGATATGTGATATGATAGGAGCATGCACATGGCACTATGAGAGCACAGAGCAGGGACCATGACCTGGCTGGGGTGGGAAGGGCAGGAGACATTCTGGAAGAAGTGATACTTGACCTTGAGGATTATTTGGATTAGCCTATAGGTGTGATACAGAGGAGATTTCTAGGTTGATGTACATAAGTAGAGAGGTTGCAAGTAGCATGAGGTAGCAAAGCAAGGTATGATATTGAAGAGTTCCAGACCCTGATTTTTACATTACAGACCATGGAGAAAGTAGCAAAGTTTTTTTTTTAAGGACAGAAGTTATATCCATATATTTTAATATTAAAAATGCTACTTTGATTAGAGACAGGAGAAAAGGTTGGGAGGCTGTTACAATGGTCCAAGTAAGGCTAAACTAGGGCAGTTCTCTGGGGATGGAGAGGAGAGGGTGGGATTTTAAAACTGTTATGTTTGTAGACTTTTCCGAACTTAGGAACTGATCACATGAAGCAGGTGAGTGTTACCAAGAATTTAGAGTAAGCCCACTTCCAGGTTTATGACTTTCAAAACAAAGCATATTGGTCAGTGGCCAATATTATTTACTAGGAAGGGGAATGCAGGGTAAAGAGCTTGTGGGGTAGGGGGAGTCTCAGAAGAGGGATATTATGAAGGGAAGAGATGATTTCCATTTTTTATATGTTGGAGACAGCTCTGGAAAACCTACTATATGTGGAGTTGCCTAAAGGTAGTCATAATTCCATTTCTTTTTGATTTCTCCAGTAACTTTCTATGGCAATTATTCCCTCACCCTTCTTTGTTTCCAACCTCACCTTGTTTGTGAGCTCCTTCCCTGTAGCCACATTCCCTGCACGGTTCCCAGCCCCATCTCCAAACTCACCTCACCTAGTTCCCACTTTCTCTGTGTTCCCATCACAGTGCCCTTCTGACTGGTTTAAGGTATATGCCAGGCTCTCTCCTACATCAGGACCCTTGCATAGGCTTTACCCTGTGCTTGAAAGTTCTCTTCATCACACTCCATTCCTTTCACCTACCCAACTCCTCAAACCCATAGGCAATCCTGTTATATATTCCCAGAGCACCTGATACTCCATGGTCTGTTTTATTAACTGTTTAGAATTATTTAATGTCCATTGTTCCTGATAGATTTTCAGACCATGGGGTCAAGGGCCCTGCTTTGCACAGAGCTTAGCTAAAGTACCCAGCAGACATATACTGATTAATTGATGATGCACCAGTCCTTTCCAACTTAAAATATGAAAATAACTTTTCTTTCAGCCTACATTCATCTTTAGCCTCTTCCATATATTTCTTCTTTGTTTACCATCACACATTAGAACATCTTGAAAGAGAAGATGTTCTAGTGTTTGCCCCATGGGCATGGTAAATCACGCAGACTAGGAGCTAGGCAAAGAAGGCTAGCATAGACCAGGCAAAGAAAGTATGATAGAGGCCTGAACACTCCCCTACACACAAAGTGTTTACAATTTCCATAGCTCTACCATTTGTCCCTCAGCATTCTGCTCCTCCACTAATTCTTCTTGGGCAATGTACCTGGTGAACTTATTGTGAAATCTAAGAGTTGAATTTGAATTGTTGAGTTGTCTGCCGTGTTTAACACGGTGGACCTTCTGTTCCTTTGCTGGCTTCTCTAACACCACCTCTTCCTGGATCCCACCCTCTCTGACATTCTCATCTCTGCTCCTACACTGTCTTTGTTCCTTTGACCATCTAATAAATGCCAGCTTTTTTTTTTCTTACTCCCCTTAAGCTCCTCGCTGCGCACTGAAGCAATCTCATTCATTCCCAAGATTTCGGCTGCCATCCATAAAATTTCCCATGGGACATCCCACTTCCGCCCATGAAATATGAGTTCTCACAGGGATGAAGTAAGGAATGAGTTGGAAAAGGTCCAGCTTAGATAGAGGCAAATTTGTAGGGTGGAGCTTCGGAGTTTGTCTGCTGGCTCTGTTCCTTAATGAGGAAGATAGGAGGTCTTCTCGAGGGACTGAATGCCGCAGATTTGGAATAAAGAGGGGAGGGGTCCAAATGTGGAGTTGAGATTGAAGATAATTGGAGAAGCACTGTCCAGGAGTGTGTACTAGCCTGTTGAAGGACCACCCAATCACTGAGGAGCGGGCCACCACTTGGCTGGGAGACTTTTCTCTAGTGCAGCGGTTCTCAACCTGTGGGTCACGACCCCTTTCGGGGTCAAACGACCCTTTCACAGGGGTCACCTAAGACCATTGGAAAACACATATATAATTACATATTGGTTTTTTGTGATTAATCACTATGCTTTAATTATGTTCAATTTGTAACAATGAAATTAGGGGTCACCACAACATGAGGAACTGTATTAAAGAGTTGCGGCATTAGGAAGGTTGAGAACCACTGCTCTAGTGGTTTCCCGGAGTCAGCTTGACTTAGTGTAGGAAGCAACAAGGGCTGGATCTGCCCAGGGCTAGAGGTTTGTGTGCCAGGTTTTGTGGTAAAATAAGGAGGAAAAAGAAATGACAACGCTGGGAGAGGATGGGTGAGTACACAGAATATAGGGCATTAGCTGCAGAAGTAGAAAGAGGAGCTAGGAAGGCACTAGTAAACTGGGAGAGATTAGTGACTACAGAATGCCTAATTGCTATCAACCCAAAGGCTGCTCTTAAATAATTTACTTCCATAAACAAAGAAAAAGGGAAAGGCAGCCAACTCTCTTTCTTTTCTGACTGTAGCTTCTGTCTCTTTCTTTTTTGCATATTCGCCTTATGCACCAGAATCATAAGAACAAGTACACCACAAGCACTGACTTGGTGTGATACAGCCCTGGCTACTCTGCTTACTCTGTGACCTTGGGCAAGATCTTTAACCTTTCTTTTAATATATATTTTTATTGATTTCAGAAAGAGGAAGGAACATGGAGAGAGAGATAGAAACTTCAATGATGAGAGAAAATCATCAATCAGCTGCCTCTTGCATGCCCTCCCCTCTGGGGATTGAGCCTGCAACCTGGGTATTTTCCCTGACTGGGAATCAAACTGGGAATCAAACTGTGACCTCCTGGTTCATAGGTCGACGCTCATAGGGGTGACGCTCATAGGTTCATAGGGGTGAACCACAATGGCTGGGCTGGTTCTTTAACCATTTTAAGCCTAAATCTTCTCAACTAGAAAAGATGATAATAATAGTCCTTCATTCATAAGATTGATGTGAGAATATTGTGAGTCCACATACCAAGCTTATTAAGATACCTGGTACATAATAAATGCTCAATAAAAGTTAGCTCTCATTATTACTAACATCTGTAGAAATTAATATTTGCTAAAGATTGCTTTCTGAACATGAAAAGTTTTCTACAAGTTGTAGATTCTAATGGGGATTTTCTACCCTGAGAATACATCTTTTGCTGAATTAGCAAAATATTGGAATTGGTGGTGACTCATTTCTCCAATCTAGTTCTGATTCTGTAATGTCCAACTGGGGCTTTTATTTCAACCTGGCAATACAGAAAGCTTGAGATTTACAAACTAGCAGAGAGACAGGCAACTCTATTCTGAAGGCATAATTCCTTGGCCAGGGGTGACAATGTACACTCCTCATTTGTCAAATTAATGTCCCCAGCCTCCTCGCATCACTTCACTGTGACTTAAATTGGGGGTTTGGATGGGTAAGAATTTTCTTGAGCAAACTGTTTTTGTCAATCACTGGAACCAAGCAATTTCTGAATTTGCCACATCAGCATGACACTGTATTCAGTTGTCATTCTCCATAACCCTGTGAGCAGGAAGGCAGTTACCAGGCTGGGCTTGGGAGTCAGGCAGAGCTAGTGTCTAATTCTGGCTATACCACTTATTGGCTTGTGATTTCAAGCAATTTACTTAATCTCTATAAACCTCAGGGTACTCATCTGTAAAATGGGATGATAATAAGAGTGCCCATTTCATAGGCATCTGGTCACTATTAATACACACAGTACCTGGCCCATAGATAGTACTCCAAAAATGTTAGCTATTACTAAAGCTTACTGTTTTTTCAACAATCTCAATCATGTTGTTTTATCCACCCAAGTCCGTGGTCGGCAAACCGCGGCTCACAAGCCACATGCGGCTCTTTGGCCCCTTCAGTGTGGCTCTTCCACAAAATACCACGTACAGTGCGATTGAAACTTCGTGGCCCATGCGCAGAAGTCAGTATTTAATGGAAGAGCCACACTGAAGGGGCCAAAGAGCCGCATGTGGCTCGCGAGCCACAGTTTGCCGAGCCGCAGTTTGCCGACCACTGACCCAAGTGAAAGAGCTGCCGAAAAAAATAGTAGTAAAGTTACATGGTTAGTCTTATTTAAAAAAAAGTGTGACTGTCAATAGTAGTCCTTGAGCTAAATACTTCAGTAGTGTGTAGTCAGTCATCAAAATAGAACATTCATTTACAAGAGTGTATGAATAAATTGCTAAAGTGTCACTCTATATGGTGCCATTTCCTTAAGTGTGTTCAGCAGTTTTTGTTGTGGTTGTGGTTGTGGTTATGGTTGTTGCTGCTGTGGTGCTGGTCTTGTTGCTGACGTTTTGTGTCTGCACCACCATCTATAGCAGCGTTTCTCAACCTGTGGGTCGTGACCCCTTTGGGGGTCGAACGACCCTTTCACAGGGGTCGCCTAAGATCATCAGAAAACACATATATAATTACATATTGTTTTTGTGATTAATCACTATGCTTTAATTATGTTCAATTTGTAACAATGAAAATACATCCTGCATATCAGATGCTTACATTAAGATTCATAACAGTAGCAAAATTACAGTTATGAAGTAGCAACAAAAATAATTTTATGGTTGGAGGTCACCACAACATGAGGAACTATATTAAAGGGTCATGGCATTAGGAAGGTTGAGAACCAGTGATCTATAGGAAGACAGAACAAGAGTCATGAGGCTGTTTGGAATCCAGAGAACAAACCAATTCTGTCTCTTCCCTAGGGGACAATGCCTGTTTTTTGGGTCATTTCGGTTCAGCTAAGATTCCTGGTCTCTGCTGACCAAGAGTGAGGAGGGCATTGACTGATAAGTCCTCCAACACTGAGCAGTTCTTTTTGGAGCAGAGTGACAGGTTTGCAGTCCATCTTCGTAGCCTGGACCTGGGAACTGATCCAACTTTCCAATATGAAAAGGATATTCACAGGCACCAGCACTTGCCACTTAACCGCTCTCAAGGACGGCTCTTCTGCCTTGTAATTAACTATAATCTCTTTTCTTGAGGATTAAACTGCTTTCCTTGTTCTTCCTTCAAGGATAAATGAGGGGTAGAAATATGGGTGGGCATGAAGGACAGTGAGGGGGATAGCCTATCACAATAACAGCTCCTCTATATTTTATACTCTTAGAAATTCTCGAATCATAGTGCCTTTTCCAAAATATAATCCTCTTGGTTTCTTAAGAATTATTTTTAAAATCAATAACAGTATATGTATGTACTCTTAAAGTACTCTCTTTGAAAAATTACTTGCAAAATATATTCACCATAACTGGGAAAATAGTCAGTTCCAATAAAAGGGAGCTATGCATCTCCCCTTATTCCATGTACTGTTCTAAGAGACAAAGTTAATTTTTGATGTGTCTAACTGCTTAAGTCACTATAGGTAAACTTACAGTTAGGATTTAATAGATCAAATCATATTTGATTGCAACGGTAAAAAAAAATAGTTGTTCTAAGAATCTGTTATTATCTCAACTAGTAAAATATTTATGTAGGTGGTTTCCGCAGAGCACAAAGTTCCCATTGATGGCTGCCCCTGTTTCTTCAAGCTCACTAATCCTCTAAGTGAGGCTACTCAACACAGACCCAAGTTCTGTTCATCACGCACACTTAGTCCTATGGTTTTAATTTCACATTTATGTTGGCTCACTAAAACTAAGCAGCAGAATCCACCTAAAAATCACCAAGTCTTGGGGGGAAAAAAACGCAGCTCATAACTAGTATTTGGGCAAAATCTAGGCAGTGCTTTTCTAAACACAGGCAATGGGAATCCTTTTACCAACACCACAACACCCAACCATCTTCATGACATGATTCAGGAAGATTCTAGACTCGAAGCACAGAGTACAACAGTCTATCTCTGAGTTTAGAACACTCCCTTCTACGCCCTCCTCTGGAACGGTAGGTCTAGTCCAGCCGCGCTCGCCAAGAGCCTAGGCCTCAAGGTTAAGGCGGAATATCTGCTTGACTACTAATAGGCTATCAGTTTTCCTGTTTTTTTCCTGTGTAAATCACATTTCTTTTTGCAAACTTTCAAGTGAGGCTGACAATAAAAAGGATTTCACAATCTTCCTCCAGAAAAGTCATTGGAGTTTCTAACAAACGTTACTGTACCAGGGGTTCTTCTTTGGATCTAAACTAAATCCTTTTGGCAACAGTTTACCCCATTTCTGATAAGTCATAGTAATAACCCTGAAGACATATAAGCCACATGTACCTTAGGCCACACTTCTCCTGTGCCTTTTTCTCTCCTAAATTCAATTTCATTTAGGAAATAGGTCCTACTGTTTCCACTTCTACCAGGAGGGCATGATAAGTGGACCAGAAAATGGAGCCAGCATCTCTGGTCAGATTATAACTGTTCATACCTCCAAGAGACATACTTCATTTTAAAATGTGTAAAAAGAATATTTTACAAGAGAAATTTTTAAAGGTATACACACACACACACACACACACACACACACACACACACTGCAATCCGTCCAGATAAAGGGTTTTTACTTCCTTGTGTTCTCATCCAACACTGCTCATATGCATGCAGATGGTTTAATTTGAAAGTGATTGCAAGAATATCTTGCTTACTCCCCTGACCGGTTTGGCTCAGTGGATAGAGCGTCGGCCTGAGGACTGAAAGGTCCCAGGTTCAATTCCGGTCAAGGGCATGTACCTTGGTTGCAGGCACATCCTCAGTGGGGGCTGTGCAGGAGGCAGCTGGTCAATGTTTCTCTCTCATCGATGTTTCTAACTCTCTATCCCTCTCCCTTCCTCTCTGTAAAAAAAAAAAAAATCAATAAAATATATTTTAAAAAATAATAATAATATCTTACTTACATTCCATCTGCTATTCTGCATGTGTCCTTGGCACTCCCACATCAAGAGCTGGAGTGGCATTGCCCTCTCTTTGCACTGGCCTTGGCTATTCATTGCTAAGTCAACGGAGTGAGGCAGAAGTGGTGCCACGTGACTTCACCAGCTGCACCAGGAAAGGCCATGCAGTGTCCATCTGGTTCTCTGGGAATGCTCACCCTCCAGGTGCTCCCTCAGAAGATGCCCCTCTTACAACCCAGCCGCCATGCTGGGCAAAGCCCAAGCTACATGGCAAGGCCATGCACGGGACCTGTAGTCCCTGGGCCCACCCTTTGAGTCCTCCCGGCCCAGGTGCCAGGAATCTGAGAGAGGCTTCCAATGACTCCAGACCCAGCTGATGCAGTCATTCAAGGTTCCAAGCTGAGAACCCAGGAAAGGTAAATGTAATGGCATGGGAGAAGGTAGGCCCAAGGAGCCTTATCCTTAACCCCACTGCAGCCTTTCTACCCTGGGAAAGTGCAGGATTGGCAAGCTCTCCCTGGGGTGATAAAATGGATATAAGAGAGCATTTGAGGTTTTTCTTTTTAATGCCTGCTTTTAAAAAATAAAAAAGGGGGAATTTGCCGGGAGCCGGTCCATCCTTGCTGTTTCAAGGGACCTGGCATATATAGCATACGGTTCTTAATATGTTTGCTCCCCTTAGCGCTGTGTGTTTTAACCAAGGTCACCTCTCCGAGAAAGGTTGTTTCCCCAGGTAGGGATTTTCCCCTGAAGTTAGGGAGGGAATAAAACCTTTTAACTAAGTGCCAGGCCGGTAATTAATCACTTTAACTACAAACAATCATGCTTAAAGCTGCATAATCTTTACTCCCTGGAATGGAGATAAGAAACGCCCTAACCTTTGTAATAGAGATTGATAGGATTGAATCAACTGGTATAAATACAGATGTAACAAGACAGAAAGAGACAGAGCTTAGGACAGAATTCAGAAGACAGAACCTATGCGGAACCTGGAGATGGAGGAGCTTCGCTGGAGAGAACATGGAAGGGATCCTGGACTGAACCTGACTACAGAAATTGGCTGGAGAACCTACATAACCTGGCAATAGAACCAGGCAAGAGAACCCAACCATGCTGATCAACTGAATTCTGCCTCTGTGTCATTCCTTCTTCGCCGACTCCGTCCACACCTTCGGGGACCCCTGGACCCGCTGGGGCTGGACCCTGGCAATTGTGGAGCAGAGACAAGCCATTCCTACGCACCATGCCTAATTCCTGGCCAGGAGGACCTGTGGACATATTAAACTGACTGCTGTTTTATACCTTTAAGAGATTTGCTACTCAGAAATAGATAACTGGAACAAAATGCATATGAGCTTTCTCTTAGCAATAATCTGTAGGAAATGTATAATTTTATAACCTTCACTTTTTTCCACTCAGGCTTTTATTGGTCACCAATTATTTAACTTACCAAAAGTATAAGTTAGCCCTAGCTGGTTTGGCTCAATGTATAGAGAGTCAGCCTGCGGACTGAAGGGTCCTGGGTTCAATTCTGGTCAAGGGCACATGCCTGGGTTGCAGGCTCGATCACCAGTAAGGGGCATGCAGGAGGCAGCCAATCAGTGATTCTCTCTCATCATTGATGTTTCAATCTCTCTCTCCCTCTCCCTTCCTCTCTCTGAAATCAGTAAAAATATATTTTTTTGAAAGTGTAAGTTAAATAATAACAAAGAGTCCATATTTAACCTGGATATCTGGACATCGCAGCCAACTGAGAGACAGCTACTTATTTGCTGCAGCCTAATTTCCTCATCCACAATATAGTGATAATAACATTTACCTATAGGGATTATGGTGAGGATTAAATAATGTGTCACACAATTATAAGTGACACAATGCCTAATAGCTGATTTTTTGAAATGTTTTATTTTTCTTATGTAGTCTTCATACCTACCACTTTTTTTTTACTGCATTCTGTCTTTAAAAGTACAAAGATATATTACCAACTTTTAGTCCTTCAGCAGAATGCCATAAAAATAGAAACTTTTAATATTTCCTTAAATGAGAACCTCAACTCTTTCCCCCTGTATAAGCTGAGAACATACCATCCTACATTATATATGTGCTTTTTATTTCCCTCCAGTCTTAACATTTGAAAGGGTATCTGGTGAGTGACATAGAACTGTTTTGCTATTATTATTACTACTTTCCACTTATTGCTATGAAGCTGTGTTCTATTGGTTTCTGACTAGTGTTCAACTTTATTAAAGCAATTTTGAAACTTGAGTTTCTAGGCAAAAATGTTTTCATAGGTAACCTCACTCCATTTAGTCTCTCAATGTCCTGATACTTTTCTTCTCTCTATTAAACATGAAACGAGGTGGCCCATCACTTGGACCACCTGCCTCTTAGAACGATTGTGATGGTACAGAGGCCTGGGAGTGCAATCTGTGCTTCCCATCCTATTTTGTGATCTAGATTATTAGTTAAAGTGAAGTGCAAATCTAGAACCTCACTCTCAGTAGTAGTGTCTTTCAGATTGTTTCCTATGCATTTATATTATTCAGGAACAAGAATTCCCCACATTCTCACAATGTTCCGATGGATGGGCCACCATGATTTCTGATGGCACATATTTCAATGTTTCACATTTAGATGAAAAGGGGTTTTCTAAGCTTTAATATAAATCCCTCCTGCAGCAGATGAAGTTTATTCTCTCTATCAAGTAATTTAGTACAAAGACAAGTTTCCCATCCAATGTTCCTGCAATTCCCTGAGGACCATTAACTGCCCCACAATATTTTATCTCTGAGACACCTAAGAAGATGGTTTTCAAAGTTTAAATCATTTTTATGACCCACCAAGTGGACAATGAGCTATTAATAACAATTCTTTAATGTATTCCATGTATCATCTTGATCAGTGTCTGTCAAAAGAAGTATGTCAGATTGGCCCACTGAAAGTTTATCTTGCCAAAGCTTTGATGATGATTAATCCATTTTTTGGGGGGAGTTCAAAAATAATTTTTGTAATGCTTTCCAATGTATTTTTCTAGATATGGAAATTAAACTTATCCTTTAATGCTTTTCTGAATTTTCCTTTAAAACAAGATAGTATTGTCTTTATAACACTCTTATTCCTCTCAAATTCTAAAAGTAATAATAAGTGTATATGTAATAATTTCAATAAGTTGTGCAAATATGCAACTTATTTTGAAATTCATCATCAGTTAATTCCTTGTCCCTGTCAATCTCTTCATCTCCTTTTCTTTGATGTCTGTTCTGATGTCCTGATCTCCAAGGCTAAATCTAAATATGTGCATGTGTGTGTGTATATTTTCTAGCATTACCTTTTCCTTGGTTATACAATGGCATATTTCTTGACTCCTTTTGCCTTTGATTTATTTTTTCTAAATATTTACAATTTGTGATGCCTAATAAGAAGACAGGGATTAGCATACTTTGTGTCAGCTTCGCTTCTTCTGTCCCTGTCTACAATGATCAGTGGTAAGGCCAATAGCAGAGCCAATATTCAAAGGGCAGTAAGCAGGGATTTGCAAATACACAGGTGAGCAGAATCCCCAAAATATTTGACGGAAGTCAATGACTGTCATGAAAAAGAGGCCTAAAACTCCACTAGCAAACGAACTTATCCTCAAGAAAAAAGAGTTAATATAGCAAGAAGAAGACTTTGAAATAAGTAAAATTTGTGTCCAAGGGATTTGAGAGAACAATGTATACCTTGAAAAAGAAAAAAACAACAACAATAAATAAAACAGAAAATTTCCATAAATTTAATATTTTATTGATAATATCAAAAATGCAACATCTAACTTGAATGGGTGAACATTGACAATTAAGAATAATTTATTAATCCAGAATATCAATCTAAGAACTTTGTCATGTGCAGCTTAAAGAACAAAGCTGTGGGAAGTATGAGAGCTTTGTGAGAGACATAAAGCATAGGCTCAGAAGTCCAACATCTATCCAATAGGAAATCCGGGGAGTGAACAGAGAAGGTGGAGGGCAGGTGGAGCAAGTAATCCATACAATAACCAAATAAAATTTTAGCTCAAGAAAGATTTGGTTTAAGAGGAAAAAATACTTGGTTTCTCTGATTTAAGAGATCACTAGTGCAAAGCAAAAGAATTATTGAAATGTAGCACCTAGAAACATCACAGTGATAACTTCAGAGCTGCCAAGAAAATTCTGTTTCCAGGAAGAAGAAAAAAAAATCACATAAAAAAAGACATTCAGATTGATAGCAGATTTTTTATTGTCAATACTAAGTGTGAGAACACATTATAGAGGTTTATCAAACTTCTGAGAAAAAAAATATTTTGAATCTAAAATATACTTTAAAAGCAACTGTAGAATTGTTAATACAATATCAGACAAAATGCAATTTTATTAATACATTTTTAGAATGAGAAAATAAAGTTATATTTTCCATTGATTAAAGGTACAATCAATAAAAAACTTCACTCAGCCAGCAATAAAACTTTAAGTAACACAAAATATGAGAACTATGAGGAGAAATTAATAAATATTCTATGATGATCAGACTCTAGTATAATTCTCTCACAAATCAATCTATCAATAGATTATGCATCAAAAGACAGTCAGTATAATGAAAAGACAGCCTAGAGCATGGGAGAAAATATTTGTAGATGATATGTCAAATAAGGGGTTAATATACAAGACACACTAAAAACAAACAAACAAACAAAAAAACCAACCTCATAAAATCAACAACAAAAATCAAATAACCCAATTTTTTAAATTGACAAAGAATATTTCTCAAAAAAATATATACAAATGGCCAACAAGTTTATAAAAAGATGCTCAACATCAGTCATCATTAGGGAAATGCAAATTAAAACAGCAATAAGATATCACCTCACACCTATTAGAATGACTGCTATTAAAAACACACAGGCCCTGGCTGGTTTGGCTCAGTGGATAGAGCGTCGGCCTGTGGACTGAAGGGTCCCAGGTTGGATTCCAGTCAAGAGCGTGTACCTTGGTTGTGGGCACATCCCCAGTAGGGATGTGCAGGAGGCAGCTGATCGATGTTTCTCTCTCATCGGTGTTTCTAACTCTCTATCTCTCTCCCTTCCTCTCTGTAAAAAAAATCAATAAAATATATTTTAAAAAAACACACAGAAAATAATAATTGTTGATGAGGATGTGGAGAAATTTGAATCATTTTTCCTGTTGGTGGGAATGTAAATTGGCATAGCTGCTGTGGAAAATGGTATGGTAGTTCCTGAAACAAAAATAAAAATTAAAAGTAGAATTACTATATAATCTAACAATCCCACTTCTGGACACATTTCCAAAATAATTGAAAGCATGGCCTCAAAGACATATTTGTACTCCCATGTTCCTAACAGCATAACAGCACTATTAAAACAGCCAAGAGTTGAAACCAACCCAAATGTCCACCTGAGGATAAATAGCTAAGCAAAATGTGATTTATACAAACACATATAATATTCAGGCCTAAAAAGGAAGAAAAATATGACATATACTACAACCTGGATAAATCTTGAGGACATTATACAAAGTGAAATAAGCTAGACACAAAAGAATGGATACTGTAATATTCCACTTTTATGATGTACTAGAATAATTGAATTCATAGAGACACAAAGCAGAACAGTGATTGTCAGGGGCTGGGGGTGAGGAAAATGGGGAGTTAGTGTTATAATAGGTATGAATTTTTAATTTGGGACGATGAAAACATTCAGGAGATAGATTGTGATGGTTGCACAACAGTGTAAATGTATTTAATAACACAGAATTGTGTGCTTTAAAATGATTACAACGGTAAATTTTATTATGTGTGTTTTACCAGAATAAAAATAAATATATATTTTTAAAAACCACAGATAAGGTTGGGATAGTGTAGGAATAAGAAAGATTTCCTTGCTTCCCATGATATAGTCCCACTCTCTCCTGGAACTTTAGGGGGAGACACTCACAGGGGTTCTTCCCCGTCATGGGCTTCGACAGTAGAGTGGAAATAACATGGGAAGTCAAAGCAGACAGAAGCCGAAAATAGTGTCTTCCTAGTCCTGTGTGAGAAGGAGAAGTTCCCAAGGGTCTCAGTGGGTACCATATTTGAATTTCCTGCCTAACAATTATAACCTTTTGTTACCTTTCCAGTATATCTACCTGTGTTTATTACCTATTTCTTCCCATTGACGGTAATCTCAGAACAGGCACTTTACTATCTCCAGCAATTAGAACAGCGCTGCCCCTGAATATGTGTATATTGTTGGATGAATAAACATCTTGAAAATAAATCTTTGTGCATGCATGCAAGTATGTCTATAGAGCAGATTCCTGGAAATGTAACTGCTATATCAAAGGGCATATGCATTGTACAGGTTGGTAGCTGTTAGCATGGTCAGTATGTCCAGAACTGTTGGATGTGCTTGAAGTGGGCACTGTCTTGAAGTGGTTCCAATGTGCAACAAGATGAAGAACTGCTGTTTTAGACCATCTGCTATGTTCCAGCTATGAAATACACTAGAGTTCATCTGGGTTTGGTTTCCACATGATTGCTCTGGCCAATTCACCGACAATTATCTACTCTAGTGATTCGTGAAAGCCAGTCTTTTATTTATAAATGTTGACAATGGTATATAAGAAGCAAGGAATGATTGTTTGCAAGAATTGTGTGGCTATCTAACATTTAATTACTTAATCTTGAAATAAAGTTCATAATTGGTACAATGTATAATGTTAAACACATGTCACCCATATTGGCCTTTAATCCCTCACTTCGATATGTTTATATAAGAATTGTGCATGTAACCTAGACTGTCACAAAGAAGGGCTCTGTGGGAAATCTGCTTATATGCTTCAAAACTTGTATTTAGTTATGGACAACTGAATGCCTTTGCAAGCGTCTTGTCGTTGTACTTATTAAATGCATGACTCCAAAGAATAAAATTTTTAAATGTCTTTGTAATGAAATTTGTGAGTAAATAACCAAAATGCTGTAGTGTTTTATTAATAAGTTTTAAGATGTATAAGAAGGGTATGTGTTATGCTAGAAGAGTTAGTAAAGAAAAAGTGCACCAGATATAAAATGACAAATTGCCACAGAAAACAGCAATCCAGGTATAATTTATGAAAACTGAGATTTTTCTGAAGAAGAAAATAGAAAGGACAGTGGCAATAATAAAACTAAAATATGAGGAAATGTTCCTGAGGGAAACTAGTGTGTACACACACACAACCACACACACACACACACTTTTATACCTAAAATAAATAAATTCTGGGAAAAGTCTAGATAAGAAAAAGGCCCCAGAATTTTCAAGGATGCATAACAGTATCAAGTTATGTACAAAGATAAAAATCAGCCTAATCTCACAAATGTCTTCAACAACCAAGATACAGTTATTCTGCAAGCCCAGGACTTTTGGGTTTGTCATTCATGCATGTAGACAATAGATAGTCCTAGATATACAAGGGTTTAGAAAATATTTCAGGCAGGGGTTCTTTACATACACACAAATCACTTGAAGATGTACTGTAGCTGAGCAAGATTATAACAAAATTAATAATTTCAGTTTTCAACCTATAAAATTCACACTGATCACAAAGCTTGATGGTACACAGTGTTGACAGGGATGTGTTAGGAAACAAGCACTCATTTCTTCTTTGTGGGAGTGTAAATTGGTGCAACCTCTTTTAAAGGCAATTGCTAATATCTAGCAACATTGAAGTGCTTCTATCCTCTTGTAGTTATCAAACTATAGTCTTCATGGAGGAATGGGCATAGGATTGTCATGGCAACACCCCAGAGACAACCAGGAAC
This sequence comes from Myotis daubentonii, assembly GCF_963259705.1. Classification (NCBI taxonomy): domain Eukaryota; kingdom Metazoa; phylum Chordata; class Mammalia; order Chiroptera; family Vespertilionidae; genus Myotis; species Myotis daubentonii. The sequence goes on from NC_081846.1 coordinate 55,432,668, forward strand.
ATAGAGGATGGAGAGTGGTGTTCATGGGGTTAAAAATGTTTGGTAAGTTTTCGAGACAATGGGAATTTCTGGACAACCATTTTGACGCTGAGAATCTAAGGAGTTCTAGAAACTAACACTTATTGGGGTCAGAAAATAGTAGTGGGCTTGGAGAGTAATAAACTAAGCTTAATTGCCACCACTTTATCTTAGAGGCCTGGAATCAGAGAGAGGAGGTAAAGAAAGTTGTATTTAATTGGTGAGATCCTATCATACGGTATCAGAGATGGAGAGGGCAGCCCGGCCTATACTGAGACTGTCTCCCTAACATCCATTCTCCCCCCTCCCTGCTCTACTCAGTCGTGGTGATCCCATATCTCTTGTCTGGTTCAGGATCCATCTAAGCCATTGAGAACAGAGACTGATTTAAGAATGAACATGTAACCAATGAGAGGTTTCCGGGGGCTTCTGGGAAAAGTTTCCACTCAAGAGAAACGTCTGGGGAGATGTCCTCTCTTCCCGCTCAGGGGGTTGCTTTGTATACATGCCAGGCCAGGAACATCTGCAGCCAGTTTCTGAACCCTTGAATGACAATCAAAGGAGAGACAAGATGAAGTGTATCTTAAAGCCTATCCTACCCTAGGACTTTAATTTAAATCAGCTAATCATTTCTCCCTCTTTTTTATAAGCTCCTGTAAGTTGAACTTTATCTCACCACAGTCCAGCCTCATAATTGATACAAAGGCTATGAACCTGGTCCTTCAGGCCACCCTCTTGGCCAAGTTCAGCCCTTATACGTGGAATTAGGGTTAGGTCAGCAGTTTATCCCCACTCACTGAAGGCCTCCTGAAAACTTTCTCATGAAAAGGAAAAGCTTTTCTGACATAGTGACCCCAAATAAGAAGAGATTGAGGTGGATTGGAAGAAATGTGATATAGGGAAGTAGCACTGCAAGTACAAAATCTCCTGAATCCTTATATCTCCTGAAACCCAGTCCCTCTCCCAATGCCTGTGGAGAACCACAGGTATGTATTGGGTGGGGGTGGGGAGTTGCTTATATTGTTTCTAGTACCTCTGGTTTCAAGTACGTATTATTGCTGCATTCTTCATTCCCAGTGTTTCTTTTTGCATCATGTCAGCCTCCACTGCAGGGCACCTCCCAATCCCTTCCCTCCCTAGGTTTGCAATAGCAGGCTCTGCTGCAGGTGTGAGGCCACAGAGGCACAAGGCTGCAGCGCACAGCCAACCTGACACCCCGCCCCTGACAAAGCCTCCTCTACTCCTACACTCTATGTTCCTTAGGCTTCGGTTCTGGCTGTGCTGGGGACTCCTCAATCTTCCAACCCTCTTCTCTCTCCCCCAGCTCATTTACCCTCTCCTCCCCCAAATCTTATTTCTTATGAAGAACAGTTTAGCTATCCAATTGACTCATCCAGCCTATTCCAGCCACACCCAGAAAAACCTAGCAACTATCTCTTAAAATAACATTTTTGTCTTCCTTGACACATATATAAGAGTAAGAACCAAACAATTGAAATAATACAACTACCCAGACATAGGAGTTTATTTATGCAAATTACAGTCCCTCCATATAATAGAACACTAAGTAACCATTAATATGTGGTAAGCTTCCATTTCAACACGGCAGACAGCATATTCCGAGGTAAGGACAGTAAAGAAGTACAAAAAAGAGTAAGTGCACAACAGTGGTGTGAAGGAGAGAAGGAAGCACCAGGCAGCCAGAGCCTTTCATAAATCTCAGGGGGAAGGCAGAATGGACACTGAAAAGGCTGCCTGAGGAGTCATTTTCCTCAGTCACAAAGCCAAGGAGACGTTCCAAGCTTGGAGCCTTTAAACTAGGAAGAAGGACGATTAATTCAAGGGTTGTTCACATAGTATCTATACAATTAGGCCCCTCTTCACCCCTCTCCTGCCTTTCCTAGGAGAGTCTCAATATTTGCTTCCAGGATAAAACCAAAGAACTAATATCCAAAGAAACTGGCCCACTGACTTGGAAGAGAGTAGGGCCGTGGGGGATGGAAGCACTCCAGAACAAGGCTGCCTCGATTGGCACAAAACAGGATGGAGTTGGTCTACTTGCCTGCCTGTTTTCTGAACTTACACCCTAAATAAAGCTTTCCAATGACCACTCTTTTCTCATATTCACACTAATTTGTCCATGAATGGCAGAAACTTCTTGGTTCAACCGATCTAGACACCTACAAAGAAAATTCAGCTCAGTTACCTCCGCTAAGCAAGTGTGTCTTTTTGTTCTTTGTTCATAAGCATGATGAAAAAATAAAATGACTGACTACAAAAAAAAAACAATGCTAATGAAGGAAAGAGAAAATAACTTTCAACTTTAAAAATATTAGAGAACAAGCTGCATTTAAAAAATAAGGATGCAATGCTAAGAAAAATATACAATCAAAAAATAAAGAATTCTCAGGAATTAAAGATGTCATTTCAAAATAAATTAATAGAGATACTTAAATCTTCATTCTCATCCTCTTTTTCTCTTATTAAAATTTCATTTCTTTTTCTCAATCTTTCTCTTCTCAATTTGTTTTTAGTAATATTTTCTTTGGGATGGAACACATTTAGTGGCATAAAAATGCATGTCATATTTTCCAGGGGAAAAAATTACTTTCCATTTTTGAATTCTCATACATAGTTTGAAATTTTGTTACCATTTGCAACTTATAAAAATATTTTTAAATATTGCTGTAAATTATGTATAAATATTGTTTTAGAAGGGGATTTTTTTGTCATGGGAAAATATAGCATTTTTAAATAAGAAAATATGTAAGTGCATGGAAATAAATGGTACCTTTGGTTTATGAAATTATTAATGATTTTTTACGCTTCCAAATTTTCTACGATGAAAACTCAAAGTAAGAATAAGTATTATTTGTTGGAAAAAACATAACGTCTCAAAAATAACCAAAAGTTAAAATTCATGAGGCAGGTCATATCAGAAAAATGGAAACATTTTGTAATGGCCCAATGCTTCCATGCTTAACTTCTCAAAGTCTATATTATCCCTTTGGGGATTAGAGGTTGACAGTTAGATTTATTTTTATATCAATTTTCTTTTTCACTTTTCAGTGCCCTGAGTCTTGAATATCCACTGTGTTCCAGAGATTCTGGATATAAGCAATTATAGACTCCAGAAGCTTCTGCCCAGTTTAAAATCTAAATGGAAAAATGGTGAAGCTAACATGTTTTGCTCTTTGATTAATATTGAAGAGTTTTTGCCCAGATAGGACTTTGTTTTTTATTTGTTCATTTTTATATAGGAAGGTGTATGACAGCATTTAGGCTTTATAATTTTGCCAGCGAAGATAATGACAGAAAATGCAATTGATTGGAATATGTACTTTTGTTACCAATTAGCATCACCCATCTGGACATGGAGGGTGTATGAATCCAGTAGAAACTAAATAACCTTTAGTTGTGGAGCAGGAAATAAATTGTTAGGTATAAGACAGCAAAATAGTTCAAGCCGAAAAGGAAGCTTGAAGGGAGAAATGGAGGTGAATAGTGAAGTAATTAATTCTGTTTATATTAGTTTTGGAGAGACCAATTGGAACTGGACCCAAAGCCACTGGTAAGATAGTTAAATTAAATTAATTGAAAACCAGGATAAAGAATGTTTTTCACAAGATACAAACAGCTTTGACTCACTCTTTTGAAATATCCTCTCCAAGTGTCACCGATTCTAATAAAAGTTGTTTGCTCCTGCATGTTAGAGGTTAAGAGGGCAAATCATTTCTTAGTTACCTTGAAATAAAATGGCTCCTGTATGACAAAGCTTGGTTTTTAAAGCCCCAACTCTGAGCAGTGTATCAGCCACACCAAAACGCAGGTCAGGCTCCAACCACCGGGAATCACCAGGGGGGCAGAGGCACCTCAGTCCCAGCAATCAGTGTTATCACACAACAAGCCCTCTAGCAAAGTCCCAGCATTTAACTGAGGGCAGGGTGTCATAAAAGTTTTTTTTTTTTTTTTTAAAAGAGGAGTTAGGAAGATCTAGAAAGAAAATAGAAAATAAAAGGGGAGGTAAAAGACAAAAGGGAAAGAGAAGTAAAGAGGAGAAAGAAAGAAAAAAGATTGAAAGAAGAAATGGGGGACGATTAAATAGGGCTGCACAATGACATTTTAAACAGAGCCCAGGGCAAGGGACAGAACAGAGAGCAGCACTGCTCTCTCTCCCACCTTCCCACAAGTACTACCCTCGGACCAGGCTCCAGGCTCTGCTTCCTGAGCTTCAGAGAGCCCTGCGCTGGCCCTCCTCCATCCTATGTGAATGGGTAGAGTGGACATGGTCACTCAGAGCCAGCATCCCCACATTTAGATCTCATTCAGTCAGACCCTAGAATGCCCTATACAAATGGCCCCCAGATGCCATGTAGGCTCCCAAGGTCTACATGGGCACTTTCCCTGCCTCATCTTTTGGGAGGTGGTCTACAGCTCTGATATTTGCACTGCTAGCCATGAGGGGTGACCAAAGAACAGTCTCTTGCAGTATGTGATTGTAGCTGAGGTTTGGACACAACCTGGGTTGTCCTCATGTGTGTGTCTGAGGTCCTTCAATGTGTTGGATGGAGCAGGGAAGGGGAAAAGAAAAGGAAACAAGGTCCAGCAGTCAAGGGAAGTCTCTTCCAACCACATTTGACATAAAATGTGGGCTTCCAAAATTCTAAGTTAAAATCTGACCTTCCAGGTTGTTATGAAGAAACATGTGTCAAGGTAAGAAAATAGAAACAGTTCCACTGAACATGCTGCTAACTTGATGTGAAACTATTATATATGTGATATGTGGTCTTCCAGCTACACTCTTCCTCTGGGCCTGCAAAGCCTACATAAGGGCCGTAGAACAGGGGCAAGATAGACAGATAGACTTTATTTGTACACTAGAGGCCTGGTGCATGAAACTTGTGCATGGGGGGGGGTGCTCCCCCCCCCGCCCCCCGGCTGTGACCTCTCATAATCCAAGACCCCTCGGGGGATGTCTGACTGCTGGTTTAGGCCCGATCCCTGCAGTCGGACATCCCTCTCACAATCCAGGACTGCTCATCCCTAACCTCTCGCTTGCCTCCTGCTCAGTACGCATCATAGCGACCAGTCATTCCGGTCATTCTGCCATAATGGTCACTTAGGCTTTTATATATATAGATATGTAAATAGAGGACAATTTTTGCACACAAAAAATCTCAAGTGTCTGCAGTCTACCTCTAGATTAAACGTAAGTATTTTTAGTGTTAGAGTAAGATGCTTCCACATACAGTTGCCTGGTTTAGTAACAAATTACTAAGTACGGCAAAGTGTGGTTTCCAGAAACGGCCATAACGATACCTCTCATTGCACATGCTTTTCCGGAATCTTGCAAGTCCCCTATCAAGAGGTAGAGTCTATGCCTCCACCCTTGAACCTGGGTGAACCTTTATGACCTTTTAATAATAGAGTACAGCAAGAGGAACACCAGGTGATATTTGAGATTGAACATGAACGATAATGTAATTGCTTCTTAAGTCTCTCTAGGGACACTTCCTTTTGGAACCCAGTCACCATGCTGTGAGGAAGGCAAGCACCTACCCAGAGAGGCCCAACGTAGGCATTTTTGCCCATAGTCCTAGCTGACTGGAGTTCCAGCCAGCACCCAGAATCCACCACTAGACATGTGAGTGAGCAAGTCTTCAGAATATTCCAGCCTCCACACATCCACTGCAGAGACTTTGCACAGATCATTGATTCCTGAGTTAAATGATTGATTATCAATTATTGTTGTTGTTTTAAGGCACTAAGTTTGTTATGCTCAGCAATAAATGAATAGACTCCTAAGCATGAGGTAATTGTATTTTAAAATGTGTTATTACATAACACATATCTCACTGTTAAAAATAAATTTTTAAAAAGAATAAGCTGCCCTGGATGGTTTGGCTCAGTGGATAGAGTGTCGACCTGCATACTAAAGGGTCTCAGGTTCGATTCCTGGTCAAGGGCACATGCCTGGATTGTGGGCTTGATCTCCAGTAGGGGGTGTGCAGGAGGCAGCCGATCAATGATTCTCTCTCATCACTGATGTTTCTATCTCTCTCTCCTTCTCCCTCCCTCTCTGAAATCAATTAAAAATACATTTTTTTAAAAAAGAAGAAGAAGCTACTTAAGCAAAAATTGAGTGATGGCTCTTTCCACATGTACAACAGGCTTAGCTCTATTTAGAAATGTTAATGTTTGAATTTAGTTAAATTTAATAAAGGACAACCTCACACTGATTAGGATGGCCAATAAGCAGAAAATAAGCATTTTTGAAGTGAAGATGTGGAGAAATTGGAATCCTGGTGGGTTGACAGTAAGGAGGTAAAATAGTGCAGCTGCTCTGGAAAAACAGTATGGTGTTTCTTCAAAAACTAAATATAAAACTACTATATGATCCAGCAATTCTTCTTCCAGGTATATATTTAAAATAATTGGAAGCCTAGTCTCGAGGAAATATATGCATACCCATGTTCATAGCAGCATTATTCAGAATTGCCAAAAGATGGAAGAAACACAAGTGTCCACTGAGGATGAATGGATAAACAATATATGGTCTAGACATGAATAGAATATTATTCAGCCTTATAAAGAAAGAAAATTCTGACACATGCTACAACATGGATGAATCTTGAGAACATTATGTTAAATGAAACAAGACAGTCACAACAAGACAAACACTATATGATTTCACTTACATAAGTTATCTAGAGTAGTCAAATTTATAGAGACAGAAGATAGAATGGTGGTTGGTAGGAACTGGGGGAGAGAGGAATGGGGACTAGTCCTTTAATGGGTATAGAGTTTCAGTTTTGCAAAATGAAAAGAGTTTGGGGGATTGGTTCACAACAATGTATGTTAAACAGTACTGGTCTGTACACTTAAAAGTGGTTAAGATGGTAAATTTTATGTTATATATTGAATCACAATTATAATTTTTAACTTAATCATGTGCTTCTTTGGTCCTTGATTCCAGAGTTTCCCTCAGTCTTATTTGTTCTCATATCATATAGACATAGTTAAAATTTATTAGAGAATAAAATCACCAGAATAGTCTCCTAAATTTTCATAAGCAATATTGCTTATCAAATTTAGCAGTATTATTGTGAAATTTAATAATATTTAGGCCAACAAATAGTTTGCATAATGAATAGGGAATCTGACACATTTCATTGGCCCATTAATACTAATAATGCATTCATAGACAATATATTGTAGCATGTAACATCTTTTTTAAGGCTGATGGTCAAGGCTCTGATCATTGTTTATTTCCATCAAATTTCAATTCCTGTAGTCAATTATAATTCATTCATATTTTATATTTCAAGCTTGAAATATATACAAACTATTTGATTCTTATACATTTATGCTCTTTGATTTGACCCACTCATGGTAGACAATTACAATTTTTTTAAATGTAAAACATGCTTTCTTGATCCTACACAGCAAGTAGTTTAGCTTTCTCATTTTACATTGCTGAACCAATTGAAAATATCTGCAACCTCTTTGAATTATTAATTTTAAAAAAGAAAATATTCCATCAGTATTCCTATGGGGAATTCTACTTGTAATTTTAAAAGCTACAATTCCACTGATGGACTACTTTTTCTTTTAAATAATAATACTTAGAAGCATAATTGATGTTTTTGAAACAAGAAAAGTCAATAAAAAGAAATCAGTAAATTGTTTTATTTAAAAAAAAAACATGTAAAAATATTATAATGTATGGACTACAACTTCAAATGGCTCCAAATGCCTTTTCTTTGTTTACATTGGAAGAGAAGGTCACTCATAGAAGAGCCACCTTCTTGATGACAGCACTGAAAGGGTGTGTTTGGACCAAAATACATTGTTGTTAACTTGCTTTATATGTTAATATTTGGGTATCACACACAGAAAGAAACAAACATGAATTTTTACAAGATTCTCTTTCTAGTAGGAATAATTTCAAGTATGTCAAACAATTTTTTAAAATAATTACAATTTTCTTATTGTTTGCAATTCCATGATCCATATGATTCATGTTTCAGAGCAGAATTGTGTTTTAAAATATGCAATTCCTGAAAACAAGTCTGATTTCAATTTTAAAATAAATCAGGTCCTTTTCTTGTATTAGGAAACACACTATGATGAAGATACATGAGTCCCAGCAATTCTTAAAATCCTATTTTTTTCCTGTCTTTCCATTTGTCACTGTCACATATATGATCCATTCCTGATTCTTTCTCGTCAAACCCTCCAAAAAACCTCCTTCTCTACCTTTAGCCTTTTCTACTATATTCAACTTATCTTCTCTCTTCTAACCTTTCATGATATAAATCGACATCATATACTGTGACATCATATATAAATAGTACTATATATATATATATATATATATATATATATATATATATACTAAATTGTTCTCCTTCATCCTCCCACTATTCCTATCTATATATTCTATTCTCTCTCCAAAGCCAAGAGAACTGGCACGACACCTTTTGAGGGGAAAACGACTGAGCAAAGCTGAAAAATCTCTTTTGCAGACAGGTGGTAAGTATGAGAAAGACACTAAAACTCTTCATAGCACCAGTAATTTTTGGTCTGTTTCATTCCAATAGCTATAAAATTTACTTATTTTTCAATGAAAACATAATGCTACTCACAAAAAAATCTCTCAACTTAAAATTCTGAAACCTCCCCCTTTATTCCAGACCATAATTTTAAAATAACATCAGCAGTAAGAGCCTAATAAGTGGAAGGTTCTCTCCACTTCTTTTCAAGTACCACAGAGAGCTTCAAACCTGGAAGAAAAAAAGATGAGGGCAACTGTTTTTACTATCCACATTTCTGCTTTGGAGAGTTGCTGTGATCTGGGTTGAAATGTTGGCCCTAAGCATTCTGAAATTCCCGCCCATGATATGAGTCCCAAGAAAAATCTGGGGCCTTTGCGCAATGGGCCTCTAAATCTTCATTTCCCCGTGCCACACACATACAGGTTGCACACTATGACTTAATCAGCTGCCTTTAGCAAAACAGACACTTAGAATTCTAACAAACTGGAACCAGTTGTGGTGTTTTGAAAGTCACAGCAGGACCACACTTACACCCTCGGACAGCACGCAGTCCGGAGTTCTTTCTCTCTTCTTACAGTTCTTCCCTTTGCACAAAGTAAACTTTTCTCCCTTCGGTCAAAAGGAGATAGCTATCGACATGAAAGCACAATTCTCTTCTCTCATGAATCACTAAGTGCCTTGGTTCCACATTAGGTCACCGTAGAACACAGACTGTAACGGGAACACATAAAACTCTAACCGGGAGGGGAGGGACGCTGTTCTGGAATATCGTTGCCAGAGTAACATAAACCTTGTATGTTTTCACAAGGAAATGAGTCACTTGCTTGTGTTGGCTAAAACTCTGTTTTCTTTCATTTCATATTTTAGTTCTCTAATATATGCTGAAAGCGCCCAGGGTTTCCAGTCTTCAGATGAAGATATCTTGCTAATTAAAAACTCAACAGAGGGTTTGCATGGTAATTAAACAGAACAGGATGAAAAGAACACTCAAGCAACCAAGAACACTGGGAAGGCAAGGGCCAGCGCACTCAAACTTAATCACTTCTTGGAGAGGAAGCCCTGGGGTGGGGGCAGAGGTGGGCTCTGCATATTGAGATAATTCAGAAGAAAACAACAACTAGAAGTAAAATGTACTGAACCCAACTGGTTGAAAAATATATAGTATACTCAGACAAAGTCAGAATGTGTTTGCCTTGAACTGTTGGGTTATTTTAATGTTTCTCTTTCTTTTGGTGGTTTAGTATTAGAAAATATTAGTGCAAGAATTATGAATGCAGTGCTAGCCATTATTGCATGGGCCAGTCCATCAGCTGCCCCCTCAACCCAACAAGGCTAATTTCCCTCTTTATCCTACCATTCCTTGATGACTTCCATATTTAAATTATCCAAGTCGGATCTCTCTTCCTAATTTCTTTGGGACATTTTTACTTGATACCCAATATACCACTCCAACACAATATTTTAAAAGTCAGACTCCCCCTTTCCCTCCTCCCCTAAGCCAGCATCTCTTCCTGGTTCTATCATTTCTGTCCATGGTACTGTCATTCTCTCTGCAAGACAATCTCAAACCCAGGAAACATCTTTGATTCTTCCCTTTCCTTCCTTTCTCCTACACATCTGAGTCTGATGAAGTAATCTATTTTGGATTCATGCCTTCCTTTCCAATCCCACAGCCACACCCTTGTCCAGAATTGTAGTCACCACTTCACTATTTTATTACAACAGTTTCCTAATTGGTCTCTGCCTGCACTCTCTCAGTGCTACCATCCATCCTGTCCACTGTGCAGGGCTAATCCCTGCTCGAACCTTCTAGTAGCATCGCGCACCTGAAAGAAAGTCAAACTCCATAGTCTAGTGTTCAGGTTCTCCATATTCATGCCTCCTCTTATGCCCTAACTTTATCTTCCCCATCTCGCCTGTGGAGTTCTTTCCTCTGGGCTGATTTTTGCATTGTCTCATTCCCTCCCTTTGCTCCTTCCCAATTTATCCTGGAAAAGGAACCCCTCCATTTTATTGCTGCTCACTATCTAAGGTCAGGGATGGGGAACGTCCCACCGTGGGCCATTTAAGGCCCGCAAAATCGTTTGGTCTGGCCCTGGCAAGGCATTAGGGGTGAGTTAACTAAATGTTTGAGCAATTATAGCAGGCTAATTTTTTAAGTTGATAATTTTGTATGGCCTGTAAATGATGTTCTAAATATCCAAATGGCCCTTGACAGAAAAAAGGTTCCCCACCTCTGATCTAGGCTCACCTCATAGACCATCTCCTTGCTGAAACCTTTCCTAATCATGCAGGCACCTCCTGCCATATTTCAGCTTGTTTCATTGAAATTTCCTGTGTTTAGGTCTTGTCCTCATCAAGAATCCCTAGCCTGCTAAAGACAAGAAATATGTCTCTGTTTCATG